>NC_079159.1:102010901-102635785 GCF_947563725.1 Argiope bruennichi
AAATTAATAAAAAAAAATTACTCGCAACAAGTTGGAAGAAAAATATAGAATCCATTTCATATAATTTAATGTCTTTACATTCCTTTTAACCCTTAAAGTATTGTAATTACTTTGCATACCAATTTTGTCCCGAACGAAACCAGTATATCCTCTAATAATAAATAGAATTTAAATAATGTTTGATTTCCCTTAGAATTTTATCTAAATTTAAAACTTTTAAATTATGTAATCTTTGAAATCTAAGATAAATTTTAAGAAAGCCTAAAAATTTATAAAATCGGATAGACCAGATTTAAAGAAGGAAAATCTCTTGAATTCTACTACGTTTGAATCTTAAAAGTATCAACTATTTCCAGGAAAATAATGTGCAAATTTATGATAAAATTACTTCTTATGATAATTTAAGAGAATAGAAAAGTATACAATGCGAAACGATTTCGCATGCGTAACAAGCGTAACAAACACAAAATATGGTGATAAACTTTCTCTTACTTTTATATATATCAAAGTTTGTCTTTCCGGCATTCCTTCAACCCAAGAATAATCATCGAATAAGCAATCCAACAGATTCATTAAAGATTTCACACGATTGGTGTCGGTAGTCGGGGAGAGTTCCTGCGAAAAGAATGCCTTGATTATTAAAAAAAAAAAAAATGAAAAAGAAAAGAAAATATAAGCAGTTTAAAAAAGTTTTGGGTGATACATTAAGGTTAGGAAAGCAGCTAATAAGTTGTATTTTTAAAGTGATTTCACAAATTCCTATAATACGAATTCCAATATTATGGTTTTTTTGTAGGTGAAAAGACGGATGTAAAAATTCTTTCAAGTGATTATGGAAGATGAAAAAAAAAGACATTTTAAGAGGTAAAAATATCCACATATATTACCATAAGAATTGAAATAATTTTTTGAATAATGTTCAAGAAAGAGTTTTTATGTTGTATATAATAGTACTAAGACATAATACTGTTGTTTAGCAAACAAAACCATTTATTTATTTCTAAAATTTTAAAATAGGATGGAAAGAAAAAACTAAATTTTTAATGTCTTGACTTTTGTTTCAAATCTGAACATGCGACCACTAATTTATACCAGATGTAAAAAAAAGACAGAAATGTTTGTTATTAGTTATAAAAAATTGAGTCTCTTCTTCCTTTTATGGCATTTCTAAAATAAAAATAGTAACGTTAAGTGATAATATAATATTTTTTGATGCATACCCATTACACTTGCATTTATATTTATAATTTATAACATTGCAAATCACTTTTTATAACATGCATTATTCTTGATGATAATATACGTTTTATTGATACTTGATGTCGGTTACAGTTCAGAAGATTCATTCAAAACATTATTTTTACCCCCCCCCCCACAGCAAAAAAAAAAAAAAAAAAAAAAAGAGAAATGAAATGAGGCCTATTTTACAAATGAGTTAAAATAAATATCTAATAAACGTAAATTTATCATAAAATGTTTCTGAATTTACCTGGATATAAATAAGTGTCAATGTTCAGATATTAAAAATACTTAAATTAGTATAAAATAATGAAATATTTAAGAATCAGAAATTAGGAAAAGCAATTAAGAATTCATTTCGTTCAGAACAAATACTTATCGTTTGCTTAAATATATCATTCTTTACAATTAGGGATTGCAATACCGGTATTTTGAGTCATATGTACAATTTTGCAATACCGGTATTCACAAGTTTAAATACCGGTTTTTCGGTATTTACTAGACATTTTTAAAATCATCTCCACTATAAGTTTTATGATCGCCAACATAGCAAAATAGTATACTTTTTTGTTTTTATGTCTCCCTAATGGGCGAAATTAATTAATTAATGGCTTAATTAATTGCTTAAAACTAAATTAAAAAAACATGGATTATCCCTGAAAGAAGAAATTGTATCCATAACGATTGATGGAGCAACAGTTATGAAAAAGTTGATTGGTGCAAATCAGCAGTTGTGCTATGCACATGGAATTCAATTAGGAGTAATAGATGTATTATACCAAAAAAATAAAGAACAGAAGAATCCAAATACTGTGGATATAGAAACTTCGGATTCCAACTTTGAAAAGAGTAAGAGTGAGAGTGAGAGTGACAATGAAGATAATGACAATGTAATTGTTGAAGAAGATACCGAAATAGAAAATGTCTTATGGTATTTACATAATTATAATGATTTTAAAAATGAAAAAGAAGAAAAGAAAATAACCAATTCAAATCTGATTAAGTTTAGAGTAAATTTTTTTAAAATTTTTTATCCACAAACCTATCTACATTCAGAAGAATCCTGTTCAATTATTGAAGATTATGATGTCACTACTGTCGATAGTGAAAAGAAATTGTCTCTTGAACAAAAATTAGAATTAGCGATAATTAAAAAAATTTCAACGAATCAAAATACAATACAGAAATCAGCTGTATCCAAAACCATTCGACGAGAAATCGATTTATTTGAAGATGAGGGATTTAGAGGTAAATATTTGAAAAAGTATATCGCGCATTGCTAACAGTACCACCAACTAGCGAAGATGGCGAATGAGCGTTTCCGACAGCTGGTCTTTTTTACACAAAATTACTTTTCAGGCTTAATGACAGTCCAATGGATGCATTATGTTTTTTAAGATCACATTTCAAAAATTTGTAATAGTGCCACAGACTGAATAGTGATATTTACACTTTTTTTTTGTGATTTAAATAAGATGTTTCTTTACTTTTTTGTGATTATATACTGTTATAATTTATAAGTTACAAACTTTTTTTTGTGATGTTTACACTCTCTAACAAAACTGGCAAATAAAACAAAGAAACACCTATGTTTTCTTTCTTTTTCTAAAATTTCTAATACCGGTATTAAAACCGGTATCCCGGTATTAAGATTTAAAAAATACCGAATACCGGTATTGAAATTTTGGTCCGGTATTGCAATCCCTATTTACAATATCATGTACTCATAAAGTGTTTACAGTTACTAATTTAATTTGAAATATTAATTAATAATTGTAAACACTTTAAGCGTTTATTAATGAGTTAATATTATTTAGCCCTTATTCCCGATATATATGAACAGATTGAATCCGGAGCACTCTACAAAATGTCCAGCAAATTGTGATTTTTTTTTCTTTCTTAAGCGCAATGGCTACGTTCGGTAATTGTCGTTGTCACGTTAATGAATCCTCAAACCAGCGGGCTCATTTATTTCTTTTCAAATCTGCTGATGCTATGAAATCTTTAATCCATTTCACATCCGCAACATGATCCAAGGGAGGAAAAATAAATCCAAATAAAAGCAAAACATTTTAAAATGACATTATATCAAACTTGTCGCTTTCAGTGACCAGCTTGTCACCTAGCACATATAATTTTTTCATATGAAATTAAACGTTCCCCTTAATTATTGAGACTGTAGGCTGTCAAAATTTTATTTTGCAATACTTTTTCTAATTATTGAGAAGAGGAAAAAAAAAAAAAGGTGGGGGAACGATCAATCATGGCGTACCGAGGGGTCCAAAGTATACATATGAAACAAAAGTTTTCGAAATCCGTAAATGATTGCAATTGAGAGCTTGCTCGAAAATTTTCTATTCCACATGAAATGTACAGGAATACAGTGTGTTCTCGATTTTCTGAGTGAATGAAAAACGATAGGAAGGCAGATAACTCTTGATGATATATCTAAGAGTCATGAGAAATAAACCAACCTTTTTGGAATCTGTCGAATGGCTTCTGTTTTTGACCTCAGTTGCTGGATTTCACCATATAGAAAGTATGGTGACGTTTCGTTTTTTCAATTTATTCAGAAAATGGAAGGATATGGAATGCAAATGGCCCTCGACAACTTACCTAAGAGTCATGCACTTTCATATGAAACAAATCTTTTAGAAATGGGTTCAGTGGTTTGATTTGGTATACTCTATCGCTTTATAGAAAATGTACGTTGGGATAGCAACTTTTTTTTCTCGAAAATGATGGGGAATAGAAAGCAAATAATCCATAACAAAAATTGGCGAAATCGAACCAACGGTTGTGGCTGGAAATTTGGTTCATTCGTTTCCCTTATTTTTTAAAAAAATTATTTAAACAAAAGTAAAATGAAAGTATGGTTACAATAATATAAGTAAAATTTTCACAATAATGATAGAACATTCTGATTGGTTAACTATATTTCTATAAATTATAGCAAAGAAAATGTGCACTCTAGAGAACTGATAGAATATCAATAAAATGGACGTGACCAATAGTTCTAAATAAAAAGACTAACTTTAGTAGAGTTGTTAGAGACATAGGACAACAGAGGAGGGCAGAAATATTCAAATAATTCCGTCAGAAGCTCTCTGTGGTCCTCGGTGATGGTTGGTGGGAGCTCGTTTAACCAGGAAGTGAACAAGGGCAGCCAACCGAGGGCACCAGGTTCCATATAAATCATTCCACATCTTGAAACCTGTGGAATAAAGTTGCTTAAGCAAACATTTAAATAAATAAAATCATATTAAATCCCACCGAATGCCGTTCTAAAAATAAGGTTCTTAGCGAATATTGTGATAAATTGAGAAATCGGGAATTGAATTCTCTCGACATTTTGTAAACACTCTTTAACTCATGATATGTGCCTTCGCATTATACAAGCAAACGCTCTTCACTGGCATTAACAGAAATACTCTGAAAATATCTATAATCCCATTTCCCATTTTTACTTTAATATGAACGATGTATGAAAAGAGAAAGTATTATAGTCTTTCATCTAATGATTCGTGAGTGTTTATATCCTAAAGAATATAAAAGCAAATATGCCAAAATAATTCTGAATTTTTTTTTTTTTTTAAGCTTTAAGAAGTTTGAGACTTAGAAATTCATCAAGAGTTGATATTTTGAAAATTGAAGGGTTTGCTGCAAAAAAAACAGGTAGCTCCAATTATTCAAGTTTGCAGTAAACCGGCGGTAGCACCAGGAGCTACCTTTATATTGCAACAAACAAACTAATGAGACAAACAGCTCCATCGCTTCGGTAACGCGAGAACTAACGATTGGAGCTATATCTTTCTGGCACCAAGAAACAGGTTTTTATTTTACAACATGATGGTACATGTAACTCCAAATTCTCCTAATTGGAGCTACATCCTTTTTGAAGCAAACCCTTCAATTCCCAATTAGTTCTCTATGTTTACTTCATGAATAATGGAATAGAGAAATTAATCTAGAGGAGCAAAATTATTTTATTATTTTTAATGTAGAGATTTAATACTAATGCCAACAGATGTAAATGATTTACATGTCCTTCGATTTAAAAAATTAAAACGTCTAAAGCTTTTTCCAAAGGTATAAATTGCATCAAAATTTCATTTTGAGCAAAAATTATAAAAGAAATCTGCTTTTTGTTTATCTATTCTCACACCCACCAAGGGGGCACTCAAATTCAAGAATGAGAAACTTTCGGTATGATGAGTGGTTCTCGTCTCCCAGACGTACACAGAAATAGTGTGGGGTCGGTTACTCCCCTACCAATGACGGAATGTGCATCCTATGGAAGGGTTTGTCCTGTGAATGGTGATGGCCTTTAAGACTCAATCCTAGTTCCCACATTGACTGTCGCGGCATTTCGATCATTCAAATATTCCGCATGTCTTCGGGTAAGTCGGAGTAGCCCTTTGTGACTATCCATTTTCAATATAATCGGATACAGATTTATTTGTTGCCTTTTGTTAAAAGATCTTTTAAATTAAAGTAAGAAAGAAGAATTTTTTCTCAAAAAAATATAAATAAAAATAAAAAAACCCATTAAAATCAAATGATTTGAATTAAAAAACAAGTTTTTTCCCATTCATTATTAAATGTTATTTTAATATTAAAATACTAAATATTACTTTAATATTAAATTAAATATTATATTATTTGAAGCTGTCATATACACAACTTAATAATTTAATAAAGTTATGGTGGTAGCTTCATAAGCCAGATAACAACCTCCGGAGAGAAGTGTACACTTTTGTCTAGTGGCTTTGTTACTCGGACATGAACCCTAACGTTGCGAGTTCGAACCTCAAACTTGCACATTGGTGACCCTGATTCTGAACAGCTGTCGTGGCGCCATCTACCGGCAGCAATCACTCACACACGCTAGCCGTCACCCGTCATAACGCTTGGCGCGATAATCACGTTCGTCGCTCGCCATAACTGGCTCGATGAAACTCCACCGACTCACTGGTGGGGGAGTATTGTGTTGGTAACTTCATAAGCCAGATAACAACCTCCCGAAAGGAGTGTACACTTTTGTCTAGTGGTTTTGTTATGCTACGAACCCTAACGTTGTGAGTTCAAACCTCAAAACTTGCACAAAGTCATGAAAAAAAATTCCATACAATTATCCCTGCATGAAAGAAAGATAAACATGCTCACAGTCGCCGGAGAGGCAGCTTCTAAGTCCATCGGCTCAAAAATAAGATTCGTCGTCGGAGCTAACTGAATGATTTCACCGCTCATTAAACAGAGCTTTTTGTTGTCGTCCAGCACAGTGTTCATGTTTTCGATCCAGATGGCATCGACAGGACCATCAAATATCAGCCACTTGCGATCTGGGGTCTAAAGAAATAGAACAGCCGAAGTTAATGTTTCAAAAAAGCATTCGTTTTCTAATATTTATTAAAGAAAACACTAAATATTGGTTAAATTAAGCCTATACATTATAATAAATAACTTTTCTAGATTTCATTTGCCTTTCATACGATAAATCAGTTTTCGGAAGTCACTATTCACTGTCTACTACTGTTTCTCTTACTTTATTTTGGATATGCATAAAATATGCAGGTAAAATCATATATCGCGAGTCTCAAAGAATTTTCTGGTTTTGTTCTTTAGTCTCAACTATGTATTCTAACTAGATTTAATCAGTTACAAACGAATCAACTCACAGGCGATTGGGCAAAGGCCCGGTAACTGACAGCTAGAACTCCATCCGACCATTCATGTGAAACAGGATCAAACTGCCCATAGAGCTGACCCATGGTGATAGATTTAGGATTAATCACTGTGATTTGCACTTTATTTTCATCCATTAAGCCCTGAAAAATTATATAAATGAAATCAAAATACATCAAATCAGAGCATCAAAAAGTATTGACAAATTTTTATTTTTATAATAATTTTAACAAAAAGAGAAAAATAGTCCATACTTGTTCATGTATATCAGCTAAGGCTCCAGCAAGAACTCTATATGCCGAGGTTTTTCCACCAAAAGGCATACCAACAATCATGAAGCCATGTCGGACAATCATCATCTCATAAATCTGATATAAAGACATACTTAAAAGTTATTCATCTTATAAGATTAGTTTTTTAAAAATTAAATTCTAGTTACACAAAACAATTTGATCATACATCAAAAATAAAAACTTTCATACTTGATGGATATTTATTATCAATACTTAAACAATCACGCTTGTGCTCAAAATATTACGAATTCTATCAGACATGATCTTGAGACTACGCCGAACATGCATTTTACACGCACGACTCTTTCTACTACTATGTCGTCATCAATAGGATGCGTATCAGCCAGTTCATGGAATATTAAGGGTTACATATTATTTATGGGGGAATCCATAGATTAATATGCGCACAGTCTTTTAATTCTCCTGTGATATCTTAAGTTCTGAAACTTAAAATGAAGTAAAATTCATTATACTTCTGCCATACTAACAACTTCGATACATGTTTTGGAGGCCATTTTGCAAAATTAACTATAACAGGTATTCAAATCATTATTAAATCATCACAGTAAGTGTATTGATGCAGGAGGAGGGGGGATTCTTTTGAATAAAAAAAGCTCAAAATAAGCATTTTCCGTTTTATTTCAAAAGAAATAAAAACAAGAAATAGACGAAATCTTTTGACAGAATGTGTATACCACTGCTCTTCATATATTTCGAATTTCTTTCGTAAATTATAGCTCCCGACGCTTAAGAGAAATGCTTCCACTGATTTTACCATTATGACTGCCAGTTTCACTGGGACTGGTTGTGAAGGCATCGTCTTTGGAATGCAATTTCCTCAAGAATTAGGGGTTGCACAGATATGGTTCTTTAGACATTGATAATGAATTGCTGATAATGTGAAATAGTACTATGCTGATTTTTCGAATAGTACTGTGCTGTGTGTGTGTGTGTGTGTGTGTGTGTGTGTGTGTGTGTGTGTGTGTGTAAAGAAAATAAATGTTTAAATTGCTATGAATCCATACAAAAATCAAACACTATTTTTAATCATTTTTATTGAAGATTTCCGCACAAACCTCCCCCCCCCCCACTCTTTATCCAATCAAAAAGCCGGGGAAAATCCTTCTTCGTTTCGGAATGAGAATTATGAGCTTCCTTCATGAATTATGGCTCTCGACGTTTTAGATAAATGCTTCCATTGACTTCTTAATCTGACTGCCAGAAGACTGTTCTATTCTGAAGACGCCAAAATCATATTTGTATTGTCTTTTCCTATGTCATATTAGAAATAAAGATAAAAAAATATTTACAGAAAATTTAAATTCTCATACATAAAACAATACATCATTAATTTTTTAATAACACTTTTCTCTAGCTCCAAAATAAAATACGAATAACTGTCCAAAAATTTTGTTGTTTCCCATTCACAAATTATAAAATGAAGATGACCTAATGAGTCATTTATATACAGTGAAATAATTAGTGTTACCTGTTGAATTTTTTCCAAAAATACAGTAGGACATTGCAAATTGATCTCTTTGCAGTATTTCAGAATGGATGCATTGAGATGTTGGTAATCAGGTGTAGGCAAAGAAATTCCAGGGAAGAGATCTGAAGTAATACCCTAAACAAAGTAAAAATCGAAGCTGAACAAACAGAAAAGAATTTCACTTTCATAACAATATCATAAATTATGCAATAAATTGAAGCACTCATAATTTCGTAATATGTCATCCAATATTTAAATAATATAACTAATGTTTGCTTAGATTATAAATCATAATAAACTCATAAACTTAGATTATTTATCAATGAGCTTGTTGCAATAAATAATTATGAAATAACAGTAAAACTACGCATTTCCTTGAAATAAGCATCACAGTATCCAAAAATAAAGGTTCATAGAATAATACAATTAGGGTTAAAGAATGTAAGAATGTTCTAAAACACAATGCTATACGCAGAAAATTATAAAACTGAAAATAACTCATTTCTTCTTACAAATCTTCTAATTAAAAAATACTTTTCGCACATTAACCATTTTATTGATTTGTTCGAGCTCTACTGTATCGAATTATCATATTTTTAAACGTATAATCTAGAGGTAAATCTCTCATAGATGTTATAATTCGGTACAAAAAGGATTTGGAACCCATAAACATCTTAAAGGTTTTCTTTTTCTATTTAATTGAATCAGTAGACAATACACTTCGATATAATTTTACTATCTTTAAGATATAATATATCTAAAAATATATATGTTGTATCAGTTAAAGCTAGCACACATGTTTACGCAGACGCAAAAATTGAAATGATGCTAAAAAATATTGTAACCAAATTTTTAGAGAATTTATGCAGATTTCTATTAAAATGCCAACAAACAGACAATAAATAAAATTCATATCCATATTGTGCATTATTTTTACATAGAAGTATTGAATAAAAAATATAATCGATAAATTTAAAAAACAGAAAACCAAGACAAAATATAATTTTTAGAATTGACTGTTCGTAATAAATTAAAAGTTGAACTTACAGAAAACAAGGGAAGATCGTGACTCAGAAACTTCGGCAAATTAACATCAGTTATTGATCGCAGTACTAAGATATCTTCACTTTCCTCTGGATATTTCAGCTAAAATAATAACTTTTTAGATCTACATCATTTTAAAGGTTAATTACAGCTCAATACAAAAAAATATATATAATTCAAAGTTTTTAATTTTGCATTAAATGAAAAGTCATAATCCACATTTAAGAAATAATATCCAAATAACAATTTAAAATTGGATATTGATTTATAAGGTCTGCAGATCCGAAATTCGCTTTCGCAAAGATAAATAGCGCACAAAAGGTGCATCTCTTATATATACTGCCTTGAGTGGAACCCCCTCAGCTCGCTTTAATATGTATGGTCGGGATATTATCCCTGATATCGTTATGGCTCTTTGACAATTAAAATTCATCTTTTCATGTCAGTCTGTTACTAGTATAAATTTAAAACGATATTCTCATTAACATACCCTCCAACATTAGTTACCCATCATTCTTACAGGCTTACATATAACGGATATCCACAAATTATTGAAGAATAGATATTTCCAAAGAATTTTAACTAATTAAAACATTACTTAAAATTATTTAACAGATATTTATTATTAAACAAATAAGTAAAAAACTAAATAAGTAAATAAATAAAGTTATTTAGTAAATAATTAAACAAATAAGTGAAAAAATGTTATGAAAAAATCACACAATACGATTTAATTGATCAAACAAATTAACATTAATTTTCAGATATTTACAATTGTTTTTATTAAATAGTTAGCACTTGTATTTTTTTAAAATTATCATTGCTCAGTTTAACATCATAGCAAACTCCCACACATATTTTGTAATGAGAAGATACTCCAGTGTTTTTGTATTTATGCAAGAACAAAATTCCGTGTTTTTTGTTGTTGTTTGTTTGTTTTTTATTTAACCCATCCTAAAAAAAAATTCACTAATCACCAGCATTGCTGTGAAAGACGATTGTCATAGAGGGCATTTTAGGCATTTTATGTAGTTTTTCACAATGTATCCGAAACTCCATAGTTTTCACCTAGTTTCCGTAGCAACTATAGAAATTCCGTAGCTATTGGAGAATATGCATTAAGTTTGGTTTGGTTTGGTTATATTAACGTCCTGTTTGAAGCAACACTAGAGCTATTTTGGGGCGGACCTCGTCATTTTGAACCACGGTCAGATGACGAGGACAACACCTGAGCTGAACCCCCGTCTCCACACCACACCACACCAGCGGGAGGACATTTGGTCATGACGGATTTAACGTGCAACATACCGCTTTACACAACGGTTCTTCGGTGGAATCGGGTCACGAATCTGAAACCCTCCGGTTCCGAAGCCGAGACTTTACCGCCAGGCCACCGCGGCCCAATATGCATTAAGTAAAATTTAATGTAGAGTCATATTTCTAATGACAGAAGAAAACCATATAAATAACATGTTACAGTGAAAAGTTCTTTAACACTTTCGATAAAAAAAAAAAAAAAAACGCGTATACCGGCTCGAAATTCCCTCTTTTTGGACTTATACGGTATGCAAAAGCGCCACGGATTAGTAAATAAATTCAAACAGAATTATCGAGAGAAGCACGAGTTTGATTTATGAACAAAATTTACAAAATTTATTTTACATTAAAAACAAATATATATTTTTTTTAAAAAATTACTTTCAAGTGTTTTTTGTAATGTAATAACTGCTAACAAGTCGTGTTGGTAGATTAAAGACCCTTTTCCGTTGTCTTTACATTTATGGTCATAAATCTGCCATCTGACCAATTGTAGGGCCACTTTCGCTTGTGGACAACGATCGGGAGCTTCCAGCAAATTGTGGGTAAAATTAACAGACATGAAAGAGCCCCGAATAAATAAAGGGAAAGAGTGTAAAATGTGCCAGATTCAAGGCACGCACTAGCTATGAGAACGGAGCTTAATGAACAAAAGCCTTAAAAGAACTTTTAAAACCACAGAATTGAAAATCTACCATTAAAGCCTTCTTTCATAAATAAAAATCATGCCGATAGCTGATTTCTCTATCCCTAAATTTCAATTTCCTGAACGCAAATATTAGGATTAAAGTGACAGTATGTGACAAAGTTAAGATGCACAGAGTGATTCGGAAATATTTGTTTCTTGGCATTAGAAGAATTTAATGAAAAATATATAATAATTAAAATTTTACTTTCAAGTTCCCAGCAGCGGTCAGTACAGATTTAACTGCTCTCATTCCATAATCGTAATGGCTTTGAGAAGATAACTGCTCCGAACATAAGCGGTAAGTGGCGACAATTTTAACAGCCAACGGCCTGGCATTGACGAAACCGCAAGAATACAGAACTATTTCGGAGATCAGAGCATAATCGGGGACCATCATAGCGACAGGTCTAAACAGTGCCTGAAAGAAAAGAAGAAAAGAAAAGCTTATCGTATAACACATTTCAAATTATTTATTTTAAAACATTAAAAAAAATTAAAATTGCGATTTCAATTCACTAGAAAGCAAGAAACTGATTATCTGATATTTGATTCGAATACATGGGAAGTAATGTCATTTTATTTGGTGCCAGAAACGAAAATGCTTTCAAAATTCACCGATAGATTCTTTCTTTAGAATCTTTATGAGAAATACTCACAAAAGAAAAATTGGCTAGGGGAAAGCTCTCACACGAACTCACCAAACATAAAACTAATGTTAGCTGTAGGGAAACAACATTCTTCTAGAGCAAAATGTTAAATAATGATGAGCAAACAATAGTACATGCGAACAACAATAACGTTCAGGATAATTTTATGAAAAAGAAAAACAAACACATCGAATTTCCAAGAAATGTTTCATGTCTACCGTTTTTCACAGCATTGTTTTTAATTACGAAACAAAATACCTTCTCATGGTAACAAATGTTTTCTTCCTTATTTGTTTATTTACGGTATTTCAAGGACTCAATTTTATAACAGCAAGCAAGATTATAGGATATAAAACTGGCCGAGAGAAGATACCAGTTCATAAGATACCAGATATATTAATAGAAAAACTTAAATACCATAACATAATCTTCTGATTCTGAACACAATTTAATATATAGTAAAGCAAAAAGAAAATTTACCAAATTATAAACGAAAACGACATAATTAAACGGGAAAATTTACTTTAAAAATAAAATTAAACAAATTCTACAACAAAAAGCCTTTACTAAACTTTTTAAGGGAAGATCATTTTTTTTTATTTAAAAAGTATAGATTTAATTTGACTGGTATAAAGAAATTATGTTCTTTTTTCAATTTTTTACCGCGGAATCGCAGCACACCAAATACTTTTAACGTTTAAAATGTTGTTTTTTTAAATGGAATATCTCAGCGCATTTGATTATATCCTGTCTTTCAGTTTCTTGACGCTAAAATTTAAATTTAGAAACAAATTTGTGAAGTTAGCGGACAAAATGGATGAAGTTTTAATGAAGAACGCCAAAGTGTTCACGATGAGAAACGAATTAGGAGACAGTCTCTGATTGATAATTTGCTTATAGAAATTGAAGAAAAGATTAAGGAGAACAGAAGATGCATCATTATACATTGTCAATGCCCTTTCCTTACAATTCCGGTTCACTTCGTCACTATAAGCAAAATCTTTCTGCGATGAAGGAAAAATGTCTACTAAAGTCCATGCTGAGCTATAATAAATGTTTCAACAATGGTGGCAATTATGTTGAAACACAATAAAAATATTTTTCCAATTATCCTTTTCCTTTCTTTAATTACTTAACAGAAATTAGTTTCCGAATATTTTCCATATATGTAATTATTATGAGAACAAAAATGTATGAGGTGAAATGGGCTTATTATTCTAAATTTTTTTCATATTTATTTCTTACTGAAAACTACTTTTCGCTTTGATTAAATATTTTAAATTAATTCATTGTAATAATCATTTATTTTAACAACTGCAGCATGAAAAAAACGACTAATGTTACAAACTGCAGTATGACAAAAAAAAAATTTAAATTGGAAATGTTTATAAAACAATGTTTATCATTTAGTTTGAAAAAACTAAAAGAAAACAAGAACATTTAAAAAAAGGCGAAAGAGTAAAAGAAGACATTTTTAACGGAAACTTTAGAAGTCTTAGAAGAGAAAAGACTGGCATTTTGAGAAATCTAAATATAAAAACTGTTTCAAATCACACAGTTTTTACAAAATTTATTCTAAAATCTTTTCTTAAGAAACATTTATCAAAAAGCAAAAACCCAAAGCTAAAATTCTAGAATTGATTTCAAACCTAATGGAAATGCTCATTGTGGTGATAAAGCAACAGCTTATTTTACCGGTAATCATTCAATAGATGAGTTTGACAAAATAAAATCGTGTCATCAAAAAGAGACATACATCTTTTTTACAACTGTAACACATATTCTGGAAGTTTTATCTTTAAGAAGAAAAAAAAAATTAACGCTTTATGACTATAATTGTTCAAATATTAGAAGTAGGATGGAATTTTATGATAGGATAATTGAATGCATTGATTTGGAAATTTTAGATATCGGTAATCAAAACTAGGAGAAGTAGATAGATTGGAAAGGCCACGATTGTCAAGAGAAAATCAAATAAAGAAGGCTGCTCGGTTTAAACTTGTATTTTCAACACATAGATCACCATACCCTCTGCAGATTAATGGAGAACAAATTTTTGCCAGAGAATCAAAACAGTCCATAATCTCAACCCAACTAATCATATTGCAATTACACTTTAAGATATATTTTTAGAGTCTGGAAACACAATTTCATAAACCAAGTTCAAAATCATCTAATATGTACCATTGCAGAAATAATTTTGGAATAGTTTTGCACCTTGCAGATGGAAAATAAGGCATTGAACGTAGTACAGCGAAAGAAAAGGAGAATTTAAGTGTTAAATGACACGTTCAGCTACCATTATCATGTGAATGCAACATGGCATGAATTGATTTCATTATTCACTTATTTGAATTTTTGAAAGCAATGCTTAAATCTGAATTTCAAGTTTATCAGAAATGAAGTCAAATAATTCCATGGATGAAAATCATAGCACAGTCACGGTTTATTCTTTTCTTATTTATTTGTCGCTTCTGCATGAAGAATGAAGGTTACATATTACACATTCTCAGAATTCCTGATTCAATAACATTCAATTGGATTTCTACGTATCTTATTTTTTAATGTTTATACCATTTGATTCAGACTGAATTGCATACATAATTCCATTTAGTGCAAAACTATACCTTGTTGTTACTGCTGTTAGATGAGGTTAACAAATATTTGTAATTCCTGTTTTACAATAACTGTCGAAGAGATTTTAGACTGCCTGAAACTATCGAAGTACTTTCCTTTCTCTTTTTCCGCTTGAGTTAACTGTGCCCATATCTCTAATAGACAAGCAATAGCCCATAAACACAAATTATATATTATTTCCAAGGCGATTAAAACAAAACAAAAAGACATTCTAAAAAATTATAGAAACTTTAAAGCAATAATAAAAGACTGTTCAATATTTTGATACAAACTTTATCTTACTTTTAAATTATCTGGCAATTCCGATCTTCCAGCATATCCAGGATTCATCGTGATGAAAACAGAGCAAGTAGGGTTTAATTTAATATCTGTGCCTTCAAACAGTAACGTTTTCACACCTGCATTGATGCCTCTTTGGATAGTCAAAATTTGTTGAGCAACAACAGAAAGCACTTCCAAGTCTATTCGGTTGAATTCATCGAAGCATGACCAAGCTCCACAAGAAGCAAGACCCTAAAAAGAAGTAGAATGTTTTTAATTTACAATATAATTTCAATTTTTTTTATCCTCCAGTGTATCCATATTTTTTACTGCTATAAGTAAAGTGAATATTTTTAAATTAAAGTTATAAAATCTTTTGTCAGGCAACTTTATTTTAAACTAAAGTGAGAATAACAATCGGAACATATAATTTTAAAATATCGTAGATTTTCAAATTTTTGATATTTACTAAAAACTAATTTTTTCAAAAATTTATTCAGAATTTTAAAGACTAATTAAACACATATTTCATATTACAATTGAATTGGGAAATAAATTAATAAAAGTATTTAAAACATCTGTAATATTTTCATTCAACATGCATGGCGATACTAAAGATTAAAAATCTTTTCTCTACATATAATTATAATTTTTAATTCAAAAGACTTTGTCTATTCAATTATCACTAAAATTTATCTTACACTCTATAGTGTTTTGAGCAAAATTTGAAGGAAACCTATTCAGTAGAAGCTTCAAACAATTTATGAATTTTCATTTTCAATTATACCAGTTCAATTATACATATATTATTTCATCATTTCTGATGTTTGAATTTCCCTGTACATTCCCTGATATTTCCAGGTTTTTAAAGACATTTCCCTGACTTTTTTCGAATGTATTTAATACCTCAAAATGATGTTGCTTTCTTTTCTTTCATTCTTTCTTAATTTATTACGTAATATGTTCTTAACTGTATGTGAAAAAAAATACTCTAGTCATAACTAAATAAATGTAACTAATAAACTCTTAACTAAAATAAATGTAAAATAAAATTTAAAGCTCAAAAAACATCATTTTCAGATCAATTATATAAAACGCTACACTACAATAACAGCAAGGACGATGCTACATACCCAAAATTTCAATCCATCAGAAATTTAAATATTAATTTCCCCCAATCTGGTGAATGTGTAGAGTCGTGGATGGGATGTTTGTAACTATCAGTAAATGATAGATTTTCATTTGTTGCCAATGATTTTTCAAATTACTTATGTATTTCTAGCTATGGAAATATACCAGTGAGTCGTCAGTTTCGATAAGAATAACGATTTATAAAAATTTCCAGTTTTAGAATACATTTCGCTGATTTTTCCTGATCTCCTGGAATTTCTCGCCGAATCTCAGTTTTCCCAAATAGTTTTTTTTTTTTTTTTTTTTTTTTTTTTTTTTTGTCGTGTGACTATTATAAGCCAAATTTTTGTCCGGATAAAGACCTCTGAGCACCCAAGGGCGGAAGTCTGACTTCTATGTCAAATGAAGATAGCACACACACACTCGCTTGCATAACCCTTTTTTACAGGGAGGCTCATTCACGCACCTCACAGAGAACAACCATGCCCGAACCAGGACTCGAACCCGGAACGCCTAGATCACGGGGAAGACGCGCTACCCCTAGGGCAGGACGCCGGCCCCAGTCGGCCTGCCACTCTATATACAGATAGTCACCTTGAAGAATTTCCCCAGGGCAATATAATCCAGTCCGTCGGAGCAGTTGAAGACGACGCACTGCTTGGCGACGGCTTTGGCCAAGTCTTTGGTGGTCTCCGTCTTGCCTGTGCCTGCCGGCCCTTCCGGTGCGCCACCGAGATGCAGATTGAGAGCACCGTAGAGTGTGCGGTAGCAACGATCTGTCAGCGGTGTGATCACCAGGCGGCCGGAGTTGCCCAGATATTCGTAGCCATAGTCCAGGTACGAATTAATCATCCGAGTGGTCATGTCACCATCCTGAAATAAAAAAAGTGCAGTAAAAAATAAGTGCAAGTAATAAAGTGCATGAAGTGTGCATATAAGTGTTCAATCGAAAAAAAAACAAAAACGGTTTGTAGCACAAAATTGCAATTATCTAATAATTTGTGTAAAATAAGACAACAGCAAAAATTGCATGATGATTTTAATATTATCATGTACAATAAGAATATGATGTTGTTTTGATTTGAAGTTCTTGAAGCCACAAAATGCACTGGCAGAAAATTGGCGTTTTATTGTTTTTGAGGCATCAGTTTTTCGCTCTTGGAGTTATTAGAAAATGATAAAGCTGTCACATTTGGCGGTTTATCGTCAACAAAAGTTGCAACTTGGCGCGAATGTCCACTATGTACCGAATTCTCTTATCTGGCCAGTAAAATGCAGGAACGTAAGAAGTTATATACAATTTCTTTTTAAATTTTATATTTTTATAGCTGGCAAAAAAAAGTTTTGGATCTCAAACGATTTTGACATTGGGGAACTAAAAAAAAAAATCATCGCTTTTCTAAAAATTAAACATTGCACAATGCAATAGTGTGATAATTCCAAACCAATTTAAACCGAATTTTTGCACACAAAAAAAAGGAAAAAAAAAAAAAAAAATCTGGCCTCGAGGGAAAAGTTATAGAGCTCGACCGCTTTTGAGATGAAAAAAAACCCATCGCTTTTTTAAATATTGACGCATGCATAATCTGATAGTTATGTGATTGCTTCAAACCAATTTAAACTGGTCAATGACTTAAAATAATAACACAAACAATGACTTTAAAAATAATGTTTTCACATGATAACTTGAAATTTGCGATAGCAGATTTCATTTATTTTTAATGTTTTGTTTTTTACTAGAAATTAATTCAACAGCAGAGCTCCATTCCAATTTAGAAATTCATTGCACATCTTCAAGAAAGTTTCTATTTTTTAAACAAAAAAAAAGGCTTTATTTTTATGGGCCTAAAATCTTTTAAAACATAAACGAAAAAAAAAAAAAAAAAAATGACAATATTTAATTTCACAATGCGGTCCTCCAAGAACGATGTCAGCCAGCCGCAAAATTACAGGATAAATTTTTATCTGCTTCTAATTACAACTTCAAACTTCTTTTATTAGAAAATTTACACGAATGGAACTTTGTTCCGAATACTTCTAAGCCTTCTTTTACAAGCCTTAAAAAAACAGTTTAAAGATAGTCCAAAAGCAAAATTAATTTTAAATACCATTGGTTAAGTAATACCATAAGCACTACTTACAATCCAATAATATCGCATTTGGGATAACCAGGCAAAATCTTCATCCGATGAAACACCGTCATTATATAAACTTTCCAGCACATCCCTTGCGTGGACGTCTAAAACAACAAGAGCACCCAGAGTGATGCGATTCTGTTTGGAAAGTCGCCCTCGAACCAGAGCGACGATCTTCTCGATTTGCTCATTATTCTTTTGCAAATATTCTTGCAATGCCTGGAAGGTCAATCCAAAAATATATTAGTAAAATTTACTCAAACAAAGAAGGATGTCACTGAAAAATAATAAAAATAAGTAAATAAATAAAATAGGGAATGTTCACCCGACAGTTTTCTTATACACATCCCGTAAGGACATCGCTTATCATTGCTTAACAAACAACACCGACTATCTCTATTTCCAAATTTCTGTCAGACAGAGGAGAGGGAAACGCAATTTTCCGCAAAAAGTTACGAATAGTCCCGACCTTTTATTCACATTTGATATGAGTATGGGGCTGCATTGTTCAAACTTAATATAAAAAAATAGTATTAAAAATTCAGTTTCTCCTTTTTTTTTTTCTAACAAAATTTTAAAAATTGAAACAGATGACGTTGTTTGTTAAGCGGAATCATAATGTACTGTTAAAAATTACCATACGATTACAAATACAAAATTAAGCGATCGAACATTGTCGAATGTAAAACAACATCCTAAAACTCTTTTTAATCGACAATTTACAAGATTCCATCTTAATTCAATTTATTTTTAAATTCGTCAATTTTTTTAGGGCAGTATAGGAGCAGAAAAAGTAGGGAACGTGTTGTGAAAATACTTATACTCCGGTTCAAAAATAGGATCAAATCATTAATACAAGGAGTGTCCGAATGAAAAGGTACTAAACGACACTGTGGATATAAATGAAAACTTTTTCAAAGTATACACTATAGGCCTGAGTACAACGATCCCACTGATTTAAGAGCCGAAGGATTCCTTTTCGCAGAATTCCTGTGACCGTGACGAGACCCAGTCCTTCATAGCGTCCTTGAGTTCTCCGCCCAAGGTCAGCTACTTACTGAATTCTTCGAGCACAGAACCATTAACTCCGATGTGAAACACTTCGAAGACTACGCAAGTCCATCAAAAACAAAAGATCGGGGCTACTCATGGAGGGTCTGGTTCTGCTCCATGAAACGCTCATCTACACATTTCCAGGGTCACACACGTGGAACTGGCCAAGTTAAAGTGGGAGCAACTCGATCATCCGCCCTATAGCCTGGATATGTCACCCTGCGATTTTCATGTATTTGGTACTCTGAAAAAACATCTGAAAAGAAAGCGCTTTAACTCGGATGGCAAACTCAAGGACGCTGTGAAGGACTGGGTCTCGTCACGGTCACAGGAATTCTGGAAACAAGGAATCCTTCGACTCGTTAATCAATGGGATCGTTGTGCTCAGACCTATGGTGTATAGTTTGAATAAAGTCTTCATTTATACCCAAAGTGTCGTTTCGTATCTTTTCATTTGAACACCCATTGTATATAGGATCAGATCATTTAATATATACAAAATGGTG
Source organism: Argiope bruennichi (assembly GCF_947563725.1). Classification (NCBI taxonomy): domain Eukaryota; kingdom Metazoa; phylum Arthropoda; class Arachnida; order Araneae; family Araneidae; genus Argiope; species Argiope bruennichi. The sequence continues at coordinate 102,031,027 of NC_079159.1, forward strand.
GCATTTTACATTACAAAAATGACATTGAAAATTAAACATAATTGAACAATTAAAAATCAATTTTAATATTGCATTGACATTAAAATGATACAAAACATTTCACATCACAAAAATGAGGACAAAAATCCAAAGTAACTAAAAATTGAGGTTTTTTCGAAATAACGTAACACCTATACCATTTCAAGCAATTTACAAAACGAAACATTTATTGCAGGTAGAATTTCATGCTCTTAAATGTGTGCATTAATAAATATTTTCGAGTTACTAAAAAACGCAAAAATAATTCGTAGATTACACAAGTTTTCAGAAATTAACTAGATTTTCATGAATAAATCTGAAGTAAAAATACTTTTCTTCCGGATCTAACAAATAAACTAAAAAAATGGGAAACAGTGGGCAACACAGTACCTTTGAACCTCCTCTGATAGCCTCGTGCATTTCAGCCGTCCAGTAACTTTGTGAGCAGCACAAGACAGCCTGCCCAGGCCACTCGAGAACCCATTCGTCTCGTGGTTTGGTGGGATAGGACTCCAAAGCATCAGAGACAACCTAGATGCAATTAAATTTTACTAATTTTAAAGATAAAAGTGTATAAGCGTTCCTGAGTGTCTATCTCTGTGTGTGCGTGTTCCTGCTCTACAGATAAAAATACTTTTACCTGCAGTTACCAATATGGCACCTGTATACCTTAGAGAATGCGAAAGAACAACTCGGAGCGATGTTTTTTAGAAATTTTAATTAATTAAAAAGGTTGAATTTTTGCTTTCTTCTATAGTAAATAATATATAGAAATAAAAAAAATGTGTTTTAATTTTATCAATTTAAGAGTCTTGCAAATTTTCCTGAATTTTAGCAATGTTTCAAAAATAATTTTTTGCTTAATTTCACTGAATTGCGCTGTTTCCCTTAAAATTCATATCTTTTTCATTGTTTCATAAAATGTTTAATCGGCTGAATTTTTTTCTATTTTACAAGCCATATAAAAAAGTGAAGTTATAGTACCGCAAAAATTAGAAGATAGAGGAAACAAACTGCGATGATGTCATGGGAATATCCTCCATCAGAACCGTTCATATACACAATGAATACAACAACACAATGAATCTGAACTTCACACAATGAATATGAAAATCGATGACTATTAAAATAACATGGTTTTAATGTCTGACAATTTAGCGGAATCATGGACATGAAATTATGTCTAAGTAGTTTAATCGAAATTAAATGCAACCAATCTCCCCAGCGAACTAGCCGGTCGCCAAAGGCAACTATATGATTAATAAAATAAATCAATGAAACCGCTTCGAAACTTTAAATTAGGTCCCGAGAGATCATTTACAAACTTTAAAGGACGGTCAGTGAACTGGGTTGTTGTGCTAATGCAAATTTGCATCGTAAATTTTATCTGGCGTATCCTTTCCTTTCATTTAATTTCTTACCAAAAAGGAACCCATATTCTGTCACAAAATTAGTTTCTTTCCGTATGAAAAATCTGCCATAAAGTGTGTATATGTAAAGTTCATAAAGTATTTGTTTCTCAACAATCTGCATTCATATGAAAAATATGATGGAGAAATCGATCGTTTTATTGTTGGCTCTCATTAAACAGTCAATAATCAGGAATTATTGTGCCTATATAATGAAATTATCATCACAGTATTAAAAACAGCGATGTTACAGAATTATTACGACAATGGCTACCTAATGGCAGCCTCGGCTTCCAGACTAATGTCTCGATTCTTCGAAGAAACCGGCATCAGGCAAGGATCCAAAAATTCGCTGGTGCACGTCAGCTCCCTCATCCAGCTATGCGATAAGGAAGCTTGGAGTATGAGCAGCCGGTTCAGATGTCGTTCTTATTATCTAATCACATTTTAAAATGAGGACTGCCAAAAAATAGCCCTCAAGCTAATTCCAATATTAATCTGAATTTGTTTGACTAAACTGGACCGTATAATGACGAATGTATATATGTAATGATATTTTAAACTCTAATTTCAATTTAATTAATTTCCAAGGTTTTATCTTAATTTAGCCCACAGTAACTTCATTCTAAAATATTCTCTTATTTCCTGATCCGATTCCTCGGTTTCTACTTAATTAATTCAAGAGAAGCTTTATAAAATTGCTGAATTAGCTAAACGCCGACACATTCACATGCTCTGCGTGAAGGGCTAGAAAAATGTTCAATAAGCACATTCTTTTTTAAAAGATCCCTGTATTTCCCTTACTTGTGATTGACATGCGTCAGAAATCCCTATCAGAATCGTAATAATATATCAGCACTGTAAAAAAATATTTTCCCTATCAATATCTCATGTTATATAAGACGAGGGATAATTTATTTCTCTCTTCTTCCCCACTTCTGCTTTTGTGTCACGCAGAGAGCGGACGTGCCTTGTCCGTGCCATCTTGTAAATAAATCATGCCTGCCTCCCGGAAGAGAATAAATCGAACTTAAAAATACAAAGTCTCTTCACTGCTTGTCGCACCTGCATTCTGCTTCAAATAAAATAATCCTTACATATATATTTTTTGATCAGGCATTATTTTTTTAAATATTTAGTTACTTGACCCATCTATTAAGTACAATCTTAGTAAATATTGAAAAATAATTTTTTCAACATTTCATTTCGTTTACTTTTTTAATGCTTGACAACATGTAGGATTCCAATTCTAATAACCACTTCTCCACTTGTCCACGAGCACTGACAACGGATATGACGCCGGTCAGCTCAATGACTTCTCCTTCGCTGCTTTCCATGTGAGTAATGTCTAAATTTTCTAAAAATTGCAATTTTGCTATTCCTTCAAAACACTTCTTCAAATGTGGTTGAACCCTGCGCATAGAAAAAATATTCAGAAAACAAATATGTAGCAATCTTAAAACTGCAGACAAAACTAATATATGACAAGAACTATGCACAAAATATCTAATTTTAAAATTAACTAAATTTTCAAAATCCAACTTTAAAATTGGATTTTGAATCTTGAGTAGAAAGAACTCTAATTAAAATTCTGAAGAATCCAATATTAAGTAGAAAGAATCCTAATTGTAAATGAAACTGTTAATTTTCAAATATGAATTGTATAATTGAGAATTGTTTATTTACTAGCTTAACAAATAACTAATAAGATACATTTTTAACATAATAATTAAATGATTTGGAGAATCGATAAAAATTATATATATAATAATAAATTATCAAAACAAATGTCTATATTTATTATACATTCGTATAATAAATATAGTATTGGAATGTTAATAATGTTCTTTAATGATGTATTAATTTTACATAAATAATATTTTTAATTTGACTCATGGTTCGCTTATGCTGAAACAGCTTTTTATATCAGCTCAAAATAAAATGTATATTTATGTTCACTTGTTCTTTCGAAGGGATTATTTTGCAATTGCTATATGTGGATACAATGCTTGCTAACAGATCCAGATTATAAAATAAATTCAGAATGTATTAGAAAATAGAATAAATTGCACTAATACCGGTATTTTAAGTGTTTCATGAAATTTTCAATAAAATAAGCTAATTGGACATTCCTATAATAATGCAATGAATATTGGGCTTTCAATCAGAATTAAAGCAATTATGATATCAAATGCGTAGAGACGAAATTCAGCCTTAACCCTTTATTTCCCGAATTATTTTGCCCTCAATTTAACTTTATTTTTGAACCAGTTGTTAAGTTTCTTTGCAGAATAATCCCAGGAAATCCAGGAAAATGTTTTAATTAATAGAAATATCTTAATTAATTTCATTAATAAATTAAATATTTTTAATTTCTACATTTAGCTTATATTAACTACTTGCTATCTGGATTACATTCTCCGTGTTCTTTCGAATAAAATCAGAAAAAATAATCATATTACGAGGATATAAGCCAGATTTCAATAGTACTTTTAAGTGTCGTCAGTAAATACAGAGTTATAGAAATAAAATTTAAATTTCTTAATTTTAGAAGAATAAAAGATTCTCACACAGAATAAACATTCAAATATATTTACTATCAAAGGCATGTGAAAAATTTTGCACGAACATATATGAAACTAAAAACGTTATCGTCATGTCTAACTAAAATTCAGACTAATATTACAGAAGTAGTCAATGAAAACGCACTTTTTCATTTTTTAAGAATGCAATATTATTAATTTAAACTGGCTATGTAGTATTATAGAAAAGATGTTAATTTTGATCATAATTGTATTTCCGCTTCTACTTTCTCGTACGTGAAGTATAAAAACTTGTTGTTGTTGTTTCTAATGGCACTTGCCATGGACAAGCCCGCTGTCGAAGACAGCCGATTTAAGCCTCAAGGGGAACGCCTCTTGTTTCAATAGTAGCACCATCTAGGGCCAAGAGTACGACTTAGCTACACAGACGTCACAACCCTTTTTACGGGGTGGACTTCATTCACGCATTTCATTCACTCAACCACAGATCGTAATTTAGACCTGAATCAGAGAACGATCACCCCTGATCCGGTACCCCCAGTGGTATTACTCTCGACATGGAGGACTTTGTGACCACGACAGATTTATACGTGCGCCAGCCACCAAGCACGCGGGGAATCTTCGGCCGGCGGGGTTCGAACTCGCAACCTAAGGGACGCGAATCCGACGCTCTACCAACCAGGCTATCCCGGCCTAGTATAAAAAAAAAACTAAATAATGCAATTGTCAAAATAATTTAAGCTCGAGATTGTGGTGAATCATCCCATTTCAGACTTCCTTGAAACAGAAAAACACATTTTTGGATTTATGCCTGGTTCTGTATAAACACCATAAAAAAAAATATTTTCAGTAGGACGACTGAAATTGGTATTTGGATTTTAAACTGAGCATAACTACAAAACGAAAAGAGCTGGATGGATGACATTTAGTACATGATTTCACTGTCGAAGGATTATGTCATGTTTTAAACCATAACGTCAAAGGATTATATTATTCTGCACATGAATGTAAACACAATAGCTAAAAAATACACCGATTTAGGTAAATGAAACTTGGTATGTGAGCGTGTTGCTAAAATTGTAGTTCTGTGTAATTTTAGATTTTAATCAATAGAAAAAAAGAGCACCCAAAATACACACACGGTTTTCTTCACTGTACTAGGAAGCTCAAATTTCTCATGAATGAGATTATGAAAATAAAAAGCTGAGCACTTGTGGCTATCACAACCTTGCTCGCCCAAAATGTTTACGCTTTGGTAAAGGATAATACGTTTCTTCGAGAATATGCGAGAAACTTTAAAGAAGACCACTCCCACTGTTTGCTATTATTTCAATTATAAATAATTGAATCAGTCTCCCATATAATCTAGAATAGTGCGTTTTCTTTGGCCACTAATGCGTTTGGCTTAACTTCAATTTAAGAATTAGGAAACTATATAAAATTATCTGTGCAGCTACAACACATGTAATAATTGTAGGAATAGTTTACTTTTTAGGATCCTTCGTTTCTGACAAAATTTCGAGAAGTTCGTCGTTAGATAAGAAAAAGAATCTCGGAAAGAAAAGTCTCTTTTTTTCCAAATAATCATTCAAACCCTGTGAAATTTTAAAATATAAGAGGAGGAAACTGTAAAATATAAACATGTAGTAATACAGCAATAAAGATAAAAATCTAGCTAAGAGCTTTCAGGACATAATGGCATAGCTCATTTATATAATGGAGTCATTTCATGCTTATGTGTTACATGCAAAGTGAGCGGTGGAAATTTAATTTTGGAATCCACAGCAAATTGAACAAGGAGAGGGAGGGAAATGAAATACAGAGTAAAATAAAAAGCAATTAGATGAGACTATGCAGTTTTATTTTTAATGAAATTGTAATGTCGCATAAATTAACTCCATTGAATTTTTAATAATATGTTCAGACGCAGAAAAAAAATATTCTTAAGTTTCAAAAACTTTAATTAATCTTAGTTTTTAAAATACCAATATTTTATTTTTAAATTTGCTTTAATTTTTGAATCAGAAATCTTTGCAGACAAATTTTTCGAATAATACAATAATTGTAAAGACTTTCTTTAAACATTGAGAAAAGCTTCCCAGGAAAATTTTCCTTAGTAAATATTCCGCTTCTTACTTTATTTATTTATCAAATTAATTTTATTATAGAGAGAAAAACACTTCATATTTTTTCCTTGTTTGTTTGTTTGTTTTGTTTCTTATGGCACTTGCCACTGACAAGCCCGCTGTTACGAAGACAGCGATTTAAGCCTGAGGGGGGCGTCTCTTATTTTTTTATAGCAGCGCCAACTAGGGCCAAGAGTACGACTTTGCCACTCACGCATCATTCATTCGCTTGCACAACCCCTTTTTACAGGAGGGCACATTCACACATCTCACAGATAGAACAACAGAAGAACAACCATGCCCATACCGGGACTCGAACCCGAGACGCCCAGATCACGGGGAAGACGCGCTACCCCTATGCCAGGACGCCGGCATTTTTTCCTTGAATCGTTTTATTTCATTTTAATGCAATGCAAAAATTTGTTTAAAAAATCTGATCAATAAAAAAAGTTAGATACCTAAAGACTTACAGCATAGCAACAAGTCTGTTCAACGCAAAAATGAAATATAAATATGTCTAAATTATAATTATAATCATAGTGAGACATTGACCGTAACTTAAAATCAGATGGAAAAATGAATTCTTAAAGATGATTCTCAGATGTATTGCATTTAAAATAAAATAACCAATCTGTAATTAGAATTAATGTAACAATGATGATAGTAACTTTAAATAAGGAAAGAAAAAAGCAAGAATTTAGCTTCATTTCAATCGAAAATCCTTTTAAATGTGAGTTTTAATATGTATAGTGTCCAATAGACAATAGCTTATTTGATGGCTCAATAACTAATTTCTAGACTGTTAGAGAAAAGCATATTTGTTCATTCGGAAAAATGCTTTAAATAATGGGAAAATTATACTTTGTAATGATTGATAAATAAATTCTAAGTCCTAAAAAAACTAAAAATTAAAATTTTATACAACTATTCCGGTCTATCCACCGTCTTTAGTAAAATGTTTTCAACACACAAATATTATTACGGTTTAGTGTTTAATTACATTTATCATTCGTACATTTCTGGAATGGTAATATTAAATTGTTTTCTACAGATATTTTTATTTATTGATTTGTTTATTTTCATTTTTAATATGTAGAATAAAAACAAAGATTTTGAAATCAAGCGCAGTAATTAAATATTGTCTTTTAAAGTTTTCTGCAATTTCTTTCACAGTTTAACTTAATATTCCCTCATATTTTATCAATTTTAAAATTTTTAATGTTCTCCAATTCGCAGTCATCTATATTTTTGTTTGTTAATTTAAATTCACTGAATAAGATTTTACTTAGCTTATAAGTTTTTATTGCATTATTATGTGCCATATGTCAAAACTAAAATTGTTGTTTATACCAATGCAATTAAGTATTAATTATTGTTATTAGAGTTAAGGGTATAAAAACTCTTAAGGGACTGAATATATGAATTCGGAAACTGTTAAACATAAAAGAATAAGTGTTTTTTTTTACAAACAAATAAAATGGAAAAATGCAGGCGTAGTCATAACTAGTTTTTATCATCTACAACTGAAACTCAAATAGAAAGTGCAACAGCAGAAACAGTAACCGATACGAATTCGCTGTATAGACTATTCACAAAAAATAAAGATAGTTCTTTCGCAAAATGCATCTTAACTTCACACCTTTAGACTTTTTTAGATGTTTTTATTAACTCGCTTTCTTCTCTCTCTGTTTATTTGTTTGGTACAAAGTTGCAATCGATTTTAAGCTAACTTCCCGATAATCATAGCTCAGAAGTGGACGGCAATACAACATTAACTAGCGTTCTTGTTTGTTCGCTTAAATTACCGACAGATAGCGCCATTTTAAGTCGTTAGCTCATCAGGAAGTCAGTTTAAAAGCGATTGCAAAATTTCATAAACTCGAGTATAAAAAGCAGAAAATATTTTCTTAAATTTAATATATCACGCTTTTAAAACGGATTATACAGTATAAAATTATTTCTTCTAGCCCCAAATAAATTTGTAACTATATACAGATTGTCCTGAAAATTCATGATTGTGAATTTTTAGAATTCATAATCACAAATTTTCATAATAGTCTACAAGGAATTAGAAATCTGTATGGTGAGAGAAAAAAATATTTTATACTTTTAGAAATTTTTGGAAACGTGTTTATTAAAAATAATGTATTTATTTCCTCTAGCATCAGCCTCATATCCAAATTTTTTTAAATCAAACTTGTAGTGAATAACTTTGAATAGATATGTAATATGGTTAAAAAGAGATTATTGCTTTTTTTTTTCACGAGGATTAATCATAATAAAAAAATAAATGCACAATTCAAAATCATAACAAGCAAGCTTTTATCTGAATCCTCACTTTTAAATAACAAAACGTTTAATGTTGTTATATGCACAAAATGTATTCTTAGTAAGCACAACCTGTACATTTTAGCTTTTCATTTTATATTTATTTCAAACTGATGTAAATAAATTTATACCACTGCTAATACATTTAATTTTACACACTCAATAAACTTTTTAGAAGAACTGTCTTCGGGATTTCAGTTATTGTCCTCCAAGCTAGAACTATCAGAAATCAAAAGATTTTAAGTTATATTTGCTTTGTATTTAAAGAAATATGCATCTAGATTCTATAAAAAAAATGATTCACTTCTTGGTACCTTTTGTATTAGATCCAGCAGTTCATTTGAGGTCTTTAGAGTGTCCAACATATTCTCAATATCTACAACTGCCAAAACATGACGATCTTCTAAAACTGCTTTCATCACTTCTCTCCAATTTTTATCGACGGTATTGAAACGTCTAAATAAAATAAAATAATTTTATAATATCTTGAAAGTTATGCAAGGATTAAATACAACTTATAATTGTGTTAACTACACCATATATACAGTCAGTCACAAAAGTCTACATACACCCGCTAATGTTCGCAGATCTAGCACTTTACTCATATTTTTGAATATACAACTTTATTTTCGTTAACATCTTGGGTAATATCTCATATCTAGCAAAAAAAAATTATGAACAAATTCGTTAAAATATAACAAAAATTAACAACATATTAAATTATATAGTCACAAAAGTCTACATACAGAGACAGAACAATACAAACTTTTAGAATTAAATGCCAAAAAATGTAACACTAATACTTTGTAGGACCTCCCTTTGAAGTAACAACTGCCTGAATTCGGTTTGGCATCGACATAACCAGATTTTTTGTCTTCTCAGATGTAATTTGAGACCATGCAAGCTCGATTGCCTTCTTTAGGGTTTCCTTGCTTGTTTCCGATTGCTTCTGAACTCTCCTATCAACTTCCTCCCAAAGGTGCTAGATGGGATTAAGGTCTGGGGACTGTGACGGCGAATGGAGCCGTTTAGGCGTTTTATAGAGTAGCCATTCCTTAACAATCTTAGCTGTATGTTTTGGGTCGTTGCCCTGCTGGAAGACAAAGTTGTTCCGAAGTCCCAATTTTTGAACCGATGGAAGTAGATTGCCTTGCAAAATCTTCAAGTATTCAAATCGATTCATTATGCCATCGATAAACACTAAATTGCCCACCCCAGCGGCCGCCATTGCTCCCCAAACTATAACACTGCCTCCACCGTGTTTCACAGTCGGAGTCAAATTCTCGGGATTCATTTCTGTGGGTTTTTTTTTTTTTTTTTTCCCTCCAGATTTTTCAGCGGCCATCACTCCCAAACACGTTGAACTTACTCTCGTCTGTAAAAACAACTGTTTTCCAAAAATTAAAATCTTGGTCAATATGTGCAGAAGCAAAATCAAGTCTATTTTGTTTGTTAGTAGATGAAATGAACGGCTTTCGTCTAGAAATTCTACCATTATAGCCGGCTGATCGAACAATTCTATGAACAGTTTCTGGATGCACTTTCTTTCCACTAGCTGTTGCAATTTGATTCGCTAATTTTGGAGCACTAATTTTCGGATTTTTCTTCACTTTTCTTACTATGGTTCTTGTATCACGATCATTAAGCTTCCTTGGACGACCACATCGATATTTGTTAAGCACATTTCCACGCATAACATAATTTCTGTAAATTGTTTGAACAGTTGACCGACTTTTTTTTTACAATTTTTGCAATTTCTGCATAAGATTTCTTTTCACATTTCATTCTTACTATCATATTTCGAAGTTCTAAAGATGTTTCCTTTCCCTGACTCATTTTGTTGAATTAACAATGTCAAAAAATCTCGGGAAATGAAGATTAGAATAGATAAGGAAACATGTAATCTCAAACTAAGACAATCTTCCAAAATAACTTCGCATGCAAATTTTTTTCCGTCCACCAATCAGGTGTATGCAGACTTTTGCGACTTGATAATTACTATACAAATCACAAAATTACCTAGAAATTATTATTTCATATTATTTTTATTATGGAAAACAAATTTTTTAGAGAAAACTGAAGGAGTGATATGATTTTTAAAATTGAAATTTAATTGCTTTTTGAGAAACCTTTATTTTGATCAGTGTATGTAGACTTTTGTGACTGACTGTATATTTTAAAAAAATGGAATATTGCACCTGAAACTCTCATATTAAAAATTTAAAGAAATACTAAGTAGAATAAAAATGATTTTCAATGTAGCAAAAACTAATTAGAATAAATGTTTCTTGAACTCATCTCCATAGCGCTTTTTATACTCTCAAATCTTTGAAAGAAATTTATACTACATTTACATTCCTAAATTCATACTCCTATATGTTTATTTTTACACAACATTCAAGCAGTAAAACAACAACAAAATGACGCAACTTATAAAAAAATTCATTTCAATATAAAAAATTTCTAAAAAATCTTTGATTTGATTTATAACATTTGAAGAAAAATTATTCATATAGAATTAAAAACTTTTAAGAATGGCATGTAAAAATACAATTATATTTTGACCTTCTTATGTAAAAATGTTGAAAAAATTTGTGAAAAATTCTGTGCATAATTACATAATTATTAGGTATTCTCCTTGTTATTTAAAACCAAAGTATTAGGGAAACATGATTAATGAAGCATATTTTTGATTGAAAACTCGCCGTCTATTCCATACTTATTAAATTATTTGTTTTTTAATGTAGCTATAAAAACTTTAAAAACCATAATAATAATCTTACATTTTTTGTTCAAAATCCCCATCACTAAATTAAGAAAATCTCTAAATTAAAAACGTTTAATTTTGATATCGTATTAAAGACTAATTGAAAAAATTACCAATAATTTTTCTCTGTTAAAAAATATAATTCAATACATCATCATACAAAGTAAATTCCAATTGAAATTTTATTTATGCAGAGAAGATACAAATTCTATAAACATTTATGCAGAGGAGATACAAATTATATAAAGAAAACAGATGACACTTTATCGTATAGGAATTTATATGGTTACAAGAAAAATTATTAATTTTTTTTAAATTCTTAACAAAAAAATAATAATGCAATGTTTTACAAAATTAAAATGGCATAGTCCATTAATATGTTGCACTTCTCTAATAGATGAGTGAAGGAAATTTAACTACAGAAAATCAGATTAAAATAGGAAGAAAAAAAAATTAATGCATAAAGTTGATTTAAAAATATTTTTATTTAATGAGAAATTTGTATATTGAATTATATGCATTTTTATTTCATAGTTAGATATATAAAATATCGCGAAAATACATCACTGAATTGTAAAGAGTGATAAAATAAACCAAAAATGAAACTCATTTTTTTCTTTGAAATATATGTACGAAAATGTCTTAAAAGAAATTATTAGGTCAAAAATAGGTTTCGAAATTGTGGAATTAGTTATAATTAAGAACAGTTCTCATGTGATTTGATTTAAGTAGGAGGGTAAATAATATGAATTACAAGAAAGATGTCTCAGATCAGAGAAGGTTGTCTCCAGACTAAACAGCAAAAAAAGTGTTAATTCCAATTATAATTTTTGAAAATACAAGGAATTCACATCTTGCTATCATGACATTACTACGTGGAGTTTGTTTTCTGACAGGTATTCACTATAATAAATGAGACTCATTAAAAGGATCATTGCGCTTTCATATCTGAGGATCACCAACGTCACTTTTAAGTCTTTCACATCAGATGCTCATTTTATGATTTAAAAAAAAATAGATTCCGACCTTTGAAAAGAAACTTTGCAGCATGATAATGTTCCAAGATTGATTTGTCTGGCATAATAGTATCAGTCGGTTATTCTGTACATAACGATTTTTTTATCATGAAATTTAAAATAGAATCCATAGTAACAACAATACTATTTAAAAGTAAATCAAGTTTGTTAAAAAATATTAAGCAATAATTAAGATTTATAATAATGATCTTGTTGATACCTACCCTTGTAGTGCAAGAAGTATTAAAATATTTATATTGATTGCTCAAATTTTTTGCGCGCGATTATAGAAGAAAAAAAAAGAAAAAGAAAAAAAAAACGTTGTTATAAAATCATGCTAAAATTTAATTTTGAAAAATGCATTAAATTCAAAGACAAAGTAAGTAAAATTGATATTACTGGAAAATTAATTTTGTGAATTTTAAAGGGATGTAACAATGGTTGTGTAATATTATTATTAAAATTTTGAAAATATTTCCAGTAAAAAATACCTAATATGCAAAAAAAAAAAAAAAAAAAGTTAAGATTCGAATTCGGCGCATGTAAGTTCAATGGTCTGCCCGCAGAATGCTTTAAACAATTTTTTTCATTGCAGGCGTATCAGATAATTTATAAAATGTATCCCTATTAAACAAACTCAAGTATATTTTAAAAGAAAGAGGGCCATTTTTTTTCATTCCAACATCCATTACATTTCAAAAAAACATACGTTACCTTCCTTCCTCCGGCATCTGGGCCATTATATCTGGTGAACTAAAGATAGGCTCCAAATACAGCCAAGTGGCTTGAACTTTCAGCCATTCGTCGATTATCTCTTGTAAAAGCATTAACTTACTCTCCCATGATCTGCAAATACAATTTATAACAAATTTGTACTTTGTGAATTCCATATAAAAAAGAAATTTCAGTTTTCTTTGGAACAGATATTTAATTTCTCTAATAAATTTTACAAAATAACTACTACTAATAAATATAAAAGTATAAATGTTCAAATGCTTGTCTTTAATCAATCAAGCTCGCTAAGGCATAATGGGTTAGACCTTTTATATACTGAACAAACATTTTATACACACCAGATTGTGATAAAAAGAATATATATAAATTAAACATAAAAAAAATGACGGCCCGTTAAATTTAACTGGACAACTGAAACAAAAACAAATTTCGTACTTGACTTTTCCTTCAATAGGTTTCACAGATGGCGAACCCCGCATTGTTTGAGTTTTTATTAAATGATCGTCGAGCAATAGTTGAATTTCATCCACGGAAGACAATATAAAAGTGCCGGATTCACGGAATGGTTTAACAGAGAACATCATCTAATGAGAAAATTCGTAAGTTAAAACAAAAAATTACATAATTTTTTACAATATTTAAGATAAATGTCACAGAGCTCAGTGTATAATATCGAAAAAGCACTACTAAATATTTCATTGATTTATTTATAAATACATTTACTGATATACCTGGCTTTGTTCGGGATAAAACACATTCTGTGATCAAAAGTTTTTGGTAACTTCCGGATTTCCACATTTTTCAGAATTTTTTTCATAAAAGTTGTAAGAGCAGCCTTTGAACTTTGAGCACGTAAAGAATATGCAAGAACTCACAATTTTTAGTGAAGATTTGGTCAGAGGGATTTACAGGATCGGTTGGAAATTGATGAAGATGATTGGAAATCATCACATTTAACAGAAAGCTGATAATGATTGTTGTTGATGTGAAAGCTGAAGTGGCTTTTAATGAAGTAAAGAAGAACATGGATAAATAAAAACTGCAAAAACAGCTATTAATACGAAGTATTCCTTTGTCCCTATGAAAAATTCCCATCTAATAATAAATGCAAATCTCGAAAGGAAATTGTAAAAAATGTGGGACGATCAAATAAATAATCATCTAACCGTATTTGATACAATTGTCCATTCAAGTTTTTAAGAAAATAAATTGTAATCGCAAAACGGATGCAAAACCGACAAAACTGAGGATTTACCACGCTTACACATAATCGGCTGCATAACAGGGAAACATTACCGAAAATGTATATCTTGTAACACATTTTAATCTGTAAGACCTATGTTGGCAGAATAGTATATATATTATAGTTTCAGAAAAAAAATATTTTGGCAATGAATTTTCCACATTTAATTGATTTATTAGGAAATTTCCAAATATCAAATTGTTCTACCACTGACGTAGACTTTACAAACTTTATTTAATTAAATTCTCAATAATAATCGTTCTTTTATTAAATTTTTTCCAAAATTTTTGATAGTAAATAACATTTTACAGGGATAAATTTTTAAAAGTAAATGCTAAGTATTTGGCACAGAATAATCAGATCTGATTTTTACACTATAAAATTGCAATTTGTAATTTCCTTCTGAATAATTTTACAACTTCAGAAGTCAGATTGGGCTAGACTGTATAACTTGCGCTTACTATTCTGTTATTCAAAACCCTTTGCCTCAAAAGATTTTAAACAGTTAAACGATATATAGCGATTTCCCATATTGCATAAAACGCGTGGTATTCACATAATCTCTCTGCTGAAACGATAAATAAAAAAATTGTGGAGCTTAGCTCTTTTTACAAAACATGTCACAAGTTCTGTGACAATAGTCTCTTCAAAGAAGTAAGATTCAGTTATGATGGAGGGTGGGAAGCCAACCACACTGTAACTCTGATGTAATGTTTTGGTCAACGAGGAGATTTTCAGCAATCCAGATTCAGACACGCGTTTACAAAACTTTCAGATAGAAATAAGCCATATAGGCCACAAAAAATGTCAAAACCGAGAAAAATCTATCCATATCTGTGCAAAAAAACACTAAAACAGTTTTTCTTCATCATCACCAAAGCACAATCCTCACACATGGAATATCTGAAATAGGTAACATCTTAAAATACTGCTCAGAACATCCGCACTTCTAAATAAGGAATGTTCAAATTTTAAAATATTGCAAGAGCATTGCTGCTATCATGTACATTCGTTGTTGTTTGTTCCATAACTGCAGTTGTAGTGTCCACAGCTCTCTCAATTCCAACTGGTTTGCAGAAAGCATTTTTCCCTACTTACCATTATGGCGGTCCCATCCATTCTTTAGAGCAAAAGTTCCAGTCTCTTCAAAAATCAAAATTCATTCACCAAAGATTTCTAATAGTAAGAAGTACTCGCCTTTTTACTTGTCAAAATACCTTCAAAGAAGTAGAAGCATTATTGCTGAATTCGGGTAACAGTGTTCCATCAGTAACACTTGGTCTGATAAAGTTAATATCACAGTCACTAAAAATTGTAGTTTAATATAAATTAATAATATAATTAAAAGTTGTTTTATACCCTATTATAGGTAGAAGAATTTAAGATACTTTCATGTTTATAACAATACAGCAAAACCTTTTTATGCCACAAAATTTGATTGTGATTTTTGCACAAGATGCACCTAAATACCGATTGTTAAATTTAGATTTTCCTGTGCATATTTTTTTTATTTTATTTTATTTATTATTATTATTATTTTAGTTTTACGAATTACTTATTTGAAACCTAAATTTCAATTTCAAAAAATTATTTTAATTATCTACATTACATATTAAAATAATGAAATTATCAACAAACAACTGAAAAATAAAGATTCTTATACCTCACTCCATTCTTCCATCATTTTATCCAGGGCTTTCTCGAGTTTGAACTCCTTGCTAGCTGCTTCACTGATCACTTCAAACTGAGGAATGTATTCTTGCAAATTCAGTCCGATGAGTTTTGCAAGGGTCGTAGTTTTGTCTGGTTTTAGAGGAAAGCCGACGATTTCAGAGATTTGATCCCAATGCCTCTCTCTTAGGCCAGGGTTACACAGCGTTTGCACTAAAGGTATATAATCCTTAAACTTCTCCACCGTGCTTCTTACCTAAAAAGTAATTGAAATTAGAACACACAAAAAGTAATATTATATAGAAAATAAACATGATTATACTTGAAACCTTGAATGAAAAGACATTAGTAAAAGAAACCACATCTATGTTACTCTTTCAAAAACGACCCAAAATAGGATGGAAAAGAGATTAAATCATACAGTTTTGAAGATTGATACACATGTTCCGAGAAACTTCTATTAAACATACAAAATGTTTCCGTTGGTTGGGGTGGGGGGAGAGACAGCTTGTGTCACTGTCAATGATTCCACCACAGATTTTTTAAAGTTGAAGTCTTAAATATCTCTACAATTATTCTATTTTTAAAATAGAGCTGCATAGGATGCAAAGTAGCGTAAATTTCCGGCAAACCACCCCTTTTATTTTTACTTTAGCTTTAATAATTGTCTATATAATCGATTTTAAAATAAATGAATCATATAAAAAAAGATTAATTGATGAATTCCTCGCCTAGATCGAAATACTATTGGAGAAAGAACTTTCTTCCCTAAACGCTGATCATTAAAACTTGAACCACTCTGGATATAAAAATTTTATACAGTGTCTCAGATAAAATATTCCTATATTGCTCAGTGACAGCTTAAATAATCATTTGAATTTTTCTCTAAAATTCACACATAAACTCTTATTTACATAATAAGGAATATACAATATATGTAGTCATATTTATTAGCAAAATATATTCAATCTGAAGTATGTTTTAATTTCTGAAGAAATGAAAGTTTCATCGAAATCAGTATTTTTATAAAGAATGACACTTATTTGAGCCAACTTCGTTTGATATGCTTATAGAACAAATTTTGATGAAACATTGGAAGTCGCAGAGAGGGTCTAAGATAGGGCGAAAAGTTAACTGTGTATTGAGTAGGTGATAAACAGAGTTACAACTACTCTAACGTTTGTTATTGGTGAGTTTGGGTTTGATCTCGGATGAGTGGTTTGCTAACTTGGATATTAACAAACAATAAGAGATTTTCAAGTTTACATAAGATCTCAAAATGGTTCTAAGACATCCATCATTTATGATAATTTAGATATAATGCTGCTGGTCAGATAAGTTAAAAAGAAGAATAAGTTAATTATTACACGACTCTTTAAGAAAATCCTACATGAAAAATGACTTCAGTAATATTAAATAGGTGCGCAAAGATAAAGTTCTTCCCAAAGCTTTGGTGACAACAATAAAAATTGGCAACCAAAAATTAGTAAATTAGTAGCAATTGATTCGATAATTGTTTTTCAAAGAATCGCTATAGGCAAAAAAAAAAAAAAAAAAAAAAAAAAATCAGTAAATTATTTCAAATTTGAATAATTCAATGTTACAAGAATTTTTTTTAATGAAATGGAAAAAAAATGAAAAACTAAAATCAGCATTTTATGATTCCATTACAATTTTCAAGTATTACGATGAAATCTAATTTTCCTAATTACACTGTTGTCATCGATAGTGGTTTCCTTCAACATAGGAATCAAAAACCCCATATCGAACAATCTGCCCAGCTTATATCGATTATGCCAAAAAGTATTAAGTAATAATCACCTAGTTATGATTATTCGAACATAAAAAACAAAACTTACAAAATAAGATAGATACTCAAGATAGAAAAAATATGTTGACAATAGATTTGAGGGAAATATGATGGCCATGATACGAAAAAATAATATTTTTGTCTATAAAATCATAAATCACAAAGCTAAAGCGGTAAATAGGGTATCTTATCAAATTGAAACAAAACTGCTATATTATTTTAAATAATTTACAATGAAGTTGAGACTAAAACAGTCAATACAGTTTTAAAAAATCATTCATGATTATATATAATATGCTGATCTTCTTGTATTGCTCATAGCCTTGATTCTACAGGATAAAAACATCCCTTTTGTGGAGCCAGACATGGGAATCAAAATACTTTCACTGCAAGAAGTGTAAAACACGTGATCTCACATTTAAAAAAAATATATGATCTTAATTCTTGTCCTTCCATGCGTTCTACGGATGTAATTCAGCATTGGCTACCTATAACAGGGGCAAAATGATGTTCATCAAAATGCTACAACAAAATTCTGGACTAAGATATTTTAGAAATTTTCAGCATTTATTTTTCACAGAAAAACAGATGGTTGACGCAGACAAGAAATTTACCTTGGACACAGCATCTTAACATAACATTTTTCTTAAAGACTAGAGTTTCATATTCTATTAAAGATCAGTTAAGAAAATAAAAATCGATACTAATTTCCTCCCTTCAACTGAAAATCTTGCAAGGTCCCATTCTTTCAGATGATTAAAAAAAAAAAAAAACCGCAACATACAGTTTTAAATGCTTTGTTAAACTGTATATATAAATGTATGTATCTATTTGTAAGGAATTTTAACGCTCTTCTATTTTTGTAATAGGTATATTCAAAATCGAATAATTATCAAGATTTTCAAGAAAAATTTTAAAAAGGGGAATAAAGACCAAGAAAGCTGTGTGAGTTAGCATCGGATACTTTTTATGTTTAAAAGAAACCCCTCATATTAAGATGCAAAACTCTATGATTTGGTGTTTTCTTTAAATCGCTCGTTGAAAGTATTGTGATAGTTATCATGATGAATTAATAAAGGCACAACGACAACGAAAATAATTACATCTAGAAATTTATATTAATAAAAAACATAAATTAGCATCTATATACGGCTGAGCAGCTGTTAAATACCTGAAGAAATAATGGTTCTTCAGAGTTCATTTTCCCCTGAGAAACAATTTTTAACTTTATTCAACATTATTAGTGGCAAATGTTCATCTGGTTATGATTCTAATCAAATCTAGCGTAACAAAATTAGTGAAAATTCAGGTTTGGGATTTTATCTTCCTGCAAAGTTTCATATTTTCAGAAATATCAAATATATAGAGATCATTAAAAAAGAATAAAACAGAATTCATCATTTGAGTGAAGGTACTCACATTCTCGGCGATCTTTCTTGGTTCAGGAGTATCACCAAAAGTTTTCTCTAATTTATACAACGAACGCCAGAGTGTCATCACTTCTTGTTCGACAAGTTCAGGATCAACTTGATGAATTGAGCCCTCAAGCCATTCTCTAGATAAGATTAATTCAACAAAGTTATATTTTTCCAATTTAGTCACGAATTACTTTAAAAAAGAATTTTCTATTCCAAAAATTAAATGCATTAAAGTTAAAAGTTTGTAACCAGAATGATGGAACAAGTGATATATAATTTTAAAAACTTTATTTTTAAAAAAATCATTTATTCTTTAAAAACATTTATTTAAACAAAACATTGATTTTTTTAAAGCCAGATTAAAAAAAATTCAAAATGCAACAACAAAACAATTCGAATGAATTCATTTTATTGTATCTAACTAAAGATTATGTTTTATACTTCTTGTAATAGTTAAATATGTTAAAGCAAATTGATCTAATTAGATTAAAGGGAAGTTTTTGATAATCATAAAAGAATCATTGAGTACAAATAAAAGAGACTTCTAAATCATTAACTTCAAAAACTTTTTGCCTCAGAGTGATCAATTTTACACTCTCAAAAAATATAGTGATAATTGTAAATTTTGGAAAATAAAAAAAAGCATATTGGATCGTGATTTAAACAAGATTTTTTTCAATTTTGAATCAAAATTTTATTTCAAATATTTATTTAAATTTTTAAAAAGAAATAATTTAGGGAATAAAGTTAGTATTACAAGGTTATTGTTAAGAAAGGCATATGAACTTGAGAGATTAATCTTTCAATTCATATGCTTTAAATTGAACGGGGAAAACTAAAAACCAAGAGAAAAAATTTCAATCCCATATATATTTATCAAATACCATTAATTTTCACCATTAAATGCTTAGAAGAAATAAATGTAAAAATATATTTAAAACTGCTTAAGAGTATGTGAAACAGATATACTCTCATTTACCATAATGAAAAATTTGATAGTAATTAAAATTCGTTTTTTTTTTCTTTTATTAATTTTACAATTAAAATTTAATTTTTAACCCCAAAACAAAATCCAATAATGCCTAGTCTCTGTACGAGTCTTTATGTTAGAACACTTCCAAAACTATTCAGAAATAGTTGCGTTAGAAAGGTGTCGTAAACATTTCACTGGAGTCAATGCACGCTTACACTAAATGAGGGCGATAATTTAATTCCATTGTTAATCTTGTAGAAGGAAAAATCCTTAATTTTTTACAAGTACACAGCAGCTTGTAATTAGCTAATAAATGGCACAGTTACATTTCTTATGTGACTTGAATCGACTTCATACTTTTTAAAATTCTCCTTTTTTTCAATTTTTTTTTAAAGCTTTATAACGACTCTTCCATGAAATTCAAGCTTTTGCAATTTATTATCTATTGAATTCATTCCTATAAATCACGAAAGGTAATTTCTTGAATCTTTGAGATTCTTTAATTAGTTTTTAATTCAAAAATTTTTTGTTAATAATGAAAAACCATATCCCCATATAACTGAAATTCTACAATAGAATTCTAAAATATCGAAATTTCACACACAAAAAAATCTCTTAATTACTATTTAGATTTTAGTACTAATAAGCAGTCGCTCTATTTGGCCATCGTAATGTGCTATCTTTGATATTATTCTATCAAAGATAATATCCTATAATAATCAACGATAGCACCCATTTCAAAAATAAATTCGAGCAGCAATTTTGAGTGAGTGAGTGAATATTATACTAGCGCAAGATCCATTCTCTGGATAAACTGCGTCGCAACTAGATGAAAATTTTGGTGCTACGTCTTAAAACTTTGTTTAAAATGTTTATAATCTGTTTTTTTTTAAAAATACAACTACAAATTAAGAACAACGACAAGGAAAAAAAAAAAAAAAAAACATTTCAAATTTCTTTGATAAAACCCGCCTCTTTTAAATACAGAAAAATATTAAAATGCGGTTTATATGCTATTAAAAGCTGAAGACAAGGAACAAGTGTATTAAAATACTTAAGACGCAATGAGTCCAGTGACTGACATTCGATCAATATATGTCTGATAGTTAAACTATCACCACAACGATTACAAATTGGTGGTGGCTGCTTTAAAAGTAGATATTTATGCGTTATTCGAGAATGCCCTATGCGTAATCGTGTCAGAATAACATCGCATCTGCGATTTAAGGAGGAACACCAAAGTTCAATAAAAGGTTTCACTATGTGTAGTTTGTTTTCTATCTCAAGGTTCCATTGGTTTTGCCAATTTTGCAAAAACCATTTCCGAACGGAAGAACGTACATCAGCATAAGGAATTAATTGTTCGTGGGATTCGGTTGCTGATTTTGCTGCAATATCCACTATTTCATTCCCTTGGATACCCACATGAGAAGGAATCCAACAGAATAGAATTTCAAAACTATTTTGATATAGGTCCTTAAGCAAATTCCTGATATCAGAAATATATGCATGATTGTGCGATTTTCCAATGAGGGCTTGAAGGGCACTCCAAGAATCGGAATAAATGATCACCTTTCTAAACTTATTCTTAGCAATATATTGTATAGCACTATATATGGCTGTGACTTCCGAAGTGAAAACTGAAGTAAATTCATGTAATTTGTGACTTATAACTACATTCTCACAAGCAAAAGCATAACCAACGTGAGACTCGGCTTTAGAACCATCCGTGTATACAGGAATGTAGTCACTATACATATGTCTGTGAGCAGAAAAAAGTGCTCTAAAAATGAAATCAGGGGTATTGGACTTTAAAAATTTTTGAAATGGATGAAGCAAAACAATATCATATTGACACCAAGGTGGTATACAAAAAGGACTTTCGTCATGAATTTCAACATTATGGTAAGCTTCTGGTAATATCCTAAAAATACGTGTTCCCAAAGGAGGTATACAGGATCTGCGGACGTTGAATAGTGGAATTTTGAAGACGAAAAACAATTGCTGCTGTTGTTGTTTATAATGGTACTTGCCATGAACAAGCTCGCTGAGGAAGTCATCGATTTTAAGCCCAGGGAACGTCTCTTGTTTTAGTAGCGCCAACTAGGGCCAAGAGTACGTCTTAGCTATTCACACATCACATTCGCTTGCACAACCCCTTTTTACAGGGGGGCCCATTCATACATCTCACAGATAGAGCAGATGAAGAACAACCATGCCCGAACTGAGACTCGAACCCAGGACTCCCAGATCACGGGAAAGACGAGCTACCCTTATGCCAGGACGCCGGCAAAACAATTGCTAAAGTGAGTTATAATAGCATTACCCGAAAATTATTGTCTACTATTTCCTTGCATCTATTCTACACAATTTTAAAGATTGTTAAAATTGTTAAGAGAAAGTCCAAGCATCCGCTGGGAAGAACTGCACTGCGATCTTAACTTGAAGCATTATAGTTCTTTAATTGTTGCTCTCTTAATCTTATATACTTTACCAGTCTCACGTTGAAACCTGATGATAATTAGAATTTTAGAAATCATTCATATATTAATAAACATTTTTACCTTCGCTTTTTGGCAAAATCAACGGCATAGTCGTATAACTGAACATAAGGTTTCAGTTCATTAGTCAGGGTCATGCAGAGTGGATAGTTCGTTATTTCCCAACCGAACAACGCTTCTTCGGAATTGAATAGTTCTATCGTATTCTGTGCATCTAGCAGCCATTTCTGAATGTCAGTAGCGTGTTGCAGGTACTCTTCCACAAGTGCGCTGTCCCCGAGATGGGCAAGATTACTAATCTGCTTGGCGCGGCCCTTCAGATCTTCCACAAAAACTTTTCTGCGTTCCTAAGAGAACAATGCAGAATTGTTATTAAAAAATTAAAATCGCCGGTAAAGAATGTTACTCAATATTCAAAATTTTTCCAGTGAAGATAACTTTCACAAAGAGTTTAAATTTAGTCTATTTTCCTAGAAAATAACAGTCAAATCTTCTTTTATCGAGATGTGATCATAGAATATCGCAAATGATGCTCTGCCCTCCATATTCAAATTTTGAGGTAAGAACACTGAGCGTGAAGACGTTTGGCAGATATTAACCTTGAGTCCTACCACATGTGTACAGTGGTTATAAAGTCGTAATGTCGTAATTTTTTCTTCCATACAATAAATATATATATATATATATATATATATATATATATATATATATATATATATATATATATATATATATATATATATATATATATATATATTTGCATTTGTTATGGCAGAAAACCTTGAATCGAAAGCTACGCTCGATATCCTTGGATCTTAAGTTACAATTCATCCATTGTTAAAATCATTTTCGAAAAGTTTTCACCAATTTCAACACAATTAAGGAGATCAAATACAACAAATACAACTTAAATCTTTTTCTCACATAGGCAGGTACCAAACAGTTTTTTATAAACTTCGCAGGCACATATCTGATATCAAAATCTTCAGCCAGAATGAAATAACGGAACCAAAAACAAAATTGTATTTTTCAGATAATTCATAAGCAGTGATTCAACGCTTCTCAGTTACATATTACATAAATCTTGAAGACTGAGCATTTTTTGGTGACTTGGGCATTTTCACAGCCATGACGGAAAAGATTGAACAACTCATAAACTATTATCAGAATCAAAAAATCTTCCTACATTTCCTCGGCTTTGTTTAAATCTCACTGCTGGTATCGCCAAAGTTTTGGCAAATTTTAATACAAATTACTTGCTCAATTTCTTCTGTCATAACAAATACGATAACAACTAGTAGACACATTTGTTCGAAGTTCTGTACAGAAGTGATGAAAATGATAACAATTCATGGGGCATGCACGCAAGAGTCCAAAGTCAATATCTGTCAAGCGTCGTCACTCGGCGTATTTTAACTTTCATTTCAGATATCAACCATGATTCTTTTGGATCACGAAACGTAAATAACAATAAGGGCCAAAAACATGGAGTAAAGATTGATATGTTCCAATTTTACAGTTTGCTCAACAAAAAATCCACGTTGGAAATCGGCAAGTTTGTGAATCCCAAAGACAATCGCTCCCACTTTTCATGCAATGTTATTTTTACGTTCTGCAAATGAGAAGATGAGTTGCAATCGCCCTCTCAGTACCATCCCAAATAAATTGTATGGTTTCAAGGTCTGATGATCTGGCTGGCCAATCCATACACCGAATATCTGATTTCCCATACGTTCGTAGATCAGGTGCGATCTATGTCTATAGTCGAGGTTAAATCGTTTTTCAAACGATGAAATCATGCCAACTACACCTTTGAACAGGCGAAAAAAGAATGTTATCGCATCCATTTCATCCGTCAGCAATCATAGAAGTCTCTGCACTCATCCAACATGGAGTAGAATGGTTTCTCACTGATTCTTGGATCGATATTGATATTCTCAGTACTTTGTTAAGCATACTTTCCTGTGAGTAGAAATGAATGAGATATCATTAGATAGAGAGAAGAGAGATCTGAGAGCTCTCTGTTCCCCTTTACAGCGAGTCCAATTGTTCTATCATTTTTAGAGGCCATGTCCACATAGGTCTCATCTAGTTAATAAGTTAATAAAGAGCATATTTGTATGTAAAAGCAAATATCCTTGAACTTTGAGTCATAGAATATAGCTGGATGCTTTTGGAAGACAATTTCGTCTTGTCTGCTTCTTCCTCCCCCTTCCAGATTGGAAGAGTTAAAACATTGCCATAGGAACTCAAACTCACTGTTGCCCTATTTCCAACATGAATTCTTATATTGAAAGCAGCATAAGAAGGAATCTTATATTTATACTAAATCCTAGTTTTTCCGTTCCATCTTATAATTTACGGATATCCACTATTGATACGCACGATCATGCGATAACAGAACAGTTATTTGCCATTTATTTTTATATTATATGCAAAGTTGCGAGAAAATAGACAAGCTAGTCAGCCTTATTCTGCTGTGTTTCATCATATATGAAAATTAAAAGTACAATTTTAGATTTAATAACATACTAAATGATTTTGAGCTAAAAATGCACGTAAGTCATTTATTTAAAATTCCACTAATTTAAAAATTACTTATGGTAACACTCTCTTTTTTATGTCATGAATAGTCTTCGTAGAAATATTATCCGGAGTGCAAATCTTGGCTAATATATCCTGATTATACAGGAAAATATTTAACTATTTTTTAAAAGGTCTGCCATCGATGTTCTAAGCATCGATAATAACATTTCGATTTTTGTGACAATTTAAAAATATTCTGAAATCTTTAATCTACATAACAATCACTTACC
This sequence comes from Argiope bruennichi, assembly GCF_947563725.1. Classification (NCBI taxonomy): domain Eukaryota; kingdom Metazoa; phylum Arthropoda; class Arachnida; order Araneae; family Araneidae; genus Argiope; species Argiope bruennichi. The sequence continues at coordinate 102,056,401 of NC_079159.1, forward strand.
ACCGAATGAATGTCCAAGTTTTAGTATATTGAAATTTTCTTTAAAAATGTCGATTCTGGCAACAAAAAAAATATACAAGAATTACATGTTTTTACCTAAATTGCACCTGAGCTATTAATCAGCAGAATACTCAAATCAGTAAAACTGAAGCACTAACATTTTGTTAATGTGAAGAGAAAAAAATAAAATAAAACTTATTTTACTGTTTTAATGAAATGTTACCATTAGTATTAATATCAAAGCAACATTAGAATTAAACGGCATAATAATGAGAAACTGAAAGAGATAGAATTTGGTTATTCCTTTTTTTTTAATTTTATACGCTTTATATCTGAATACTTTTATCAGTTTATTTCTATTATCATCGCTTAGTACTAAATTATTAAAACATTTATGACATTTTAAACTACTTTATCTTAAAGGTAATGTTAGGTATGGTAAACAATTAAAGAAAATTACTTTTTAATATATTAATGAAAATATATATCTAAAGAGTTATTTTTATTAAATGTATTTATAGATTCCTCTAATTATCTGACAGACATTACTTACAACTAAATTTTCTTGGAAACTTGATAGGGCGTTTTCAGCAGCCGAAACATTCCCTTGGATTATTTTGGGAAGTTCCATATGCATTGTGTAAATCTTAGCATTCTTTCCAAAATCTGCAGGTGTAAAATTAATTATACCACACATGTAGTAAATCCAAGATGTCAAATTCTGCAGTTTTGTCTTCAAATCTTTCAGTGAACTACTTTTGAATTTTTGCAACCATTCCTGCAAAAAAAAAAAAAAAAAAAAAAAAAAAAAAAAAAAATCATTAATTAAATGTGAAATTACAGTAAAATGTAATGGTATGATTTGTTCCATTCCTAGATCTATCGTTTTACTTAATTCATTCATGATTTTAAATATTCATATTTTTATAACTGTATTTATCCGTACTTCGTAAAACCAAATTCTGAAAACTTTTCTAGTTATTATTTCATAAATTAAAAATTTCCTAAATTTTCGATAATCCGAATAAATACCAATATTTAATTTTATTCAAATGTTATCGAATCTAATCTACATGATGAATCACGGGTTCTAGTTTCACAACTTTTTTTTATTATAATTATTTTGAAAAGAAAGTATTAATTAACATTATTGATTGATAATTGATAGTTTATAGTAATATTCAAATAACTAATTTATTTTTTTTACTTTAATTTAGCGATGTTTTTAACACTTACTACATATGTTAAATAACGATGACACTCTCAAAGGAGTGATACGATACGTTTAAAAATTACGATATACGATATGTTCAAAAATTGTACTGCATATCTTTAAAACGAAAATGACTATAATTTTGCATTTACAGTTGGCATTCAAATTTTTATATGTTTCTATTCAATCATTTTAATTTATTTTGGAAACGGCTCCCTTTATAAATCACATATACTTCTACAGAATTCTTTTTTATTAAAATAAAAAGTTATGCGTTGAAATGTCTCGGTAATAAGCAAGGTTCAGACACATTTTTTTGACTATATAGCAACATTTATGTAATATTATTTTATCAATAAACGATTCAATGAATTAGGTGTACAACTGAAGTCTCGAACTTGTGTACCATCCAGAAAGTTTGGATGAGTGAAACGCCAATTATAAAAAGACTACTATGTTCCAATTAAATATTTTTATTGTTCTTTCTTACATAATACATAATATCCACCACCCAGAGGGGGGCCCTTGCAATGAGGATGAGAAGGCGGTTGGCATGGTGGTTGGTTCTCGCCACCCTGGAGGGTAACGAAAAGGTGGGTTTCTGGCTCCTCCCATCGATGATGGGACATATTTCCTAAGGGAAGGGTTGTACCGTGGTCGGTGATGGCCCTTAGGACTCAACCATAGTTCCCGCCATTGTTGCTGATGCGGCGGTCCGGTCATTCGGGCAGGTCGGAGAGCTACTGATATGACTTACATAATATCTATCAATAAATAAACATTAAAGTAGAAAATAAATAAATGCTTACATTTTTCAGGCATAGGAAGGGCCTGAAAAAGGGTTAAGTTAAAGTAGTAGTATCTTCATTTCACTTTTAGAAACCAAATATAAAGAGGCGACAATTTTTTATAACGGGCATCCTTTATCCCTGCCATGCCATAGATATTTAAAACCATAATCATTACAAAACATACATTTTAGTGAAAAAAATATTAACTTACAAACCTTTGCTTCAAACAATTCTTTGGTGTTAGAAGGAATAGATTTCAGCTGATGAATAGCAACATCATATTCATCATTCAAACTAAATAAAAAATATATACAGTTATCAATACTATAAAATATTTCTTTACAATAAAACTTCTTAAAATATATGCCCTATTAAAATTCATCAAGCAAATTCTCCCTATCAAATATCAAAAATGAAGAAAACATTTTCAAATTAAAAAAATTACTTGCAAAATTCTATTTCGTACACATTTGAATATTATGGCACAAAATGTTTTTTAAAACAATTCAATTAATTTGTGTTTCTTTATAAAATAAAATTATCAAATGCTCTAAACATTCTAAAACAATGCACATAGAATCTGTAAATTACAATAGAAAAAAAACGACTAAAAACAAGTACGATGTTAAATCAGTAATGGATTTATGCATGGTATTGAAATACATAATTTTTGAAAAAATATCTTGACAAAGAAAGTCAAAATAATTTATCCGAAATAAATTTATACTGCGTTAAAAATAGCTAATAAAGAAAATGCATATAGAATATTTTGAAATTAAATGTGGTTTTGTTATTAATCAACATTTGTCAGTTTTAATAGAATAAATTTTAACGTCCTGTGAAAAATAACACAATAAAATACTTTTCAGCATAACTGACACCTTTATTAAAAACTTAAATTAAATTTCATATCTCATAACCAGTTTTTCCCCCTTCTTTTTCTTTTTAAGACAACGAAAAGGCGATGCCAAACAAGCAATACCAACAGCACATTTTGCATTACAGCACTTTATAATGTTGAACTATAAATATGACAGATCATTATACATTACGTTGTATATACGAAGTATTGTAATTGTCAAAAAAAAAAAAAAAAAAAAAAAAAAATCGAACTTGAGATTTCGACAAATCTCCACTTTTCAAACCTCCCCTAATTCGAAAAACAAATGTTTGGCATTATGTCTGTCTGTGAACGCTATAACTCAAAGGACGGTTTAAAACAAACGGGCGAAATTTGGTTGGTGTAGTGAAAGTTTAGAAGCCAGTTAACAGCTACGCTACACGAGACGAGCAATTGCTTTTGTATTGTGGTCATGTTACTGGACTGCGAACCACAAGGTCCCAGGTTCTATCCTCGCTCATTATAATTCGCTACATTGGTATAGAATTATGCTCAAATTTGTAGATTTCTATCAATTTTTGAACGAAATCCATTCATCGGAAGTTAGTTTCTTTGGCTGTTCGAATATGAATGAACTCGATAAATGAAAAAAAGTAGTTATATAATATTTGATATAAAGGTTTATCATCTAATATACAGATTCTTATAAAATTTTGAATCAAATCTGTCAAAGGATTGACCGTTCTCGTTCTTTATTTTCGCATGCATATAAACGCAATGACTTAAATGAATGAAATTCAGTATATTTCTTTTGCATATAGATGTAATTTTATGCCAAATTTATGTTCCAATTGTAGACAAAAGGCGTCCAAAATACATATTCGCACCAGAGATTCAATAGAAGTGCTAGAATCACACAAAATATCTATACTTATTAACTATTGTTGTATCAATGCAATGTTGGGCATTTGCAACAATTGCTCTCTTACCCCATGTCCACATTTTTACGCAGGGGGGGGTGACAAAACCACCTTTATTGGAGAATATTTGAAAAAGTTTTTGCGAGATTTATTCTTGCTGCTTTTTTATGTCACCTTCATCGCTGTAGTGCTTTCTATGAAAGAATCCTTCTAGACAAACTCTCTGTCAATCATCACAAAGATTGATGTGATATTAAACTAATATTCGAGTGCTTAATCAAATGTTGCATATTTCAGCAATACATAAATGCATGCCACATAATGGGCAATAGTCAGCAATGTATAAGCAAAAGATATAATTTCGCGAGTGCTTAGTCAAATTTTGATGTTTCAGCAATACATAAATGCATGCCACATAATGGACAACATATACATGCCACATAATGGGCAATAGTCAGCAATATATAAGCAAATGATATAATTTTGAGAGTGCTTAATCAAATTTTACATGTTGCCGGTAACATGTAATCAGATATAGTTGTGGAATAGCAAAACTCGAGTACTGGTTACACAATTTCCTTTAGGTTTATATATCACGATGCAGTTTCTGAAAGCATTCTAATCATTCAAAGTATAATCTTCGCCAATATGAAAAAACACCCACGTCTATCGTCATGCTCAGGTAATAGTGTTTAATTGCTGCCATTTTAAAACATTGTTTTTTCAGTTCTAGAGTGCAGCGAGGGTGTTTTATGGTAGGCATTGTTTGAAAAACGTCACCTGCTTGACAAAAGTGTGTGGTGGTAACTTCATAAACCAGATAACGATCTCCGGAAAGGAGTGCACACTTTTGTCTAGTGGCTGTTACTCGGCTATGAACCCTAACGTTGCGAGTTCGAACCTCAAACTTGCACATTGGTGACCCTGGTTCTGAACAAACGCATCCTTCTTGCAACTGTCATGGCGCCATCTACCGGCAGCAACCACTCACACATGCTCGCCGTCGCCCGCCATAACGCTTGGTGCGATAATCACGTTCGTCGCTCGCCATAACTGGCGGGATAAAACTACACCCACTCACTGGTGGGGGAGTACTGTGGTGGTAACTTCATAAGCCAGATAACAATCTCCGGAAAGGAGGGTACACTTTTGTCTAATGGCTTTGTTACTCGGCTATGAACCCTAACGTTGCGAGTTCGAACCTCAAACTTACACAAGTGATTATCGCCAATGCCATTCTTTGAGATAAAAAGAAAACTTCACGAAATATGAAACTTTCCTCAATATTGAAAAAAGTGAGTTAAAATATGTTCTGTCGTATAACAATAACATTATTAGATTAAAAGCAACTAATTTAAAAATTAATTTTATAGTACCATCATAATCCATATTAATATATGAAAATTTATTCACACAAACTCACCGTGAAATTATCTCAGACAATTTTTGTTCCAAATGATTCATCAGGATGTCTAGTAGATTGATTACAATCGCAAACAGGTCTTCAAAAAATTCCATGCAATCCACAGTGAATATTCCTTGCTTGACATTTTTACCTCTGTGGTAATTGATTTCTTGTTTCAATTCCATGAAATATGTCACTTTATCTTTGTATTCATCTAGTGAGTGCTCATCTTGCAAAAATGAGTTCAGCTCTGCTTGAGCCTTGGAAAAAAAAAACAAGTAATATATAAAAAATATTTTTTTAAGTCAATTCCTACTTAAGTCAACAAAATTTTTTTTATTTTAGTTACTTTATATTAAATAATTACAATTAATATAAATATGTATATGCATATGACAGAATTACAATATTAAGTGGCAAAATAGAGCTTGGCGACGGATTTGGCGACTTTGACGACCAAATAGGAATTACTGGACAAATTTAATTAATTAATTAATATTTGAAAAAGAACTATATTAACATCAAGTGTCATCCACGTGATATTTGAATTTGAGTGGATGAATAAAAAGTATTTTATTAACGACTGAAAATTTGAACAAGATATATAAATATATATAGAGAAAATGTGAACTAACAGTAGTAATTGAAAAAATGACACTAAGTGTTATACAAAATGAAATGATGAAGAATGAAATGAATTCTTTAATAAAATAATTGCTACATTTTTCGACCAGTATTATATCCACAAGTAGTAATATTAAATAAATTCATAATTTACATCCACAATAAGATAAAGCGAAAAAATGTATTGGTTTCGTTTTTAATAGTACGGAAAATTTGCCTTTTGATATAAAGAGGGTAAAAATGATCTTGATGATTATTAGAACCTGTCTTGAGATGCTGCAAGGACGATAAAGTTCCGTGAATTTAAAATATTTTGCTGCCAATTATCTGATTTCTTATTTATATTATAAATATCCGAATTAAAAAGAAATTCATCTGTTAGTGATAATATTCCAGAAGAGCAACAGAAAGTGACAGAATGAATAATGTTAAGTGACAATGTAAATAAATTATCGTTGCTTTTCTTGATTACAAATAATTTATTTGATAGTGAAGATTGTGACCTGGGTGAAAGGACCTGAAGACACATGTTGTCTTTTATATGGTTTATTGGCAACATCAACAACAAAAGGACTTGATTACGCCATAGTGTAGTAGGCCTAGAGAACTACACATAAAACAGATCACACTCCCCCTAGTACAGGAGTCAAGTTCGCTTCTGCTAGAAAAAAAAAAGAAAAATACTAACATCAACAGGGAGACCACGTGATATTTACATGATTGGCAATTAGCTCCGCCCAGGAAGACCACATGGTCAACTAAATTCTTAACAGACAAAGAACAAGAGATACTTTTAAAAATTGTGCAGTTTCTTCAACATTACAAGAAATAATCATTCAAGCAGCCGATTGCGCATTGAATATAATCTATTGGCACCATAAGTGATGGTACTGGAATGTCTCATAGCTTTTGGAGAAAAAGCCAACGCTGCTTTACAGGATTTAGGTTTTATAATTATTAACTGCAAGAGTAAAGTACATATTTGAACGAATGACAATTGGACAAGAACGATTAAAGATCCGGAAAACAGTCGGGGACTGATAACCGATAACTGAAGATTATTTTTTGATGGAAGAAAGGACAAGACAATTATTCAAAAAGGAAACTAAGTTTTACAAAATGGTTATTACCAAAGAGCAATTTTCCGAAAAGAATAACCAAATTCAAATGTCTTTAGACAATTTAACATCAATAAGTCATGGAAAAGAAATTTCACACAACGTAATTGAGTTTTTACGAGAAAAAAAATAATAAACCTTTTGGTAATTTTCCATGATAAGATGCGATGTCGTAAATATTGAAATCAGTAACAGTATAATTTCGCTATTGGAAAACATAATAGGAAGATCTCTAAGATGGTTAGCTTGCTTATTCCATGGTAACGAGCTGCTTTTGTCCTATTTTAGCTGAGAAAATTAAAGGTATCAATGCATTCAAAGGGAAACTATCATAAACTTCCTCTGATGTTTTTTTTTTTTTTTTTTTTTTTGTCAATTGCAATTAATCTGATCTTATTAGAAAATATAAGTACATATCACAAGTATTTAATAAATATATGCATTGCTGCATCTAATTGAAAATGTTTGTTCGATTAATCTTTGAAAAATCCTGAGAATTTTTAAAAATAAAAACTGATAGTGGAGACAGTATTAGAAAGCTTACAATTCCAAAAATCAAATTTAATGCCTAACTATTGTACATCTAATAACACTGAGATCACAGTATCCTGTTGATAAAACGTACTACCACTGATTCCCAACAACACTGCGTTAGGGATACATTAGAATAAATTACAGTAACTAATCCATTAATTGATTTATTACGTTTCCATAATACACAAGCAATTTAAAGTGCAGTTAAACTAGCTATTGAGTCATCTGTATCTGTCTGTCGATTATCTTCAGAATGCTTTGAAAATGTGAAAATTGTATTCTGGAAAGAATCTGCCAAAATTAGTGGCGAAAAAAAATCCCATCAAGGCAGCGAAAAACAATTATTTTTAAATCATGAGAACTTTTCAATCTAATCAAGTTTTAAAAAAATTTAAATTTTTTTTATCTTATTATACAAAAACTGCGTATATGTACAGGTTAGTGAAGCATTTATCTTGTTACATTTAGTTTTATTTTAATCAGTGTAATAGGTTTTAAGAAATTATTATAAATTCTTAAAAGAAATGACCAAAAAGCATTTTTTTACTACTGCCCATAATATTTTGATATAAACATTCTCTTTTAATCTAATGATAATGATGATGATGTCGTGTACGTGTTACCACGGAAAGGGGGTGCAGTAGCTTCTGAGGGTAAAGACCCCTGAGCACCTGAGGGCAGAAGTCTGACTTCTAGCTCATATGAAGATGACTCTCACATAATCGCTTTCACAACCCCTTTTTACAGGGGGGCACATTCACACACCTCACAGATAGAACACAGATGAAAAACAACCATACCCGAACCGGGATTCGAACCCGGTGCGCCCAGATCACGGGGAAGATGCGCTACCCCTATGCCAAGACGCCGGCTTTTAATCTAATAAGACTTGGCTATTATCAAATACATTATTTCCCAATTCATAAAAAAAAGCTAAAATTTTCTATGATTTTCAAATATTTAGGCTCTTTGAGCCACCTCAAAAAATTGTAGTAGAGAAATGAAATTTTTAATCCCCTCCCTGAATCTAAAAGGCACATACTGTCTGCTATTATAAATCCTAATTCACAAAGAATGACCGATTTCTATTCATTCTAACCTGCAACGTTTAAATCAGTTGAAAGAATAATGCTAGAAGGTAGCTGGGTCATCTTGCTTCAAAAAATTCCAACATCATTTTATGAAAAATGCTTTCACATTCCATAATTCTTATAGAAATTATAGCACAGAGAACAAGTCAACAGAAAAGCATTTTAACTTTCCTATGTGATTTAATGCCATAAAATAAAAATAAAAACAAAAAGGGTTTTTTTAAGGAATTCTTTATGAATAGACCTAGGATAATCTCTAATATTTGGAGAAAAGGAGAGATGTTTCACCCAAAATAGGTCTAAAATTCACATCAGTTATGAAATTCAAACTAACTTGCAGCACGTCTATGTAGTCCAAAAAGTGTTAAAAAATAGTGCAAGATAGATAATTTAAAATTTGACAAAACTCTAACTTTTTTCGTAAGAATTTTGGTGAAAGCTTATAAGAAAGCTTATAAGCCAGTTAACAACTACGTTACCCGAGCAATTGCTTTTGTATCATAGTCATGTTACTGGACTGCGAACCACAAGGTCCCAGGTTCTATCCTCGCTCATCTCAATCTACCACATTGGTAACCTTGATCCATCAACCTTCATACAGCTGTTGTGGCGCCATCTACCCGCCGCAACCCAAAGTCGTCAGACTCACTTAACGCAGCAAACAACATCAGCAACCACTCACCCACACACGCTCGCCATAACGCTTGGCGTTACTCAAAGGGGTACAGGCGCATTAGAATCAACAGCTAATACATCACCACTCAACAGCCATATCGTTCGTCTCACCTCCGACTCACTGGAGGGAGAGTCTGTAGTGAAAGCTTATAAGCCAGTCAACAACTACGCTACTCGAGCAATTGCTTTTTTATCATGGTCATGTTGCTGGACTGCGAACCACAAAGTCCCAGGCTCTATCCACGCTCATCTCAATCTTCCACAGAATAAATATTCGCGAGCAGTAAATATGAAAGAAACAAAACAGACGATATTGAAATAATAAATAATTTTAAATCCTTTAAAACCTCACTTCTTAGGATAATAAATGGAACCAGAAATGTAGAACATAGTTTAGGGTCTTTTTCCAAAACACGCAAATGGCAATTATTGATGGGTTCACACCAGAAAATAAGACGCAATAACAAGCAAGATTAGTGTTTCAAACACATTCACTACAATTATTTTTTAATCCTGGTGATATATTCAACTTGATAAAAAATTTGCATATTCATATATTTCATTACAAGAAACTATTTTTATGAAAATTAGTGGAGGAATTTACATAGAAACTTAGAGAATCTAATAAAATTGATTACTTATGTCATCTGAATAAAAGTTTATCCGGAAAATCTAAATTTTAAGAAACAAGAAAGTGCAAATTGTGCATATGCATAGCAGGATAATGTTGTTTATGTAGATGACAAATATTTACCACTTACTTCATTCGTAAGAAGAAACCTGTATTTCTCTAATTCTTTTAGGAATGACAATGGTAATGTCCATTTAGATCGCAGATATTCCATGACATTTTGTTTAAAATTTAACATCACAGTTTCAGGCAAAGTCGTCTTTAAGAAATCTCTAGCAGTTTCTTCAGCATTCTGAAGGGAAAAAAAATCCCAGTCAATACTTTTTTGCAGTTTTTTGGTAAATTTATAAGTAAATAAATATCAGTGTATTAAAAACGTTTAATTGCTAAAGACTGATTGCCTTGCTTGATTACCTGATTGTAGAATTTTAGTCGATTAATACATAATTTGCTTTTAAGATTCCAAATATTTTTAGCACTTTTATTAAATTTTACTTGTTTCATGTTTATAAACAATTAGGAGTGGAGAATAAACAAATTAATTTTTTATTTTTTTAGTCCAGAAACTTTAAACGTTACTTGCATACTTTAGCATCAGCGTTTTAGATTGCTAAAGAACATAATTAGTATTATAAATGTTATTTAAAGTTTATAAGAATATATAAATAACTGTTTCAATCATTTTTCAACATGAGAAACTTTAAACATACTTTTAGAAGGCAATTTTCAATACGAGAAAAATATGCAACTGCCCAATGCATTAGATCAAAAGGATCAGCAACAGCCTTTTCAATATCATTAAGAGAAGGTTTCAGTTGATAAGCTCCATCTAACCAGATTAACTTCACTTTTAAGCCTCCTATGTACTCCTAAAAAATAAAAATAAATGTAAACAATAGCTAAACTTATTATTAAAGTGAGCAAAAAGAATCAACAAACAAAACAAATTCAATATTATTTATTTAAAAAATATTGTGAAATTTAACAGGTGATAACATCCAAGTTTTTTTTATGCATATTTTCTGTTTATTTGACATTTATATTGAAGAATGTTCACTTTTTTTGTAATGCAAAATTTGTTTTTTGTGAATGGAAAAATCAATTAATCAATTAAATTAAACCAATCTAATATTCTGAAGTAAGCAATTAAAACCAGAAGGAGTGAATTCCCTAAAACTTTCTCACATACTCTCTAATAACTTGTCATGACAATGGATACAATAATTACGAAATCTTAACTTTTGACGTGAATATAACAATTTTACTTTGGCGAGCGTGTTGGCGATTCATTCCTGGCATGCGAATAATAGTACCTAAAAATCGATTGCCTGCTTTAGACACTTTTTCTAAATCTACTGAAAAAAACTTGACAAAAAACTGCACTGGTAGTCAAAAAATCTCAACCAAATTTGATATATTTAAGCCACTGCGTTTTAGAATTATCACCTTTACATGCTTTTGAAAAAACAGACTTACAGACAGTCACCCGGTTGTTGGTTTAATTTAGTTTAGTTATAATAACATCCCATTGTAATGCAACACTAAAGCTATTTGGGACGGACCTCATAAATGACGAGGGCGACACCTGAGCTGGCACCCCACTCTCCACACCACACCAGCGGGAGGAACATTTGGGCCCTGACGGATTTAACGTGCAACAGACCCCCTTACACGATGGTTCTTCGGTGGAATTGGGTCTCGAACGTGAAACTACGACTCATGAGCCGAGACCTTACTACCAGGCCACCGCGATCCTAACCGGTTGTTGGATTTGGCTCAAAATTTAACGGATGTCTACACTAGAGATGTAGACACCCGTTATCGAATCTGCCTACCGAATTTTATCCATCTAGCTCTGTTCATTTTGTAATTATCGTGTTAACTTATACTCGAACAGCTGAACTTCCACTGAACAGATTTTACTCAAAATTTGACAGAAATCTGCAAATCTGTAAAGACGGTATACCAAATTTCATACATCTAGCTCAAAGCGTTTATGAGTTATCTTTGTCACAGACAAACGGACATTTTCCAAAAATGTGCTTTTCGAACTCAGGGAGGCCTAAAACATGGAGATTCGCCAAAATCTAGAGTTTGAATTTTTTGATGATTTCTATAATTTCTCTGTATTGCGTAAACGAGACATTAAAAGTGCATATTTCTAATTTTAATACATAAAATAACTGAACAGTAGTGATTTTTTTGTAGCAACAAATTTATTGATTAAACATATTTAAGATGCAGCCTTCATAAAATATTACCTCGTTAAAGATGGTTCATTTACAGATCACAAACACACACTACTGCAACTTAGTTTTGCTTGAAATATGCCCGAAAACAGCCCAATACATACAACATAACCATTTTATGAATTCAACTGTTTGTATTTTAGCATTTTATATATTTCGAATCAAAACCCTTTTTTTTCTGAACATTCAGCAGCCTTCTTGCAAGATGTATAGTTACGGCAAGTGACTACATTAAAAACTGATTTCTTTTTATTTAATGCCCTGAATGTTTAAACATGTCTCTTTGAATTTTTTTTTTTTTTTCTAATTCTACTTTTTGGGAAGTTACATGATTTTTATATTTGCATTCACATACACTTTAATGCTATTTTTCTTCTTTCAAGGCTGTTTTCTCAAATTCTAATTTTTGGTAGAATATATATATATATATATATATATATATATATATATATATATATATATATAATTTGGTACAGTAATTCATTCAATAGCAGTAAGTAATTCTGTTCTGCACTTCCTGAACTAACGAATAAATTAACTACTCCTTTAAAAATATTTTATAGTTGTTTTAAATCTTCATATTGTGAAAGAAATTGAAAATTTCATGTTATGAATCAGTCGAACCCCGTTATTTAGAAAAAAAAATGGCCAGAAATGTAGCTTATTTTTTTATTTAAGCACTAGACCATCTATTTCTTAAGATATTTGCATAATTTTAAGTAAATCATTTGTTAAACTTTTAAACTAGAAGATTTTTGCTTTAGACAATTAAAGGACTTTTTCCAATTTTTAAAAAATGTTGTCACTTAACAGGTATATTTTGGTTTCTTTTTCTTCTTACGTCTTTCTAAAAAAATTATTTTTTTTTATGTAAAAGTTTAAAAATATAATCATTTTAGAGCGTTTCTCAAAAAATCATCCCGAACATAGTCAAATATCTTAAAGTAGAGCCCCCGTATCAAATTGAATAAGACGTACCTCAAAGCGGCACACACATTTTTCATATTTACATAACGACTCATAGCATAAAGACTTCAGCTGGGAGATCATAATAGAAGCCACGCAGTTGAAGAATGACTCTTGCTGGTTAGGTGGAATGATACCCTTTTTCACACCAATCGACATGGTCTTATGAACAAGAGGATACCAACTAAAAATATGAGAGTTATTGAAAAATCAATATAAAAGATATTCAATGCAATTTTTAATTGTAGTTGAAATTTTTAATTGTAATAGCACAAACTTGTTATGCAATTTATCTTGTGCATTTAGAATTTGCATCTTCACAACTTGCTGGTATGTGGATACTTCATAAAGTTCCTCTTTCTTGAATACATCCAGATCTATGAAACTAAGTTTATCACCAGTGGAGAGCCACGCTTCCATTAATTTCAATATGCATTTATTAGACAGGATATAAGTTTCCGCTAACTTTCTCTTCTGACGTCTCATTTGATGAGCAGGGGTTCTTGCGAAGGAAGACATTTCTTTGTAATACATAGATGTTGGATTATAAGCACTCTTCTTTGGCACAGAAGAAAATAATAACGAATCCACTAAAGAAAAAAAAATATGAGCATCTGGTTATTCGAGGGATGAATTTTTAATCAATTTAAAATCACTTGCAAATATAAAAAGATTACATTCCGATTATTATATTAAAAAGTAATTAAAAATTGAAAATGATCCACACACTAAAAGTCATGCTACAGTTTTAATATCTAAATAATTATGTAGATATGCGGCCGAAAAGAAGAAACTTTTGGAATTTTAACGTGCAATATTTCTACAGGAGAGAAGCGACGATAAAGTCATGCTCTGTTCACATCGCAATACAAGAGTAAAGTCGCAGAAACTTTTCATTTCGGTGATTTTACTATGAGATTTTGGCGTCGATTCAAACAAGAGAATCTTACGTATCTTTGAAAATTACGTGTAAGTGTTAGATATTTTTATCTCTTTGTTCGAAGCTTGAGAAAATTAAACAGTCATGTTTTTTAGAGCGTGTGTTAGAAACAATGAAATAAAAAGTGGGAATTGGATCAGGAAACAAGAGAACATTTCAGAATGAAGTTAACATGGGCTCATCTAAAAAAAAAAAAATAGGAAATTATTTAATATTTAATTTAGATTTAAAAATTAATTACATATATATACATGATTCGTACATGGGGAGAACAAATGAAACGCGTCCATTTGCATCGCAACACAAGAAGATTAAAGTGTTTGAAATTTCTCCCTCAGGTCTTTTACTATGAGATTCCGATTGGGATTTCTTTGACATGGGTCGATTTCATGGAAAGTAATCTTAGGTGTCTTTGAAGATATGAAGTAGGTCTTAAGAATTTTTATCCCTTCCCTCTGAGGATGAGAACTCAAGATGACAGCAATTTTTCAAAGAGCGTACACCTCATTCATGATCATTAGTCAGATCCAATATAGCAAAGCAACATTTTGACAGAGCCCTCGGTCTCAACAATTATATCAATTTCGCAATTTTACAAGAATAGTTAAGCAGTCAGAATTGTTTGTATCGATTGTTCAATTTTAATTTAAAATAATATTTTTATTTGATGTGATAAGGTGTAATCCATCAAAGTCACTTGACATTATTAAATTATTATTATTGATATGATCAGTGAGCAGATGAACAACGAAGGCATCTAATAAGTTATTTCCAATCTAAATCAACCGATGTTGAGGCAGTTATTCAATTTTATCATTGATTTTTAATGAGTGTTTTAAATCCTTTATTTTAGAGACTCTCTGTGCTATTTAAGTTGATATTATTTTATCCTAAATCAAAAAGAAAAAAAAATTCTTCTCCTAAGAAAATTTGTGAAATACTTTTGTTCACATTTTCAATTATAATACTTGCACTTGGTATTTTTCTTTCTACCATCATCTGGTTTTCATGGGGATGATATTCCTTTAATAAGTATTTTCCTTTATGTTACAATGTTTATGCATTTTTTAAAGATATCCAAATAAAAGACACAACAGAAAAAGTATGATTCTAACTGTTGATTCACAGATATTTCACGCTAAGATTTTGCAAAAGTGTCGTACAAACTACAAAAAATAAATAATTAACATTTTTTTTTTTTTCGTATTAATAATGAAAATTTTCTTGGCTATTTTAGTTGTAAACAAGAGCACCATAAACTATCGTATCTTTTGTAGCATTTATTATTTATTAATATTTAGGTAACTCATCTAAAGAAAGTAGTTTGCCATTTAACATTAAAATAATGTAGTTATACAAATATATATATATATATATATATATATATATATATATATATATATGTTTAAAAAATGTATACATAAAAAAAAATTCTTTTCAATAATTTCAATATATTATTTCTATATGTACCAAATATCAAATAGTAATGTTATACAGAATGAATTTATAAATCAGAGAAGTTTAAAATCAAACTACTGAACTGTATGGTCTTTTAAATGAACTTCATTTCATTTGCACATGATAGTATTAAATGGATTAATACTATAAAACCTTACATCTTTATGTATTTATTCTGGTTATTCATAAAAGAGAATAGCTTCATAGTCAAATTTATACTTATTATATTTTTATTATAGGCAGATTTACTTTTTTCAGACAATGCTCGCCTCATGTGACACTATAACTGATTTCTGTGTTATCATCATCATATCTCACTTTTCCCCCTTAAAAAAAATATTACTTCATATCCTATCAACTGACTGCTTTTCTGCTCATGTATACAAAGTAAAATCGATTTGCAGTTTATGTTTTAAGAACAACAATGGAAATCCGAAAATGTTGTAATATTATTTTCTAAAAAAAAACTTAATAATTCTGTATTTCAATCAATATTTAAACACTGCCAAAACAGTATAGTGAGAATTCCTTATATATCTGTTCTTATAAACTTAATGGCTATAAATATATTTTGTAGATAACTTTTAATTTTCTTATGTTTAATAAATCTGAATACAATAATCAAATATATAACATATTAAAAAATTGATGTTGAGTGTATTCTTTACCTGCAGATTTTTTGACAACCCAAATATATTCTTCTTTAATCTGTTGGATTGCTTTTTCTAGTTGTGTTTCCATACCAACCTATAGGCAAAGATTTAAATATAAATTTAGAAACCCATCTTTCACTATGCTATAAAAATAGTTTAGCAGGAATAAAATTAACTTTACGTGATTTTAATCAGCATTTAAGAAAAATATTATGGATGAATAATGTGAAATATATGTGAAATTTTATTGGTTTTCAAAGCAGTAAAAGCATAAAAAAATTTTACAAAAGTAATTTAAAATTATACAACAAAAACTTCATTCAAAGCAAAAAAGATACTTCAGACATATCAGCAGAAATACTACAGTTAACTTCATTGCTGCCACTAATTTCGTTTGCATTTATTTACAAGAACTATTTTTGCTATTTTTTTTTCAGTAGTTTTATTAGAAATGTTTCAAGTACTTCAAGTTTTAATTCTAGTAATCAGGCAAATATGAGACATTTTAAACACACAGATTACAAAAAAACAGACTAATTGCAAAAAAAAAATAAGAAAGAACAAAGAAATATTAGTCAATGTTAAAAAAAAAATCCTAATATATAAAAAAGTTATGAAATAAGTAATCAAATATTTTTTTTATCAAATTCAACAATAAAAAAATCGTATTCAATATTTTTAAAAAATTCATTCAGTATGAAAACTGTCAAGATATGTACATTCTTCAAATATCAAAATTTTCATCTTTATTATCAAACACATGTAATAAAAGGGTTTACATAAATATAATTTTCTCACAAATAGTTAATCTCATCCCTATTGACCTTTAGTTATATAGTGGATTTGTAAGGATTTCCAGCCAGTCTAAAGTCATTGTAATGATAATTGTGTGATGAGTGTTTTTTGGTAGTTTTGAAATAAAGTTAACCTTTTTTCATTCTTTCATTGATGTGATAGATAATATTAGGGACATAATGAATTAAAATAATTTAATTTTTTATAATTAAAATATTTTGCAATTCCTAGCATTCTTCAAAATAATTTGATACCTGAATGTATGTCTTACTCTAAGTAATAATATCTCAATTTAAGTAATTTAATCTTTAGTTATTTAGATAAAATCAAATTAGGAAGACTTGACCCTACCAAAAATCTCAATAAAACAATAATAAATAAATGTGCTTTTTATTATTACATCTTCATTATTCATAATCAGCTGAAGTAATCCCTGTGTTCTGATATAGTGGAGTAATTCAACATTACTGTAAGACTAACAATTAAGCTGGATGATTCTATAAATAATAACTATTGACATAATTTTTAGTGCTTTTTATCATTTAGTTTCACATAAGAATAATTATGTGAGACTTGGTTTTAAATTTAAAGTATAAAATTTCCTATTAATAGAAAATTTGTGAATATTAAAAAAAAAAAATCTTTTCTTAAAATCAACCATTTTTTCTTGTGAGAATCTTAAACCTACATGATATATCATTCATATATTTAGCAATATACCAATCTAGTATTCTTAAAAACAAACTCTTTTATGATGGTAATAATTTTTTAAAAAAGCAATAATATTTTTAATAAAAATTAGGATTAATGTTTCCCTATTTTCCACTACCAGTTCATTTCAAAAAACAAAATTTAATCACATTATTATAAAATACATAAATACATGTAGAGGAATGAAAAATTATAAAAATTTTACATTGTAAAAACTTATGAATATAAAAAATACAAAAATTTCAGAATTTGAGTACAACATAAACTGTCCATTCTAAAAAATATTTATTTCTCAAATGATATAATGAAAATGCACACTTTTCACTTATAAAAGATTCTATCAAAATTAAATATCTATAATAAGCTTTTTTTTTTCCAGTACAGCACATTGTATATTTCTTGTATACCTTTAGTCTGTTAGGGACAAAATTTAATATTCTTTCAATATTTTTTTCAGTCAGTGGTGCCACTGTTTCTGTAGGAATCAATTTCCTGAGGTAATATTCATATTTCTAAAATGGGAAAAAAATCAAAATAAAATGTGAACAATGGAATTTAAACATTTACATTAACATGAAACTGTTACATTTATTACAAAACTGTTATAAAATCATCATTTGTGAAAAACATATATAAAGTCACAATATAAAAAAAATGTATAATAGCAAATGCTAGCCATAAAAAAAAATCTGATATATTTAGAATAAAATAACTATAATAATTTCCTTACATTACTCAGACATGTTTGGATGAAGGGTTCAGTAAGGATAATAACACAGCTTTTGGATATTATTTTAACTAGACTAAATAACTAGATAATAATGGATAATTTAGCATTGATTCAGCTCTCAAAAGGAGATATATTCCCTCATCATCAATGAAAATGCTGGTCAATTCACGGCCATTACTATCCTGTCTAGACTAGTAGAAATCTATTTACTTTTTTAAAAATTGTTGTCATTCTCACACACAAAGTGGTTCTTAGACAGTGGTATATCAATTGCTAATGTAATAAAATTATAAACTAAACCAGTTATTTGAAATGCATTATACTGGCCAAAGTTTAAACTTTACATGCTTGAAATAGTTCTTTTCATAATTTTTCAAACTTTTAATTTGAAAAGAAAAGAAAAGATAGAAAAATAAAATCATAAAGATCTTTAGACCAATAAAAAATTATTAAGTAAACCCATGCAATGCATAAACTATAAAAAACTGAATGCACAAAAAATCTCTTTTTTTTCTGATCTTTAAGACAGATTTAATAACTTTAAAAAAAAAGAAATAATTTATAAATAATGCATAGCTCTGCTTTTGCATTCCAATCTTAAACGTTTTGCTATTATTTACAATAAGTTTTGTTCATCCTCTCAGATGAACTTCTAGGAGTAATTAATGTAAAGGCTTTTAGCAATTTATGTTTTCCTATTGTTCACTGAATCGTTTACACCACTATTCTTCTGGACCCTTGAAAAAAAATACAAAAGTGGAATAGTACTATATTTATTAGAACATGGCAGATTCATTAAATTATGATGATTAATCTATTGGACAAAACAAAAAAAAAACCCCTAAAAGTCATAAACAACCAGTAGGAGTAATTTCCCCCAAAATTTCTAGTATACTCTATAATAAAGGTATTACTGCAGACAATGCCTTGCATGGCACTGACATACAATAGTTATGAAACATTAACTATTGGGAAGAATTTAGTAATTTTTCTGAATTTACCAAGTGTTCCTTGAAAAGTTTCTTCGTAATTAATCCCTGGCATGAGGTTAATAGTATCCAAAAATCAAATTTATGCTTTAGACACGTTCTCCTCAACCGATTGAAACAAAAATTTCCCACAGAATTACACTTGTAGTCACAAAATCACATGCCATATATGATATATTCAAGTCACTGTGTTTTTGAGATACTGCATTTACAAGTTTCTGAAAGTACAGATTGACAGACAGTCAAACCCTTGAATTCAGCTCAAAATTGACAAGTCTATCAAGCTTTCTTCATTTCATAATTATCACGTTAATTAATATTCAAACAGAAAGATTTCCTCTAAATAGATTTTCCTCAAAATTTGACAGAAATCTACAAATTTGGTATAAAGACCATATACCAAATTTCATCTATCTAGCTCACACCATTTTCGAGTTATCTTTGTCACAGATAGATGGATGGACATTTTCAAAAAATGTGTTTTTCAAACTCAGAAAGGTCTAATTATACGGAGATTCATCAAAATCTCCAGTTCGAATTGTTTTGACGATTACAGTACTTTCTGTATGCTTTGTATGCGAGAAAGTAAAAACTGGAACAAAAATTATAAATTATAAAGAATTATAATAATAATAACTTAAAGTTCACAATTACTTATTTATGACAACTATAAATAAATGAATAATTTTGATATTGGAGAAAACATATATTCAAGATATATTTCTCTATTTTTTTTAATAAATCAGTATAAAATTAGCAATTTCAAAGAAATAAACGAATTTTGAAATAATTTTCTTACATTTACTGAGCCCTCTACAATAATAATACAACTTATATTATCTGTATTCTTTAGAAGTAAAAGCTACAAATATAGTGTCAGAAGAAGTTTTTGTGCAGTGTTCTAAGGTGGCATTTAATTAAAATTTCCCATTAAGCGTCATTTACTTCCACACAAAAAAAGTTCTAAAGTTCACATTCTAAAGAATGTTTTATGCACATTCCCAGGTTTTTGTTATTCTTTTCTTCAGTTTGACTACCTTCAGACTGTCAAAAAAATCTTCATCCTTTGTTATGCATCCAATAACAAAGTTATTTCTTTAATATTTTATAGCAATAAAAATAAAATTATAGAAATCTTAGTCATAATCAGGTGTTTTATACACCATAATTTGTGATAATCAAATGCACTCACAAATGTTTTTTTATATTAAAAAATATTTTTATTTAAATAAATGATCTTGAAATATTAGCACCTGCAAACTTATAATTTTTTCCTCCAACTAAATGTTTTTGGTGTATTAGTACTGGTCAAATATTACCAGCTAACAAAGACAAAAGTTCTTTTTCATTTTTTATTACAGATAAAACATAATTTTGTGTATAATTTTTATTTGAAGAGTTGAACTTTCAAATTATTTTGAAATTACATTTTAAATGCAAAAAAATTTAAAATCAGAAAGTACTGCACACAAATTCTGTTTCACTAATAAATTTGGAATATTTGATTTAATTCATTTAAATCAGCCAAATTTTTAATCACATTTTTCGTATACATTAAATCAAATATTAAGTAAATGAAATGAAAATATTCATAATAGTTTTCAATATGCCTTATTTCAGAAAAAATGGTTGACAATGCTACAGAAAATAAACAGGAATTGAATTCCTTAATTAGTTAAACATTATACTTTTAGCAATTTTTTAAAGCTGGTAAGAGAAAGAACCTTTACCCTTTTATTACCCCCACCCCTTCTAAAAATATAGATAAAGCATGAACATATTTTACAACATTTAATTTTTTTTTAATGAAATTACAAAAAAAATGATAATTATCAGTTTTGGCAACATTTTCTATGATTCCCATAAATAAATAATAAAAATTAGAGCTATAAAATGCATGAAATGTAATTTTTTAATGTCAATATTAAACATGTATTTTGAAAAAAAAAATATCTGAAAACTTGGTACATTTCTTTTCAAACAACCTTTGAAAACATGGAATTCTTTGTCACACAGAATCAAGAAAGAATATTGGACTTGATGCAATATCCATATGTGAGCTTTGAAACAAATATTGCAAAATAAAATAATAATTTGTTAGATTTTGCTATTTATCACTTTGCACAAGTTGGTATAATTAAGTAATAATCAGAAGATGATGAATAATAAAATTATTTTAGCACAGTTGATATCAAAATTATACAAAAGAAAAAACTCTAATAAATTAAATTATAAAAACAATTGTTTCATAAACTTATAAAATACAATTTGGTATGCAAATTACTAAACTATATGCTTTCACTTCATTTTCTTACATATTTTGTAGGGAACTCATGAATAATATCATTGCAATTTAGCCATTTTTTTTTTTTTTTTTTTTTTTTTAGTTATTGATGTTCTTGAATAATGCTACATCTCAAATATTATTTTTATCATTTTCGGTCTTTAAAAAGATATTTCTGCAGATATAACTGTAATTGGAAAAAATCAATATAATTCTCTGAATAATAATTTAATTTCCGTTACTGTTTAAACGCGAATTTGGCGTAAGAAATCTGACAGAATTCTACATTATTTGGCAATTTTTCGCTTGTGCCTGGCTAACGGAAAAGTACCTACTATTTTAGTCTTAAAAGGGCAAATCAAAGAGAGATTTTGATTCATATACATCAATGTAAATCAATAATAATCAGCAGTGTCTTTGAAAAAAATTATATGGCATCTCATGCTTGTGGTAAATTTCTAATTTTTTTTTCCAAAGAAATAAATTATTACAATGAAATTAAATTATGACTAAAAGAGTACAGCTGGTGTTAGCTATCATTTGAAGAGAAACAATCTTGGCTTGAAGATTTCACATGAAATATTCACAAATCTAATAATAAATGATAATATTCGTATGAATATATATTCAGATTAAAATAAATAAATGAACAAAAAAAGAATTTTTGTAAAATGAATCAATGATGCAGAACCAAATGGTGCTCAGATCATTCTTAGTTCCCTTAGTTACCTTTGATCTAATTAAAAACTAGGTGATTAATTATCCTTAAAATTATGACATATTGCATAATTTAAAGCATTTTTATATTGTAGTAAATTGTTACATAATTTTTTAAAATGTAGGCAATTAGAAAAAATTTCATAGTATTGATAATCTTCCACAAAAATACTACTTACAAGCCATTGCCTCTCTTCTGCTGTCAAACTTCTAGATAATTTTCCTGAAGTTGTTTCTTTCTCTTCAAATGGTCTAAGACATAAATGAAACAAATCATTTGAGATGGCATTCTTTTAAAAAATTAGAAAATGTCTCATTTAATTAAAAGTATTGATTTAATTTGTTTTATATTCATGAAATAATTTAATTTTTCATAATACATGTATAACACACACTTCTTCTTCTTCTTCTTCTTTTTTTTTGCAATTATTTTGAAAATATTTTCTAATAATTTCTAAATACAAGATCTTTTTTAAGAAATGTTCTGAATTTATCTATGTATCTCTCAAATGAACTAAATAATAAAACAGACAAAGAATTTAAAATGTTTTTGTGAAAAATTTAGAAAATATCTTTGATTAGCAACATTATTTTACTTTATACATCTATCTATACTTATACAAAGCTCAATGTGCGCGTGTGTGTGTGTGTGTGTGGGTGGGTGTGTTGGCGCTCTACAGGCCAGACCGTTCGACCTACAGCTACCAATTTTGGCACGTGCATACCTTGGAGGTCGGGAATGTGTACCTGGAGTCCCTTTTTTTTGAAATTTTAATTAGAATTTTAATTATTAATTAAAAACTAACTTTCCCGCCTTTGGGTGGTGGGGAAATGAAAAAATCTTTTCATTTCCCCACCGCCAAATGAGTAAGGCTTTAGTTTTTTTCCCCCACGCTAAAGAGAATAGGCTTATCAAATTTTCAGCCACTTATTTCAAACGATTCTGTTTATTTTCTTAATGTTTGATGCATTTAAAATTAAACATTGTTAATTAATCGATCTTTCAGATTCATTCTGAAGTACTTTTGATAACAAAATAAATAAAACAGAATAAAGGAAATTAAAAATTTTTAATCTGCATAGCGTTACTCCAACTGGAGTAGAAAATTCTCGCATTTGCGTTACCATAATTGGCGTTGAAAATTCATGCATGCGCATTGTGTTCTGATTGTTGACAACTATTTTCAACAGATTCGGACTTGGTTTTGAAGGCTTAATATGTTTTTGACAGATCATTTCAAACGATTCTGTTTATTTTTTTAGTATTTGATGCATTTAAAACTGAACATTGTTAATTAATCAATCTGTTCATGATGAATCTGAGAAAATTTTGTTGAAAACTTCTTGAGATATTATATAAATTAAGAAAAATATTCTTTAGTGCCCATAAGATTTAAATTCTCAGCGACTCTGTTTTCAATACTCATATTAAAAAAAAAAATGCTTCGTTTCAGTAAAAAAAATATTATTATATTAATTGCAGTTTGATTATTTCCACTTTAATTTAAAGCATAAATTCTACGGGAGCTAACAGAAAATTAGAGAGATACATATTACGTTATGGCTGAAGACCTTTAAAATATTATGAGTAAATTATATGACTATTAAAATTTGAAATTTTAAAATATTTTAATGAAGAATCAATTAAAATGGGAGTTACATAAAATATTTAATTATTAAAATTTTAACGTGCATTAAGATTGGCGAACCGGCTGGTCGCCAAAGGCGGCTAGTATAAAATAAACGGAAATTTTATAATTCGAGAATTTAAATAAAATCTTATATATTTTAATTAAATATCCATCAAAAAATAAAATCATTGGCAAAATCAGTCTGAGTAATATTGTGCCTAATACTTTCTGACTGTTTTGCTGTTCACTGACTTTTGATTTTGTGTATGCATTTGATCATGTAATATCATTAATTACAGTATCAAGTTTCATATCATCTTATTACAAGATTCAGTTCTTAATTAATTTGTATTTTAATTTTAAAAAATTACTATATTTATTATAAAACAGTAATTTTTAAAAATCATAAAAAATAAAAATAAAAACTTTATTTGGCAATATACATAGTTAAAAGTTAATTATTTCTCTAAACTAAAAATTACTTAAGAAACGTTTTTCATAATAAATACACTATAATAATATAAATATTTGAGTTTTACACAATGTAAAATGCAAATACTCTAAGCATTAACAGATAAACCTCATTATTCAGAAATTTGAATTTTGAACGACAAATCATCATTATTCATTATTTAGATTTTAAATGATGGAAGGAAAATGTATTACTTAAATGCCTTCAATAAGGTTGAACGAAATTTTTCTCTCTCATCAAGCATAGCCCAGTATCCTAATCGACGAACTCTTTTATTCCTTTTGGGGATTTTTTTCGCACTGGGCACATCTAACAGGGAAAAAATATCTTTAATGTTTTCTAAATATTTAAAAAATCTTAACATATCACTAAAATGGGGAAAAAAATTAATTTTTTTCTGAAACATAAGTTCAAGCTTCTCAACAGAATAAAAAATTTTGTGACAGGAAAATCTTTAAGGATTTGCATTTTTTAAAAACAAACAAGTAAAAATATATATATATATATATATTAAAAAAAATTTTTTACTATAATTTCATATGTGATATATGGAATATATTCCATTTTTACAGAAAAGAAACAAAACGATAAATTAAAAAAATACGACCACTAATAGACAAAAATACAATAACATAAAATAACAATGGTGTATCTCTTAGGCCTAATTTCAGGGGATTTTCGGGTCACGAGGAGTTAATATTGTTGGACAATTTTAGTCTTGATTCCTCACAGAAAAAATCCCTTATTTTGAATCCCTGCCTGAGGGTGACCCTTGAGAAAGTCTTCCGGCTGGATTCTTATTTTATTTGGTTTAATTTTGATACTTTTTTTTCCCCTATTAACTTAGTTCTTATTACTAAATGTCTAAATTCATCTGTGTTTTAATAGTAGCTGCAGTTGCGCTCTCTAAATACAATGGTGCTTTTTCTGTTCTTTTTCTTTCTTTCTTTTTTTTTTATAGTTTTTAGTTTGATTCATAAATATTTTTTTAGTTTCGATTTCCGAAATAATTTTAATTTCAGGCTGTTTCAATAATAGGTTTAATTACATAATGCTTATATTTTTGGTTACTTATATATGTATGTAATGATATTTTAAAAATTTAATTTGAAACTTAATTAATTTCCTAATTTTTAGCTCATATTAATTAATTTCCTAATTTAGCCTATATTAACTTTATTCTAAAATATTCTTTTATTTCCTAATCCCAGTACACTTTTTCTATCTAATTAATTCAACAGAAGCTTTGTAAAATTGCTGAATCGACTAAAGCCTCACATTCTCACACTCCGAGTGAAGGGACAAAATACTGCTGACTTAAGAAATTCTTTTTAAAAGATCCTTGGGTTTCCCTTGCCTCGTCGGCGCTTGTAGCGAAAATCCCTATCAATATCTCGTGTTATATAAGACCTTGGATAAAATGTTCAAGAGCTTTTCCTTCATTTCGCTCTGTGTTGTGTGTGTGCTCGTCGCTCCTGCTTGTACATAATGCATGCCTCCCTCGGATGAAATAAAACGACGTCAAAAAATCGAAAGTCTCTTCACTGTCTTCGATACTGCCTTCTGATTGAAAAATTATATGCTTAAAAAAATAAATTCAGTAAAGAACACATAATTATTTTCTAAAATAGCTAACATTCGCCGCCATGAAGTATTAAGTATCATTGTATTTGCATGTATCCATTTCTTTAATGCATAATTTCCTTAAAATCTTTTGGAATATTTAATCATTTTAATTTCTAAACTACAACATATATTTTAAGTGATATAAAATTATACTTAATACCTGGTGTTCTCTTAATAAGGGTTGTAGAGCCCTTAATCTGTAAAATTGATTTGTGCCATTCAGGTTTTTCATTGGAATACTCTAATTGTGGCAACACACCCTCCGGAACATTGAGAATTTTCCGCTTTAGTGGCACCTAAAAAGTTTTTCTTTACATCAATGAATTTTATTTTCTAATTAATTTCTGATTACAACTATACGCATAAGATGTTAATTTTTCTATTTATTTTGAGATAAAATTTAAAATTTCAAAAATAATAATAATAATAATAATAATACAGCAATACAAATTTAAGAAGAAAATAAACATGAATTATTTAATTACAATATTTAAATTTTATGAAATATAATGCTAAAAAAGTAAGTTAATAAATTTACGAAATATTTTGCAATTATCAGGTAATAATTTTTGTAAATCTAAAATCAATCAATAAGTTTGAATACGATTTAGAAATATCCAAATAACACAAAGAGAGTTTTTTTTTTTTTTTTTTTCAAAATAGAAAAGAATAAAAAAAAAAAAAAAGAAGAAACAGAAAATGAATTCTATATGGATTTTTATTTATATTTTATCAAAAATATCAGCAGATCATTTTCCAATGCTTTACTTTATTTTATTGAAAACATGCTTGATTGTACTTAAAATATAAAAAATAGAATCAACATTTAAGCACACTTAACTCTAAACATTAAACACACTAAAATTATTAATACACAAGCATAATAAATAAAAATTTTATATTATGAATTCATATTACCAATATAGTTAGAAGGAAAAAAAGGAATTACTTTAGATGCAAATTTTAAACAATTTATATGAAAAGTCTCAATTTTTTTTTAAATTATAAAATGCTGAATGTATTTACTACTACAGAAAGAAATTTTGTAATAAAAGAGAATAGTTTATTTTTGTTCCTCAGTCTTTTGCTTTAAATGCTAAATATTCCATGAAGATTTGTGTAAATGCCATTTTAATATAACTAGATAAATATTATGCTATAAATTTAATCACTTTTAATTCAAGCCTCAAATTTCTCATTCTTTCTATGTGTCTATCAAAACTGAAAGAGAAAGCTGTTTCACAAATTATTTATTAAATGACTGACCCAAGAGAGATTTTTATTTTCTGAATTTTAAGGAAGCTTATGAGTTTATTGTTTAATGCTATTTTAATTTGTTAAAAAAATCATTCAAAGGAATTTCAAAAATTATTTTAAATGTAATTTGTTTAAAAGAACATTTGGTGTTTTTCCATTTGTATGACAACAGTCAAAATTTACAGAGACACACCATGCAGACATTGCAATAAAACATGCAATTTTTGTCAATTTTGCATATTTTAGCAAACTAGGCAAAAATGAATGTAATGTTTTATGCCAATATTTATGAATAGCAATAATTACAGTCACTAAAATGAAAAACTGCATGTATTTTTAAATTAAATACACATAATAATAGCTGTATATTTCAAGGAAGCAA
The DNA here is from genome assembly GCF_947563725.1 of Argiope bruennichi. Lineage (NCBI taxonomy): Eukaryota > Metazoa > Arthropoda > Arachnida > Araneae > Araneidae > Argiope > Argiope bruennichi. The sequence goes on from NC_079159.1 coordinate 102,084,103, forward strand.
ATACTTGCAACAAATCTGATAAATTCCAAATTTTGTAGCATTTATTACATTTAATAATTAAAGAAATTCGACTATTCTACATTATTTCAGAGGAAAATAGCAAATGAAAATAGTGTAATACATTTAATATTAAAGTAATCATATAAAGAATTTGTTTTCGTTAAATATAAAATATATATAGGTGTATAAATATAATGGAATTTCATAAGAATTATTTTATAATTATCTGTTGAAACATTTAAGATATTATAGTTTCATAATTGAAAATTCTCTAGTTTGCAAAGAGAAAAGTACTAATTATCTTTTAAGTAATTCCCAGTTATGATAAATTACAGCAATGTTTTTCTAGCAATCAATTATGCTACCAACTTATTAAGAAAATAATCAACATAAATTTTGAAGAACAACTTTTTTTAATGAGAAATTTGCTGATGGCAGTGGCAGATTTAGGCATTTTATAGCTCTAGGCAGTGCACATAGTGAGAACCTTTAATAAACTAGTCAATTTAATGTCATGTTTTAACATATTTTTAACTTAAACAACAGCTAAATTTTAGGGGGGGGGAGGGTATCATAATAATTTGTAAAATTATGTTTTTTATTTATTATTAATATATATATTCATCATGGATTATGAATATATATTAATTATTAATATATATTATTTATTATTAATATGTATATATATAATAGAGGGAAAATGATTAAAAGTAATAACTTTCTTTAGATACAAATCAAAGCATTTAAATTTAAATTTAGTGAAATAGATGATGTAACAACAATAAACATCAAACAAATATAATATTGAAAATCATTATTTTTACAGTGCTTGTCAAATAAAAAAAAAACTTGCATAACTATTTAAATAGCTGATTAATATCCTTTATATTAAAAATGAATAAACATCAGCTACCAATTCAACTCCTTTTAAAGCAGTAAAAGCTTTAACCACATCATTGAATTTAATACGATGATATGGTTAGTTCAAATCAATTTTAGATTTTAGAAAACCAAATATGCAACACTTGAAAAATCTATCTTCTGTTGAAAGACTTCTCTGATAATTTCTTAATTCTTTTAATGATGCTATAAAATCTTTCGCCAGATGCAACGATAATTGTAAAAAAGAGAAGATAATTGTTTTTGATGAATTAGTTTTAAGTTTCCCAGAAAAATTGCAAGCTTTTTTCTTCTAGTACAAATGCATAAGCAAACAGTTAGAAATTAATGCATTCTTCACAAATCTCTTTTGATAAATTATTTTGATAGGTTCTTCGAAGTAAATCACATTTTTCTTGAATTTGGTCACCTTCTGATTTAATAACTGATACAAAAATCCAAAATTTTCATCAATTATGAAGTACCTACTTTTTTTTGAATACATGTTTATTTTTTTCTGATATATTTATGACATTAATTTTTCCCATATATCAATTTTGTTTTTCCCCATTGTTATCATAGAATAATTTTCCTCCCCCCCAAAAAAGTAGTCTGTCATTATAAAGTTATTTTTACATTGTTTCTATGTTCATTGCTTCTTTCTATGTTCTACAACTTTTTCCAATCATTAAAACCATTAGTTTAAAAAAAAAATTTACATGAAATAATTTATATAGTAAACAGTAAGCACTTCCTCTTGAGTTCAAATACATTATTCAAACACCCCACCTGTTCCTACTGTTTTTTGTTTTTCCCAACTCTTTATTTTTCATTAAGAAAAATAAGTGTTTATTTGCGAATTTAAGGTTATCAGAGTAAACATATTTGGATTTCAAAATAATAATAATAATAAATAAATAAATAATCCCTTTTTCTGTTAAATGCTATAATATATTTCTTATAATCTAATCTAGTCAATAATTCAACAGATTTCAAATTCCAGGATTTCTAAAGTTAGCATCAGTTTTCTTAATATCAGATTCTTCAAATAGTTTATTACCATTTAACTCACATAACTTTACATAATATGAACCTTAAAATTCATTGCCACTATTAATTTCAGATATTATCTAAAATTTTAATTTGCAATTCTTAGTTTATTTAATACGAATTTGCCCGTAGCTGTTATAAAAGTTTATGATTCATCATTTTTAATTTCTCACATGGAAGATCTTTTAATACTAAGAAACTAATCAAAGGGTTTTTTTTTCATGTATTTTAGAATAGATGTCTCTTTTTTCTTTTTTAGAATGTCACTAACACTGTGTAAATTCGTTTGTATTTTTTTTTTCCTTCATAAAATCACTTGATAAATTTTATGTATTACATGGTTCAAACAAAGGAAAATTATTCATAAAATAGGCATTGATCTGAAACATAACCAAAGCCATTGTATCACCTATTAATCAGAGATGGCACAGCCTTAGAGAAAAGAAGTTGAACACCATAAAATAATGAATTGCATCAAGAAATAAAATAAAAAGATTAGTTGAACAATAAAATGAATAAATTTATACAAAAAATTCTTAAGATATTAAAAATATCATAGAAGTGTTACATAAAAAAAAATTAATCAATCACAAGAATTCAAAAATGCTGAAATCATCATTTTCGAGAATATATGTCATGTCTAATTAATCATAACAACTAATGAATGTTTTGGTTAGCAAATGCCATTTTATGTTTGGTGCTGTCGTCCTTGATTTAGACAGAACAACTAAGTTGGCTCATGAATATGCATCATTCATATTTATTTAAAATAACTAATATATATTATTAAGCATTTTAGTGAAACAGATAGGAACCTGAGTAATTATACTAGCCAGAATAAAATTGGTCAGTTTAAAATATAATTTAATTTTTAATTCATATAACTTGTATTTTTCATAGATTTATTTGGCAAAAAGATTAATGATTTTTTTTTAATTGGCTATGGTCCACTTTCGACTCTGCTGCCTAATCAGAAAATCACTACCAACTGCAAGAAAAATTAGTAATGGATTTTAGACTGTATCACAGTATTTATAATGTTTACGAGATTAAAATCTCAATAATCACTAGATTCAGTTATTTAAAAAAATAGTTGGGTCCTTTTTGTTTCGTTAAAATTCTATTTCTATTTAAAAAATTTCAAAACTCAAGTTAAATCATTTTATGAATAACTTTTTATCATCTTTTGCCTAAATGATAAATCATTATTAAAATATATTTTTGGTACAAATATGAATTACTTTCTTTTGACTTGCAATAATAATTTAACAAATGTTGTGAAGTTTGTTTATTTCTTAAACAAATGGTTATTATTCTTTTTAACTATTATTGCTTTTTCAATTTTGTTGGCATTATTTTTTGTACAATAACTAAAAAATAAACTAGATTATAACTAACTAAATCATAAATTAGAAAAATTGAAAAAAAATCAAATGATCAAACATTCTTTTCTTTTTAATGTAAGATGCAATAATATCGAAAAACATAAAATTTACATTAAAACATTTAACAATATTCAAGTTTGAATTTTAGAAAACAATTTGTAAGATGCCTGATGTAAGATTTCTGAACTCACTGCAAAAAATTTTGTTCGAATTTATATTGTTCCGAAGTATTAGTCAGACAGTTTTATACCACCATTTATATTCATACTTAAAATTGGTCAAGTCTATTTAAAAAGTAAATAATACTGAATAAATAGCTCACATATACAATTTTCTTTAATGTACATAAGCTAAATAGTGTCTAATAGAATATAGCAAAGCATGTCGATGTATTTAAACACCAAAACATGTATAACTTAATAACATTTAAATTCCAAGCGCTGCTTTTTAATAGAGAATACACATCCCAAAAAAGGTTTCTAAAATTTCAAACAAACCTTTCTACGAGCACCACTCATAGTTAAGCAATTCAAATTGTAGTGAATTTCAAACTAATCAGATTGGACATTGTTTCATTTTTGCAAAAATGTGAAACATTGCAAAAGTTGATTTCAAAACAGCGCTCGTTGATATGGCAACCAAAGATGAATTAAGTTGAGATGTTTCTTACTTTCAGCATTATAAATAGTTATTTATTTATTTATTTTTAATTAACTGAAATGATAGTTGCTAATATTTCCAAAACTTACTGTAAAACACTTATAATATTTGTTTTCTTCAATAAAAGGAGTTTTTAGTGCATATATGTAAATATTTGAATAAATAATGTTGAGAAATTAAAATTAGAATTCGTAAGCCTTTTAATCTACTCCAGTATCTCGATTAATAATTTTAAATTTAATATTAAGTATCATTTTACTTTAAATATGAAATATCGTCTGTTTAATATATTTCCATTTAGCATGCAACGTATACTATTTCTGAGGCACATTGTTACAATTCAACTCTACTCAATTCCATTTGTGTTATAATTTTTCAATGCCTTGAAATTTTTTTTTACTAAATTTTCTTAAATTTAATGAGCTGTGGCCACCTTTCTTTTTTGCCAATCAAGGATTATCACAGAATTTCTTGCAGATTTGTTTTATTTCAACATGAAAAGTGATTTATGGTTACTTACACGCGTGACACAGTTACCGACTTATAGGCAACGCATGTTTTCCAGAGGTAAGCAATTGAAAATAAGACGTAATACATCAGAAACGTTTTTTTAATTTGGAATTGTTCTTAACGGAATTTCAAAAGATTGAAGGGAAACGTTTCTTTTAAACGGCCTTTTTATCCTTGATTTATGTCACTTACTGTATTTGTTTTATATTTTGAAGTTGAAATACCCGGCATGTCTAGAATTTTCAATAAATGTTTAATGTTCTGAATCTGCTCAATTTTTTACGTTTAAAATGTAAGAATTTCATAATCAGTATCGTAATGTTGCCTTCTGTAAATATTTTCTGAGTGTTTATGACAGCTTTTATATCCATGAAAATATTTACTTTCAAACGTTATTTTTACGATCATGTTTTACTTTTCGTTAATATCAAACAAACATTTCACGTTTACTTAATTAAATGTATTTATCCGCCAAGAAAATGTTAATGTTTAAAATGCAAATTCTTCATGTGCAGTCAATGGTGTGTTTATACTAAATAGCAATAAGAATGGAAAACTGTTACTCGGAGAATATTTCCATATGAAAACTTTATGAAGTACTAGAAATTTTACTTTGGTATATAAGAGCTATACTAATTAATGTTATTTTGCTGAGGCATAGCTGACTTTGGCAATAAGCTCTTTCGATCATAATTTTGACCAAGTTTTAAACTGTTAATATTGAATGCATTTATTTAAAATTTCACTTTATTGGATAATAAGGAAATATGTGAATTTAATGTAACAAAACACTGTAAATTTATCTAAAATTTGAGAATTTATTGTTCATGTTTTAATTGAATGTCCTGTTTTTAAAAATAGCAAACAAGATTTTTTAAACTTAATCTTCTTTGCTGCCTTTTACTATATTGTTTTAAATTATCACTATTGTTTTAAATTATCTTTTAAGCATGATTCTGAATTGCTGCAAAAAGTTTACTGATAATTCAATTAATTTCAAACTTAAATTTTTACTATACACTTGGTCCTGTTTCACCAACATTAGTTCTTTCACCACCCTATAGTTAAAAAAACTATTGCTATTATAGGTTATAGTACATGCAAACAGAAAAGTGAAATGTTGAAAAATAATAATCCTACTTTAGAGTAAATATTCAAAGAAAACAAGTTTTTATCTTGACTTTTATATTGGCAAAGTATGTAATTGAACAACATGGCAAAATGAAATTTGTTTGAATTGCATTATAAAAAGAAAAAAATATTATTGCAATTTGTGTATGGATTTTAAGATAACTTCTTAAAATGGGGGATAGAATTATACTGAAGAGTTTTCATTTGAAAGGAGTTAAGGTTGTTGAATGTATTGCTGTTGGTGTAGATCTTTGTAAGATATTTTCATAAAAAAATGGTAGAAAAAAAAATTTGTATAATTTTTTATTTTATTATTTTTTGCTAACTTTTTGGGCATTGAAAGGAAACTCTTGTTAGTTGATGGGAATCATTCTCTTATTTTGAAAAGCACTGTGATCCAAATTTCATCAATATTTAATAAAACTATTTATTTGTATAAGGATTGTATGTAAGCATTTCTAAATTTTAGTTATGTAGATGAAAGGAAGTTGCTATACAAATTCACAGTCTAATCTTGAAATTTGTCGCAAATGCTCTTTGAAATGAGGCAAAAATCAGTTAACTCTTTAGTAATTAAAAATTAAATCATTTTTGTACTACATTTTTGAAAACTTATAATTCTACTGACTTTCAGCATTATCAAAATTATAATAAAAATAATACTTCGTTTGAATATTTTCCCCCAAATAGGATTTTTAATTATGTAATAACTTTGTTACTTTTTTTTTACATATATATTACCTTTGTTATCATTAAATTTAATGGAGACTTGGAGAATTTTCTTTAAATCTAAACATTTTTATTTTATTCCCTTTGTTTTTAATTAAATTTAATATAACATTGATCATAAAAAAATTTTGATAAGTTGCAATATTTCTTTCTCAATATATTTATTATACCCTTGATGTAATAAAATTGGAATTAAAAATTATTGATTAAAAAAAAAAGAACTACAGCAAAAAATTAGAATAAAGAATTTTTTTCTGTTCCTCTGGTTTCTATTCTAACTTCCACCAAGTTAGAATATTTAAGCCATGATTTGGCAAGTTAGGGAATTGTTATTGAAATTTTCGAAAATACAAACAAAATAAGTTTAATAGAAATGCAGGACATACAGAATATAAATTTAATAGTGTCATGTAGGTTCTTTAGTGTGGAACTCAATGACACACATAAGAAGTAGAGCTAAACCAATTTGTTAACTCAACTCTGAACTGAAAACACAGTGACTAACAAATCTTCTGCTTTTATACTAGCAAGGAAAGTTCCAGAATGCTTTTCTGGAGACAGTAAGAAAAGTCCAGAACACTTGTCTGGTAAACTAAAGAAAGGAACAGAATTTTCTGGAACATGAAATAAAGGAAAACATAAAATCAAGGAATTGAATGTTTACACAAACTGTATATCACATTGTAGCTAGCGTGATTCGAACTTACAGTCCCTTGATTATAAGTTCAGTGCTATGGCCGTTCGGCCATGGAGAGTCGACTTCTGACTTTTCAATGCGGCAGTAGAAATTAAATATTATAATTACTATCTCAATAGTTATACAGTTGAACTCTTAGATATAAAAAGATTTTTTTTTTTTTTTTTTTTTTTTTTTTTTTGCAATTCTTGCATCTATTGCAATACTACAGCAGTGTTAATACACTGCTGTAGTATTTTGAAAGGTATTATCTTTAAAAGCTCCAAAACAAAGTTGTAGTCGCACACATTCCATCATTTTAAATGTTATCTTCCTGGGTTTTTAAGAGCAGAACATTTTTATCCGAAATATATCAACCAAATTTGGTAGCTCTAAGTGAACGGTCTAACCTGTAGAATACCAACACACACATTAATCTTTCTTATAAATAGAGTAAAATAAATAAACCTTATAATCTGACTATGCTAATTTAATTTTAATACAAAATTATAACTGAATTTGTGATATTTTGAACACTGGAATTTGGTTTAAAAACAGCATTTTATAGTTTCATTAGTGCATTGAGAATAAGAATTCCAGAAATAAGCATGCATCGAAGGATGCAAAAAGAAAGAAAAAAATCTAAAATGTTCTAATTTGGTGTCAAATGCATACTCATAACCAAGAAGCTCTTTAAAAATATATTAGTTTCTTAGCAATTTCCTTCAAAAACAAAAGAATGTTGGAATACATTTTTATTAGCAATCTTGTAAAATTACCATTATTTTGGATAAGATTTGAAGAGTTATTAATTTATGAAAATTAAATTTGTTGATCATACTATGTTAAATCTTGAGAATGGTTTTAATATATACCTGTTTAATTTTAAAATTTTTTCTACCAAAAATTTAAAAATATTAAATTTTGTTCTTTTATATTGAATTGTTTTTCAGATTAAAATTGAATTTCTTTTACATTTATTGTTTATGCATTTAAGACTTTATAATTGATTGACTTTAATGTAATTATAGATAATCCTGCATAAAATAGACATTGCAGAAGTGAAGATTTTCCTGGAAAAAATTGTTGTGGAATGAAGTAGGTAATGACCATTTTGTAAATAATGAATTCTACAATTGCTTCTAACATCAACGGGACTTCAGCAACTGACAAAGACTCTATTAATCGAAAGGTTAGTTTAAATTGTTACTTATATATCTATTCATTTTTTTTTTATTCATTTACATACATGTTGATATGTGAAACCAACAGCATTTCTGGTATTTTCTTTTAAGGATTTAGGTTTAAAAAAAGCTATAAATAATAAAGGAAAAATAATTTAAATTTGTCTTTTATTTGCTTTATATTGTAAAATAGAAAGAAAATTGTTCACATAAGGAGATTTTCTAATCTTCCTTTTCAATTCTTACATTTTTCTTTTGATTATAATTCATTATAAATGGAAAATGTCTTTAAAAAAAATTCTTTTTCAATATTTGTATAAACTTGTTTCCTTTTTATTGCCTTAATGTTTTGTGCTTACTTTGCTTGATAAAAATCATTTTAATTTAATTTAATCATCATCTAATATCCATTTAAAATTTTATAAAAGAATATTTATTTAGGAAAGAAATATTTATTCATATAGTAAGTATAATTTTTATGTGTCTTTTATCTACAAATTTTATTGCTTTCTATTAATTGGTTAAATAAAAAACTGATGAATAAAAAAAAGTCAGCTGAAGAATATAATTTAGACTATGGCATATCTAGATATGAAAAAAAAAGTTATTAAAATTAATTGAAAATATTTTTTTTTTATTCATTTACATATTGAAATGAAGCTAAATGTGCAGATGTGATAGAATTCTTGTAATGTTTGGAATGAAAGCTATTTTTACCTAGCAATATAGATCTATAATGTTATACAAAAGTATCTTGCTGAAATATTTAAGAATAACAGCAATATTTTAAATATTGTTTCAACAGCTTTACATCTGAACTTATAAACAAAAGTGTAACTATTCCCCCCCCCCTCCTCCAATGACTTTTCGCTTTTAAATGTTTTACCATTATTAAATTTTTATTTACCTTTATATAAGTAAATTTTTTTATCTATATACATGCATTTGCTTATAATTGCAGTTTGTCATGCTATTTTAATAATATGAAAAATCTTTTCATAGCTTGCCAATGCTTCCCGATCATCTCTGCTCATTAGTAACATAGATTTTTCAGTAGCTGAAGTGAAGAAGCCATCTACTAGCTCTAATATTTCAGGGAAATATCTTTATAAAGTTGGCGATTCTGAAATAATCTGCAATGGGCAAAAGAAACAAAAAAATTGTGTTGATCAAAACAAAAATACCTATAGTAAGTATTAATAGAATTTTGTAATACATAATTGTAATCATTCTTTTGGCTCTTAATGTAAAAATTAATACTGTAGAAAGAGCCAGAAATAAACGCTGTAAAATATTTGGTTTCAGCTGAAGTAAAAAAAAAAAAACTCAATGTAATAGAGAATTTTGAAATCGCAAAAATAAATGTAGATATAGGAAAATGTTTGCTTTAAATATGTGGGGGGAAAAATAGACAGGTAAAGATTACAATTTCTGGATAGTAAAAAGTATAAAAGGGAACATAATGCAAGTAAACCAAACAATTTAAAATCAAAATAGGTGAAAATTGAAGAAATGATTTTTAATTGTAAAAATCTACGAAAAAACTAGTTGAAATATCAGAATATAGACTCAATAACAAAATCTAATAGATTTAAGGATCAGAACTTTATAATACAATTTAAAATATTAATATTTTAATGCATACAGTGTCCAGTTCATTTATTTAAATATAAATAGTGATTACTTAATTTATATATTTCTTGCATTTTTTCCGTCTTTCTGCCTTGCTCTTATCAAAAGTTTAGTTAAGAGATTCTTATGATTTTAACATTTTTTAAATGAATTTAGTAATTTGTATGAAATTAGCATTCATTAGTTGCTGCATGGGGCTAAAAGTAAAGGTGCTTGCTTGAAAGGGTTTATGTTCTTGAAACCTACTTTGAGTTCCATTTTCTTCACTGAAGAAATCTGACAAGTCTTCTTTGTGTTCTTCTTTTAAGCATTTAGAAATGGCAAGCAAGAGGTAATGGCACATTTTAAATTAATAGTGAAAATATTTTATTTAAATTTATTATTGAATTTCTATATCTAAAATACATGTATTTTCTTAAAAGTCATGTATTTTCTGTAAAGTCCTTGATTTTTTTTTTTTTTCTCCCTTCTTTTTCTTTATAAGTTTGACTACTGGATGAATTATTCCTGTTGAAACCTTGATATATATGTATGTGTGTGCACACATATGTGAATTCAAACTGTGGTGTGGTGAATGACAACTTTAAACTCTATCATTATCTCAGTATACTTGATTTTTAGAACTTCCATTTATCGTTTGGTCTTCTCCAAAAGAATTAAAAGAAATATCTTCATTGAATTTAGAATGTAAAGTGAAGCTGTGTCACAATATTCCTGTCTAGAAGATATCTTGTTCTTGCAATGTAACAGACTGCAAAGATGGGTAACACTTTTCAAAGGATATAATAGTAAAAGAAGCTGTGAAGCCATGCCAATTTGTTATTTGGGTTGAATGAAGATTTATCATATGCTCATGGGGATTGGATGTTCTTAGGCTTCATCAATTCACTTGATGTTAAATAAACTTTTTAAATAATTTTGAATTTGTTTCTTTGATTTTATCTTTATTTGAATCTATTCCTTTTTGACATTGTCTAGCATAAATGATTATAATTAGTATGTAAATATTATAGTATTAGTTATGCAAATGGAAAGTGCTATAAAGGTATATTAACTTGATGATTCAATAAACCATCATGACCTACTACACCATCAATATCTATACAGAAATCACAGTTCTCTATCTCGTTATTTCCTGTGTATGATTCAACGGTCATGTTATCCATAAGATAATGTATGGCTGTGTTATATTCTTTGTCAAGATTATATGCCATTTTGTATCTCTTCTTGCAAGCAATCTGATGTTTTTTTAGTATTAGTAAAGCATCCGTATTCCAGGACATAAACTGAGTCCTTTTCCAATCTTGAAAAGAAACCTCTGAACATAATTTTTAATTTGGATATAGGGACTGAATCCTTTCAAATGCGATTTTTGCATACTGCAATTTCCCTATGATTGTTTGCTCCTTTTAATAAACTTTTGGTGCAACTTCTTTATGTATTAATGTTAACTGTAGTATAGGTGAATCATTTATTTAATCACTCAATTCACTCTCCATGGAGAAGTTTTATTTATAATGACCTTCTGATGCAATTCAACATCAAATTCTGTCATTTTACTTGCAAATTTATTCATTTCACTTAAATAATAAAGTGTCTTTTAAAGATCAAATGAAGGAAAATTTATAATTGAGAGACAAACTTTTTCATGTCTCATTACGATTTTTCAACTAATTCAAACAATTTACTATAATTAATTTCTTTAATTTGTGTGTTAGTATGTTTGATCATTGATATAATATCTTTTTCAGATAATTCTTATCAGGTTATGAATGGTAACAAAGAGAAAGTTGAAGATGGCATACCAGTTCCAAAAATTCAGTTATATTCTGGAAAAATTCACTTGGAATGGAAGCAGATATACAAAATAGGAGCTGGACTAAGTAACATAGGAAACACTTGCTTTATGAATACAGTTCTCCAGTGTTTGACCTACTGCCCTCCACTGGCAAATTATCTCTTGCATGACAATGATCATTCGTCAAAATGTAGGTATTCCTTTCAATTTTTATCATATTGTTTGAACTTAACGTTTTTGGCCCTTAACCCATCTTTTCGAAACTACATAGAATTGCTTCAAACTCACAGCTGCTTTCTGATTCTAAGTCCATCTGAATAAAATAATAATTATTTTTTAGAAAAACAACTCGACTAAATAGCAAGAATTTTATTAGAGACTTATCTCGCAGAGTATAGTTATTTTTAAATTGAAGCTTTTATCTAAACAAAAAAAATTTTGAGATTTTTTTTTTTTTTTTTTTTTTTTTTTTGTTGGTGCTGTTATTGTGTGATTATTATTATTTTATTTAAATTAACTAAATAAGTAATAAATATAACCTTTAAATTCTCATTTTTTCCACACTTGCACAGTTCTCATTTATGTTCTGGGGGGGGGGGGTAATGAGATTTGAAAACTTTTATAGTTTAGGTTATTAGGAATTATTTAAGTTATTATCGATTATTTGTAATTGAATACTGAAAAACTAGTATAAATGACAATCCATTTATAATCAAAGATTGGTGCTTTTATTTGTCAATATGTCTTGAAAATAAAATTGAAGTAGCCAGATGACGTATTTTTATTTTTAAAAAATGTTTATTATTACAGGTACAATTTCTGGCTTCTGCATGATGTGTCTCCTACAGAAGCATATCAGACGAACAATTGGTAAAACCGGTGATATCATAAAGCCAAATGATATATACCAAAGATTAAAATGTAAGATATAGTTGCTAAGTATGCGTTTCATTTATTTTACCAAGTATTTTTTTAATCAATTTGTTTTAAGATTAACAAAATAATTGTGAATTTTTTTTTAAATCTGAAATTGCACATTTTGAAAGATAATAGTGTTTCCTGTGAGAAAGATTTTGATTATCAATTCCAAAAGCAATAATTTGATATGTAGTCTATATATATTTAGAGTAATAAATAAACCAAATTATTACCAGTCACCTAACCACTGATTCTTTTTTTTTTTTTTTTTTACAGTTTTTATTTGATACGAAAGCTTATGAACTCAATATATGATTTAGGAAATTCATATGACCTTCATGGCACTTTGCTAGATGAATGTCTCTTTAATATTGCCAATTATTTAAAATAATACACAGCGAGTATAGTGTCCAAAGATGGCAATATATGTTTGTGTGTGTATATATATATATATAGTGTTGATTTTTTTACTTAGTTCTTTTTGGAACATAATAAAAGTTTAATTTTTTTAAATGAAACGTATTTCCACATTTAATTATTTTGTAATAGTAGTTAATTTAATAATTAAAAAATAGAAAATGGTGTATTTTTCATTTTATTATACAATATTTTTCCCTTTTTTATAATATTTTTATATTTAAAATACATTTTTACTGTAATTATATTTCAAATCATTAACAGACATTTTATTTTTTTGCAGTAATAGCAAAACATTTTCAATTTGGGCGACAAGAAGATGCTCATGAATTTCTTCGTTATGTTATTGACAATCTCTGGAAATCATGCCTAAATCAAAATAACAATTCTTCCAAGTAAGTTAATTTAAATAATAATTTTTTTTAAAAAATATATAGGCACATAGCATTTTTATAGCTCTTTATGTCAATCATTAGCTGCATAAATTTTTCATAGAATAAATTTGCTTGCTTATATTAAATTCAAAATTTAAATTGCTCAGTATCCTCAAATATGCGTTACTTACAATATTTATTACATTTACTGTAATTCATATGCATTCTGCCATTTTATGTAGTATTATTTGAATTTTTTGTATCTGCTTAACATTATGTTTAAAAAAATATATTCTAAATAATAGTCTAATCTTAACATTCCATTATGAAGTGTTATTTTATGTCTATATTATTTGTGGGTGATCTCTCAGATTATATGTTTGTTTTCTACCTACAAAGTCCTCTTTGTCTCTAATTTTTATGGTTAAATACCTACAATATATTAGTTTTCTTCTATATTACTGTAATCTTGCAAGAAAATTAATAGGTAAATAAGAAAATAAAGCAATATTTATAAATAATTTGTGTGAGTTTTGAATTTATCACATATTATTAAAATAATTGCATATTAGTAATAATTGGTTTTAGTACTTATACAATAAATTAATATACATTATTAAATATTTAAAAAATAAAATTTGAAAATTCAAAAAATATAAAATTATATATTAAAAATTACTATTAAGATTCATAATTTTTTACAGGCGATTGTCAGTAGCTCATACTTTTATTTTATATATATATACTGGTACAATTCATAAGGTTTTAAATTGTATATTTCATTATTTTGAGTCATTTAAAAACAAAGATGTCATTATTTTTCAATAAAAAAATTATTATAAACAATATTGAATTCTTATAAAACTGCTACGAGATGTTTCAGGGTCTGGATAACTAATACCTAGTTAGTCAATGATGTGACTCTAAAATAATATATTTTTTCAGCTGTCCAACCAATTTGCTGAAAAAATTGTGTGTTTTATTATAATAGAAGATGCCATTTCTTCTAAAATATAATACGTCAGCTCTTCATTGTTATTTATTTATTACTTAATATTTGCAGCAATTTCTCACTATACATCCTGTATAAAGAACCATTTTTTTTTTTTTCTAATATTAGTCCTAATAATTTTAGACAATCGCAGAAAAATTACTCATGTAAGTCATATAAATTTAGTATTAAATAATTAGCACAGTAAACAATTTAAAATAACTAAATAAAGTATAACATGAAGCAAAAAAAATTTACAACTTAGATGCAGCAATCTGTCTGATGCTTGAAAATAAATGCCTATCATTGCAGATTAATCTTCACTTTTTAAAGGTCCTTGCAGATAGCTGAAAGAGCTCAAAACGATAGACAATTTCAAAAACAAACACAAAATTTACCCAAGTAATATGCAAGATCATCCATGCCTAAGAGAGATATGTTCATATATGAATATTGTGTTTAAATCAGATTATCACGTTTATATCATGCATAGATTTCGAGAAATGATTATTAAATGCTTTAATTCAAACTATAAAATTGAATTGAAGGTTATGACAATTTATAAATATTTAAATGACTGTTATATTTGGGTCTTCAACTTTCATTTATGGCAATAATAATAAGACAATTGTCTAAGAGAAATCTGGCCGTCCGCAAAATCAACACTTGAAGCAGAAATTTTTAAAAATAAAGGTGAATAGATGTATATTTTAAATTCATTCATTGTGCTGTTCCATCAAATATTTATAAAAGTCAGTTTTATAACCTGCTGTATAAAAAGACAATAAATAATTCGGTTTAATTTTTTATTCTGGGATTGGAATTCTCCAAGCATTTAATGTTCAAAATTTTCAGTGTTGATTTGTTTGCATGCACTGAAAAATTTCAAATGGAAAATTTTATATTTTCATTTTTAGACTGGATCCTGCAAGCAAAGAAACTACAGTTATTAATCAAATATTTGGAGGATATCATAGAAGTCAAGGTAAGGAGATTGTTTTACCAATTAGTTTTCTTCACATGATTATTTGTATTAAATCTTTAATTTTAATTCACTCTTCTATATAATCTGTTTTTGCTCATTTTAAAACTAATCTGTCGGATATAATATTTTTCTGTTAATAGCAATTTTATGTTGATAAAAGTTTTTTTAAATATTTTTTTTTAAATTTGTTTTCAGTAACATGTTTACGATGCAAGGAAAAAAGCAATACATTTGATCATTTCATGGACTTCATTCTTGATATAAAGGTAAGATTTCATATTTTAAAGTCATATATGAAGTTGGATATTATTATATTTGTATCATTACCAAGCTATAATGATTAAATTTATTTGCATCATACTGAAATGATTTATAAACATTAAAAGTTATAATGATGGTGTTTTGTTTTCCTTTATACTTGAATAAAGGTTGAATACTTGAAAAAAGGTTATACTTTTGTTGTTGTTGTCATAAAGTATGTTGGATGATTTTTAAAAAGAAAATATTTTTCCTGAATAAACTTATTTCAGTAGCTTATATATGTCATGAAAATTAACGTAGAAATAGTATTTTTAAATATCTTTTTTTTATCTACTTTTCACTTGTTGAATCAAGGGAACTTGGTACCCTGAAATCGGTGAAAATGCTGATTTTGAATTTTGTACTTAAAATAATATGTGAACCTGTTTCTGAATTTTTTTGAACAAATTTCAGAAGGATTGGACATTTATTTTGCGAAATTTACTAAGTCATTTTGATGAATGCAAATCAAGAACCACTCCTTCTTCCTCTGTTCAATTTTCTATTTTTACTAGGAAGCAAACTTTTTTTTTTTTTTTTTACTTTTAAATAAAATAAAGCACTTTTCTGCAAACTTTATTGTTTACTCAGTGTTTGTATGTAAATGTGATAATTTCAACATTCTTTCTCTGGACCAATTTTGAAATGCAAATGAGCCTTTCCAAAATTATAACAATTTATTTCTTACTTTAATTCTGATAGATTTGGAAATGCTGCAAGTTACTAGAAAGGCACATTATTTTATTTTAAAGGGTAAAAGGTAAATAATGTAAATTTCTCAAATAAAACAGTTACAAAAAACAGTTTTCTTATTTGGCTGTCAAATTCATTAAAAACACTGAAATTAATGACTGTATGTTATTAAAGAATTTTAATTTCGACAGTGTCAAATTTATAACTGCTTTTTGAAATCTTGTTTCATTTTATATAAAAAAAAATATTGATTATTAAAGTTTGTATTAATATATTTTAAACCCTTCCTTATTCAATTTGTTTTGCTAGAAAGAAACTTTATTTGTTTCAAATGGTTTTTTTTTTTAAATTTATATTTTATTTAAATGGTTTACAATTAATAATTAAACATTAATAAACATTTGAGAGGGAAAAATTAAGAAGTATTTTCTAAATATGTCTGTTTAACATTAAAATAAATAACTATAGCTTCTTTTTTTTTTTTTTTTTTTTTTTTGTAATTATTTCTAAGTTAAACTGAAGCAATTATTAAATCTGAGAACAATAAAATTTTATAAAATCATTACCTTCTTGCTTAGAAGTGCTTATTTATTATTGAGAAAAATAACTAGTTTAATATAAGGTGGCCTCATTGTAATATTACTGTGTTCAATCTTTAAATCCGTTTTTCTCAGTTTGCTTTTTCTGAAATTATGTCTACAATAAAAAGCTATAAGTAACACATTCTATTCTTCTATTTGAAATTATTTGAGTGTACTCAGATATATCAACTTAAAAGAATTAAGTATTGATTAGAAAAACTAATGAAGGTGACAAAATCTGGTATAATCAAAAAAAGAAAAAAATTGAGGGGTGTTTTTTCCAAAACTGATTTAGTTCTCTAAATGATCTTAATGAAATTAGGCGATTCTTCAAAAACAATTTCATCAACAAATATTGAAAATTGAATGTGAAGAAGCATTTAAAAAACTGATAATTAAAAAAAAATCCTGAACAGGAAAAATATTTTTAGAATTTCAATTTCTGGACAGTTTACATTTAATTGCAGAAAAACAAAGCAGATTTTGTGGAAATTTTATGAAAAAAATTGCGGTACCAAGTAACCTTAAATTTCCATTTAACAAAATTCTTGAATAAAATACATCGCTCGTTGTACTTTTATATGTGAAAAATGTAATAGTATTGTTTCTTTTCCCAGCAAAATGTATTAAGTTTGGAGAAGGCTTTGGAAAAATTCATCCAACCTGAGCTGTTAGAACAAGAAAATTCCTATAAATGTCCTAAATGCAAAATGAAAGTAACAGCTCAAAAGAAATTTACAGTGTATAAAGCTCCCAATGTTGCTACTTTCCAGTTAAAAAGGTATAAGAGTTTTTATTTATGTGTGTGCGTGCATGTTTGTTTGTTTTGCCAATTTTATTAATTTGGGAAGAAATTTTTTCAATAATAAGTTTTACTAATAATAATGGGTATTTAAATCCATTTAAATATTTTTCCTTTTTATTTATTACTTATGTCTGCCTTTCTCCATTTATAGAGGATTTTTCTCAGTTATAAATTGGATAGAAATCATTAGGCTTAGAAATATTTCCAACTGTTCTTTTTCAGTTATTCAAATATTTTTTATATAAGAGGAAAGATTCCTCGTTGAGTAGCTCTTATTTTTTTACTGAACTTTTTACTTAAAATGCTTAGCTAGGTATTATTTTTTCATTTAAGGCAATAAGCAAATGAATTGCGCTTCATTATTCTTTAGAGATCTATATATATGCTTTTTAAAATTATCCACTTACTTTCAGATATTAATTTTTAATAGTACTGTAAAAATTCATAAAAATTATCTTCATTAATAGATTTAATTAAAGCGGTGGTTTTTTATATTGCTTGTAGGTTTGATTATAACCGTTCATTTGGAGGAAAGATAACGAAGCAAATAAGTTACCCTGACAGGTTAAATCTTCGTCCCTTCATGTCTGATCCTAAGGTAAAAATAAATTTTTGTGTTATTTTTTTTTAAGTAACATTCTATTAAATAGTTTCTAAAAGAATCTTGTTTGTTTGATTTTTTTTTTTTTTTTTTAGGGGGATCCAGTGTGGTACAGATTGAATGCAGTACTTGTTCATTCAGGACCTACATGTAATTCTGGTCATTATTATTGTTATGTCAAGAATTCAAATGGAGTTTGGTATATAATGGATGATCAAAGGGTATTCTATTTTGATTATTATTAATAGTACTTTGTGCACTGATAAAATTTTTCTGAATCCTTTGTTTGGTTCTTCATATTTCAAATTATTTTAATTTTTAAATACCATTGATGCTTGTCATCGTTTTTAAGTTATTAAAGGGTAAAGAATTTGATTTTATAATTTTTTTTATTTGATATTTAATATAGTCTTTTTTATAATAGCTTTTATATTTTGTACAAGATTTTTTAACTAAACATATAATTTAGTGACACTTTTACTCGTATATTAAGTATAATTAGGGAAAATATTGCAATCTTGAACCCTTGATGGTTGAAGATCATATGGAGGGGGACAAAAGTGTCTTATGACCATTAAGAGTTAAACATTTGATCCTTGAAAATTTAGTCTTTGCTGAATCCAAACAAAAACATTTTTTTTAATTATATCATTTTGGGAAATGAAACTTGGCCTACAGTAGATCTTTTTGAAATATTGAACCAGATCTGTTAAATTATAGATTATTTGTTTGTCCAAAATCAAAGATTGATTTTAAGGTTTTTCAGATTTTCTAAGAAAAAGATGGTTTTGATAAAAGCTTTTCAACTCATAATTATCTTAGTGAGTTAAATAATTTTTTGTATTGATTATTGATCTATATTTATAGTTAACATCTTTTATTTTGTGAATTCATATCTTCCCATATTATAGGATACCAAAGTTTATCCTTGAAACACCTTTAATTTTATTTTGCTCCATGATTTGTGTTGAAACTTGAAAAATAATGAAATAATTTTTTGAAACCAGGGGGGAAATGTACTGATTTGTGAAGTGGTTTTCATTAAATTGACAAAAATGTTGGTTTGTGAAAACTGTCAGTCATCAATCTTTTCTCTCTGTGAAGGCAAAGTTAGCATCTGCAGTTCTACAACTGGTAGGAATTTTAACAGACTTTACAGCTAGAGATAGCACTATTATGCAATTCAATCTGCCTTCATAATGCTTAGATGCAGAACTGAAATATTTTTTGTAGTGTGGTTGTTTATTTATTTATTCAGTTCTTGTAAGGAGATTTCAAATTTATTTCTAAAAAAATATTTTTTGACAGAAAGATTGCTTTAAAAAATTCTCCTAGAAGCCAACAAAAGGTTTTCACTTCATTTTGCATTGCTTAGTACATTGAATTTTTATTTAAATGTCTGATTGATCATAATACATATGATTATAACGTTTGATAAAACATTCAATTCTTTGTGACCAAAATAAATAGATTGACTTTTGGAATAGGAAAAAATATGGGATTAAAACCTGATGTGTAGGTTCAACTCTCATTTAAAAATTTTACAAGAATTTCATGATTCTACAGAAAAAATATATCTGAAAAAAGTTTTATTTATTTCAATTGATGGCCACCAGTAAGTTGGAAATATTTTGACTTATTGAATAATGAAATTTTTAAAAAAAATGACAAATAAATGCAAGCATGCTATCAACAATTCATTTAAACATGTGGCAAAATTATACTCTTATGAGATATTGAAACTCTTTTTATATATTTTGTATTATTTATTGGAAATATTTGCCTGCATGGAAGCAGAACTACCTAAAGTTTTCAGAGAGTGAAAAACTAGACAGAACCAGGTCTCTAGAAAATACAATTACTGCTGCATGAGCTATCTAAATATAGAACAGTTTGGTGTTATGTGTGGAAAATTTTGAAAAGAATAGGTTTCCAACTACAAAATTTACATCATTTCAGCTTATAGCAAAAATCTAATCCTATTTATGAAGCATAATATGTCAGATTCTTATGTGTGTTATTATGTTTCACTTAGTTATTAGAATGTTTGCAAAATTGAATATCTGTTCCATTGTATATAAATGCGAGTCTGAAGGAGTCTGCAGCATGATAGATAAATAAAAACGAAATATGCATTCACTAAGTTAATAAAATAAAAAATAAATGATTTGCATGTTAAAAATGGGCAGCTAAATTTATCATCTTATTAAGAGGAACTTCATAATGTAGGCTCCTCGCCCCATTATGTATATTGTAAAATATATAAACCTGCTGTTTTCTACATTGAAAAGAATTTTCCTTAATTAAAAATGTTGAATATATTCAATCAATGAACCAGACATCCAGAATTTAACAGCACTTTAAAATTTAAATGTAATATATTTTGAAGGCACACTGTTTCTAATTCATATGTCTTGCATTTTCCTCTTCGCTTAACTAAGCAGTGTCAAAAGTTGGTTTAGAGATTCTTGTGGGGCTGATACATTTTTGAAATTATTTTTTTTTTAGGAATGTTATTTCAACTAAACTATGAATTTATTTGTGAAGATATATCTATTAATAGTTTTTTTTAATTAGCATTCAATATTTGTGTTAGGCTAACAGTAGGAGCACTTGTATTGTAATCTTGAAAGCCAGTTGGAACTGTAAATTTTATCGTATTAATTGCTACACAACTATAATCATGTCCTTAGCATTTTTAATTGAAGCATATAGAAGTAATTGGTACATTTGATTGTTAATAATAAAAAATGTTTGGTTTTAAATTTATCATTTGTATTTTTATGCCGAAAATATAAGATTTTAACATTGAATTTCCTACAAAAAGTCCTTAAAAATAATCAAATTTTGTTTCTGATATAAGTATTCTTAACTCTGCATACATGAAGAAAAACATAAATGTTGATAATTTAGTATATAGTCTAAGCATATTTAGATATTCTTAGGTTTTTTTAATGCTTAATAAACTTTTTTTCTCTGTATTTTAGGTTGCACAAGTTAGTTACACACAAGTTATGAGTCAGACTGCTTATGTTTTATTTTATATAAAATCAGAGCCATCTCAGGGTCCATCTATGAAGGTATTTTCATTGTTGTGTAAAATTGTTCTGTTTTTGTATTTCGCATTTGTACACACACACACACATATATATATATATAATATAATATTAAAGGTATATTTTTTATAAGTTCTATTTTCTTTCTAGCTATGATAAGAGATAATATTTGTGTGTGTATGTGTCAGTATATTTTCTCTCTACCTCTTCTTTTAAATTGGTCAATGACTATACCTGTTTTTATTTATTTGTTTATCTTGCACATACCTCACTATCATCATAATTTGTCAAAAAAATGAGTAAATGAAAATGCCCTTGTTCAATGAAAAAAGGTTCAAATGAAGAAAATTATAAAATCAGTCAGTTTGGTAACAAGTAGCATTATTTGACCATAAATTTAAAATTAAATATTTTTAATTTTTACCTCACTTTTAATGTCTGATTACAATACTTGCAATTGAACCATTTCTAGTTAAAATGAAGTTTTTATAAAGTTTTAATATTTAATTAGCAGAAAGCATAATTTGACTGTATAATTACTTAGTATTATAATTGTGAAATTTTCTGATGTCTTTAGTTGATGAAAAATAGCCTTCCTTATATTTCAGTTTGGACTGTTAAACATATTGTGTTGTGTGTGTTTTTAATGCATTAAAATTTATTTTTTACTGTGTATGATCTTAAAGGAATGTGAGTGACTTAAATATCATTATCATATATTAACTAGTTAACTGCAGAATTAAAATTTCTCAAGTACCCCTGTTTAAAGTCAAGTGATGATGCATATATACGTGTCAAATGGTTGCATAATAAAATTTGTAATAAAATGAATGGATTCATTTTTATTAGATAAATGATTGCACTATGAACTGCGCCAAATGAAGATTTTGATTGACGCTTATACATGTCAAACACACTTAACTGATTAAAAATATAATTTGTAAAAATCAAAGTATTTTCTTTAAAATTTATTTTATTTTTATTTCATTTTAGAAATGTTTAGAAAATAGAAGTCCTGTAATCAAAGGGAATTTATTAGGTATGTATTCAGCTGTTTTTTAATCTATTTCTCATTTCAAATATTTATTTTTTAAATATTTGAAGATGAAAATTTGATTTCTTTTTCCAGCAACCAATTACAAGAAAACTCCTGAAATAAACTCGATAAAGTCTTCACCTTTGACCGAAAGAAATCAGCCAAAGCAATCCAGTCCAACTATAAAATTTCAAATTTCTCTTAATAATACTAAAAAACATCCAGTAACTCCAAACCATAGCAGGGAACCAATATCATTTGGAATGCGGCCAAGTATGCCAGTTATTCAAGATATTCGTAAATCTGAAAGCATGTCTCCTTCTAAGAAAATCAAGCAATCCCCAAACTCTTCTAAAGCAGCCAACAATCATTCAGGATTAGTGCCTTATGTTAAAGATTCATCAGAATCTTCGGATGAAAATGAAAATGCTAAGCTTGTGAACCCTAAAACTGAAATTAAATATAAGCCACCATTTAATGACTCTGAAAATACAAAACTAGATGGTGCCAAAAATGTTACAAAAATAAATAAACCTTTTAGTGAGAACTCTCCTAATCTTGAGATTAAACGAAAAATGTCCAAATCTATTTTGAGTGTAAATAAATTATCACCAGCTAATAGTACAATATCTCTGTCCTCAAAAGTTATAGCTACTGGTTCTTGGACTGTTACTGATGCTTCAGTACCTTCTGTGGGAGGATCCAATTCCAGCTCCAGTAGTGTTAACTCAACAACAGATTGGCATGTGACCAGCACAAACTCTGAATCATCTATTGAAACTATTGTAAATAAGGTAGGATCGGATAATAAGAAAAATGGCCACATTGATTCAAAAGAATCATCTAAATGTTCTGTACCTGTACTTGGTAATGGTATTAGCCGTTCATCAGTTCAAAGCATTTCATGCTCAAACTCTCAGGAAAGTGGTTTAAATGCTACCTCATTTTCTGATGATTATGATAATTCATCAATTTCCAAAACTTCTAATAAAAAATGTGATTTTCAAAAACAACCACAAAATGAGAAGCCATTTCTTGGCTCCGAAAGAAACTCCAAGCAACACAACTCCTTTCTCAAAAGGAAATATGATGACTCTGATCAGAAAATATCTGAAGGCTCCTCCAAGTCTCTCTTCAATGAAGACCGAGGTAATTCTGTACCTAAAAAGGCTAAATACACTGAAGAGTTCATCAAATCCCCCTCCAAAAATGGACTAGGCGTGCGTGATAAGTCGGTAAATACATATGGAAAACTTTCTTGTGAATCCAAAAATGTGTCCTATTCAAATAAAAGTATTCCTAATGAAGAAAGATCTCCATCAAAAAATAAAAATGGTACCACTTTCTATGATAAGGTATCAAGCAAATCTGAGAAATCCGTAAGCTCCAGGAGAACAAGAGAAGCAGATGGTGCTTCGAGTTCTGAAAGTTCTCCTTCCAGTTTTGAATATGAATGGGTTGAAAAAACTAAAGATAGTATGGAAAACACAAAAGGTATGATTCAAATGTATCTGCAAATTTAAATTTATCTCAGCTGCTTATTTAATCTTGCAGTTTGCTTAATTTTGTTGTTTAAAACTCAAAAGAATGATTACTTGTTTCATTTAATTTGGGAGTCTTGATTGCACCTTTATTTAAAAAGAAAAGAAATGGGGAGTAGGATCACTATTATAATATAATTATGCACAACTTTATAATTTTATCAGATATAAATTATTCAATGTATTTGTATAGAAACTTGACAAAATTATTTAAATTTTTATTATTTGTGTATATTTAATTTAAAATGCAAGCTAACCTCTTACACATATTTTTGTATATATATAATGTGTGGAGAGAGAATATCTCTGATTTCCAAGAGTAATGTACTTTCTTTATTAAATATAAAATTGCAATATGTAAAGAAGTTATGCTTATTTTTTTTCCAGAAAGAGATAAAAGAAATGGTTATTCAGGATCAAACTCTTATTCAAAATCGGATCGGTCCCATGATGTTGTATCTGAACTCACTAGGAACTCTAATTACTTTTATGGAGCTCCTGGTAATTATTAGTTACTTTCTTTTCACTTATACTAAAAATTAGAGATAATAAAAATATGTTTTGAAAGTTTTTATTATTATTATTTGTAGAATTCTTTGAAATCTATGGGGAAAAAAAGAGACTTTTTTAAAATTCCTATGTATTCATTGCAAACTTTTTTTTTTTTTTTTTTTTTTTTTTTTTTTTTTCCTTTCTTTTGCAAGTTCTATTTTAAATTCACTTGCTTCTTACATCCTCTATAATTATGTGTGAAAAATATGTATGAGTGTCATTTATATCAGAAATATGACAACAAAATTGTAATAGTAACAAGCTTAATAAATTCATTATTTTTATGTAAAAAGTTCAGCAAAGTAATTTTGTTACTTTTTTTTTTTTTTTTTTTTTTTTTTTTTTTAATGTTTCAATATGACGTATGAACTTTCATTTGATTTTAAGGAAATGTATATGCCGTGTCTTGGGCAAAGGCACTTTTGTTATATTGTGCATTGAATTGTTTTTATTCTTAAAAAAAATGATATTGCATTATCTTAAGTTAAAGATAAATAATGTTAATAGTATTACTTGGGTGTTTTTTAAGTATTTATTCAATAATTTGATTTTGTGTCTTGTGCTTAAAAGATAAATATATTTTCACATTATCAAGAATTCAAACAGTAATAAACATATTTTTCTTTGTTATTAAAATTTTTTTTAAAAACTTAAATAAGCAATTTCAAAATTAAATTGTAACCTTTTAAATACTTTGTGTGAGATAACTGACACAGAGTTTATTGTATTTATTATTTTGGTAGATCAATTTTAGTCGGTGCATTTTAATAAAATTCTTTAAGTAACTAACATTTACTACATGGTTTATCAAAAATAAAATATTTAAAGAAATCAGGGAAGAAAATGAATGTATTTTGATTCATTTTACTTGTAACAGTTTTTCTGATAAACTTTGAGAAAAGTTAAAGCATGTTCGACATATCTCATACATTAACTCAGGCCATAAAATGCTAAACTAAACTCGGCTAATATCTGTTAAAGCAGGCAATCATTTATTTTCAAATGTAAAGAAACCGCTTTTGAATGAATATTGTGATTTATTACATTTATGGTCATATTTTTTTTCAGAAATATATAATTTCACTATAATCTTTCACTTTATCTTTCATTTAATTGTATTTCTTTTTAAATATACTTTTCAGTAAACATCACCCCGACATTATTTATTCATAAATTATTACTATACTCTGTTTCACCCTAACTTGGCAGTATTGTAAAAGGCAGAAAATGTGACGCTCCGCGTTGGGAAAGACTTCCCCATCAATTCCGACTTTAAAATAGTTAAAATGCTCAGAAATATATCAAATAATATCATAAATTGCAGAAATCCTTTTTTTATCAGTATGTATTTAAAATTATTCTCAAGTTAGAAGTGTTTATCTGTTAAGTATTTTGTAAATAAAGCGAACGAATAAAACGAAGCGATTGACATAATGAATTCCACTTTGGCTAGAACCGGTCTTCAAGGTCAAATATTTGACGCGCTTTTCTTTTACGTCTCCGCCAACTCAGCTTCATTTAGTTCCCAACCATTATCATCTTTCGTACTTTTTTATTCTCGCTTTTTTTACCAGCTGATATTTTTGATACTATTAATCACATTAGTAGTTATTAGTTTTGATTGTTGAATATTTATTCGATTCGTCATTTCTCTTCACTTTTAAAATGTCTGAAAAAGAAAAAGTGTTATCACCGAATACGTTGTGCTCACCGATTTCGCTCAAGACGAGTGAAATCAACAAAAAGTGCAACATTAAAATAGAATAAAGGCATCCAGTCTTTTAAGTACCCCTGGAAAGACGCAGCCAGGCTCTGTAGGTAAACATTCAGGTCATTTTATGAAAAAAGTAAATATGATGATGTAAAAATGATGATTTTACATTAAAATATGATGATTTTACATTATCCCGTATCTGATGAAAAATCCATGCATTTTTTAGTAGAAATGAGATCCCAACATTAGATAAAGTTTTAAAAGATGTGAACGATGATACAGATATCTTTTCGAAAAACATTAACCGAACTACGCTTTACAGAATATTCAAAGATTTAGGGTTTTCTTTTGAGAAACGATGAAACGAAATGAAACAACATTAATGATTTATTAAAATAATGTATTAATAATATTGAACAAAATAATGAAAATAAGGAAAAAATTAATTATCTGATTTAAAATGATAATATAATAAAGTTAATAAATATTTACTATTTGGCGAAAAATTTGCGAGATAAAGTTCCGCCAGCGATTTGCATTTCTAGTAACTTTATAGTTTAAAGTAACCCAGTTCCCCTCACAGCGACTGTGATTCGGCATGCCTAGAATATACACTACTGCCAAGTTAGGGTGAAACAGAGTATAATCACTAAGGAAGCAGCCTCATAATGTATTTGAATTCATTTACAAAAAAATCTTCTATAACAGTTATCTTCTATAAAATATAGAGTGATTTAATATTTTATTACAAAAGAGAAAAATGCAGGTTAGCATGAAGTTCTGTTAATGAAATTGGGCACTACATATAGTTCTTCATTTGACTTATGTTAGAAATAATTATGATACATTAATAATGTGTTTGAACTTTTTTGCATAAGCCATTAAAAATAATTTCTATTAAAAACTTTCTAAACATTTATAACAAATTTTTTAATGAATATTTATAATTACTCTTTCTTCTTACATCATTTAATATGTTATAAAAGCTGCCTCAACAAAATTCATTATAACATAATTAAAGAGGATATTTAAGCTTGGTAAAATTAGATGTGGAAAATAATAAGCAACAAACTAATTTTATGTGTGTTATATTTATGTGTGGCATATTTATAACTTAGTAAGATAGGTGGAATTGTGTATTCCATCAAAATTTAGGAATAGCATGAAGTTATCTCTTTCCTTTTAATATGTAATTCAATTTCTTATTTAAAAAGTTAATTGCTTATGATATCCAGTAGGACTTAGAGCAATATAACAGTATTAAATTATTTCCTGTTTATTATTAGAGAATTATGCAAACTTTTTTATTATTATTATTACCATTATTATTAATCTCTACTTGAAATGACATCAACTCCTATAAATTAGAAGTAAAAAAGAAAAATAAGACCTTTGAATACAATTATGTTAGATTTTTGAAATTTCAGTCTTGCAACTGTCTAATATAAATAAATTTAAATTTATTTGTGAATTTATATTTTCTATTTATTGAATTACGCTTCTTGTTAATGTTTTAATATCAAGCTCTTTACAACCAGGGCAGGAAAAAATGTTCAATTTCATTTAAAAAAAAAAACTTTAATTTGAAAAAAAAAGTTTCAATTTGAAAAGAAAAAAAATTATAAAAAAAGGTTGCTTTTAAAATAGTTTTTCAAAAAAATTTATGAAATACTTTTGTGATTTTCATTATTTTATTTTTAAAATACAGAATGATAAGAAGTCAGTGGCATGAAAATTTTTATGATCAATAATGGGCCCTATTTTTAAACCAATGAATTTGAATCCCTCATTCATTCATTTATAATATATAATTCATGATATCAATGAAAATATTCTTTTTTATGGATTTTGAAAGCAATATATTGCATGCCATTTACTAATGCTTGTCATATATTTCATACTATTATGTCCGATTAAAAAAAAAAAACTAGTCTAATGGAATATTATTACATTGAATGAATAAATATGTCATTGGAATGCTCACTTTTTTAAAAAAAATTTGTTTATTAATATAAATTATAATTAGTAAATTGAAGAACCTTGTGGCCAGGATAAGTTTAAAAAGAGAAGACAATTTTGTTTATTAATTTTTTCAATAAAATAAAAGCTTAATGATTCTCTTTATTTTAGTTCCTACTTGGAAAGGAGAAAATCGTTACAAAGACAAGTCAGTTAATGAGAAACGAAAATATTTAGATGATTATGAAGATGAATACGATAGAGGAAAGGTAAGATTTCATACAATTTATAATGTTGCTATATCCCTGATAGCACATCCGGTTACACAGTATTATACTATATTGTGAGATACTATATAATATCAATTAATATTCAACAGTATTGTAAAATATTATAAATATTGTTTAATTTCTTACAATATTGTGCCATATATATGTGCTCTTGGGGGTATGTCTGCCTTCCAATGTCTGATATTATCTGACTGAGCTGACAATTCATATTAATATTTAAAGTTTGAATTTCCTGAGAAAAATTTAGACAAAACTCTTAGTTGATATATTTACTAAGACTTGTGAAGTCCGAGGAAAGAAACCTGAAATCAAATTTAGCTTAATTTAAACTATGCAGTTTTCTATAACATTGTAAAAAGTTTTCCAAAATGTTTTCTCTGAACTCATGGCTGGTTGATGGTTTTCTGATATGATATATATATATTTAAATTTAAACTTATGTTTGGAAAACTGGGTGGATCTTTTTCTAGAAAACATGCTGGATCTTTTATTTCTAAATCATACAAATGGATCAATTAAAGATTTACCAATTGTGTTTAGTTTAAAAATAAATGCTCCTATGTATTTGAAATTTTTGTATTTTTCAGGTTAGAAAATTCAAACCCAGAGATCGATACCAACGTTATTATAAGGAAAATCCTTTTCAAAAGTATGAGGAAAGAAAATATAATCACAAATATAATGTAAGCTTCTTTTTCTATTCCATTTTTTTTATGTTAATGTTATTTTTGATACTGGTATTTTATCTAGAAATGTTTTATTATAATTATTCATTTATACAGGATTACTAGTTGTTTCTAGTCATATTTTAAGATTAAATATTTATTACTTTGTCTTTGAGACAGTAATTATAATAGCAATTGAAATGCAATTGATTAACTATATAAAACGAAAGTACTTTATAATATTTGCATTATGACTTTTACAGGCTTACTTATTTTCAATTTGATTTACTGTTGAAAATGTAGTTAGAAAAATCATAATTTTTAATAAAATTCCTAAAAACATTTAAATTTTACATTTGTGAATTAGCTTACCTGTAAAATTATTTTACATTATTTAATCATAGACTGAAAGCACTCTGAATTTAAACTTATTTCTTGAACTCATTTTGGAAACTGCCATTAAATTTATTTTGGAAAATGGGTTTTGGGTATCAGTTGTAGAAAATTTAAAACAATATTTAATGTCCCATATATATTTTAAACTTCATGTTATTTATAAAATATAAAAATGTTGAATAAGTATTTTTAAATGGAAACAAATTTACAAATAATAATAGATGAATGTTTTAATATCTTCCATATTGATTATCTAAATTTTGTTAATATTTTATTTTAGGGGAACTTTTATTACGGCCATCGTAGCCATCATCAGAAGCCATATGATTCTTACTACAAGTGGAAACAGTATCACAATCATTATCATCAACAAAACAGAAAACATTTTAAACCACATTATAGAAGATGAATCTGCATTCTCATTGTATTACTAGAAATCTTACTGCCACATTTGTAAGAGAGGTGTTCCAACACATGTTGTATAGTAGATTTTTGCACTTATATGGATTCACAAACGCATAATTCTGAGTGTTGTTTTTAGCTTTTGTTTTCACTGATATTATTTCATTTTTTTTTTTTTTCCCATATGTTATTTTTTATTATTTTATTTTGCTTTATTGGTAAAACACTAATTCAGTCTTGGTATAGTTAAACTAAAAATCATGTATAGTCTCAAAGGAATCATGAAATTGAAAAAAAAAATATCTAATAACTGATTTATTGTAATTGAGTTAATAGAAAATTAAAAATGATCGTGCTGCTTAAAACCAAGTTTGTGTATCATTCATTCATTGCAGAAATGAGATTAAAATATTTTACATAAATTATTTTATAATGTATAGAAATATGCTAATGTATGTTGAAACATTCATAGATATAGTGCATTAAATGATATGATTAGAAATGTTTTTTCCCCGATTTTGAATATGTAGAAATGTGTGTGAGTTAAAGTAAAAAACATAGATGGCAAATGTATTGCTTTATATCAAATGCATCCTCAGTTTTACCTTCTTTTAAAACTTAATTCAGTCTTGTGTACCAAACCAGCTAAACTACTTGTTCAGCCAGTCTAAACCAATTATTAGGTAATAAATATATTGTTAATACACTGAGATGTTTTGTAAAAAGTTACGATAGTCAAGGATTTGATTGAATCGATAAAAAGAAAATTCTATTATGCTCTTCTTTTTTGAATAAGAGATAATTGAAAATGTCATCATGCTTGTAACATTTGATAACAGCATTTAAAAGATTTGATCATATATTCACTTTTCCAACTTGATTACAAGCTTTTGCTGCTTATTGATTAAAAATTAAATGCTATTGAATTTTACTTTAAAAATCATATTGACTTTTTATTAAGTTGCATGAAATAAATGAATGCCAAATTAAATTCCCTTGGAAGAATTGGTTGGAAATCGTGTTTCTAGTATATTATGTTATCTGTTACAAATTTTTAACTAATATTCATCTTTAGTCAAAGAGAAAATGCTGTTTATATGTTAATTATACCCTTTCTGTTTGGGAACAGCATTTTGAATTTTTTTCAATATAATATAATTTGTACATTAAAAATGTACAAGCTTGTTTCATCTGTTAAATTCAAAAAGTACAAATAAACTATTGTTGCTTTATGAATGAAATTGATTAATAAACGATTCTTCTCATTCATATTTGCATCATTTATTTCAATCATGTTAAATACACTAGTGATTTTTTTTTAGATGTGGATTGATTTTCATTCTGAGGGGGTTAGAAATGTTTAAATACTTATAAACAGACTATATGCTTTAAAAACTTATTATTTTTAAGACTTTTTGTTAAAAATCATACTTTATTCATTTTTATATATTTGCATAGTCCTTATTCATTATTCTTCAAAACTGAATATTTAAAATTAGATATTTTTTAATTATTTGATGGGTTTCCAACAATTTTTCTATCAGTCTTGCTTTAAAATGCTTGCATATAATAGATTTTCTAGAAATTAGTCGTTCCATTTTGTTAAGTATATTACTTAGAATACTTGTTTTTTGATCAGATATGTTTTCTTTATGACAATTATTGCCACACACCCCTTTTATCTTACTTTTGTATTTATTCTTTGGGTGAAAAAAATAAATCTACAGAAGTTATCATTTTAATAAAACTTGATATGGTGCACTTATAAAGATAATGGAATGGTATTTCTTTGCAGGCTTAAATTTGTCTTTTAATTTTTGAAATATGAAAGATATGTATTTCATAGTTTTGAATGTAAAGTGATAATTTACTTGGAAATCTACTTGTATATATCTACGCTTTGATGAGTATTTTATTTACATCAGGCTTAACTGTGATACTAAGCTGTATCAATGAGGATTTTTAATTAATCTATTTTGAGTCATTTAATGTTTGATACTTAAAACAGGCTTGTAAGATAAGCTTTATATATATAAAATCCTTCTCTTGGCCCTTGTTTTATGTATTATTGCATCATTGTGCTACTGGTACTCTTTATTTCTTCGCATAAAGGCTGACATTTAGTACTCTTGGGTTTGTAAAATCAAATTGTGATTCAACTTCATGTGATGCAGCAATGTCTCAAAATATATTTTTGAATGATTTTCTTATTTTATGTAACTATTTATGTGTGTGCCTGATTCCTTTTTTCATTGATAATGATTTGTTTGTTTTATTTTTTCCCTGGTAAATTGTGGACTTGTATATAAAAGCTGCTATCATCCACAAAAATATTTCTATGTAGTTAGAAAGATCATCTTTATTGTAAAATAGGACCAATGGAATTATTTAGTGTTATCTGGGTTTCAGAAAGAGTATGTGCAACTTTGGAACATTACTTGTGTGGGAATTTTGTATGTATGAAATGTGATGCTGTAACATGATGTGCAAGTTTTTTTCTCTTTTTTTTAACATATTAAATTGGACAAAAATAAAGTCTTTGAATTCCATATTTCTTAGGTTAATTTTTGCTTTGTCATTTTCTGCTTATTGCTGTCAGAATATTTCTTAACTTAAATTTTACATTTATAAAGTATGAAAAATCATGTCATACTGCACTTTCATTTGGTAGACTATTCGATAAATCCCTATTTGTCAAATTTTTTTCTACATTAGTTATAAAACATGCAAGATTTATGTTTGAAATTATATAATGTACTCTTTCTTATCAAAATTGTCAAATTATTAAGGTTCAATATCAGTTGTATTTAAATCTTAGCATTTTATTCTTCCATACTTGAATCCCATACATTTTACCACATACAGAATTAGAGTGGCAAATTACGGCGTATCCATTCTTATCATAGCCCATAATCTAATTTTTGAAACTATTATAAATAGTCATATAATCCCCGTGAGAAAAATACCTTACACGAAGGGGAGATGTTTGTTTTGTTTGATTCAATAAATGTAATATTTAAGAAATAACAAGATTTAAATTTTTATATGACCTCATTAAGTATATTTAATAAGATATTCTTGAATCATTAACATTTTAAGCACAAAAAATATTTTGTTGTGACTAAAATTGGTCAAGTTATGAAGTTTTTAATATCACTATTTTGGACATTTCATAAAAGTGAATAATTCACTTAAGAGGTCGTATGCTAATTGAAACTGTTAAGATTAGAATTATTAGTTACTTGGCAGGAGGAAACATTACTAATACTTTAAAAAGATTTTTAATATTAAATTATTTGCTTAGAAGTGTTATATTATATCTAATTTTTTACACGTTTTATTCATTTTTTTTTTTCCTTCATATTTTTAAGATAAGTTCAAAATAAAATATCAGTTTGTGACAAAATTGATATTCTGTTTTGAACTTAAGTTAGTTAAATAAGGAGGCATCAATTTTCCTGGATTAAATTATGAAATAAAGTTTGATAAATAATCTTACCAATGATCACAGGCTAAATTAAAAGTGGGAAATAAATTTGTCACTGAGCATTAAAGTTAAAAACACCCTAGAATGCTAATTGTAAGTAAATTAAACCTTAAACTAATTGATAATATTTGTTGGCATTTCCTATATTCAAATCAATGAAATGTGTAAAAATTGAAAATAAGTATTTAATTAAACTTAGCGTCATAAAAAGGGCTTAAATTTGAAAACCATTTTTAAGCACCTTAAAAATGCTTACTTTTCTGAGAAGGTCCTTAAAAATGCTTACTTTTCTGAGAAGGTCCTTAAAAATGCTTACTTTTCTGAGAAGGTCTTTAAAAAGTGCTTAATTTTTAGCTTTATAAGATTGCAAATAAAATTACTTAATAGAATGAGTACTACTTAGAATGATTATTTAACACTCTCTCCATCCCAGCCATGTTGGATCTTAACTGATGCTGCTTATATAAAAATCAAATACAAAATTTGTGGTCATTCTGAGCTTCTACATCACTATCGGCATTTTCAGAAATGTTGCATCTATCTGATATCTTATTTTAATTTTAATAAACGTTGAAAAAGCTCACAGATCTTTATTGTTAATCTTATAAAAGTTGACTTAATTTTTTTGGTATTAATAGGGTTTTTTTTTTTTTTTTTTTTCACTTTTATGATCTTTTCTATGTTTTTGTCAAATCCAAAAAGGCATAATTTTACAACAAAAATGTTGTGCAAATACAGGAATAAATTTTAAAAATAAGCATTTCAAATTAATTTTTAAGAATTTTTTTCAATGCAAATTCTGCATTAAAATAAAACAGAAGGAAAAAAATACTATGCTTAGAAAATACGCAATTCACGTATGCATACTTGTACAAAAGGTGCTTAATTTTTAGGCTTAAAGTGTTTAATTTTTGTCGCTATGTACCGCCGTCTGCATAATAAAACTCAACAAGTATCGAGAATATATCAATACTTTCAAAGTCGATAGCATTAGACGCGACGTGGATATGGGCGAACAGGAATTTAACGAAATGAAAAGGGCAAAGGAACTTTTGGGAAAGAAATATCACAGTCTCAAGGGAGAACTGAATCACGAACAAGAATTGAATCGTCAACTACATAGAGATGACATGATTGAAATCCAATTTATTTCATTTGTTTGCCGAAAATGAACGACTAAAAGAACAATGCACCTAACGTTCTTCAGTCCTGTCTCGTCAAAAAGATGAACCGATATTTTCTCTCGTGGAATTGATATTTATACTATTTTGTAGGGAATTTATTGGGGAAGATTTTAGTTTATTGAAGTCATATCAAAATAAAAAAAAAGAGTTTTATAATTGCGATTTTAATTATTTTCCTATTACGATTCACGCATACATAAAACAGCGGTACCTGTGCTTTGCACTTATCCGCGCATGTGCGAAACTGCGCACGCGCAAATAGCAAGAGCTGTGGAATGCATATGCGATACATTTCTTTGTTTACGTCTGCATTTAAACAGCGATTCAAAACCGGTTATACCCAAAAAGCAGGAAATCCACCCTTTGCCGGAGCATATTAAATGCCAAAACGCTTCATTTGTTGCTCGATAATGAAAATGTAGAGGAAAGAAACATTCGGTTAGCGAATATCAGAGGAAAAACGCCCACACTCAGGGACTCCACTGATATTTCGATCACAGGTTTTGGATCACGATAGAAAGTAACAATCGATACGATCTGTCCAATGGAAGCTCTCGAACAAAACAGAAAAGGAGAAACCTGTGAATGGGTTGAAAAGTGAACGGACCGGTTATGCTTTGAATTGTTGTATCATTGAATTGCATATCACTGAAATTTATCGGAGCGGTGACTTCACTGAAAAATGTGAAGTCGCAGCTCCACTGCATGAGAGTGACCTTGACTTTTCGATATTAGCATTTCATGATGTACTATTCCATACAAATCATTTTTAATTGTTTCTGACATACTTTGCATATATTCTGTTTACTGCTGGCTCCATCTATTGGTAGAATATAGAACTAAAGTAAACAATTTAAAGAAATGACATATATATTAATTCAAATTTTTCAGAAAATGGTTTACTCCAATAACGAAATTAAATAAATAGTTTTGAAAAAAAAATCAAATTTAAGAAGTAAGCTGAAATAGATAATTTAATTCAAACACACGTTACTTAAATTGGTAAATTAAGTATTAATTACAATTAATAAATTATATATTTAATACTAAGTAATAATTTTAATTAATAATATGATTGAAATAACAGATATTTGGAACAAATACTTAAAAATAACAATAGCAAAATTATTTATTATTCAAAAAATCATGGATTATGTATCTCTAATTTTCGCTACACGCGCCAACAAGGCAAGGGAAACACAGGGATCTTTTAAAAAAGAATTTGGTACGTCAGCAGTATTTTGTCCCTTCACTCGGAGTGTGGCTTTTAGCCGATTCAGTAATTTTACAAAGCTTCTCTTGAATTAATTAAATACAGAAAGTGGAATTCGATCAGAAGAAGAAGTTCTAATTCAAGATTTAGAATGAAGTTGCTATGGGTTAAATTAAGATAAAACCTTGGAAATAAATTAAATTGAAATTAGAGTTTAAAATATCATTACACACACACACATATATATATATATAAATTTACAAATATATATAAGAATTTAGAGTTATATATACAATTTTTATTTATAATAATTTACAAAAATACATACAATTATTATTTACAATATTATAAAATAACAATTTATAGTATTCAATATACTTCAAAATCCACAATTGTTGTGCAAGTATATACTTATTTTTTTATTTCCTTTCCTTATTAAAATTTACGAAGAAAGTTCACTCTTATCGTCTATAAACGTTTGAATTTTAAAGTTTAAGTAACTTCTATATATCTAGAAACCGTACTTTTTGGCATATTACAGATTTTCAGTTTTTTCCTTTCAATAAGTTTAGGTTCAGGATCTGGTTCTCTTGGCAAAGTCTCAGTTAATGATTCACAGTCACTTTCCTTCTTCCATTTGTCGTCAATATCTTCAAACGAATCTGAACACAGGTTATATAGAAACACTTTACATCACTATCCGAAAGGTCAGCTTTTTCGTCGGGAATACATAAAGGATCATTAAACCCCAACGAATTTTCATAAGGTGGAGAAATTGAAGAATATCCCATCGCATTTCTCAAAGTGAACGCCTTTTTGGAATCGGAAGACATTTTCAAAATCTTTAAAGTATGAGAGCAAGAGTAAATATATATATATATATATATATATATATATATATATATATATATATATATATATATATATATATATATAAACTTTTTGGGTTCTTTAAGGGTTTTTTTTTAACCTTAATTTTTTTTTTTAACGAAAGCCGAGAACTCGTATAA
Organism: Argiope bruennichi; assembly: GCF_947563725.1. Classification (NCBI taxonomy): domain Eukaryota; kingdom Metazoa; phylum Arthropoda; class Arachnida; order Araneae; family Araneidae; genus Argiope; species Argiope bruennichi. The sequence continues at coordinate 102,120,907 of NC_079159.1, forward strand.
AACTAGAAGAGAAACTTTAAACACTCATTATTATTTCCTTTTCTCTTTCAAAGAATCATTCACGCTTTCAAACCAATCGAAACATGACTCGTTTACAAGCCGTTGGATTTGTAGGTCATGCTCATGTCTTTCAATCCGAAGGCTACATACGCCCAGGCGAAATTTCCATTTCGGACATTTACTCGGGCAAGACTTTTGAAATTTTGGTGGACACGCCATGTCATTCGAGAACGTTCCGGGACTTGAATCAAAACAAATACTTTTTCAAATACGAGCACAAGGTGAAATTTCCGCAACCACAAACCAGATCGTTATCTTTGGACAAGGCAGTCAGATATTTGAAATCCAATTACTTATGCCTCGATCGAGGATGAGGTCAGTGGTTGGACGTTCGAGGTTCGAGCTAAAAACGTTTCTTTGAAATGCTCGGAATTCGCGTGGTCGATGTGGAAACGGATATGTTTCGAGAAGAAGACAATGGTATGTTGATGTCACATCAACAACAGCAACAACAACAATTGCAACAGGAAATCTTTAAAGAATCCAGTAACGACGTTGTTTTTAACCATGACGACGTACATCGTTTTTTGAGTTCACATGTGCGGTGATGATTGTCGATGTAAAGCTCGATTATCTTCAAAAATTGCAAAAAAAAAAAAAAAAAAAAAAAAAAAAAAAAAAACGTTGGAATTGGATCGTATCCAAGACCTAGTTTGCAAGTCTTTGATAAGGAAAATGTGAAAAAAAAATATTTTTGTTTTGTAAACATGTATACAGGAGGAAAAAAATAAATAAAAGATTTTTTCAAAAAATTGCGAATCTATATATTTCTAGGGATGACGAATATTTTCAGAGCGGTCATTACGTAACCAATATCAAAAAGTCACAAATACAAGTAATCGATACTTTTCAAAGAGGGGTGTGATTCAAATCCTTGATATGATCTTACTGATGATATTTCGATTACAGGTTTTGGATCACGATAGAAAGTAACAATCGATACTATATCACTGAAATTTGCCGGAGCGGTGACTTTACTGGAAAGTAAGAATCGATACGATCTGTCCAATGGAGGCTCTCGAAAGAAATCTGTGATTGGATTGAAAAGTGAACGGACCGGTTATTGGAATTATCGTATCGTATCATTGAATTGCATATCACTGAAATTTATCGGAGCGGTGATTTCACCGGAAAGTGCGAGGCTTCACTGGAAAGTGCGAAGTCACCGCTCCATTTTACGGGAGTGACTGATATTCGTATTTGATGATGCGCTACTCCATACAGATCATTTTTAATTACTCGTGACATGATTGACTTTGATTACATGTACTCTGTTTACTGCTGGAGCCATCTATTGGTAGAATATAGGACTAAAGTAAACATTTTAAAGAAATGACATATTTTTAACTCATCTTTTCCAGAAAATGGTTCACTCTAATAAATAAATTAAATAAATAGTTTTGAGAAAAAAATAAAATTTAAGAAGTAAGCTGAAACAGATAAATTAATTCAATCACACTTTAATTAAATTAGTAAATTAAGTATTAATTACAATTAATAAATTTTATATTTAATATTAAGTAATAATTTTTAATTAATAATATGATTGAAATAACAGATATTTGGAACGCATATTTAAAAATAACAATAGCAATATTATTTGTTATTCAAAAAATCGTGGATTATGCATCTCTATATATTTCAAATTTTTTTAAGGGAAATTTCTCTCTCTCTTACTTAGTTTGAACTTAAACTGTTTCTTTTTTTACGCTGCGAACAGCCAAAACATCGAACGGCTTCATTTTTAAATTGTTTGCAGTAATATTGATTACACCTTCTTATTGAAATAATACCTCTACAATCTATACAATAATATTTTTCACATATTATTTTGAACTTGTTTATATCTCTAAATATATATATTTATATCTCTATAAATATCTAAAAAATAATTATTTAAAACATTTAATCTTTATATGTATACAAAAAGTGTAAAAAAAACTGTTTAAAAAATAAATAATAATTTTTATCTTTTCAATAAATGTACAAAATTTATGTCCTTATATATACGCAATGATATTTTTTAATTAATCTATATAAAAACAATGCATTAGTCAAAGATATCTGCAGGCAGGTCTGGGGGAGATTCGTTTAAAACTTTCCAAGAAATCTAAATTTGGTTTCTGTAAGCAATCTTTAGTGGCCTCTATGAGTTCTCGGTCGTCAGGCATTTCTGTTTGCATGTCTATAGAGGCATTATCTATTGGAACATTTAAATCATGATCGTCCAAACTTCAGTCAACTTTCGAAATGAATCATTCGTATAGATTGAGTCATCTCGTTCTTGTTGTTGTTCTGGTGGTGGTGGTGGCTGTGTATAGGGTAATTGCTCATAAATATAATACACACCCGAAACCACTCGAGGGCACAAAACTAGTTTCGGATATCGATGTCACAGTTTGAGGTAAAATACAATCAGGCATCACAGTCTCAGATTTTCGATGTTGTTTTACATCATCGCTGTCTCTAGTCGTGGTGAGTCATTTATTATCATCGTTTCAGACGATTGTCGATACCTGCAAGAAACTCATTCTTGGGCGTTGAAAGTAAACAAGGCAATTTGAAACCTAATTTACTATTTGCTGTTCTTCTTGTTGTTGTTCCCTTTCTTTTAGATTCTTTGGCTTAAAAAAGGATTCTGCATCGGAAATATAGTCTTGTGGACTCGTTTCCTGTTTCAAACGAGGGTACAAATGATCAATTGATCCATTGCCGGTGTCGGAGGTGGCAAGTAATCGTCGTCTTTACAATCAGTCTCTTTAAATTCTCGTTGATTTCTCTACATGGGGTGAAAGGTTTTTTCCGTCACTTTGGAAAAGTCGTATTCTCATTTCAATACCTTCCAAACGTTCTTGGAAACCACATCGACTGCAAACAGGGACTTTTGACACGCCAAGAGCACATAACTCGTTTCGGGTAGTTTAACAGTTTTTTTTTTTTTTTTTCAAATTTCGATGCAGCAATATTTTTTATATCTTTGATGAATCCGGTTTGATTATATTTCAATGTTATATTGTTATAATTTGTATCAGTATAATAAAACCTTCTAATCCAGTATCGTATCATTAAAAAAAAAAAATAGCAGATAAAAGATACAAAGTACCCCAACAAAGACATAATGTATTTCAATATATTATATTGTGCGATTATATTAAGTTTTTTATTTCTTTTTCCACATTTAAAATCCTAAATTTAGAACGTTACAAAGTAAATTTTTTTTTGGTTAAATCTCGATATTATTGAAGCATTGTGGTCTATTTACTTTTTCCAAGATTTAAAATCCTATACAAACTAGGCAAGATTTTTTTTGTTGTTGTTGTTTAAATGTCAAAATTTATTTGCCAACTTGGACTGGTGACGTTTCCTGATTACCGTGTAGATTTGATGAATTTGATAACGATAACAAGAGTGTATATACGACGGGAATCCAAAAAGTTTCATTTCTACTCTTGCTCTCAAATTTTAAGATTTTGAAAATGTCTTCCGATTCCAATAAGCGTGGAGAAATGAGGTGGGCTACTCTTCAATTTCACCACCTTATGAAAATTCGTCGGAATATTCGTTGGGGTTTAATGATCCTTTATGTATTCCCGACGAAAAAGCTGAACTTTCGGATAGTGATGTGAAGTGTTTCTATATATCCTGTGTTCAGATTCGTATGAAGATATTGACGGCAAATGGAAGAAGGAAAGTGACTGTGAATCATTAACTGAGACTTTGCCAAGAGAACCGGAGCCTGAACCTAAACTTATTGAAAGGAAAAAACTGAAAATCTATGCTATGCCAAAAAGTACGGCAACTTCAAAATACATAGACTTTAAAAGTCAAACATTTAAAGACGATAAGATTGAACTTCCTTTGCAAATTTTAATTAGGAAAGGAAATAAAAAATAAGTATATACTTGCACGACAATTGTAGATTTTGAAGCATGTTGAGTATAATGAATTGTTATTTTATTATATTGTAAAAAATAATTTTATATATTTTTATAAATAATTACAAATAATAATTGTGTATATAATTTTAAATTATTGTATATATTTGTAAATTATTTTAAATAAATAAAGAAAAATATTGCATTTGGAAAGGCATTTCTATTTTATAAAATAGCTGTTCTAAAGTTCATTTTTAAAAATATGTTGGGCAAAATATGTAAAATATGTTTTAAGCATTGAGTATATGATTTGGAATTATTCAATTTATCTCTAGGAATGATGGAGAAAACTGGCTAAAATAAATTAAAAAAAAAAAAAGAAAAATATATAAAAATATTCGTTGGCTTCGAGTCTCGAACTGAAGAACCTGCAAAACTATGCGCTACACTCTGCCGATCCAGCCACCAAGCCTCGAAATCCGAGAGCTTCTGAAGGGCCTAAGAGTCTCATCACGACTGTCCAGTAAAATTTAAAATACCGTGTCAATTTGGTCTAAAAGCACAATGCTAAGAATACGAATGAATTCTGCGCATGTGCGTGAACTTGACTAGAAAAATTTCGAATAAATTTACAAATATTTTGATATTAAATTCTAATTTTGACGTATATGATTTGGAATTATCCAATTTATCTCTAGGAATAATGGAGAAAACTGCCTAAAATAATTTTTTTAAAAAAAAGAAAAGAAAAATATATAAAAATATTTGTAGGCTTCGAGTATCGAACTGAAGACCTGCAAAACTAAGCACTACACTCTGCCGATCCAGCCACCAAGCCTTCTGAAGGGTCTAAGAGTTTCATGAAGACTGTCCAGTAAAATTTTAAATACGGTGTCAATCTGGTCTAAAAGCACAATGCTAAAAATACGAATGAATTCTGCGCATGTGTGTGAACTTGACTCGTAAATTTTCAAATAAATTTAGAACTATTTTGATATTAAATTCTAATTTTGACGTATATGATTTCGAATTATTCAATTTATCTCTAGGAATGATGGAGAAAACTGGCAAAAATAAATTTCAATATATATATATATATAAATATTGGTCGGCTTCGAGTCTCGAACTGAAGTCCTGCAAAACTAAGCGCTGAACTCTGCCGATCCAGCCACCAAGCCTCGTAACCCGAGAGCTTCTGAAGGGTCTAAGAGTCTCATCACGACTGTCCATTAAAATTTAAAATACGGTGTCAATTTGGTCTAAAAGCACAGTGCTAAGAATACGAATGAATTCTGCGCATGTGCGTGAACTTGACTAGAAAAATTTCGAATAAATTTACAAATATTTTGATATTAAATTCTAATTTTGACGTATATGATTTGGAATTATCCAATTTATCTCTAGGAATAATAGAGAAAACAGCCTAAAATAAATATAAAAAAAAAAGAAAATATACAAAAATATTTGTAGGCTTCGAGTATCGAACTGAAGACCTGCAAAACTAAGCACTACAATCTGCCGATCTAGCCACCAAGCCTCGTAACCCGAGAGCTTCTGAAAGGTATGAGAGTTTCATTAACCCTCTCGATTCCAGCGGGGCGTTTTGAGAATTTACCCTATAACATCCACGTGGGTCGGTTTGGGGCGGCTGCTAGCCGTTTTAGGGGAGATGGGTATTAAAAGCGGTTACTCTACTGAACACTCCAGGAGGTCCTCGTTATATTCGACAATCGCGGCTTTTTCACAGTAGTTTCCCCTGTACCTTAGGGCGGTAGGGGTTGAGGAGGAATTCCCTAAATAGGTTGTTGGGGTATATTTTGTATTTTGAAAGGGTTTTAGTTTCTATTTTCACGTGTTGTTAGCTCAAAATTGGAAAGATTTTATGGCCATTTATAAAAGAAATTTTCCACTGAAGTTCTCTGGTAACGATGAATGATATATAAGGATACCGACACGTTGTTTATTTTTGTGACAAGCATCAGAAGCCCTTTTCAGTAGTAAGACTATTATAATGATATAAAGACAAACCATTTCATTGTCACTGCGGCCTATTCACATCGCAGTTTTCTCACAAAATGGGTAGCGACACTTGTTACTATGGAAGGAAGTCGTTTTACACTCCAAGCATCTTATTCTTTCATCAAAAGACTGTCGGAAATTCAGAAGCAGTGTACAAACTACCACTTTCAAAATAGAATTAAAGACAAAAAAAAAAAAAAAAAAAAGACAAAAAAAAAAGATTGGGAGTATTCTTTATCGTCCTCTTCAAAGAGTGAGATAAGTTATATAAATACTGAATTCCTTTTTAGAATGCCATTCTGAAAATTTCTCTTCAGTTGTGAATTTCTACTCTTTATTTTATGTACTGTGAATCGGGTGTTTGGATTATCAGAGTAATTTTTCTATTGCAAAGCTTATTATTTCTTCATTATAAGTAAAAGAAATCGTAAACACACTGAAGAAGAAATTAAAGCAATTTTACTATCTTTCTATCAGCGAAGATGATGGTTGGCCATAAAATGATACTTTAGTTGATCTCTCGTTTATTCTAAGCAAAGAAGCAGGAGATGAATCTAACGAGGGTCAGATGAACGAGAGAGATAGAGATGAGAAGTAACAAAATGTTCTATAATGTACATATTATCAAAAATTTGCAAATGATTCCCTCGTGTGTAAATTTGTGGAAATTTAATATGAAGCTTTCGTTCAAAAATTTATCTTGTCTTAACAATGCTATAGAAAACTTCACATAACATTTTAAAATCAGAAATTCAGCTTGAAAAATTCAACATGACAGTTCATACTAAAAAAGTAATATTTCTGATTAATGTAATTTTAAATGTGTTAAATCTTCATATTTAGTTTATGAAGAATGTAATGTTTTAGTAAAATGTTCAGGCTGAAAACTGAAGAAATGTATTTTTGAAATATATTTCGCTGAGTAATTTTTCCCCCGAATTTTATTTCATAAATTTTTGTATTTCAGTATTAAATGAAGTTTTAAAAATATGTTATCTCATCTATCGAAACAATTCGATAGATGAGATATATAACGTTTGACGTAATATATTCCCTTGGTTAGAAACAAATTTTAATAGTTATATTTTAAAAGATTAGTAAAAATGAGTGGCAGAATAAAGATTTTTTTGGAATTTATATTTACTCTACATTCTTTTTCGATTATTTAATGTAAAAGCAAGAATGCGTAAGGTTTTGGGAAAAAAATCTGAAAACTTCTTTAAAAATTTAATTAAAGTTCTAAAATTTTTCTCTTAGTATCACTATCGAAAATGCAAAATAATATTTTATATTTAAAAATTCAATAAAGATAATCGTTTATACTAAAAAAAAAAAAATGCTAAAGGCAATAAAAAAAAATCTTAGCTGAGTGTTGAAAGAACATATTTTCGAAACATCTTTCAAAAAGAGCAATAACATTTTTTTTATCCAACGATGGTTTTTATTTCGGTATTAAATGAAGATTTAAAACATTATCTTGTTGATCACTGAAAAGCATTGACATCTATACTATGTAAAAAAAAAAAAAAAATGTAGTAATTGCATTGATATATGTATAATGTATGTTTTACATTACTATGAAAAATTTTTTTACATGTTAATATATGACATATTATTTAATTTTGGCAACAAAAAAAAATGAAAAAGCCTATTGAATTGTGAAACATAAAGATGTTTTTGAAATTGCTTGTAAAGCCAGTTTTTTTTTTAAATGGTTTGGAAGCCTAACATGAAACTTACGAAAAAAACACAACTAATTTCTAAATTATAGAATAAATTTCAAATTTTTTGTAAAAAAAAAAAAATACCCCACAAAGATGATGAGCGAAACACTTCACACTAAAAAATACAAATACATTAGAATAAAACTCTTAAGCCGATGGAAAATGAATCTCGTTGTCGAAAACCGCAAGGCAATTATTCAAGGTAGAACGTCGACAGTTTTATTACTTCAGAGTGCGGGGGGTAACTGCCCCTCAGCTAGGAAGAGTCCATGTCTTTCAGAGACACGCTGAGAAAGTCTGGATGTTAAAGGGAGTGCCACTTGAAAAGTGCTTGGATGTTAAAGAGTTAAAATTTGATCTAAGTCTTGGAACGGAACAAAGGTTTCTTCATTTGAATGAGCTGTTTTTGCGGCAACATCAGCTTGATCGTTCCCAGGGATACCAACGTGTCCGGGAATCCAACAAAATAGAATATTAAAATTACGATCCAGCAATTTAAAATATAGTTTTACTGTACTAAGTACCAAAGGATGGCTTTGCCTGGATGAGTTCAAAATTGCTTCAATTGAACTTCAATGATCCAGTCTTTCTTTGATAATAGTCTTATCGCTCTCAAAGCAGTGTAGATGGCAAAAATCTCCGAGGTAAAAACAGAACAATGTTTGTTTAGCTTTCTGGAAAGTACAATGTGGTCAAATATTACAGCTGAGCCAACATGGTCACCGATTTTGGAACTATCTGTAAAAGCAGTGCCGTATTTTTTAAACAACTGCCTATGATCACAAAAAATTTGTATGTAGACTGCAAAAATGATCTAAGATTGTTGCATTGAAGTAAACACCAAATAAACGATTTCCATCTGTGTTGATCTATCATACAAAACATGAGCATCATTCATTGAAATCATCTTTCAAATGTTAATTTAATTCGAGTAATCCTGAATATTTAAAAAATCGCATTTATATTTATAATTATTTTTCTTCCAAAAGTTAAATTATAATCCTAGAATTTAGAGAATAAGTGTTCATTTTTGCATAAAAAAATGGAAAACATATAAATTAAAACTGTTTGTAAATTGTTAAATTTATTTGAAATAATTTAGAAGAAAAAAAAACCCCAGTATTCTAGGAAAGAACTTGGGTTTCGTAATTACTACGCCAGCACCTTATTCACTATACTATTCAGGACTCGGCAAAGGCGACACATAATTAGTATATATGCTATACTGAAAGATTGAGGACCATTTTCTCTAAACTGACTGGCTATTGCACTATAATATTTTCGTAAATGAGCATTCTAAATGTAACTACGATTTTACTAAATCTCATTCCCAACTGAATTTTCAACCTCTTGCCCCCTTATTAGACAAATCAAGGCTCCTTGGTGGATTCAAAATTACTTTTTAAACTACTTACAATATAACGATACGATTTACACGGAAATGCTCAGAAACACGGGAAATTTCTGCTTATAATGAAAAAAATTATTTTATATTAGTTACATGTTTGACCAAAAGGTAACGCTAGTGTTCCATGTAGAATACAATCTTATCATGTGAGAAATAAGCAGATGAGTTAATTGCGCATCTTGATTCTAAAGATGTTATTTTGATGTTGCTCAAAGAAGCACTCCTATGCAAGCGATTTTCGAAGATTCAAGAAACTGAATTTCAAACGAATTTCTATAAAATTTTGTCTTTAACCTTTGTGTTTAGACATGTTACCTTTGCTTGATACTGTTTTACAAAAATTGAGAATCCGCAAGTTATATTTACATTCGTATCGTAAAATGCGGAGTATATAAAAAAAAAAAAAAAAAAAAAAAAAAAAAGAGAGAGAGAGAGAGAGGCGATGATTTTGACGGGATTAAAAGCTATGATTAAAACATCTGTAATATTGAAAAATCTTATTAATAAAAATGAACTGATTATTATTTTATACGTTCATTAATTCAACTTCAGCTCCCTCTTCTGTTAAAAAGTATAACTAATATAAAATTATTTTTTCCTTCTAAACTCAAATTCCCTGTGCTTCTGATCATTTCTGTACGGACTTCATCATTTTACTGTAAATAATTTAGTACTTATAAAGTTTTAAAAAGTTTACTGACTTTTGGCTAACCCGGTATTTAGATTATCTTTTTATAATACGTTTTGATCATATAAATATTTTTGTTATATAATTTATCAGTTCTACTTTGCAAACAAAAGAATCTCTTGCCTTTCATGGCACTTACTTTTATCATGATAATCTTTCTAGTCATTCTTTATTTAAAATGATTTTATTTTCTGGTATACGAAATATACCTAGTGAAAGTAGATTGTAATCGTCGAAAAATTCAAACTCGACATTTTGACGAATTTACCACTTTTAGACTTCCCTGAATTTGAAACACCCATTTTTGGAAAATGTCCGTCTATCTGTCTGTCTATTACAAAGTGATTTAAAACCGATTTGAGCTAGACGGATGAAATTTGGTATGCTATCTTTACACGAGATTTGTAGATTTCTATGAAATTTTGAGCAAAGTAAGCTCAGAGGAAATCTGTCTGTCCAGCTGTTCGACTACAAGTTCATAAGCTAATTACAAAACAAAGAGAACTAGATGGATAAAATTTGGCTCAGAGATTTAACATCTAAGTGTAGATATCTATCAAATTTAAAATCAAATCCTTAAAAGGTGTGACTGTCTGTCAATTTATACTTTCATAAGCATGTAAAAGCGATTGCTCAAAAATGTTATGATTGAAATATATCAGATTAGGTACCTGATTTCTGCTTTGTCAGGAATTGCTTCTATTCTTCTGTGTATAAGTCATATCACTGACTCTCCGACCCGCCCGAAGGCACACGGATAAAGAATACTGAATGACCGCACCGCCGCAACAGCAACATTGACGAGAACTGTGGTTGAGTCCTAAGATCCATCACCGGCCACGATACAACCCTTCCCGAAAGAAGTACGCCCCGTCATCAATGGGATGAGCCAGATCCCCCACCTATTTATGTACCCACCAGGGTGACGATATCCAACCACTATAGGAAGCATCTGATCCTCATTTCGAGGTGCCCCCCGGGGGGGGTTTTCTTCTGTATATAGGGCGAACAGCACATTCAGTGCGACAGTTATGTTTGATTTTAGACGAAAATGCATTTTGTATGAATAAATTGTCATACTGAAACTTGCAAACATATTCTTTTGAATGCGTGGTTGATTTAAGAAGATATTGATCGAACCAAGCAGGATTTCCGAAATGAATACAGAATTATTTGAAATGCTGGAGTCTTATTATTAGGAATTCAGTAAACATTAACTTGCCATTTGTGCGGCAATACCAGTAGATATAGTATTCTAAAAGATCTCAGAAATGCTTTAGAGTAAAACATAAACGAATAAACAATGACAAAGTTTGAATATTTCATGATTTACCTCTTCAAAACTTTGCAAAAGTTTCTACTTATACTGGGCGATGATAAATTCCGTGAAAAAACAGCACCAAAGTTATTTTCTATACCATCTTATATTATTAACATCTTCTTTGGAAAAATTGGTTCAGAACGTCTGTCCAAACGTTTGAAATAATTATAAGGGCTGCCATTGGTTTTGCATTGGTGAACGGCATTGACTCGAAGGAATGAAAATATAAATCAAATAAAGGAAATAACTCAGTAATAATAAATAGCAGTGGGATAAGAATAGGCAACAGCAAGTTTATGGCCAATTTTTTTTCAAATTCTTCAATTTCCAGTTTTCTTTGTTTTCAGAATAACGATCAATAAATCTCATGGGTATTCCCCAAAAAGTTTCCGGAATCTACAAAAAAATTCATTCTTATTCCATGGACAGAAACATGGTACATGATTGAAAGTATCTACTCCATTTAATCTGCATATATCTACAACAAATGAACTGTCATTTAACTTAAAGATCTGGAGTAAAGCTTAACAAACAATTATTATAAAGATGAAGGGTGTTTTAACTTTTAAATGGTAGAGAAAATCTTTCTATAAAAAGGCCCATGAGTTTTGCTCGTTTCTTTTTCAAGCATAGAAACAGCGCAACCTGATGTATAATGTTAATATAAAGCCAATTTCTAACGGGCTATACCTATCTTTTATTAATTATATAACTGAAAAATTACGAATCTGTTGCTATATTTAATGTCTCAATACATAATTTGAGTTCATAATAAGTAATGATATGTAATTATATAATTGAACTTAATAATTAAATTTATTAACGGTAAAACATTTTAAAACTGTTTATTGTTTTTACCGTTACCAATAATATTCAAGTTATTGTTTATGAATTAAAAAAAAAATTACTTTTACGCATTGTTGACGTAGCATATTATGACGTCATATATGACGTTTTTTTCTTCTAGAAGGTTCTTTTCAATCACTTACGCCGCCATCTTGAAAATTTTTGCGACTTGATTTGTGAATCTTCACGAACTGTGCAATTCGCTATAATTTATTGCTGAAAAAGTGGTATTTTTTTATTCTATTACTTGATTAATCAAATTGTATTTATTTATTTGTCTTAGTTGTATTTTATAAGTGTATTTGCAGATATAGAAGATGGCTTTGAAGTGGATCAGGAAGAAACTGTAAGTTGTTCAGAATATTTAAAATTTTGGCTATTGAAATATTTTCAATTGTATAAAAGTCTATTTAATAAATAAAAATTTGAGACTACTATAAATGAGATTGATATTTTTTTTAAATACGTATTCATATATTAATAATTTTCATTTTATATGATCATAACGGATATTTTGCTGTTTCATATTATTATCATATCTTAATATATCAATTTAGATCGCTGTAACTTATAAGATGTGTTATTAAATATATAAAGAGATTATAGCACATTTTTATAACTGAAATGATTTATTTTAAGAGATAATTTCAAATAGTTTGTCATTTTTATAATATTTTAACATCATCTGAAAATTTGGCTAGAGTTTTAATAATATGCGTTAGCCAATGTTGATTTTTCTTTTGGCGAGTTTGATAATTCTATACCGTTTGTTATAATGTTTCTGGTCTTAGAGGATGGCAAATTTTTGGCTCTTTTCGAATGGTTTGAATAATTTTGGCATACTTGGCGGTAAATTAAGCATCATTATCAATTCACAAAGAAAGATTGGTACTTCTCCGTTAGCCGGGCGCAAATCTCGCCAATTGTGAATCAAACGTGAATTTGGCGGAATTCTACATTATTTGGCGATTTTTCGCTTGCGCCCGGTTAACGAAAAAGTACCGAAAGATTTAATTGTAAAAAAGATAACTATTTGTGTAATAAAATTGCTAATTAATGATTCGATAAAAAATTCTTGGTATTTTTATTAAGTTTTAAATCGCCAATATTTTTAATTTTTCATGTTTTTTTTTATAAAAATGTGAAATGGTAAAGAAAGGCATTTAGAGGAAATTTCCCATTATTAACTGGGCAAACTTTTCCTAACTTTATATACGTGAGAAGTTATGCCAAAAAAACCCCCATATAATTCCACATATATTTTTTTGTAATATTCACCCCAAAACGTAAAATTTGTCAGGCGTTTTCTAAAAATTGTTTAAATTTAGTCTATTTTTTCAAGAACAATAGTTACGCTAAAAATCTATAAATAAACGTATTTGTTCAGCCATGATTAAACAAGTTACTCTGTCGCCAACAGTAAGCCAAGAATAAGATTGCTGTTTATACTTACTTTTTCGAAGAAAATTATTACTTCTAAGAAATCATTCTTCAATATTGTCTCAAAACATAAGGTCGCGTGGAACTTAGGCTAAAAAGTTTTATCATTCCAAAAATTTTGCTGCCGACTGAAAAAGAATATTTTATTAATTGATACTTCTCGGTTGTAACAGCGACTAAAAAAACGCCAAGAAAGCGAATTTTGCTATTTCAATCGTCAAACTATATAAAATGAAATTCTCATATTCAAACCTTTTCCTAATTAATTTTTCCTAATAATTCTTGAAACTAACTATGATTAATTCAGTACAATTTGCTATAATATCATTATTAAATGTTTAATCTTGAAATTAATTGAAGGAAATTATTAGCTTAAGTTTATTGGTCATTAAAGAGAGGAGAATATCTTTACTGCATCAGTTTATTCATCGAATAAAAAAAAATCTATACGGAATGTAGTTTTGAATATCGGAATTGCACTTTTCAAAGAAAAGAAGAAAGTGTTTGGTATTTCAAATTTAGTTCAAAAATTTTCTGTTAGCTGTATCCAAGATTTCGTAATTAAAGCTCTTGCTGAAATTTGGCGATAAAATAAAACGACCTGTCAGGTTTTTGTCTTTGATTGAAATAAAGGAGAAATATTTGCAGTTTTTATCATTGATATTTAGTATCGTTTGATTTCCAGTTCAGGTGAATCGGAGATTAACCCCCTTCCCCCCAAATTGCGATAACGCGCCAAATCTGCAAATCTTTATTATGCACTATGATTGGGCATCTGCTTCCTCGCTTTTGAACATTTCGCAAGACCGTTGTTGGCGATTTTTGAAAATTGCGCCAAGCAGGAGGTTAAACTCCGGTTGCACCTCCAGTTCTTCTACATAAATCTAGATTTTTACTAAAAACCTTTAGATTACTTCTTAAAATGTCGTTTGTAAACTCGTTTAGGAGAATTTTTTGTTACTTATAAAAATTTCCATCTTTAATATTAACCTGGCAAACGTAGCTTTTAAATTTCCCGGGATGCGAGATGTGTAAAATAAAAATTAGAAAAAATTCGCCAATTCAAAGCATTGCCAATGGAGACCTATATCAAATCTGAAGCTTATCGATGTGCGATAGCCGCTTCACTTTCACATCAAAATCTATTAAAATTCCCCTCAAAAATTCTCTTAAAAAGTTTTCTCATATTATAGGCATTGACTTGTTTAAATCAAAGTTCAAATGGAAAAAACGGTAATGCCTAGCAACTAAAGTTTCGAAATTTTCACAGACTGTCACGATTTAAGTCAATAGAGTGTTTCTTGCAGTTATTTTTGGTTTGAAATATTACTTTTAATAATATTATTATCAAATATTTAGCCTCCCTCTTTCATATCCTTAATGATGCCAGATCACCATATGCAATATTTAAGATAGATGCTATGATGAAAAATGCAGTGAAGCAATTAAAGAAGGGAAATTAGGAGAACTGCTTTTCTAGATTTTTTGTGTTGCCATATTTGCGAAAAACTATATGGACATGTTAATACATCAGATAAATTTAAGACTTATTATGTCAACTTCTATTAGAGAAAAATGGATATTGATCCCTTAAATGGAAGTTTATAAAATATTTTCATAGCAAGAATCAACCTTCGCGCGTTTTAAAGACAGTATTTATTTTAATTGATATAATTTTCATTCAAATTAAGCGAAAACAGCTGAATTGAGATATGACTTGTTTTAAAATTCATTTGTATGTTTTGAGAACTAACATTTTCAAAAATTCTATTATCCTATGATAAACCGTATGATAATAGTTACATGGTTTTTGCGTAACAGTCCTCACAACCATTCGGTTCAAATATTAGATCACATTTAAAACGGCGTTTTTTATTGGATTAGTTGAAATGCTGGATGTACTAAAAATACTGTTATTAATATATATATTATTTAAATATTAGTTAAAATACCGGGTTATACTAAAAAGATAAAAGTAAAATCATGATTCCAGAAATTTTTGTTTTCTGGATGTTGCACTTACGAATTTCCAGTTACAAAATCTCATTAACTGATGTGAACAAATGTATGAAAATACTTTGGTTTCTGAAAAATTGAAATAATAAAAAAAAAATCATAAAAATTACATTTTTATATGGTCCCATAGACAGAAAAAGTCAACGAATAACAAGTTTTTCGTGCATTCATTTTATGCGCACACACAAAGTTTGACGTTTATATCTAGAAAATTTGCAGAAATGTTCTCATTTTTAAATTTTGAGAATCTGATAATGAATTCAGGTGAAAACCTTTATTTTAAAATGGAATATCTGTTCAATACTGAAAAAATGCCATATTTCATTTATCGTCTCATGACATCTCATGCGATACATCTTGATATCCAAGAAATTTATGCACAGTGTTGCTTATTTTGTTTTGCTTAAAAATGACAGTACCGACT
Organism: Argiope bruennichi; assembly: GCF_947563725.1. Lineage (NCBI taxonomy): Eukaryota > Metazoa > Arthropoda > Arachnida > Araneae > Araneidae > Argiope > Argiope bruennichi. Next base: position 102,136,728 of record NC_079159.1, read on the forward strand.
TCATAAAGAAATAAAGAAATTCTAATATCAAAGAAGAAAAGGAATTCTGAGCAAGAAAATAAAATTCTGTACTCGCACTTGTGTACCTTCTAAGTGAATGTAATAAGTAACAAGGAGCGTTCAGATATATTGTCGATTATGCTGTAGGTAATAATGATGCAGGAATAATCTTGGAAGAATATAAATATCGTTTAGAGGATTTCCGACTTTCTTTCTAGGAAATGTGTTTACAGAGCGTTAAAACGATTAAACACTGCCAGAATCTTATTTTCTCTTCGAGAAAGGGAAGAATAAGGCGTTATACACGTGATGCCAAATCTGACGTCCTTTTCTTGTTTTTCGTTACTCACATGGTAGTGAACGAACAATCAATCTAAAACTGAACATTCGAAATCCAATAGCATAAAGATTATTTCAAAGTAATAAACGGCATTCATAAACTATTCATAGAGTTCATAGATTGTTACGACAGTCACAGGGACAGCAAATGCTCACTCGACGTGCAGAATTCTATAATTATGCCCAACCTTAGGTAAAATCCATTTTTTTTTTTCTGAGAAGCGCAGTTTGGACGAATGTCTATTTATTCCAGATAACGGCAATAATATTCACTTTTAGATAGTTAAAGTTTTCTTTTTCATACAAATTCACAACATTAATGTGTATAAAAATTTTTTTTTTCCCATTGACATAATTTTGCTTGGGGGGCCATATGAAAATTTAATTTTTGTAACTTTATTACTATCTCATACTACAGTTGCAATGTTCATATATTTTAGAATCTTCCTTCATGTAACTTTGATATCATAAGCGTATATCTCCTTGCAGTAGTTAAAGAAATAAACCTTTATTCCACTTTTTTCGGACACCCTGTATATAATATTGTACTTATGAAATTCTTGTAATAAATTCTATGGCCTACCAATGACAGAAATATGGAGTGACTTTGGGCAGTTTTTGGCTTACTTGTTTAATACTTGACATTATTCTTAATCCCTTAAGAAATTTAGACGAAAATTTGCATTTTGATAAGTCATGTAAGTTATCTATAGTTTTCAAGAGTTAATTTAGTTTTAAAAGAATTTAGTTTTTCAGAAAGTCACGAAAATGGAAATTTCATGAAACAATGAAAACGGTTTGAATTTGTGGTTACCAATGTAGTCTTTTTTTGGAAATTAGGCACAAAATATAATTTTGAAATTACTGAAATTCGGGAGGGATTTGCATTATTAAATTCATACCACTGAAAATTTTTTTTTTTTAAGATTTTAAACGCTGTCAATGCCATTTTTGTGCTGTATTATTTTCGGAAATTATCGTAGAAAATTCCGAAAATCCAGTATAGCTAATAATTAATAAAAATTCTAATTGATAACTCAAAATACTTTTCCAAGTTGCGAATTCTTTCCTTCCTCAGTATATTTATACTAACTTTGATACTTCCAGGTAAAGCAGTATGATCTGTAAAGCGATAAAGACACATACAGCCTTTTTTATTATTAGTACAGTTGGAAGCCATTTGCGAATAATACTGTTAAATAAGAAAAAATTCAAAATTTAAATAATGCTTTAACTCACCACTTCAATAATACGTTTTGAAATAATTTTTCCTTCATAGCAGAGTTGCTTTCAGTTTTCTTTCTTTATATAACTACGAAGTATGCATGTAAGCAGATAAAAATGTTCTCAAATTGTTTGCAGATAATGGTAAGAAGCCTTTTTTTATAGTTATATATTGATATAGTTCCCTAATATAATAATGGTATGCATTAAATTGGAACATTCTAATTATGGTATGTTTACCAATCTCATTATAGTATGTCTTAAAGGGGAACATTTACATATTTCAATTAGTAGTTATCGATAAAAATGGTCGAGATAGACTTTATTAAGGATTTACCCAATTCTCTTTATATCAAAAAGCATTTTCATTATTGGAAGAAAATAAATATTTCCTTATTAAGTAATTACATTAGTTTAAGTGATTCAAAAATCTATATTAGTGCGATGTGGTGGGATGTCTTCTGAATATCACGTTACAAGACATCGCATGCACGTTCAGTATTATTTATGCCTGTGGATACAGGTGACCAGTTGGAAATTTAATTTAAAAGAGAGACCCTGGAGTGACTTTGTAGCAATTCTCCTATAATATTTATCAAAATTCATAAGAAAGCACAAAGTGCACGAGTGAAGATGAATGGACACGATGTTTAAGGGCCTTCACGTCGAATTTATATCTTGACATATTAAGGATTCCATATCACACTAACTGGCACTCCACTTACCATTCCAGAGGTTCCAACAATCTGAACAGTCCCTTGTTGATATGTAAACCTTATAAATTCTCGTCTATATAAGCATACACGTTCATCGACCCAATGTAAATGGAAATATCGACCCAATGTAACAGTTTGTCAGACAACGCGATGTGTTTCTTATCTACCTGGAGTGTATTAGCATTTCGGCTGTACCAGGAAAGCCATATAGATTTCTGTCGTGGTGTCAAAATGGTACACAAGTGGACATTCGACTTCAAGAGCCCATATCAATGATGGTCTGTTGAAGAATTCGCACACTGACTCGTATTGTTGCTTCAGAATTCAAATCCGCGGGAATTTGAAGAAATGCCATATTTATATCCCATTTAAGGATTCTAGTCAGTCGTTGATTGTCCCTTTCTTCAAGTATTTCGCCGGCCGTGCCGATGCCGGAGATTCGATGTTTTACAGGATATTCAATACTCAAGCAACTGTTGTGAAACTGCCGCCCTCAGAAAGTCAAATTTCATTACTACTTTGAGAATTACTGATTTGACCCACAGAAGGATCGCTTCGTCTTTTAGTTATATAAATTACATGCATTTATAAAAATGAAGAAATTGTTCACTTATCACCCATGAATGTTTATAAAATCAGGATCAGACGAGAAACGTTATGATACTTGCTAAAAAATAAATTGCAATTCTTCTAAATGAAATAAATTCTGGAAATGCCCATTCTTCGGTGATATCAACATTTCAAACCATTCATAATGATGTTCATTACTATGTATTTACTAAGAACATATCCTGATATTTGGAGTTAAATATATATTGAATTTCAAAGTAAGATCATATTTTTGCTTCTAAATTTTATTTTAAAAATTCTTTTATTCCACAATGATAATTTAATTGAAGTCTTTTCTGGTAATTGTATCTGATGAAGCCTGCAATTGTTTTCACTGATCCTTTCCCATGAGCGTTCTCTTTTATTAAAATTGATTTAAAACATTATTTTCAACAATCTAATATAAATCGTTTTTTCTTGTGGAAGCAATCACTTTTTTCAAAGAATGAAAATTTTGTTGCGAATTTTAATGTTTTTGATTGGGCAGGGTTCTGACTTCGTTAATACATATTAAAATACCTTAGTTTTTGGCGGGGAGGAGAACAAAACTAATATTCTTCTTTAGAATCACTTTCCACTTTTCCAACATTTGTCAGTGGATGATACTGATGCCCTTTTGGCGCTTCTTTCTCTCTTGTGTTTTGCAGGTCCAGCGTGCGGAGGTTGTTGACCCGGAGGGACCGCCAACAGGACTACAAGCAGCCAAGCTTCGCTGATTTTGACTCAAATCAGCACCTCATGTGCCAGGTAAGAACTCAGCTTTTTTTTATATATATATATAAAAATGCTGTACATATCCATTTTATATTTATAAATGTTTCTGAAATCGGAAATGCGGAAAGTTTCGTGTTTAGGATAGACAATTCAAAGAAAACAAATTTTCTAAATTTATGAATAGTAAATGATTAATAAATTCATTTTAAGCACATAATTTAACTGAATTTAAATTAAGAGTTCCAGGATATGATAAAAGTGTACCTGGAAAGCTTGAATATTATTGTAATTGCAATAGGAATCTCCTTTATGATTTAATCGATAAGTCTTATTTATTTTGAAATTCCGAGAATTTTTTTACGGTTATTAGTTTTATTCGTCGAAATACAGACTCAAAAAAAGGCTATTCGTGATTTAGTGAAATAGAAAGCACAATGAAGAAAGGTTATTAACGCTAAAAGAAAAGGAACGAAACCATCTAAGGCAATAATGACAGAGACTTGCAAGGAAGTTACTGTTATGATTTTATGTCTGTGTATTATTTTTTCTGTGACCTTGTTGAAAAAATGCGAATTTGTAAGAATTTTATTCCTAAAAATTTACATTATAAATTCAGGACTGATAAGTATGGTTAATATTTTTATGCTTAACGGAACATTTATTTCTAAATATCTTTTGATAATACTAGTGATTAAAATAATGATCAGATGTAATGGGTTCCCACAGATACATACACTTTATATATTGAATATAAAGTAACTTCAATATTAATCGTACTTCTTGCACATTTCTATTTATGAATCACACAAAAGTATAAAATGGCATATTACTTTTCTACAAGTTTGCTCTATTGTAGAACAACAAAATGTAAAATAGGTATTGACACAGATTATGAAAACTAAACTATTATTACATTATCTATTAATCTCTTATCTAATTATTAAATTGTATTATTTTATATGATCATAATGATCTTCATGCTTTTGATTTGATAATGCTTTCTCCTGTAAGTCTTCTTTTTCCAGTGTTATGTCTTCCAGATGCCTTTAGCATTTAGTAAGCAGAGCGGGAGTCAGGTATTTATGGTTATACTTCTATAATTAAATGTTTTACGTTTTGAGATTTCTAATCAGGGTAAGTTCATTTCCCTTCATCCATGTGTAATATAGTATTTTCATTAAATATGATTCTTTCTGACATCAAGAACTGAGTAAAGTAGAACGAGAACCCTCGCTTTCCACATATAAATTTATCTTGAGAACAATACCTTTCGATGCATATTTCTCGAGAAATTTTTTTAGAATGTGTTACTGGATATTGAATCCAAGAAAAATAAGCTTAAATATGAAAAAAAGATTTTATATTTATATAAGTACTTGTTCAAATGGATAGTAGTGCAATTCGAAATTTAAACTAGAGTATCGTATATTGATAAGATACATATGATATAGCTTATTACTCCAGCAATGCGAAGAAAATTTTAATTTGTATTTTCAGTCACTTTCTGAAATAATTGAGGGTCGATACATCAATTAATTGAGATATACTCAGGTAAGAACATCAAATATGTTGAAAAGTTAAATTTGGCCTGATGGCCAGGGGAAATAGAGGGCATTTTGTTCCGTCACCTTCATATATATCACTTTTGCGCGCATAGCGTAGTTTTGCTGTAGAGGCATTTCGAGAAAAACTTTCCAATCTGATTTCATCTGTTAGAGAAACGAAATTATAACTAAATTCACTCTAGTTTTCATATAAAAAAATAGTATTTCAAGCTATAACAAAAAAAGGCAGTAGAAAATTTAGATCTTCGCATAGTACTTACAATTTCAAAACACTGAAAGCAAATTCTCCTTAGAGTGAGCATATTCAGTCATGTAGAGAATATTTCGAATATATGAAATAAAGTATTGAGGAAAAAAATGGAGAGCATAAAAACGTTTGTTCCTGACACACCAAATTTTGCGATTGTTAAATAATTCCAAAAGAACATAGTATTCAATTTTTATAGAAAATAAGAATTAGATAGATATACCAAGTGACGATGTGTAAATGTAGATCATATTAAATTAAAAATGTTGATGTGTTCGAGGATACAATCATCTCAAACGAAGATTTATTTTACAGATTCCGGATCCCTACTTCCCCGGCGCGTTCTACATCTACGACGTGGAGGAGGGTGTGTGGGTAAGAGAGATCTTCGTTTAAAGAAACGTAAGTGCTTACTTCCATATGCTATCGAGTCATTTTAAGCGACAGGAAGATTTGCACTGCTTTCCTTTCGAGAGATGATCTGAGAAAGAATGAACTTTTCTTTTTCATCGACATCAGTCATAAGTAATTGAAATATAAACTGAAATTGGTATTACCAGTAGGGTTCATCATGCCCTGTGGGCTGTTATTTCTTCGGCTCTTTTCAACATCATGTTTGATGACTTAAATGCGGTCTATAGAAATGAATTTTATTTCTGCACTCGACCCCTTCAAGGTCATCGAAGTTATAATATCCTTTTCTTTTCCTTCATACCTCTTCAAACAACTGTATCGGAGAATTTTATAACTACGATTTTTTAAAGATTGGAAGAAATCGGCATTTACAAGCCATACATAAAACGATCGATACAATGAACAATCATAAAATTTTAAACAGCATTTCACTTCTTAAATTTTTGTTTTATTTCCTGCTCTCATCAAAATGGCGCAAGAAATTCCTTGCATTGACAATTCAAAGTAAATTCAATTTCAAAGAAAAAGAATACGCATATTGTTTTAGTTTAAATTCTCTAAAAATGGCTCATTGATCTGAAAAACGTCAGAACTCTCACTGTTTGAAGAGAAATGTTATTTTTTACTGTCTACAAAGAGAAATCTTACCATAAAAAGTCGACCCTCGAAATTACAAGGAAAACAACCATTCTTTTCAAAATCCATTAAAACTCAAATAAAATCGAGCAATTAGAAGATGATAAACCTTATTTGAACACACAATCCTTCTGCAATATAGGTAGATGGTCCATTTTTTAGCGCTTTTTCTTGTAGAAAAAAAATTGTGCGCAAAATTGCTCATTGCACGGTTTTATCCTGCTCTCCCTTATTGATTTTCATTCATCGATGCTTTTCTAATACATTAATGGAAAATGTCCCTCCAAGTATATTTTTTCCTACTTGAAATTCAAATCGCCTAAGAAATATTTGTCTTCTAAAATAAATTATCTCTTTATAATATGAGCAGAAATAATTTTTCTCATTTATTTTACAGGTAAGATGCTTACCCACGAGTGGATTTAAACATCAGGCCAGAACCTTTTATTATTATTTATTTATATTATTAGTTATGTAGAATTTAAGTTAAGTTTATAAGTTTCAAAATTTTATTGCTGCATTGCTTTCGGCTGCTAGATTATTTTTACATATTACTGCAGCAAATATTCGGCGAAAAAAAGAAACAACAAAATTTAGTAAATTCGGACTGTAGATTTAAGTATATTTAGCTTTTAAGTAGTTTTATTCTTAGCTTTTAAGTAATATTAGCATATTCAGCATGTAAGAACTTTCAGATTTTAACTTATGGTAATTTTCAAAATATTTTTATTCATTATTCTTATTAACAAATCTTATTTGAAAATTTCAGACTCCTCTTCATCCCATGCATCAATATTTTTAAACAGATCCAGATATTTCAGTTTTTCATATCTTAATTCCTCTTTCATTGTCTCACTTCATGTCTCCTATTCTTCTGACTGTTCTTCGACTTCAATTACGTTATTTCTCCCACTGATTCTGCTTCCGTCACTTCACACTGGTTTATTTCTTGCTCCAATTCTGCTTCGCTCACTTCACATCTTCCTCATGCTCCAGCTGCTCCTCGACTCCAATTGGTTTCTTTCTTCTCGAATTCTGCTTCCATAACTTCTTCCTTACTTCTCCATGCTCCAAGTATTCTTCTTGTAGAATCATTTGAAATCTTGTGCTGCTCTGTTTTTTCTTCTCTAACTGCTTTACATCTTTTACCAATAATACCTCTACAGCTTGCCATCTTTTTGCAAATGCCACTTTCAGATCCCTCTCTTAGCAAGGCCAAATTGCCATCAGCATGAAACATCTGCAGGGCCAAAATGTCAACAGCATTTTACATCAGCAGGGCCAAAATGTCATCAGCATAAAACATCAGCAAAGTCAAAATGCCATCAGCATAAAACATCAGCAGGGCCAAAATGTCAACAGCATTTTACATCAGCAGGGTCAAAATGTCATCAGCATAAAACATCAGCAAAGTCAAAATGCCATCCGCATACAACATCAGCAGGGTCAAAATGTCATCAGCATAAAATAAATATTAGCATGGTCAATATTCTCATGAGCTATTTCAGACTGATATCCCGCATATTTCAATAAATTAAGTGACACACTTTCAAAAAAAAAAAAAAAAAGGTTAAGGGGAGAGAACGCGTTATGCATAACATTTGAAAGCATCGCTAGATCGGTCGCGTAGGGTGAAAAGATTCTTTAGGTGACTTTGTATTTTCAAAATAGAAAGTCACCTTACAGAGTGTTATTTACTAAAAAGAAATACTAGGATTAGATAGCTGTTTGCAAAGGAAGCTTGGTATCCTGAATTATTTATAACTTGAACGAGTTTCTCTGAAAATTATATAAATAATAATAATTAAAAAAAATTGATGAATATTTTAAATAGCTAAAAAAACTAAATCATGTGATAATTAAATTTGGTCTTAAACTCCTACCGTTTATTCAAAATAATTTTTGATTGTATTAAATGATTTTTATTATGGTCATTCAAATTTAGTCTTAAATTCCTACGGTTTATTCAAAATAATTTTTGATTTTATTAAATGATTCTTTAAATCTGTTAGAAAACAGTCTGCAGATGTTATCATAAAAATGAAAAACCTTTAAATAATTCATTACATCGTTTATCTTATCGAAGAAATGTCAGAATTTTCTCGTTTGGTTCAATTTTTTTGATTTTCTTTATCACATTACATTAATTCAATAAAATATCTACATTTAAACATTTGCACTTAAAACTGACTAAACTCTTATTAATTTAAAATGAGTTAGTTTGAAAAGAAAATACATTAATCTAAATCAGTTTTTCAAATGAAGTGTCTTGCCTTCACCTCAAAAGCTCTTTCTTAGTCCAGTCGAATTGTCGTGAAAAATATGAAAAATACAACAAATAAAAAAATTGCAAATTTGTTGAATTTAAGGTGTTGGATTGACCATCCAAAACCATAAGTGTCTGCTTTGTTTTGCGTCGAATATCGGTTTAAAAACCGTGACATCGGTTTTTCGCGGTTAAACGAAAGCTATTTATCTGGTAAGAAAAGTTTAAAATGAAGGTTAAAAGTTCAAAGATATCTAAACAACAAGAACTGTATGTAGGTATTTTTAACTATTCTGCTATTATCAACAAAACTGAATTCTTAAAAAGTAATGAAAAATATCGATAAATAATTTTATCACGGTTTCTTTTCGTCAAACGATATTTATAGGAATTACAAAATTTCACTCAAACTGAAACCAACAATAATAATAATTTTCAAAATGTACGTTTCGTATAAAATTTTCTTATTTCTTCTTAAAACTATTTTAATGATTTTAGGTTTACTTTAAAAGTTTTTTTAATACCTATAACTGTTCCAGTTAAACTTTTCTTACCAAATTAATAGCCCATTTTTTAAAAAATAAAATTATTGTAGTAATAGTTTTATCTCTTATAGAGAAGACATTTTATCTTAACTAATGCTTGTAATCTTGTTTTAAACAACTTAGAAAAGAATATTCAAGAAATATTAGAATACAAAATTATTTTAAGAAATTAAATTTTAGTTTTACCACGAAAAGTATTTACATTTACTAGTTACAACTTTCCTTTTAATTATTAGTAAAAAAGTAGATGGTAAATACTTAAACCTCTCCTCTCTTATCTAATCAAATATCCGGCAACAAGTACCACTTTAATACTAATCCAGTAAATTAAATCAATAAGCTTATGTATTGTTTCTAAGACAAAGAATAATTCGTTTGGTTTATTAGATATGTGCAAAGAATTCTAAAACAGTTTTTTTTAATATTAAAAAAAATTTCTCGAAATTTTTAAAAATAAAAACACTAGCATCTATTATAAGACTAAAACTAATGTTTATTGACAACCCACCGAGTTCCCACCTCAGGTCAATGCTGGTCACCAAGTTTCCTGTGCAGGGATTGTGAAAGGGGGGAGGGAGGGCGAGGAACAAAGGTAGCCCACCTCCTCGTGGTGTTCCTCGGGCAACACTCTGGCTTATGTCAGCAGTGGCAAAGAGGCTACCCATTAAACACCAATCCATGCTTGAATATATATATATATATATAAATATCGAGATTTATTCATTTTTCTACATTTTTTTTAACAGCCAATTCAATTTGTTTCTTGGTAATCACGACTTTCCCCCCTTTTTATTCAAACAAGATGATTATAATAGGATTGGTTGGAAAGTATTTCTCCCCGTTAGGGCTAAATTCATTTGTCAACGTTTTCATGGGTAGGGAAGTGCAGTTTCTGTGAGTCAAAATACTGGAGCAGCAGGAGGTAGAAGACTGTCCTAGCTCCTTCGCCTGCAGATTTTAGCTGGGCATAATGGAATGGCCTTCACGCCTTGGGTGACCCTATCAGGAGCAATCTTCACCCATTCCGCCCAGGGACACTCTCCCGCCACGATGAGGCAATCTGTAGGACTTGGGAGGGTCCTCTGCTGAACATATTTTAAACTGTTTAGAACATCTTTAAGGATAAATTTATTCTTCTCCCTTCCTAGTTTTTGACTTTCTTCTTGTCAACGGACTTTAGGATTTGCTCTGATTAAGTCAGGTCATGGAGATTAACAAGAACAACAGGGCTAAATTCTTTGTTAGGAAACAATCAAAGATCTGTTGTATAGGGAAAGATTACTATTCAGTTTGCTAAGTAATTCATTGAACTAGGAAAATTCTTATAAAATTGTTGGATTTGAAGAACTAGAACCAAAAGATAGAGATCAACCTGAGAATCTGATATTATTATATAAGAAATAAAGAACCAAGAGACAAAAATTCAATTTTGCATTAACATCTGATGACTTATTAAATGTGTTATACAAAGATTGTTATTATGCTTTGGTTGTATTTTTACTGTTTATTCTCGGATTTCGAAATCTTCTGAGTTTTTGCGCATGCGGAGGATGCCCTTTCTTTTTTTAAAAAAATAGGCGGAGGGAAGATGAATAGAGGAGATGTATGCATTTATGATTAAGACGCTCTCATATTGCTAGCGGAATCGGGAGGCATAATAACTGGCAATTTATCTCTGTTTCATCTTTTAGCGAAAAAGAATTGTGGTGAAGTGCTTTTCTCAGGGTCCTGAAAGAAACAGTACTCAACCAGAAAAGAAGTTTGTTGGTATCTTTGAAGAAGTTTATTGTGATGTCAATCGGTTTATTAAAAAATTATATGCAAATTGGGAATTTTATTACAACTTGAAGAAAAATAAAAAAAGAAAAAACACGTTAGAAAGAGAAGGAACAGATTTATCAATATGTTTTTTTTCCATACTTTTGAAGGAAGTAATTTATTCTTTAATGGGAAGAAAAAGAAGAGAATTTTTGAGCTACAAAAGAAAAAAATGGAACAATATACTAATAATAAAAATGTGCTATTACAGAACCATACAAAAAGTTGTGTCCAAGTGCTTTATTTTTGATGAAATTTGGTCGCGAAATGACACGATCAAATGCATTCACAATAAACTACACGATTAACATAAGAAATACCACTCAGATTGTATTGATCTCTATTTTATTGTTTAACACGGCTTCTCGATGCCATACTATTAACCAGTTGTATCTGGATTAACATTTAAAGTATATTAAAAAGGTTTTATTATATTAAAATGTTCAACATAAAAAAAATAGACTTTATCCAATAAAACTTTTTTCTTAGCTTTTAAAATTATTTATAAATAAGTAGAGTAGTTCTATTGTTACATTTTCAGATATTTATCGCATGTAATATAATTTCCATTCTTAAAAATAAAAAACAATTCACTGAAGCGGAAAGGACAAAGAATGAATGAAAACTTTTGTTCCATTATTTTAAGTTTTAGTGTACATGCGTCAAGGCGAGCACAATGGAGATTATTATACAAAATTTTTGTCACTATATAGTTCAACTATAGTCAATTCATATATTTACTAAAAGTGAATAAAATACAGTGCGCGAAAAAAGTATAAGGACAACATGTAATTGCATGAAAATTTGCTTTATTTCCATTTCACCTAAATGAACTTTTTATATTTCTTACTTCTGCTGCATAAGTTTGTGATAACACTAATACCACATAAAAAACATAATTTAGCTTCAAAATATTGATTTTACAAAATTTGACATTAAAGAAAATACGGAAAAAATTATAAGGACATGTTGTAAAATACTTAAAAAATGTTTCAATAATCAAGAAAACTACCTTTTTTTTCAATCACTTGAATAAGCCGAGGGGTCATAGATCCTGAAAGATCTTTTAAAATGTCCACAGATGTTTTTTCCCAAGCGTCTTTGATAGCGACGACAAGATCTTGTTTACATTGATACTGTGTGCCGTTTTTATAAACTTCTTGGGCTAGAAGTCCCCATAAGTTTTCGATTGGATTAAGATCGGGACTTCTCGCCGGCCAATCAAGTAAATTTACAGAATTAGCTTCAAACCAGAGTTTTGCACTCGTAGAAACGTGTATCGAAGCATTATCCTGCTGAAAAATATAGTCCCCTGAAGTAATTAGTGGCACGTCAGGTAGCAAACTTTCTTCTTACATATGAACATACCTGTCCGAATTCATTTTACGGTTGATAAATACAATTGGAGTGGTTCCATTTGCCGCAAAATCGCCCCATACCATAACCGAGCCACCACCATATTGACGCCTGGAAAACACTTCCTTGGTCTTTCGCAGATCATACCAAAAATAACGAAAACCATCAGGTCCATCAAGATTGAACTTTTTTTCGTCCGAAAAAATTCCATCAACCCACTTTTGACTAAGAGAAAAGTATTTTTTGGCAAAGTAAACTCTTCTTTTCTTATGATGATTTGTAAGAGGGGGGCGTGATACTAATTTCCCATAAGAAACTTGAGGATGTTTACTCAAAACATTTTGAACAGTCCTTGTTGAGCATGGTAAACTCAAATTTTGTCTAACTTCATTTGCAGTTTCTCTTTTCTCGCAAGCTCTCCTTACAATCATTCTTTTTTGTCGACGAGTGAGAATTTCTGGTCTCTTAGTTCGCTTTTTCATACCATACATCCCAGGATTTTTTAGAAAATTATGAACCACCGTTTTATATCTCTTGATTCTTTTTGAAATTTCCCATCCACTTAATCCACATTCTCGAAAAGCAACAATTTTTCCTTTTTCAGAGTCAGAAAGTTGAGTTCCTTTGGGCATCGTTTAAATATTCACACTGAAAGTCGCCGAGTGGGAAATTCTTTTCGCAAATGAATCTTTTAACTCGGAATTGTCATTTTATGCTTTCAAATATGCAAATTTTTAAATAATTACTGGAGAAAAAGCAATGTCCTTATACTTTTTTCCGTTTTCATTTAGGTTTAAAAATCAAAATTTAAATTTTAGCAGATTTAAAATTGAAAATTTTAATTATTTTACTCATAAAATATTTTAGTTTTACTTCTATTTTTGCTGCAAGAATTTGCATACGATTCTGTAAACAAGGCTTCTAGATTTGGCGATTTTTCGCGTGTCCTTATAATTTTTTCGGGCACTGTATTAATATTTAACGAAAGAGAATTGAAAAAAAAATAATAATCCTTCTGTGTACATGATTCTATGAAATGAAATCGGCCATTTCTATTCAAGGATATAAATATTATAAAGGCAGTTTGCCACATCCTTTTATAATAATCAACATTAAAAGCTTGGATGATAGATACAGTCTGTAGTGTTATAAAAAGAATTGGACATTCTTTGGTGAAAACTAGAATAGCACATTGATATGCTTGAAACTACAAAGTGGGTACAAGATGAAATTTGCTGCGCCAGTTGGTACAGTTACCAATTTGAATAAGAAATTTGCAAAAAGAATGGCGCACTTAATAATATTAACGTAACAAATTTTTATAATCATAAAAAGATTTTATGCTCACACTGTATTACTATATGAATTTAGAAGAGAATATATTATTTGAAAAAAAAATGAGCATAGAATGTGTGGTTTGAAAATGGACTTGAAATTGAGAATATGATGAATTAGGATTTGAAGCAACAAAGGTTGAGATATGTTAAGGTTTCCAAATGTAGAGAGCAAGTGAATTTATTAACATACACACGCACCCACACACACACACACACACAAATCTGGTATAAAGAGAACCACATTTTCAGTAAGTTTACAGTTTTAGAATCGTATCATAGATGTGATTCAATCCATATTCATGTTTCTAAAGTTTAACCAAAAGAAGACGAACAACAAAGCAAGGACTTGAAACAACGGAAAGAAAAAGAGTCCACTTCTGAACAAGGTTAGAAAAAGACCGGACTGTTTATGTTACAATGGAACGATAAGAACAAAGAACGATCGTCTCCTCAAATTTCTACTCAACTACTTTCAAATTCTCAACTCAACAATTTACTATATACTCAAATTTCAACCATGCATGCCACTCTATTTGGTTTCAACATTGATTTTAAATTATACCATCTTGAATATTCGCGCCTGAAGTGTCCAAAATGTTCATATTCTGCCCAGGCAATGAAGTTTCGGGGGTTCTTTCTTTATTAATAAAGAATATTAGAGTAATATTTTAGTCTTCCATCAATACTTGAATTGAATAAGTTCGAGAGTATGGTGTTTGTAAATTAAATAAAAACATAAAATTAATTCAATCAGAATATATTGTAAATATCGTAATTTCAGGGACCCCTATAGATTTGCCGGATATTGCGGTCTAGTTTGATAATCCGATTCTGAAAAGAAGCATTGTCCTAATGGGACATTGAAATTTAAGTTTGGACATTTGTCTATTTTGAAATTTCGTTATCGGCACAACTTACTATTGCTACAAGAGTGAAAAAAGGAATGCTATGCACGTTTTTGATTGGTTATAGAGCATCAAATGTATATTAATGAAAATCCAAGCCCTACCTGACAAACTTAAAATTTTTTATTGAAATCTGAGGAACCTTCATTATAACCAGACAACACAGCCTTTTCGCAATATTATGCAATATTATATTATTCAAAATTCAGCAAGATTATATAATACCCTGAATTTCGTTTAATATCATACTATATTGTAAAATATATTAGGTGTACAAATTTGCTTTCGCCGGTTTTTGTCCAAAATCTAAAGCTATATTCTTCGAAAATAATAACCTATTCATGATCCAAAGACAATTACTACTTTTACTACAATTACTACTTTATCTCATCTTTTTGGCGGTTGCCGGGTGCCATCTTGAAAACACGATGCTTCTTTTGAGACAATCCATAAATAGATCTGTTTTTGGACTGCTTCATAAGAGCTGAATTGCTGATCATCTGATCCATGTGCCATCAACTGAAAGGAATGATAATCAGATGGAACAGTGTCTGAAGAATATGAGGGATATTGTAAAATCTGTCATTTTTAGCGTTTTCAAGTATACCCTGAATGATCTTGAGACATGTGACCTGGTATTATCATGCTGGAGGATAAACTTTGTCATGTCTCTCTCGATAATGTCACCATTTGCCGTTTCCTCTTGAAAACTCATCAATTCCGATTCTATTTGACTGCATCATTCCATATTCAAACACTCACAATATATCACATCGATCCTGCATCAATAAATGCAGAATGTCAACAAATTTTCGGTTCTGAACTATTAAAACATTTAACGACATTCGAGCAAACTCTTGCGAGAAAATTCTCAGCAATTATTTAAGAGCTTTCGATACGCGTTAGTCGTAGTTTTCTTCAAATTGAAGCAGAAAAACTTCCCCCAAATGAAAGAATTTGACTCAGAAACTGACATTTTCGATGGAGAATAAATTTATGACACCAACACAAATTCACTAACGTGGTGCTATCCTTATGCCAATCGATGTCCAAGTTCACTATAAGAGATTTTTTTTATCTATTTTGACCAGCACTTACCGTTGCAGCCATCTATCTAAAACCGGCGAGAGTAAAGTTGTACACGTAAAATATGGGCTATTAGAGTAGAGTGAATTGTTGAAAATCTAGCCCTATCTTATATAACACAAGTGGGAATCATCTCGTAGAAAATTTCTCATACAGTCTCTAATAAAAGTGCCATCTCTAAATCTTCTTCTAAAATAAGAGTGAAATGCTTGAACAAGGCCATAAACGCCACGAGGGCTGAAATTTTAATTCTGAGTTTCACAAAAAAGCTCTTCTTAATTCGCTGTGTAATGAAAATAATTGAATATATTTTGCCTGGCTTATTTTAATTCATTGAATCAAACCTTTACACAGTACTATTGTTATAATAACAAGATTACGAACCTAACTCAATTTTCAATTTTTTGAACTTTTGCGCTTTTGAGCTATCATGTTTACATGCATGGGAATGTACAGACCGACAGATGACCGACGACGACAGGTTCACGGATTTATTTCAAAATTTGGAATGGATCTATACATCAGAACTGCATACCAAATACTAATAATCTGGATTTTTATATTTTGTAACTATATTGTTCATATGCACTCTGTCAAACTTCCTTTGAACGAATATCGTTCAAAATTAATAAATATAGAATAAAAATTCGTTATTTTCCAAAGGTACATGTTTACACTCTAAAAGAGGCCGGGTAAAATTCAGAATTTTTTTTTTATCAAACCATGCGAGTTGTAAGTAATCTAACTTTAAACTTAGAAGCTAAAATGAAGCATATACTAGCTTTACTTCCTACAAGCAGGAAAAATTTCTTGTCAAAGTAGATATCACTATGTTTGGTGCTATCAGAAAATTAAGTAAAAGCCTCCTGATCAAATACAAAGATACAATTTCTACTTTTTAAATGATACAATTACTATTTATTATATACCAAAATATTACAAGACCGCCACTCTTATGACGCAACATACGAGAAAGTAGATAAAGCGAATACTATGGATCAGTTTTTGAATGCGTACACTTATAAAAGGAAAAGAAAATCGATAAACGTATTCGAGGAGTTGCGGATGCTCTGGATCATCTTTTGTATATATACACTTATAAAAAAAATCGATAGTTTTTATAATAGTTCTTCTAATAGTTTTATAGTTTTGCTTGCAATGCTTTTATTCTTTGGACATCAATAAACACCAAATGGATCGAAAGAAGGCTGTTTTTAGAAGAATCAGACAAACAGAAAATAAATCAGTCCAATGTTACCCTTAGAATTGAAGATTTTCATAATATAGTCAAAATTTTACAGGGTAAAAAATAAGAAGATTTATCATCAATTTCCAATAATTTATATTTGAGTAATAAATTTGAAAGTTTTCCTATTATACCCGTCAAACAATAGTAATAAGTTGTACAGGAATTATAAAAAAAATATCTGCAAATTCCACGCAACACATTTTTATCCAAATACAAATATAAGGGATATAAGATCTAGGATATAGATCTAAAACAATATTTTAACATATTTTTTCTTTCTCGTATACGAAGTTACAGAGGGGGAAAAAATAGAATATCTTCTCGTTACAGACTTACTAAATTAAATTAAAACAAAGGGGGGGGGGTCATTTTGTAGATATGTCTGCTTTGTAGATCTGTCTGTGACAAATATAACACAAACGCTTTGAGCTGGTCGGAGGAAATTTAGAATTTTATACTAAATTTATAGAGTTTTATGAAAATATTCTGTTTTCTGAGCAAATTCTATTCTGATTAAGTTGCCCATCTTGCCGTTCGAATATATGTTAATGCGATAACAACAAAAAAAAAACATGATTAAATGGATGAAATTGAGTGCACAGATTTAAAACTTAAGTATAGATACTTATCAAATTTAGAATCCAATCCCTCAAGGGTGTGACAATCTATCAATTTGTACTTTTATAAGCAAGAAAAAGCAATAACTCATAATCTTTGTGACTTATTGTTTGACAACGGATTCTAAAGCCTTCCGTGCTTTTGCGCATGCATTAGAAGCACAATGCAAAGAATAGGAATGATATCTGCGCATGTGCGTGAACTCGACTCGTAAAATTTCGATTAAATATAGAAATATTTTGAGATTAAATTTTATTTTTGAGAAATAATATTTGGAATAATTCATAGTAACTTTAAGAATAATGGAGAAAAATAGCTAAAATTAATTTGAAAAATAAAATATATAAAACTATTTGCAAAGTTTCGGGAATCATACTCAAGATCTGCTAAAAGGAGTGTCGCACCCTGCCGATCTTTTCTGGATGGATTTTACTGGACAGTCTTCATGAGACCCTTAGACCCTTCAGAAGCTCTCGGGTTACGAGGCTTGGTGGCTGGATCGGCAGAGTGTAGTCTTCAATTTTGCAGGTCTTCAGTTCGAGAATCGAAGCCAACAAATACGTTAATATATTTTTCTTTCTTTTTTTAATTTATTTTAGCTATTTTTCTCCATCATTCCTAGAGATAAATTGAATAATTCCAAATCATATACGTCAAAATTAGAATTTAATATCAAAATATTTCTAAATTTAATCGAAATTTTTCGAGTCAAGTTCACGCACATGCGCAGATATCATTCCTATTCTTAGCATTGTGCTTTTTGACCAGATTGTCTCCGAATTTAAAACTTTTAGTAGATAGCCGTGATCAGATTCTTAGGCCCTTCCGGCGCTCTCAGGGTACGAGGCTTGGTGGCAAGGTGCGACACTGTTTTTTGCAGGTCTCCAGTTCGATTCCCGAAAATTTGCAAATATATCTATATATTTTATTTTTTAAATTTATTTTAGCTATTTTTCTAAATTATACCTACAGTTACTATGAATCATTAAATATCATATGCTTCAAAAATAAAATTTAATCTCAAAATATTTATATATTTAATCGAAATTTTTCGAGTCAAGTTCACGCACATGCGCAGATATCATTCCTATTCTTAGCATTGTGCTTTTAGACCAGATTGTCACCGTATTTAAAACTTTTAGTAGATAGCCGTGATCAGATTCTTAGGCCCTTCCGGCGCTCTCAGGGTACGAGGCTTGGTGGCAAGATCGGCAGGGTGCGACACTGTTTTTTGCAGGTCTCCAGTTCGATTCCCGAAAATTTGCAAATATATTTATATATTTTATTTTTTAAATTTATTTTAGCTATTTTTCTCCATTATGCCTACAGTTACTATGAATCATTAAATATCATATGCTTCAAAAATAAAATTTAATCTCAAAATATTTATATATTTAATCGAAATTTTTCGAGTCAAGTTCACGCAGATATCATTCCTATTCTTAGCATTGTGCTTTTAGACCAGATTGTCACCGAATTTAAAACTTTTAGTAGATAGCCGTGATCAGATTCTTAGGCCCTTCCGGCGCTCTCAGGGTACGAGGTTTGTGGCAAGATCGGCAGGGTACGACAGTGTTTTTTGCAGGTCTCCAGTTCGATTCCCAAAAATTTGCAAATATATTTATATATTTTATTTTTTTAAATATATTTTAGCTATTTTTCTCCATTATACCTACAGTTACTATGAATCATTAAATATCATATGCTTCAAAAATAAAATTTAATCTAAAAATATTTATATATTTAATCGAAATTTTTCGAGTCAAGTTCACGCACATGCGCAGATATCATTCCTATTCTTAGCATTGTGCTTTTAGACCAGATTGTCACCGTATTTAAAACTTTTAGTAGATAGCCGTGATCAGATTCTTAGGCCCTTCTGGCGCTCTCAGGGTACGAGGCTTAGTGGCAAGATCGGCAGGGTGCGACAGTGTTTTTTGCAGGTCTCCAGTTCGATTCCCGAAAATTTGCAAATATATTTATATATTTTATTTTTTAAATTTATTTTAGCTATTTTTCTCCATTATACCTACAGTTACTATGAATCATTAAATATCATATGCTTCAAAAATAAAATTTAATCTCAAAATATTTATATATTTAATCGAAATTTTTCGAGTCAAGTTCACGCAGATATCATTCCTATTCTTAGCATTGTGCTTTTAGACCAGATTGTCACCGAATTTAAAACTTTTAGTAGATAGCCGTGATCAGATTCTTAGGCCCTTCCGGCGCTCTCAGGAAACGAGGTTTGTGGCAAGATCGGCAGGGTACGACATTGTTTTTTGCAGGTCTCCAGTTCGATTCCCGAAAATTTGCAAATATTTTTATATATTTTATTTTTTTAAATATATTTTAGCTATTTTTCTCCATTATACCTACAGTTACTATGAATCATTAAATATCATATGCTTCAAAAATAAAATTTAATCTCAAAATATTTATATATTTAATCGAAATTTTTCGAGTCAAGTTCACGCACATGCGCAGATATCATTCCTATTCTTAGCATTGTGCTTTTAGACCAGATTGTCACCGTATTTAAAACTTTTAGTAGATAGCCGTGATCAGATTCTTAGGCCCTTCCGGCGCTCTCAGGGTACGAGGCTTGGTGGCAAGATCGGCAGGGTGCGACACTGTTTTTTGCAGGTCTCCAGTTCGATTCCCGAAAATTTGCAAATATATTTATATATTTTATTTTTTAAATTTATTTTAGCTATTTTTCTCCATTATGCCTACAGTTACTATGAATCATTAAATATCATATGCTTCAAAAATAAAATTTAATCTCAAAATATTTATATATTTAATCGAAATTTTTCGAGTCAAGTTCACGCAGATATCATTCCTATTCTTAGCATTGTGCTTTTAGACCAGATTGTCACCGAATTTAAAACTTTTAGTAGATAGCCGTGATCAGATTCTTAGGCCCTTCCGGCGCTCTCAGGGTACGAGGTTTGTGGCAAGATCGGCAGGGTACGACAGTGTTTTTTGCAGGTCTCCAGTTCGATTCCCAAAAATTTGCAAATATATTTATATATTTTATTTTTTTAAATATATTTTAGCTATTTTTCTCCATTATACCTACAGTTACTATGAATCATTAAATATCATATGCTTCAAAAATAAAATTTAATCTAAAAATATTTATATATTTAATCGAAATTTTTCGAGTCAAGTTCACGCACATGCGCAGATATCATTCCTATTCTTAGCATTGTGCTTTTAGACCAGATTGTCACCGTATTTAAAACTTTTAGTAGATAGCCGTGATCAGATTCTTAGGCCCTTCTGGCGCTCTCAGGGTACGAGGCTTAGTGGCAAGATCGGCAGGGTGCGACAGTGTTTTTTGCAGGTCTCCAGTTCGATTCCCGAAAATTTGCAAATATATTTATATATTTTATTTTTTAAATTTATTTTAGCTATTTTTCTCCATTATACCTACAGTTACTATGAATCATTAAATATCATATGCTTCAAAAATAAAATTTAATCTCAAAATATTTATATATTTAATCGAAATTTTTCGAGTCAAGTTCACGCAGATATCATTCCTATTCTTAGCATTGTGCTTTTAGACCAGATTGTCACCGAATTTAAAACTTTTAGTAGATAGCCGTGATCAGATTCTTAGGCCCTTCCGGCGCTCTCAGGGTACGAGGTTTGTGGCAAGATCGGCAGGGTACGACATTGTTTTTTGCAGGTCTCCAGTTCGATTCCCGAAAATTTGCAAATATTTTTATATATTTTATTTTTTTAAATATATTTTAGCTATTTTTCTCCATTATACCTACAGTTACTATGAATCATTAAATATCATATGCTTCAAAAATAAAATTTAATCTAAAAATATTTATATATTTAATCGAAATTTTTCGAGTCAAGTTCACGCACATGCGCAGATATCATTCCTATTCTTAGCATTGTGCTTTTAGACCATATTGTCACCGTATTTAAAACTTTTAGTAGATAGCCGTGATCAGATTCTTAGGCCCTTCTGGCGCTCTCAGGGTACGAGGCTTAGTGGCAAGATCGGCAGGGTGCGACAGTGTTTTTTGCAGGTCTCCAGTTCGATTCCCGAAAATTTGCAAATATATTTAAATATTTTATTTTTTAAATTTATTTTAGCTATTTTTCTCCATTATACCTACAGTTACTATGAATCATTAAATATCATATGCTTCAAAAATAAAATTTAATCTAAAAATATTTATATATTTAATCGAAATTTTTCGAGTCAAGTTCACGCAGATATCATTCCTATTCTTAGCATTGTGCTTTTAGACCAGATTGTCACCGTATTTAAAACTTTTAGTAGATAGCCGTGATAAGATTCTTAGGCCCTTCTGGCGCTCTCAGGGTACGAGGCTTGGTGGCAAGATCGGCAGGGTGCGACACTGTTTTTTGCATTTCTCCAGTGCGATTCCCGAACATTTGCAAATATGTTTATATATTTTATTTTTTAAATTTATTTTAGCTATTTTTCTCCATTATGCCTACAGTTACTATGAATCATTAAATATCATATGCTTCAAAAATAAAATTTAATCTCAAAATATTTATATATTTAATCGAAATTTTTCGAGTCAAGTTCACGCAGATGTGCAGATGTCATTCCTATTCTTAGCATTGTGCTTTTAGACCAGATTGTCACCGTATTTAAAACTTTTAGTAGATAGCCGTGATCAGATTCTTAGGCCCTTCCGGCGCTCTCAGGGTACGAGGTTTGGTGGCAAGATCGGCAGAGTGCGACAGTGTTTTTTGCAGGTCAACAGTTCGATTCCCGAAAATTTGCAAATATATTTATATATTTTATTTTTTAAATTTATTTTAGCTATTTTTCTCCATTTAGCCTACAGTTACTATGAATCATTAAATATCATATGCTTCAAAAATAAAATTTAATCTAAAAATATTTATATATTTAATCGAAATTTTTCGAGGCAAGTTCACGCACATGCGCAGATATCATTCCTATTCTTAGCATTGTGCTTTTAGACCAGATTGTCACCGTATTTAAAACTTTTAGTAGATAGCCGTGATCAGATTCTTAGGCCCTTCTGGCGCTCTCAGGGTACGAGGCTTGGTGGCAAGATCGGCAGGGTGCGACACTGTTTTTTGCATTTCTCCAGTTCGATTCCCGAAAATTTGCAAATATATTTATATATTTTATTTTTTAAATTTATTTTAGCTATTTTTCTCCATTATGCCTACAGTTACTATGAATCATTAAATATCATATGCTTCAAAAATAAAATTTAATCTCAAAATATTTATATATTTAATCGAAATTTTTCGAGTCAAGTTCACGCAGATATCATTCCTATTCTTAGCATTGTGCTTTTAGACCAGATTGTCACCGTATTTAAAACTTTTAGTAGATAGCCGTGATCAGATTCTTAGGCCCTTCTGGCGCTCTCAGGGTACGAGGCTTAGTGGCAAGATCGGCAGGGTGCGACACTGTTTTTTGCAGGTTTCCAGTTCGATTCCCGAAAATTTGCAAATATATTTATATATTTTATTTTTTAAATTTATTTTAGCTATTTTCTCCATTATACCTACAGTTACTATGAATCATTAAATATCATATGCTTCAAAAATAAAATTTAATCTCAAAATATTTATATATTTAATCGAAATTTTTCGAGGCAAGTTCACGCACATGCGCAGATATCATTCCTATTCTTAGCATTGTGCTTTTAGACCAGATTGTCACCGTATTTAAAACTTTTAGTAGATAGCCGTGATCAGATTCTTAGGCCCTTCTGGCGCTCTCAGGGTACGAGGCTTGGTGGCAAGATCGGCAGGGTGCGACACTGTTTTTTGCATTTCTCCAGTGCGATTCCCGAACATTTGCAAATATATTTATATATTTTATTTTTTAAATTTATTTTAGCTATTTTTCTCCATTATGGCTACAGTTACTATGAATCATTAAATATCATATGCTTCAAAAATAAAATTTAATCTCAAAATATTTATATATTTAATCGAAATTTTTCGAGTCAAGTTCACGCAGATGTGCAGACATCATTCCTATTCTTAGCATTGTGCTTTTAGACCAGATTGTCACCGTATTTAAAACTTTTAGTAGATAGCCGTGATCAGATTCTTAGGCCCTTCCGGCGCTCTCAGGGTACGAGGTTTGGTGGCAAGATCGGCAGAGTGCGACAGTGTTTTTTGCAGGTCTCCAGTTCGATTCCCGAAAATTTGCAAATATATTTATATATTTTATTTTTTAAATTTATTTTAGCTATTTTTCTCCATTTAGCCTACAGTTACTATGAATCATTAAATATCATATGCTTCAAAAATAAAATTTAATCTAAAAATATTTATATATTTAATCGAAATTTTTCGAGTCAAGTTCACGCAGATATCATTCCTATTCTTAGCATTGTGCTTTTAGACCAGATTGTCACCGTATTTAAAACTTTTAGTAGATAGCCGTGATCAGATTCTTAGGCCCTTCCGGCGCTCTCAGGGTACGAGGCTTGGTGGCAAGATCGGCAGGGTGCGACACTGTTTTTTGCAGGTCTCCAGTTCGATTCCCGAAAATTTGCAAATATATTTATATATTTTATTTTTTAAATTTATTTTAGCTATTTTTCTCCATTATGCCTACAGTTACTATGAATCATTAACTATCATATGCTTCAAAAATAAAATTTAATCTCAAAATATTTATATATTTAATCGAAATTTTTCGAGTCAAGTTCACGCAGATATCATTCCTATTCTTAGCATTGTGCTTTTAGACCAGATTGTCACCGTATTTAAAACTTTTAGTAGATAACCGTGATCAGATTCTTAGGCCCTTCCGGCGCTCTCAGGGTACGAGGCCTGGTGGCAAGATTGGCAGGGTGCGACACTGTTTTTTGCAGGTCTCCAGTTCGATTCCCGAAAATTTGCAAATATATTTATATATTTTATTTTTTAAATTTATTTTAGCTATTTTTCTCCATTATACCTACAGTTACATTGAATTATTAAATATCATATAATTCAAAAATAAAATTTAATCTCAAAATATTTATATATTTAATCGAAATTTTTCGAGTCAAGTTCACGCACATGCGCAGATATCATTCCTATTCTTAGCATTGTGCTTTTAGACCAGATTGTCACCGAATTTAAAACTTTTAGTAGATAGCCGTGATCAGATTCTTAGGCCCTTCTGGCGCTCTCTGGGTACGAGGCTTAGTGGCAAGATCGGCAGGGTGCGACAGTGTTTTTTGCAGGTCTCCAGTTCGATTCCCGAAAATTTGCAAATATATTTATATATTTTATTTTTTAAATTTATTTTAGCTATTTTTCTCCATTATGCCTACAGTTACTATGAATCATTAACTATCATATGCTTCAAAAATAAAATTTAATCTCAAAATATTTATATATTTAATCGAAATTTTTCGAGTCAAGTTCACGCAGATATCATTCCTATTCTTAGCATTGTGCTTTTAGACCAGATTGTCACCGTATTTAAAACTTTTAGTAGATAACCGTGATCAGATTCTTAGGCCCTTCCGGCGCTCTCAGGGTACGAGGCCTGGTGGCAAGATTGGCAGGGTGCGACACTGTTTTTTGCAGGTCTCCAGTTCGATTCCCGAAAATTTGCAAATATATTTATATATTTTATTTTTTAAATTTATTTTAGCTATTTTTCTCCATTATACCTACAGTTACATTGAATTATTAAATATCATATAATTCAAAAATAAAATTTAATCTCAAAATATTTATATATTTAATCGAAATTTTTCGAGTCAAGTTCACGCACATGCGCAGATATCATTCCTATTCTTAGCATTGTGCTTTTAGACCAGATTGTCACCGAATTTAAAACTTTTAGTAGATAGCCGTGATCAGATTCTTAGGCCCTTCTGGTGCTCTCAGGGTACGAGGTTTGGTGGCAAGATCGGCAGGGTACGACAGTGTTTTTTGCAGGTCTCCAGTTCGATTCCCGAAAATTTGCAAATATATTTATAAATTTTATTTTTTAAATTTATTTTAGCTATTTTTCTCCATTATGCCTACAGTTACTATGAATCATTAAATATCATATGCTTCAAAAATAAAATTTAATCTCAAAATATTTATATATTTAATCGAAATTTTTCGAGTCAATTTCACGCACATGCGCAGATATCATTCCTATTCTTAGCATTGTGCTTTTAGACCAGATTGTCACCGTATTTAAAACTTTTAGTAGATAGCCGTGATCAGATTCTTAGGCTCTTCTGGCGCTCTAAGGGTACGAGGCTTGGTGGCAAGATCGGCAGGGTGCGACACTGTTTTTTGCAGGTCTCCAGTTCGATTCCCGAAAATTTGCAAATATATTTATATATTTTATTTTTTAAATTTATTTTAGCTATTTTTCTCCATTATGCCTACAGTTACTATGAATCATTAACTATCATATGCTTCAAAAATAAAATTTAATCTCAAAATATTTATATATTTAATCGAAATTTTTCGAGTCAAGTTCACGCAGATATCATTCCTATTCTTAGCATTGTGCTTTTAGACCAGATTGTCACCGTATTTAAAACTTTTAGTAGATAACCGTGATCAGATTCTTAGGCCCTTCCGGCGCTCTCAGGGTACGAGGCCTGGTGGCAAGATTGGCAGGGTGCGACACTGTTTTTTGCAGGTCTCCAGTTCGATTCCCGAAAATTTGCAAATATATTTATATATTTTATTTTTTAAATTTATTTTAGCTATTTTTCTCCATTATACCTACAGTTACATTGAATTATTAAATATCATATAATTCAAAAATAAAATTTAATCTCAAAATATTTATATATTTAATCGAAATTTTTCGAGTCAAGTTCACGCACATGCGCAGATATCATTCCTATTCTTAGCATTGTGCTTTTAGACCAGATTGTCACCGAATTTAAAACTTTTAGTAGATAGCCGTGATCAGATTCTTAGGCCCTTCTGGTGCTCTCAGGGTACGAGGTTTGGTGGCAAGATCGGCAGGGTGCGACAATGTTTTTTGCAGGTCTCCAGTTCGATTCCCGAAAATTTGCAAATATATTTATATATTTTATTTTTTAAATTTATTTTAGCTATTTTTCTCCATTATGCCTACAGTTACTATGAATCATTAAATATCATATGCTTCAAAAATAAAATTTAATCTCAAAATATTTATATATTTAATCGAAATTTTTCGAGTCAAGTTCACGCAGATATCATTCCTATTCTTAGCATTGTGCTTTTAGACCAGATTGTCACCGAATTTAAAACTTTTAGTAGATAGCCGTGATCAGATTCTTAGGCCCTTCCGGCGCTCTCAGGGTACGAGGTTTGGTGTCAAGATCGGCAGAGTGCGACAGTGTTTTTTGCAGGTCTCCAGTTCGATTCCCGAAAATTTGCAAATATATTTATATATTTTATTTTTTAAATTTATTTTAGCTATTTTTCTCCATTTAGCCTACAGTTACTATGAATCATTAAATATCATATGCTTCAAAAATAAAATTTAATCTAAAATATTTATATATTTAATCGAAATTTTTCGAGTCAAGTTCACGCACATGCGCAGATATCATTCCTATTCTTAGCATTGTGCTTTTAGACCAGATTGTCACCGTATTTAAACTTTTAGTAGATAGCCGTGATCAGATTCTTAGGCCCTTCTGGCGCTCTCTGGGTACGAGGCTTAGTGGCAAGATCGGCAGGGTGCGACAGTGTTTTTTGCAGGTCTCCAGTTCGATTCCCGAAAATTTGCAAATATATTTATATATTTTATTTTTTAAATTTATTTTAGCTATTTTCTCCATTATACCTACAGTTACTATGAATCATTAAATATCATATGCTTCAAAAATAAAATTTAATCTCAAAATATTTATATATTTAATCGAAATTTTTCGAGGCAAGTTCACGCACATGCGCAGATATCATTCCTATTCTTAGCATTGTGCTTTTAGACCAGATTGTCACCGTATTTAAAACTTTTAGTAGATAGCCGTGATCAGATTCTTAGGCCCTTCCGGCGCTCTCAGGGTACGAGGCTTGGTGGCAAGATCGGCAGGGTGCGACACTGTTTTTTGCAGGTCTCCAGTTCGATTCCCGAAAATTTGCAAATATATTTATATATTTTATTTTTTAAATTTATTTTAGCTATTTTTCTCCATTATGCCTACAGTTACTATGAATCATTAACTATCATATGCTTCAAAAATAAAATTTAATCTCAAAATATTTATATATTTAATCGAAATTTTTCGAGTCAAGTTCACGCAGATATCATTCCTATTCTTAGCATTGTGCTTTTAGACCAGATTGTCACCGTATTTAAAACTTTTAGTAGATAACCGTGATCAGATTCTTAGGCCCTTCCGGCGCTCTCAGGGTACGAGGCCTGGTGGCAAGATTGGCAGGGTGCGACACTGTTTTTTGCAGGTCTCCAGTTCGATTCCCGAAAATTTGCAAATATATTTATATATTTTATTTTTTAAATTTATTTTAGCTATTTTTCTCCATTATACCTACAGTTACATTGAATTATTAAATATCATATAATTCAAAAATAAAATTTAATCTCAAAATATTTATATATTTAATCGAAATTTTTCGAGTCAAGTTCACGCACATGCGCAGATATCATTCCTATTCTTAGCATTGTGCTTTTAGACCAGATTGTCACCGAATTTAAAACTTTTAGTAGATAGCCGTGATCAGATTCTTAGGCCCTTCTGGTGCTCTCAGGGTACGAGGTTTGGTGGCAAGATCGGCAGGGTACGACAGTGTTTTTTGCAGGTCTCCAGTTCGATTCCCGAAAATTTGCAAATATATTTATAAATTTTATTTTTTAAATTTATTTTAGCTATTTTTCTCCATTATGCCTACAGTTACTATGAATCATTAAATATCATATGCTTCAAAAATAAAATTTAATCTCAAAATATTTATATATTTAATCGAAATTTTTCGAGTCAATTTCACGCACATGCGCAGATATCATTCCTATTCTTAGCATTGTGCTTTTAGACCAGATTGTCACCGTATTTAAAACTTTTAGTAGATAGCCGTGATCAGATTCTTAGGCTCTTCTGGCGCTCTAAGGGTACGAGGCTTGGTGGCAAGATCGGCAGGGTGCGACACTGTTTTTTGCAGGTCTCCAGTTCGATTCCCGAAAATTTGCAAATATATTTATATATTTTATTTTTTAAATTTATTTTAGCTATTTTTCTCCATTATGCCTACAGTTACTATGAATCATTAAATATCATATGCTTCAAAAATAAAATTTAATCTCAAAATATTTATATATTTAATCGAAATTTTTCGAGTCAAGTTCACGCAGATATCATTCCTATTCTTAGCATTGTGCTTTTAGACCAGATTGTCACCGAATTTAAAACTTTTAGTAGATAGCCGTGATCAGATTCTTAGGCCCTTCCGGCGCTCTCAGGGTACGAGGTTTGGTGGCAAGATCGGCAGAGTGCGACAGTGTTTTTTGCAGGTCTCCAGTTCGATTCCCGAAAATTTGCAAATATATTTATATATTTTATTTTTTAAATTTATTTTAGCTATTTTTCTCCATTTAGCCTACAGTTACTATGAATCATTAAATATCATATGCTTCAAAAATAAAATTTAATCTAAAATATTTATATATTTAATCGAAATTTTTCGAGTCAAGTTCACGCAGATATCATTCCTATTCTTAGCATTGTGCTTTTAGACCAGATTGTCACCGTATTTAAAACTTTTAGTAGATAGCCGTGATCAGATTCTTAGGCCCTTCTGGCGCTTTCAGGGTACGAGGTTTGGTGGCAAGATCGGCAGGGTACGACATTGTTTTTTGCAGGTCTCCAGTTCGATTCCCGAAAATTTGCAAATATTTTTATATATTTTATTTTTTTAAATATATTTTAGCTATTTTTCTCCATTATACCTACAGTTACTATGAATCATTAAATATCATATGCTTCAAAAATAAAATTTAATCTAAAAATATTTATATATTTAATCGAAATTTTTCGAGTCAAGTTCACGCACATGCGCAGATATCATTCCTATTCTTAGCATTGTGCTTTTAGACCATATTGTCACCGTATTTAAAACTTTTAGTAGATAGCCGTGATCAGATTCTTAGGCCCTTCTGGCGCTCTCAGGGTACGAGGCTTAGTGGCAAGATCGGCAGGGTGCGACAGTGTTTTTTGCAGGTCTCCAGTTCGATTCCCGAAAATTTGCAAATATATTTAAATATTTTATTTTTTAAATTTATTTTAGCTATTTTTCTCCATTATACCTACAGTTACTATGAATCATTAAATATCATATGCTTCAAAAATAAAATTTAATCTAAAAATATTTATATATTTAATCGAAATTTTTCGAGTCAAGTTCACGCAGATATCATTCCTATTCTTAGCATTGTGCTTTTAGACCAGATTGTCACCGTATTTAAAACTTTTAGTAGATAGCCGTGATCAGATTCTTAGGCCCTTCTGGCGCTCTCAGGGTACGAGGCTTAGTGGCAAGATCGGCAGGGTGCGACACTGTTTTTTGCAGGTTTCCAGTTCGATTCCCGAAAATTTGCAAATATATTTATATATTTTATTTTTTAAATTTATTTTAGCTATTTTCTCCATTATACCTACAGTTACTATGAATCATTAAATATCATATGCTTCAAAAATAAAATTTAATCTCAAAATATTTATATATTTAATCGAAATTTTTCGAGGCAAGTTCACGCACATGCGCAGATATCATTCCTATTCTTAGCATTGTGCTTTTAGACCAGATTGTCACCGTATTTAAAACTTTTAGTAGATAGCCGTGATCAGATTCTTAGGCCCTTCTGGCGCTCTCAGGGTACGAGGCTTGGTGGCAAGATCGGCAGGGTGCGACACTGTTTTTTGCATTTCTCCAGTGCCATTCCCGAACATTTGCAAATATATTTATATATTTTATTTTTTAAATTTATTTTAGCTATTTTTCTCCATTATGGCTACAGTTACTATGAATCATTAAATATCATATGCTTCAAAAATAAAATTTAATCTCAAAATATTTATATATTTAATCGAAATTTTTCGAGTCAAGTTCACGCAGATGTGCAGACATCATTCCTATTCTTAGCATTGTGCTTTTAGACCAGATTGTCACCGTATTTAAAACTTTTAGTAGATAGCCGTGATCAGATTCTTAGGCCCTTCCGGCGCTCTCAGGGTACGAGGTTTGGTGGCAAGATCGGCAGAGTGCGACAGTGTTTTTTGCAGGTCTCCAGTTCGATTCCCGAAAATTTGCAAATATATTTATATATTTTATTTTTTAAATTTATTTTAGCTATTTTTCTCCATTTAGCCTACAGTTACTATGAATCATTAAATATCATATGCTTCAAAAATAAAATTTAATCTAAAAATATTTATATATTTAATCGAAATTTTTCGAGTCAAGTTCACGCAGATATCATTCCTATTCTTAGCATTGTGCTTTTAGACCAGATTGTCACCGTATTTAAAACTTTTAGTAGATAGCCGTGATCAGATTCTTAGGCCCTTCCGGCGCTCTCAGGGTACGAGGCTTGGTGGCAAGATCGGCAGGGTGCGACACTGTTTTTTGCAGGTCTCCAGTTCGATTCCCGAAAATTTGCAAATATATTTATATATTTTATTTTTTAAATTTATTTTAGCTATTTTTCTCCATTATGCCTACAGTTACTATGAATCATTAACTATCATATGCTTCAAAAATAAAATTTAATCTCAAAATATTTATATATTTAATCGAAATTTTTCGAGTCAAGTTCACGCAGATATCATTCCTATTCTTAGCATTGTGCTTTTAGACCAGATTGTCACCGTATTTAAAACTTTTAGTAGATAACCGTGATCAGATTCTTAGGCCCTTCCGGCGCTCTCAGGGTACGAGGCCTGGTGGCAAGATTGGCAGGGTGCGACACTGTTTTTTGCAGGTCTCCAGTTCGATTCCCGAAAATTTGCAAATATATTTATATATTTTATTTTTTAAATTTATTTTAGCTATTTTTCTCCATTATACCTACAGTTACATTGAATTATTAAATATCATATAATTCAAAAATAAAATTTAATCTCAAAATATTTATATATTTAATCGAAATTTTTCGAGTCAAGTTCACGCACATGCGCAGATATCATTCCTATTCTTAGCATTGTGCTTTTAGACCAGATTGTCACCGAATTTAAAACTTTTAGTAGATAGCCGTGATCAGATTCTTAGGCCCTTCTGGTGCTCTCAGGGTACGAGGTTTGGTGGCAAGATCGGCAGGGTACGACAGTGTTTTTTGCAGGTCTCCAGTTCGATTCCCGAAAATTTGCAAATATATTTATATATTTTATTTTTTAAATTTATTTTAGCTATTTTTCTCCATTATGCCTACAGTTACTATGAATCATTAAATATCATATGCTTCAAAAATAAAATTTAATCTCAAAATATTTATATATTTAATCGAAATTTTTCGAGTCAAGTTCACGCAGATATCATTCCTATTCTTAGCATTGTGCTTTTAGACCAGATTGTCACCGATTTTAAAACTTTTAGTAGATAGCCGTGATCAGATTCTTAGGCCCTTCCGGCGCTCTCAGGGTACGAGGTTTGGTGTCAAGATCGGCAGAGTGCGACAGTGTTTTTTGCAGGTCTCCAGTTCGATTCCCGAAAATTTGCAAATATATTTATATATTTTATTTTTTAAATTTATTTTAGCTATTTTTCTCCATTTAGCCTACAGTTACTATGAATCATTAAATATCATATGCTTCAAAAATAAAATTTAATCTAAAATATTTATATATTTAATCGAAATTTTTCGAGTCAAGTTCACGCACATGCGCAGATATCATTCCTATTCTTAGCATTGTGCTTTTAGACCAGATTGTCACCGTATTTAAAACTTTTAGTAGATAGCCGTGATCAGATTCTTAGGCCCTTCTGGCGCTCTCTGGGTACGAGGCTTAGTGGCAAGATCGGCAGGGTGCGACAGTGTTTTTTGCAGGTCTCCAGTTCGATTCCCGAAAATTTGCAAATATATTTATATATTTTATTTTTTAAATTTATTTTAGCTATTTTCTCCATTATACCTACAGTTACTATGAATCATTAAATATCATATGCTTCAAAAATAAAATTTAATCTCAAAATATTTATATATTTAATCGAAATTTTTCGAGGCAAGTTCACGCACATGCGCAGATATCATTCCTATTCTTAGCATTGTGCTTTTAGACCAGATTGTCACCGTATTTAAAACTTTTAGTAGATAGCCGTGATCAGATTCTTAGGCCCTTCCGGCGCTCTCAGGGTACGAGGCTTGGTGGCAAGATCGGCAGGGTGCGACACTGTTTTTTGCAGGTCTCCAGTTCGATTCCCGAAAATTTGCAAATATATTTATATATTTTATTTTTTAAATTTATTTTAGCTATTTTTCTCCATTATGCCTACAGTTACTATGAATCATTAACTATCATATGCTTCAAAAATAAAATTTAATCTCAAAATATTTATATATTTAATCGAAATTTTTCGAGTCAAGTTCACGCAGATATCATTCCTATTCTTAGCATTGTGCTTTTAGACCAGATTGTCACCGTATTTAAAACTTTTAGTAGATAACCGTGATCAGATTCTTAGGCCCTTCCGGCGCTCTCAGGGTACGAGGCCTGGTGGCAAGATTGGCAGGGTGCGACACTGTTTTTTGCAGGTCTCCAGTTCGATTCCCGAAAATTTGCAAATATATTTATATATTTTATTTTTTAAATTTATTTTAGCTATTTTTCTCCATTATACCTACAGTTACATTGAATTATTAAATATCATATAATTCAAAAATAAAATTTAATCTCAAAATATTTATATATTTAATCGAAATTTTTCGAGTCAAGTTCACGCACATGCGCAGATATCATTCCTATTCTTAGCATTGTGCTTTTAGACCAGATTGTCACCGAATTTAAAACTTTTAGTAGATAGCCGTGATCAGATTCTTAGGCCCTTCTGGTGCTCTCAGGGTACGAGGTTTGGTGGCAAGATCGGCAGGGTACGACAGTGTTTTTTGCAGGTCTCCAGTTCGATTCCCGAAAATTTGCAAATATATTTATAAATTTTATTTTTTAAATTTATTTTAGCTATTTTTCTCCATTATGCCTACAGTTACTATGAATCATTAAATATCATATGCTTCAAAAATAAAATTTAATCTCAAAATATTTATATATTTAATCGAAATTTTTCGAGTCAATTTCACGCACATGCGCAGATATCATTCCTATTCTTAGCATTGTGCTTTTAGACCAGATTGTCACCGTATTTAAAACTTTTAGTAGATAGCCGTGATCAGATTCTTAGGCTCTTCTGGCGCTCTAAGGGTACGAGGCTTGGTGGCAAGATCGGCAGGGTGCGACACTGTTTTTTGCAGGTCTCCAGTTCGATTCCCGAAAATTTGCAAATATATTTATATATTTTATTTTTTAAATTTATTTTAGCTATTTTTCTCCATTATGCCTACAGTTACTATGAATCATTAACTATCATATGCTTCAAAAATAAAATTTAATCTCAAAATATTTATATATTTAATCGAAATTTTTCGAGTCAAGTTCACGCAGATATCATTCCTATTCTTAGCATTGTGCTTTTAGACCAGATTGTCACCGTATTTAAAACTTTTAGTAGATAACCGTGATCAGATTCTTAGGCCCTTCCGGCGCTCTCAGGGTACGAGGCCTGGTGGCAAGATTGGCAGGGTGCGACACTGTTTTTTGCAGGTCTCCAGTTCGATTCCCGAAAATTTGCAAATATATTTATATATTTTATTTTTTAAATTTATTTTAGCTATTTTTCTCCATTATACCTACAGTTACATTGAATTATTAAATATCATATAATTCAAAAATAAAATTTAATCTCAAAATATTTATATATTTAATCGAAATTTTTCGAGTCAAGTTCACGCACATGCGCAGATATCATTCCTATTCTTAGCATTGTGCTTTTAGACCAGATTGTCACCGAATTTAAAACTTTTAGTAGATAGCCGTGATCAGATTCTTAGGCCCTTCTGGTGCTCTCAGGGTACGAGGTTTGGTGGCAAGATCGGCAGGGTGCGACAATGTTTTTTGCAGGTCTCCAGTTCGATTCCCGAAAATTTGCAAATATATTTATATATTTTATTTTTTAAATTTATTTTAGCTATTTTTCTCCATTATGCCTACAGTTACTATGAATCATTAAATATCATATGCTTCAAAAATAAAATTTAATCTCAAAATATTTATATATTTAATCGAAATTTTTCGAGTCAAGTTCACGCAGATATCATTCCTATTCTTAGCATTGTGCTTTTAGACCAGATTGTCACCGAATTTAAAACTTTTAGTAGATAGCCGTGATCAGATTCTTAGGCCCTTCCGGCGCTCTCAGGGTACGAGGTTTGGTGTCAAGATCGGCAGAGTGCGACAGTGTTTTTTGCAGGTCTCCAGTTCGATTCCCGAAAATTTGCAAATATATTTATATATTTTATTTTTTAAATTTATTTTAGCTATTTTTCTCCATTTAGCCTACAGTTACTATGAATCATTAAATATCATATGCTTCAAAAATAAAATTTAATCTAAAATATTTATATATTTAATCGAAATTTTTCGAGTCAAGTTCACGCACATGCGCAGATATCATTCCTATTCTTAGCATTGTGCTTTTAGACCAGATTGTCACCGTATTTAAACTTTTAGTAGATAGCCGTGATCAGATTCTTAGGCCCTTCTGGCGCTCTCTGGGTACGAGGCTTAGTGGCAAGATCGGCAGGGTGCGACAGTGTTTTTTGCAGGTCTCCAGTTCGATTCCCGAAAATTTGCAAATATATTTATATATTTTATTTTTTAAATTTATTTTAGCTATTTTCTCCATTATACCTACAGTTACTATGAATCATTAAATATCATATGCTTCAAAAATAAAATTTAATCTCAAAATATTTATATATTTAATCGAAATTTTTCGAGTCAATTTCACGCACATGCGCAGATATCATTCCTATTCTTAGCATTGTGCTTTTAGACCAGATTGTCACCGTATTTAAAACTTTTAGTAGATAGCCGTGATCAGATTCTTAGGCTCTTCTGGCGCTCTAAGGGTACGAGGCTTGGTGGCAAGATCGGCAGGGTGCGACACTGTTTTTTGCAGGTCTCCAGTTCGATTCCCGAAAATTTGCAAATATATTTATATATTTTATTTTTTAAATTTATTTTAGCTATTTTTCTCCATTATGCCTACAGTTACTATGAATCATTAAATATCATATGCTTCAAAAATAAAATTTAATCTCAAAATATTTATATATTTAATCGAAATTTTTCGAGTCAAGTTCACGCAGATATCATTCCTATTCTTAGCATTGTGCTTTTAGACCAGATTGTCACCGAATTTAAAACTTTTAGTAGATAGCCGTGATCAGATTCTTAGGCCCTTCCGGCGCTCTCAGGGTACGAGGTTTGGTGGCAAGATCGGCAGAGTGCGACAGTGTTTTTTGCAGGTCTCCAGTTCGATTCCCGAAAATTTGCAAATATATTTATATATTTTATTTTTTAAATTTATTTTAGCTATTTTTCTCCATTTAGCCTACAGTTACTATGAATCATTAAATATCATATGCTTCAAAAATAAAATTTAATCTAAAATATTTATATATTTAATCGAAATTTTTCGAGTCAAGTTCACGCAGATATCATTCCTATTCTTAGCATTGTGCTTTTAGACCAGATTGTCACCGTATTTAAAACTTTTAGTAGATAGCCGTGATCAGATTCTTAGGCCCTTCTGGCGCTTTCAGGGTACGAGGTTTGGTGGCAAGATCGGCAGGGTACGACATTGTTTTTTGCAGGTCTCCAGTTCGATTCCCGAAAATTTGCAAATATTTTTATATATTTTATTTTTTTAAATATATTTTAGCTATTTTTCTCCATTATACCTACAGTTACTATGAATCATTAAATATCATATGCTTCAAAAATAAAATTTAATCTAAAAATATTTATATATTTAATCGAAATTTTTCGAGTCAAGTTCACGCACATGCGCAGATATCATTCCTATTCTTAGCATTGTGCTTTTAGACCATATTGTCACCGTATTTAAAACTTTTAGTAGATAGCCGTGATCAGATTCTTAGGCCCTTCTGGCGCTCTCAGGGTACGAGGCTTAGTGGCAAGATCGGCAGGGTGCGACAGTGTTTTTTGCAGGTCTCCAGTTCGATTCCCGAAAATTTGCAAATATATTTAAATATTTTATTTTTTAAATTTATTTTAGCTATTTTTCTCCATTATACCTACAGTTACTATGAATCATTAAATATCATATGCTTCAAAAATAAAATTTAATCTAAAAATATTTATATATTTAATCGAAATTTTTCGAGTCAAGTTCACGCAGATATCATTCCTATTCTTAGCATTGTGCTTTTAGACCAGATTGTCACCGAATTTAAAACTTTTAGTAGATAGCCGTGATCAGATTGTTAGGCCCTTCCGGCGCTCTCAGGGTACGAGGTTTGTGGCAAGATCGGCAGGGTACGACATTGTTTTTTGCAGGTCTCCAGTTCGATTCCCGAAAATTTGCAAATATTTTTATATATTTTATTTTTTTAAATATATTTTAGCTATTTTTCTCCATTATACCTACAGTTACTATGAATCATTAAATATCATATGCTTCAAAAATAAAATTTAATCTAAAAATATTTATATATTTAATCGAAATTTTTCGAGTCAAGTTCACGCACATGCGCAGATATCATTCCTATTCTTAGCATTGTGCTTTTAGACCATATTGTCACCGTATTTAAAACTTTTAGTAGATAGCCGTGATCAGATTCTTAGGCCCTTCTGGCGCTCTCAGGGTACGAGGCTTAGTGGCAAGATCGGCAGGGTGCGACAGTGTTTTTTGCAGGTCTCCAGTTCGATTCCCGAAAATTTGCAAATATATTTAAATATTTTATTTTTTAAATTTATTTTAGCTATTTTTCTCCATTATACCTACAGTTACTATGAATCATTAAATATCATATGCTTCAAAAATAAAATTTAATCTAAAAATATTTATATATTTAATCGAAATTTTTCGAGTCAAGTTCACGCAGATATCATTCCTATTCTTAGCATTGTGCTTTTAGACCAGATTGTCACCGTATTTAAAACTTTTAGTAGATAGCCGTGATCAGATTCTTAGGCCCTTCTGGCGCTCTCAGGGTACGAGGCTTGGTGGCAAGATCGGCAGGGTGCGACACTGTTTTTTGCATTTCTCCAGTGCGATTCCCGAACATTTGCAAATATATTTATATATTTTATTTTTTAAATTTATTTTAGCTATTTTTCTCCATTATGCCTACAGTTACTATGAATCATTAAATATCATATGCTTCAAAAATAAAATTTAA
Organism: Argiope bruennichi; assembly: GCF_947563725.1. Lineage (NCBI taxonomy): Eukaryota > Metazoa > Arthropoda > Arachnida > Araneae > Araneidae > Argiope > Argiope bruennichi. The sequence goes on from NC_079159.1 coordinate 102,174,815, forward strand.
TCTCAAAATATTTATATATTTAATCGAAATTTTTCGAGTCAAGTTCACGCAGATGTGCAGATGTCATTCCTATTCTTAGCATTGTGCTTTTAGACCAGATTGTCACCGTATTTAAAACTTTTAGTAGATAGCCGTGATCAGATTCTTAGGCCCTTCCGGCGCTCTCAGGGTACGAGGTTTGGTGGCAAGATCGGCAGAGTGCGAAAGTGTTTTTTGCAGGTCAACAGTTCGATTCCCGAAAATTTGCAAATATATTTATATATTTTATTTTTTAAATTTATTTTAGCTATTTTTCTCCATTTAGCCTACAGTTACTATGAATCATTAAATATCATATGCTTCAAAAATAAAATTTAATCTAAAAATATTTATATATTTAATCGAAATTTTTCGAGTCAAGTTCACGCAGATATCATTCCTATTCTTAGCATTGTGCTTTTAGACCAGATTGTCACCGTATTTAAAACTTTTAGTAGATAGCCGTGATCAGATTCTTAGGCCCTTCCGGCGCTCTCAGGGTACGAGGCTTGGTGGCAAGATCGGCAGGGTGCGACACTGTTTTTTGCAGGTCTCCAGTTCGATTCCCGAAAATTTGCAAATATATTTATATATTTTATTTTTTAAATTTATTTTAGCTATTTTTCTCCATTATGCCTACAGTTACTATGAATCATTAAATATCATATGCTTCAAAAATAAAATTTAATCTCAAAATATTCATATATTTAATCGAAATTTTTCGAGTCAAGTTCACGCACATGCGCAGATATCATTCCTATTCTTAGCATTGTGCTTTTAGACCAGATTGTCACCGTATTTAAAACTTTTAGTAGATAGCCGTGATCAGATTCTTAGGCCCTTCTGGCGCTCTCTGGGTACGAGGCTTAGTGGCAAGATCGGAAGGGTGCGACAGTGTTTTTTGCAGGTTTCCAGTTCGATTCCCGAAAATTTGCAAATATATTTAAATATTTTATTTTTTAAATTTATTTTAGCTATTTTTCTCCATTTAGCCTACAGTTACTATGAATCATTAAATATCATATGCTTCAAAAATAAAATTTAATCTAAAAATATTTATATATTTAATCGAAATTTTTCGAGTCAAGTTCACGCAGATATCATTCCTATTCTTAGCATTGTGCTTTTAGACCAGATTGTCACCGTATTTAAAACTTTTAGTAGATAGCCGTGATCAGATTCTTAGGCCCTTCCGGCGCTCTCAGGGTACGAGGCTTGGTGGCAAGATCGGCAGGGTGCGACACTGTTTTTTGCAGGTCTCCAGTTCGATTCCCGAAAATTTGCAAATATATTTATATATTTTATTTTTTAAATTTATTTTAGCTATTTTTCTCCATTATGCCTACAGTTACTATGAATCATTAAATATCATATGCTTCAAAAATAAAATTTAATCTCAAAATATTTATATATTTAATCGAAATTTTTCGAGTCAAGTTCACGCAGATGTGCAGATGTCATTCCTATTCTTAGCATTGTGCTTTTAGACCAGATTGTCACCGTATTTAAAACTTTTAGTAGATAGCCGTGATCAGATTCTTAGGCCCTTCCGGCGCTCTCAGGGTACGAGGTTTGGTGGCAAGATCGGCAGAGTGCGACAGTGTTTTTTGCAGGTCAACAGTTCGATTCCCGAAAATTTGCAAATATATTTATATATTTTATTTTTTAAATTTATTTTAGCTATTTTTCTCCATTTAGCCTACAGTTACTATGAATCATTAAATATCATATGCTTCAAAAATAAAATTTAATCTAAAAATATTTATATATTTAATCGAAATTTTTCGAGTCAAGTTCACGCAGATATCATTCCTATTCTTAGCATTGTGCTTTTAGACCAGATTGTCACCGTATTTAAAACTTTTAGTAGATAGCCGTGATCAGATTCTTAGGCCCTTCCGGCGCTCTCAGGGTACGAGGCTTGGTGGCAAGATCGGCAGGGTGCGACACTGTTTTTTGCAGGTCTCCAGTTCGATTCCCGAAAATTTGCAAATATATTTATATATTTTATTTTTTAAATTTATTTTAGCTATTTTTCTCCATTATGCCTACAGTTACTATGAATCATTAAATATCATATGCTTCAAAAATAAAATTTAATCTCAAAATATTCATATATTTAATCGAAATTTTTCGAGTCAAGTTCACGCACATGCGCAGATATCATTCCTATTCTTAGCATTGTGCTTTTAGACCAGATTGTCACCGTATTTAAAACTTTTAGTAGATAGCCGTGATCAGATTCTTAGGCCCTTCTGGCGCTCTCTGGGTACGAGGCTTAGTGGCAAGATCGGCAGGGTGCGACAGTGTTTTTTGCAGGTTTCCAGTTCGATTCCCGAAAATTTGCAAATATATTTATATATTTTATTTTTTAAATTTATTTTAGCTATTTTTCTCCATTATGCCTACAGTTACTATGAATCATTAAATATCATATGCTTCAAAAATAAAATTTAATCTCAAAATATTTATATATTTAATCGAAATTTTTCGAGTCAAGTTCACGCAGATATCATTCCTATTCTTAGCATTGTGCTTTTAGACCAGATTGTCACCGAATTTAAAACTTTTAGTAGATAGCCGTGATCAGATTCTTAGGCCCTTCCGGCGCTCTCAGGGTACGAGGTTTGTGGCAAGATCGGCAGGGTACGACAGTGTTTTTTGCAGGTCTCCAGTTCGATTCCCAAAAATTTGCAAATATATTTATATATTTTATTTTTTTAAATATATTTTAGCTATTTTTCTCCATTATACCTACAGTTACTATGAATCATTAAATATCATATGCTTCAAAAATAAAATTTAATCTAAAAATATTTATATATTTAATCGAAATTTTTCGAGTCAAGTTCACGCACATGCGCAGATATCATTCCTATTCTTAGCATTGTGCTTTTAGACCAGATTGTCACCGTATTTAAAACTTTTAGTAGATAGCCGTGATCAGATTCTTAGGCCCTTCTGGCGCTCTCAGGGTACGAGGCTTAGTGGCAAGATCGGCAGGGTGCGACAGTGTTTTTTGCAGGTCTCCAGTTCGATTCCCGAAAATTTGCAAATATATTTATATATTTTATTTTTTAAATTTATTTTAGCTATTTTTCTCCATTATACCTACAGTTACTATGAATCATTAAATATCATATGCTTCAAAAATAAAATTTAATCTCAAAATATTTATATATTTAATCGAAATTTTTCGAGTCAAGTTCACGCAGATATCATTCCTATTCTTAGCATTGTGCTTTTAGACCAGATTGTCACCGAATTTAAAACTTTTAGTAGATAGCCGTGATCAGATTCTTAGGCCCTTCCGGCGCTCTCAGGGTACGAGGTTTGTGGCAAGATCGGCAGGGTACGACATTGTTTTTTGCAGGTCTCCAGTTCGATTCCCGAAAATTTGCAAATATTTTTATATATTTTATTTTTTTAAATATATTTTAGCTATTTTTCTCCATTATACCTACAGTTACTATGAATCATTAAATATCATATGCTTCAAAAATAAAATTTAATCTAAAAATATTTATATATTTAATCGAAATTTTTCGAGTCAAGTTCACGCACATGCGCAGATATCATTCCTATTCTTAGCATTGTGCTTTTAGACCATATTGTCACCGTATTTAAAACTTTTAGTAGATAGCCGTGATCAGATTCTTAGGCCCTTCTGGCGCTCTCAGGGTACGAGGCTTAGTGGCAAGATCGGCAGGGTGCGACAGTGTTTTTTGCAGGTCTCCAGTTCGATTCCCGAAAATTTGCAAATATATTTAAATATTTTATTTTTTAAATTTATTTTAGCTATTTTTCTCCATTATACCTACAGTTACTATGAATCATTAAATATCATATGCTTCAAAAATAAAATTTAATCTAAAAATATTTATATATTTAATCGAAATTTTTCGAGTCAAGTTCACGCAGATATCATTCCTATTCTTAGCATTGTGCTTTTAGACCAGATTGTCACCGTATTTAAAACTTTTAGTAGATAGCCGTGATAAGATTCTTAGGCCCTTCTGGCGCTCTCAGGGTACGAGGCTTGGTGGCAAGATCGGCAGGGTGCGACACTGTTTTTTGCATTTCTCCAGTGCGATTCCCGAACATTTGCAAATATATTTATATATTTTATTTTTTAAATTTATTTTAGCTATTTTTCTCCATTATGCCTACAGTTACTATGAATCATTAAATATCATATGCTTCAAAAATAAAATTTAATCTCAAAATATTTATATATTTAATCGAAATTTTTCGAGTCAAGTTCACGCAGATGTGCAGATGTCATTCCTATTCTTAGCATTGTGCTTTTAGACCAGATTGTCACCGTATTTAAAACTTTTAGTAGATAGCCGTGATCAGATTCTTAGGCCCTTCCGGCGCTCTCAGGGTACGAGGTTTGGTGGCAAGATCGGCAGAGTGCGACAGTGTTTTTTGCAGGTCAACAGTTCGATTCCCGAAAATTTGCAAATATATTTATATATTTTATTTTTTAAATTTATTTTAGCTATTTTTCTCCATTTAGCCTACAGTTACTATGAATCATTAAATATCATATGCTTCAAAAATAAAATTTAATCTAAAAATATTTATATATTTAATCGAAATTTTTCGAGGCAAGTTCACGCACATGCGCAGATATCATTCCTATTCTTAGCATTGTGCTTTTAGACCAGATTGTCACCGTATTTAAAACTTTTAGTAGATAGCCGTGATCAGATTCTTAGGCCCTTCTGGCGCTCTCAGGGTACGAGGCTTGGTGGCAAGATCGGCAGGGTGCGACACTGTTTTTTGCATTTCTCCAGTTCGATTCCCGAAAATTTGCAAATATATTTATATATTTTATTTTTTAAATTTATTTTAGCTATTTTTCTCCATTATGCCTACAGTTACTATGAATCATTAAATATCATATGCTTCAAAAATAAAATTTAATCTCAAAATATTTATATATTTAATCGAAATTTTTCGAGTCAAGTTCACGCAGATATCATTCCTATTCTTAGCATTGTGCTTTTAGACCAGATTGTCACCGTATTTAAAACTTTTAGTAGATAGCCGTGATCAGATTCTTAGGCCCTTCTGGCGCTCTCAGGGTACGAGGCTTAGTGGCAAGATCGGCAGGGTGCGACACTGTTTTTTGCAGGTTTCCAGTTCGATTCCCGAAAATTTGCAAATATATTTATATATTTTATTTTTTAAATTTATTTTAGCTATTTTCTCCATTATACCTACAGTTACTATGAATCATTAAATATCATATGCTTCAAAAATAAAATTTAATCTCAAAATATTTATATATTTAATCGAAATTTTTCGAGGCAAGTTCACGCACATGCGCAGATATCATTCCTATTCTTAGCATTGTGCTTTTAGACCAGATTGTCACCGTATTTAAAACTTTTAGTAGATAGCCGTGATCAGATTCTTAGGCCCTTCTGGCGCTCTCAGGGTACGAGGCTTGGTGGCAAGATCGGCAGGGTGCGACACTGTTTTTTGCATTTCTCCAGTGCGATTCCCGAACATTTGCAAATATATTTATATATTTTATTTTTTAAATTTATTTTAGCTATTTTTCTCCATTATGGCTACAGTTACTATGAATCATTAAATATCATATGCTTCAAAAATAAAATTTAATCTCAAAATATTTATATATTTAATCGAAATTTTTCGAGTCAAGTTCACGCAGATGTGCAGACATCATTCCTATTCTTAGCATTGTGCTTTTAGACCAGATTGTCACCGTATTTAAAACTTTTAGTAGATAGCCGTGATCAGATTCTTAGGCCCTTCCGGCGCTCTCAGGGTACGAGGTTTGGTGGCAAGATCGGCAGAGTGCGACAGTGTTTTTTGCAGGTCTCCAGTTCGATTCCCGAAAATTTGCAAATATATTTATATATTTTATTTTTTAAATTTATTTTAGCTATTTTTCTCCATTTAGCCTACAGTTACTATGAATCATTAAATATCATATGCTTCAAAAATAAAATTTAATCTAAAAATATTTATATATTTAATCGAAATTTTTCGAGTCAAGTTCACGCAGATATCATTCCTATTCTTAGCATTGTGCTTTTAGACCAGATTGTCACCGTATTTAAAACTTTTAGTAGATAGCCGTGATCAGATTCTTAGGCCCTTCCGGCGCTCTCAGGGTACGAGGCTTGGTGGCAAGATCGGCAGGGTGCGACACTGTTTTTTGCAGGTCTCCAGTTCGATTCCCGAAAATTTGCAAATATATTTATATATTTTATTTTTTAAATTTATTTTAGCTATTTTTCTCCATTATGCCTACAGTTACTATGAATCATTAACTATCATATGCTTCAAAAATAAAATTTAATCTCAAAATATTTATATATTTAATCGAAATTTTTCGAGTCAAGTTCACGCAGATATCATTCCTATTCTTAGCATTGTGCTTTTAGACCAGATTGTCACCGTATTTAAAACTTTTAGTAGATAACCGTGATCAGATTCTTAGGCCCTTCCGGCGCTCTCAGGGTACGAGGCCTGGTGGCAAGATTGGCAGGGTGCGACACTGTTTTTTGCAGGTCTCCAGTTCGATTCCCGAAAATTTGCAAATATATTTATATATTTTATTTTTTAAATTTATTTTAGCTATTTTTCTCCATTATACCTACAGTTACATTGAATTATTAAATATCATATAATTCAAAAATAAAATTTAATCTCAAAATATTTATATATTTAATCGAAATTTTTCGAGTCAAGTTCACGCACATGCGCAGATATCATTCCTATTCTTAGCATTGTGCTTTTAGACCAGATTGTCACCGAATTTAAAACTTTTAGTAGATAGCCGTGATCAGATTCTTAGGCCCTTCTGGTGCTCTCAGGGTACGAGGTTTGGTGGCAAGATCGGCAGGGTACGACAGTGTTTTTTGCAGGTCTCCAGTTCGATTCCCGAAAATTTGCAAATATATTTATATATTTTATTTTTTAAATTTATTTTAGCTATTTTTCTCCATTATGCCTACAGTTACTATGAATCATTAAATATCATATGCTTCAAAAATAAAATTTAATCTCAAAATATTTATATATTTAATCGAAATTTTTCGAGTCAAGTTCACGCAGATATAATTCCTATTCTTAGCATTGTGCTTTTAGACCAGATTGTCACCGAATTTAAAACTTTTAGTAGATAGCCGTGATCAGATTCTTAGGCCCTTCCGGCGCTCTCAGGGTACGAGGTTTGGTGTCAAGATCGGCAGAGTGCGACAGTGTTTTTTGCAGGTCTCCAGTTCGATTCCCGAAAATTTGCAAATATATTTATATATTTTATTTTTTAAATTTATTTTAGCTATTTTTCTCCATTTAGCCTACAGTTACTATGAATCATTAAATATCATATGCTTCAAAAATAAAATTTAATCTAAAATATTTATATATTTAATCGAAATTTTTCGAGTCAAGTTCACGCACATGCGCAGATATCATTCCTATTCTTAGCATTGTGCTTTTAGACCAGATTGTCACCGTATTTAAAACTTTTAGTAGATAGCCGTGATCAGATTCTTAGGCCCTTCTGGCGCTCTCTGGGTACGAGGCTTAGTGGCAAGATCGGCAGGGTGCGACAGTGTTTTTTGCAGGTCTCCAGTTCGATTCCCGAAAATTTGCAAATATATTTATATATTTTATTTTTTAAATTTATTTTAGCTATTTTCTCCATTATACCTACAGTTACTATGAATCATTAAATATCATATGCTTCAAAAATAAAATTTAATCTCAAAATATTTATATATTTAATCGAAATTTTTCGAGGCAAGTTCACGCACATGCGCAGATATCATTCCTATTCTTAGCATTGTGCTTTTAGACCAGATTGTCACCGTATTTAAAACTTTTAGTAGATAGCCGTGATCAGATTCTTAGGCCCTTCCGGCGCTCTCAGGGTACGAGGCTTGGTGGCAAGATCGGCAGGGTGCGACACTGTTTTTTGCAGGTCTCCAGTTCGATTCCCGAAAATTTGCAAATATATTTATATATTTTATTTTTTAAATTTATTTTAGCTATTTTTCTCCATTATGCCTACAGTTACTATGAATCATTAACTATCATATGCTTCAAAAATAAAATTTAATCTCAAAATATTTATATATTTAATCGAAATTTTTCGAGTCAAGTTCACGCAGATATCATTCCTATTCTTAGCATTGTGCTTTTAGACCAGATTGTCACCGTATTTAAAACTTTTAGTAGATAACCGTGATCAGATTCTTAGGCCCTTCCGGCGCTCTCAGGGTACGAGGCCTGGTGGCAAGATTGGCAGGGTGCGACACTGTTTTTTGCAGGTCTCCAGTTCGATTCCCGAAAATTTGCAAATATATTTATATATTTTATTTTTTAAATTTATTTTAGCTATTTTTCTCCATTATACCTACAGTTACATTGAATTATTAAATATCATATAATTCAAAAATAAAATTTAATCTCAAAATATTTATATATTTAATCGAAATTTTTCGAGTCAAGTTCACGCACATGCGCAGATATCATTCCTATTCTTAGCATTGTGCTTTTAGACCAGATTGTCACCGAATTTAAAACTTTTAGTAGATAGCCGTGATCAGATTCTTAGGCCCTTCTGGTGCTCTCAGGGTACGAGGTTTGGTGGCAAGATCGGCAGGGTACGACAGTGTTTTTTGCAGGTCTCCAGTTCGATTCCCGAAAATTTGCAAATATATTTATAAATTTTATTTTTTAAATTTATTTTAGCTATTTTTCTCCATTATGCCTACAGTTACTATGAATCATTAAATATCATATGCTTCAAAAATAAAATTTAATCTCAAAATATTTATATATTTAATCGAAATTTTTCGAGTCAATTTCACGCACATGCGCAGATATCATTCCTATTCTTAGCATTGTGCTTTTAGACCAGATTGTCACCGTATTTAAAACTTTTAGTAGATAGCCGTGATCAGATTCTTAGGCTCTTCTGGCGCTCTAAGGGTACGAGGCTTGGTGGCAAGATCGGCAGGGTGCGACACTGTTTTTTGCAGGTCTCCAGTTCGATTCCCGAAAATTTGCAAATATATTTATATATTTTATTTTTTAAATTTATTTTAGCTATTTTTCTCCATTATGCCTACAGTTACTATGAATCATTAACTATCATATGCTTCAAAAATAAAATTTAATCTCAAAATATTTATATATTTAATCGAAATTTTTCGAGTCAAGTTCACGCAGATATCATTCCTATTCTTAGCATTGTGCTTTTAGACCAGATTGTCACCGTATTTAAAACTTTTAGTAGATAACCGTGATCAGATTCTTAGGCCCTTCCGGCGCTCTCAGGGTACGAGGCCTGGTGGCAAGATTGGCAGGGTGCGACACTGTTTTTTGCAGGTCTCCAGTTCGATTCCCGAAAATTTGCAAATATATTTATATATTTTATTTTTTAAATTTATTTTAGCTATTTTTCTCCATTATACCTACAGTTACATTGAATTATTAAATATCATATAATTCAAAAATAAAATTTAATCTCAAAATATTTATATATTTAATCGAAATTTTTCGAGTCAAGTTCACGCACATGCGCAGATATCATTCCTATTCTTAGCATTGTGCTTTTAGACCAGATTGTCACCGAATTTAAAACTTTTAGTAGATAGCCGTGATCAGATTCTTAGGCCCTTCTGGTGCTCTCAGGGTACGAGGTTTGGTGGCAAGATCGGCAGGGTGCGACAATGTTTTTTGCAGGTCTCCAGTTCGATTCCCGAAAATTTGCAAATATATTTATATATTTTATTTTTTAAATTTATTTTAGCTATTTTTCTCCATTATGCCTACAGTTACTATGAATCATTAAATATCATATGCTTCAAAAATAAAATTTAATCTCAAAATATTTATATATTTAATCGAAATTTTTCGAGTCAAGTTCACGCAGATATCATTCCTATTCTTAGCATTGTGCTTTTAGACCAGATTGTCACCGAATTTAAAACTTTTAGTAGATAGCCGTGATCAGATTCTTAGGCCCTTCCGGCGCTCTCAGGGTACGAGGTTTGGTGTCAAGATCGGCAGAGTGCGACAGTGTTTTTTGCAGGTCTCCAGTTCGATTCCCGAAAATTTGCAAATATATTTATATATTTTATTTTTTAAATTTATTTTAGCTATTTTTCTCCATTTAGCCTACAGTTACTATGAATCATTAAATATCATATGCTTCAAAAATAAAATTTAATCTAAAATATTTATATATTTAATCGAAATTTTTCGAGTCAAGTTCACGCACATGCGCAGATATCATTCCTATTCTTAGCATTGTGCTTTTAGACCAGATTGTCACCGTATTTAAACTTTTAGTAGATAGCCGTGATCAGATTCTTAGGCCCTTCTGGCGCTCTCTGGGTACGAGGCTTAGTGGCAAGATCGGCAGGGTGCGACAGTGTTTTTTGCAGGTCTCCAGTTCGATTCCCGAAAATTTGCAAATATATTTATATATTTTATTTTTTAAATTTATTTTAGCTATTTTCTCCATTATACCTACAGTTACTATGAATCATTAAATATCATATGCTTCAAAAATAAAATTTAATCTCAAAATATTTATATATTTAATCGAAATTTTTCGAGGCAAGTTCACGCACATGCGCAGATATCATTCCTATTCTTAGCATTGTGCTTTTAGACCAGATTGTCACCGTATTTAAAACTTTTAGTAGATAGCCGTGATCAGATTCTTAGGCCCTTCCGGCGCTCTCAGGGTACGAGGCTTGGTGGCAAGATCGGCAGGGTGCGACACTGTTTTTTGCAGGTCTCCAGTTCGATTCCCGAAAATTTGCAAATATATTTATTTATTTTATTTTTTAAATTTATTTTAGCTATTTTTCTCCATTATGCCTACAGTTACTATGAATCATTAACTATCATATGCTTCAAAAATAAAATTTAATCTCAAAATATTTATATATTTAATCGAAATTTTTCGAGTCAAGTTCACGCAGATATCATTCCTATTCTTAGCATTGTGCTTTTAGACCAGATTGTCACCGTATTTAAAACTTTTAGTAGATAACCGTGATCAGATTCTTAGGCCCTTCCGGCGCTCTCAGGGTACGAGGCCTGGTGGCAAGATTGGCAGGGTGCGACACTGTTTTTTGCAGGTCTCCAGTTCGATTCCCGAAAATTTGCAAATATATTTATATATTTTATTTTTTAAATTTATTTTAGCTATTTTTCTCCATTATACCTACAGTTACATTGAATTATTAAATATCATATAATTCAAAAATAAAATTTAATCTCAAAATATTTATATATTTAATCGAAATTTTTCGAGTCAAGTTCACGCACATGCGCAGATATCATTCCTATTCTTAGCATTGTGCTTTTAGACCAGATTGTCACCGAATTTAAAACTTTTAGTAGATAGCCGTGATCAGATTCTTAGGCCCTTCTGGTGCTCTCAGGGTACGAGGTTTGGTGGCAAGATCGGCAGGGTACGACAGTGTTTTTTGCAGGTCTCCAGTTCGATTCCCGAAAATTTGCAAATATATTTATAAATTTTATTTTTTAAATTTATTTTAGCTATTTTTCTCCATTATGCCTACAGTTACTATGAATCATTAAATATCATATGCTTCAAAAATAAAATTTAATCTCAAAATATTTATATATTTAATCGAAATTTTTCGAGTCAATTTCACGCACATGCGCAGATATCATTCCTATTCTTAGCATTGTGCTTTTAGACCAGATTGTCACCGTATTTAAAACTTTTAGTAGATAGCCGTGATCAGATTCTTAGGCTCTTCTGGCGCTCTAAGGGTACGAGGCTTGGTGGCAAGATCGGCAGGGTGCGACACTGTTTTTTGCAGGTCTCCAGTTCGATTCCCGAAAATTTGCAAATATATTTATATATTTTATTTTTTAAATTTATTTTAGCTATTTTTCTCCATTATGCCTACAGTTACTATGAATCATTAAATATCATATGCTTCAAAAATAAAATTTAATCTCAAAATATTTATATATTTAATCGAAATTTTTCGAGTCAAGTTCACGCAGATATCATTCCTATTCTTAGCATTGTGCTTTTAGACCAGATTGTCACCGAATTTAAAACTTTTAGTAGATAGCCGTGATCAGATTCTTAGGCCCTTCCGGCGCTCTCAGGGTACGAGGTTTGGTGGCAAGATCGGCAGAGTGCGACAGTGTTTTTTGCAGGTCTCCAGTTCGATTCCCGAAAATTTGCAAATATATTTATATATTTTATTTTTTAAATTTATTTTAGCTATTTTTCTCCATTTAGCCTACAGTTACTATGAATCATTAAATATCATATGCTTCAAAAATAAAATTTAATCTAAAATATTTATATATTTAATCGAAATTTTTCGAGTCAAGTTCACGCAGATATCATTCCTATTCTTAGCATTGTGCTTTTAGACCAGATTGTCACCGTATTTAAAACTTTTAGTAGATAGCCGTGATCAGATTCTTAGGCCCTTCTGGCGCTTTCAGGGTACGAGGTTTGGTGGCAAGATCGGCAGGGTACGACATTGTTTTTTGCAGGTCTCCAGTTCGATTCCCGAAAATTTGCAAATATTTTTATATATTTTATTTTTTTAAATATATTTTAGCTATTTTTCTCCATTATACCTACAGTTACTATGAATCATTAAATATCATATGCTTCAAAAATAAAATTTAATCTAAAAATATTTATATATTTAATCGAAATTTTTCGAGTCAAGTTCACGCACATGCGCAGATATCATTCCTATTCTTAGCATTGTGCTTTTAGACCATATTGTCACCGTATTTAAAACTTTTAGTAGATAGCCGTGATCAGATTCTTAGGCCCTTCTGGCGCTCTCAGGGTACGAGGCTTAGTGGCAAGATCGGCAGGGTGCGACAGTGTTTTTTGCAGGTCTCCAGTTCGATTCCCGAAAATTTGCAAATATATTTAAATATTTTATTTTTTAAATTTATTTTAGCTATTTTTCTCCATTATACCTACAGTTACTATGAATCATTAAATATCATATGCTTCAAAAATAAAATTTAATCTAAAAATATTTATATATTTAATCGAAATTTTTCGAGTCAAGTTCACGCAGATATCATTCCTATTCTTAGCATTGTGCTTTTAGACCAGATTGTCACCGAATTTAAAACTTTTAGTAGATAGCCGTGATCAGATTGTTAGGCCCTTCCGGCGCTCTCAGGGTACGAGGTTTGTGGCAAGATCGGCAGGGTACGACATTGTTTTTTGCAGGTCTCCAGTTCGATTCCCGAAAATTTGCAAATATTTTTATATATTTTATTTTTTTAAATATATTTTAGCTATTTTTCTCCATTATACCTACAGTTACTATGAATCATTAAATATCATATGCTTCAAAAATAAAATTTAATCTAAAAATATTTATATATTTAATCGAAATTTTTCGAGTCAAGTTCACGCACATGCGCAGATATCATTCCTATTCTTAGCATTGTGCTTTTAGACCATATTGTCACCGTATTTAAAACTTTTAGTAGATAGCCGTGATCAGATTCTTAGGCCCTTCTGGCGCTCTCAGGGTACGAGGCTTAGTGGCAAGATCGGCAGGGTGCGACAGTGTTTTTTGCAGGTCTCCAGTTCGATTCCCGAAAATTTGCAAATATATTTAAATATTTTATTTTTTAAATTTATTTTAGCTATTTTTCTCCATTATACCTACAGTTACTATGAATCATTAAATATCATATGCTTCAAAAATAAAATTTAATCTAAAAATATTTATATATTTAATCGAAATTTTTCGAGTCAAGTTCACGCAGATATCATTCCTATTCTTAGCATTGTGCTTTTAGACCAGATTGTCACCGTATTTAAAACTTTTAGTAGATAGCCGTGATCAGATTCTTAGGCCCTTCTGGCGCTCTCAGGGTACGAGGCTTGGTGGCAAGATCGGCAGGGTGCGACACTGTTTTTTGCATTTCTCCAGTGCGATTCCCGAACATTTGCAAATATATTTATATATTTTATTTTTTAAATTTATTTTAGCTATTTTTCTCCATTATGCCTACAGTTACTATGAATCATTAAATATCATATGCTTCAAAAATAAAATTTAATCTCAAAATATTTATATATTTAATCGAAATTTTTCGAGTCAAGTTCACGCAGATGTGCAGATGTCATTCCTATTCTTAGCATTGTGCTTTTAGACCAGATTGTCACCGTATTTAAAACTTTTAGTAGATAGCCGTGATCAGATTCTTAGGCCCTTCCGGCGCTCTCAGGGTACGAGGTTTGGTGGCAAGATCGGCAGAGTGCGAAAGTGTTTTTTGCAGGTCAACAGTTCGATTCCCGAAAATTTGCAAATATATTTATATATTTTATTTTTTAAATTTATTTTAGCTATTTTTCTCCATTTAGCCTACAGTTACTATGAATCATTAAATATCATATGCTTCAAAAATAAAATTTAATCTAAAAATATTTATATATTTAATCGAAATTTTTCGAGTCAAGTTCACGCAGATATCATTCCTATTCTTAGCATTGTGCTTTTAGACCAGATTGTCACCGTATTTAAAACTTTTAGTAGATAGCCGTGATCAGATTCTTAGGCCCTTCCGGCGCTCTCAGGGTACGAGGCTTGGTGGCAAGATCGGCAGGGTGCGACACTGTTTTTTGCAGGTCTCCAGTTCGATTCCCGAAAATTTGCAAATATATTTATATATTTTATTTTTTAAATTTATTTTAGCTATTTTTCTCCATTATGCCTACAGTTACTATGAATCATTAAATATCATATGCTTCAAAAATAAAATTTAATCTCAAAATATTCATATATTTAATCGAAATTTTTCGAGTCAAGTTCACGCACATGCGCAGATATCATTCCTATTCTTAGCATTGTGCTTTTAGACCAGATTGTCACCGTATTTAAAACTTTTAGTAGATAGCCGTGATCAGATTCTTAGGCCCTTCTGGCGCTCTCTGGGTACGAGGCTTAGTGGCAAGATCGGAAGGGTGCGACAGTGTTTTTTGCAGGTTTCCAGTTCGATTCCCGAAAATTTGCAAATATATTTAAATATTTTATTTTTTAAATTTATTTTAGCTATTTTTCTCCATTTAGCCTACAGTTACTATGAATCATTAAATATCATATGCTTCAAAAATAAAATTTAATCTAAAAATATTTATATATTTAATCGAAATTTTTCGAGTCAAGTTCACGCAGATATCATTCCTATTCTTAGCATTGTGCTTTTAGACCAGATTGTCACCGTATTTAAAACTTTTAGTAGATAGCCGTGATCAGATTCTTAGGCCCTTCCGGCGCTCTCAGGGTACGAGGCTTGGTGGCAAGATCGGCAGGGTGGGACACTGTTTTTTGCAGGTCTCCAGTTCGATTCCCGAAAATTTGCAAATATATTTATATATTTTATTTTTTAAATTTATTTTAGCTATTTTTCTCCATTATGCCTACAGTTACTATGAATCATTAAATATCATATGCTTCAAAAATAAAATTTAATCTCAAAATATTTATATATTTAATCGAAATTTTTCGAGTCAAGTTCACGCAGATGTGCAGATGTCATTCCTATTCTTAGCATTGTGCTTTTAGACCAGATTGTCACCGTATTTAAAACTTTTAGTAGATAGCCGTGATCAGATTCTTAGGCCCTTCCGGCGCTCTCAGGGTACGAGGTTTGGTGGCAAGATCGGCAGAGTGCGACAGTGTTTTTTGCAGGTCAACAGTTCGATTCCCGAAAATTTGCAAATATATTTATATATTTTATTTTTTAAATTTATTTTAGCTATTTTTCTCCATTTAGCCTACAGTTACTATGAATCATTAAATATCATATGCTTCAAAAATAAAATTTAATCTAAAAATATTTATATATTTAATCGAAATTTTTCGAGTCAAGTTCACGCAGATATCATTCCTATTCTTAGCATTGTGCTTTTAGACCAGATTGTCACCGTATTTAAAACTTTTAGTAGATAGCCGTGATCAGATTCTTAGGCCCTTCCGGCGCTCTCAGGGTACGAGGCTTGGTGGCAAGATCGGCAGGGTGCGACACTGTTTTTTGCAGGTCTCCAGTTCGATTCCCGAAAATTTGCAAATATATTTATATATTTTATTTTTTAAATTTATTTTAGCTATTTTTCTCCATTATGCCTACAGTTACTATGAATCATTAAATATCATATGCTTCAAAAATAAAATTTAATCTCAAAATATTCATATATTTAATCGAAATTTTTCGAGTCAAGTTCACGCACATGCGCAGATATCATTCCTATTCTTAGCATTGTGCTTTTAGACCAGATTGTCACCGTATTTAAAACTTTTAGTAGATAGCCGTGATCAGATTCTTAGGCCCTTCTGGCGCTCTCTGGGTACGAGGCTTAGTGGCAAGATCGGCAGGGTGCGACAGTGTTTTTTGCAGGTTTCCAGTTCGATTCCCGAAAATTTGCAAATATATTTAAATATTTTATTTTTTAAATTTATTTTAGCTATTTTTCTCCATTTAGCCTACAGTTACTATGAATCATTAAATATCATATGCTTCAAAAATAAAATTTAATCTAAAAATATTTATATATTTAATCGAAATTTTTCGAGTCAAGTTCACGCAGATATCATTCCTATTCTTAGCATTGTGCTTTTAGACCAGATTGTCACCGTATTTAAAACTTTTAGTAGATAGCCGTGATCAGATTCTTAGGCCCTTCCGGCGCTCTCAGGGTACGAGGCTTGGTGGCAAGATCGGCAGGGTGCGACACTGTTTTTTGCAGGTCTCCAGTTCGATTCCCGAAAATTTGCAAATATATTTATATATTTTATTTTTTAAATTTATTTTAGCTATTTTTCTCCATTATACCTACAGTTACTATGAATCATTAAATATCATATGCTTCAAAAATAAAATTTAATCTAAAAATATTTATATATTTAATCGAAGTTTTTCGAGTCAAGTTCACGCACATGCGCAGATATCATTCCTATTCTTAGCATTGTGCTTTTAGACCAGATTGTCACCGAATTTAAAACTTTAGTAGATAGCCGTGATCAGATTCTTAGGCCCTTCCGGCGCTCTCAGGGTACGAGGTTTGTGGCAAGATCGGCAGGGTACGACATTGTTTTTTGCAGGTCTCCAGTTCGATTCCCGAAAATTTGCAAATATTTTTATATATTTTATTTTTTTAAATATATTTTAGCTATTTTTCTCCATTATACCTACAGTTACTATGAATCATTAAATATCATATGCTTCAAAAATAAAATTTAATCTAAAAATATTTATATATTTAATCGAAATTTTTCGAGTCAAGTTCACGCACATGCGCAGATATCATTCCTATTCTTAGCATTGTGCTTTTAGACCATATTGTCACCGTATTTAAAACTTTTAGTAGATAGCCGTGATCAGATTCTTAGGCCCTTCTGGCGCTCTCAGGGTACGAGGCTTAGTGGCAAGATCGGCAGGGTGCGACAGTGTTTTTTGCAGGTCTCCAGTTCGATTCCCGAAAATTTGCAAATATATTTAAATATTTTATTTTTTAAATTTATTTTAGCTATTTTTCTCCATTATACCTACAGTTACTATGAATCATTAAATATCATATGCTTCAAAAATAAAATTTAATCTAAAAATATTTATATATTTAATCGAAATTTTTCGAGTCAAGTTCACGCAGATATCATTCCTATTCTTAGCATTGTGCTTTTAGACCAGATTGTCACCGTATTTAAAACTTTTAGTAGATAGCCGTGATCAGATTCTTAGGCCCTTCTGGCGCTCTCAGGGTACGAGGCTTGGTGGCAAGATCGGCAGGGTGCGACACTGTTTTTTGCATTTCTCCAGTGCGATTCCCGAACATTTGCAAATATATTTATATATTTTATTTTTTAAATTTATTTTAGCTATTTTTCTCCATTATGCCTACAGTTACTATGAATCATTAAATATCATATGCTTCAAAAATAAAATTTAATCTCAAAATATTTATATATTTAATCGAAATTTTTCGAGTCAAGTTCACGCAGATGTGCAGATGTCATTCCTATTCTTAGCATTGTGCTTTTAGACCAGATTGTCACCGTATTTAAAACTTTTAGTAGATAGCCGTGATCAGATTCTTAGGCCCTTCCGGCGCTCTCAGGGTACGAGGTTTGGTGGCAAGATCGGCAGAGTGCGACAGTGTTTTTTGCAGGTCAACAGTTCGATTCCCGAAAATTTGCAAATATATTTATATATTTTATTTTTTAAATTTATTTTAGCTATTTTTCTCCATTTAGCCTACAGTTACTATGAATCATTAAATATCATATGCTTCAAAAATAAAATTTAATCTAAAAATATTTATATATTTAATCGAAATTTTTCGAGTCAAGTTCACGCAGATATCATTCCTATTCTTAGCATTGTGCTTTTAGACCAGATTGTCACCGTATTTAAAACTTTTAGTAGATAGCCGTGATCAGATTCTTAGGCCCTTCCGGCGCTCTCAGGGTACGAGGCTTGGTGGCAAGATCGGCAGGGTGCGACACTGTTTTTTGTAGGTCTCCAGTTCGATTCCCGAAAATTTGCAAATATATTTATATATTTTATTTTTTAAATTTATTTTAGCTATTTTTCTCCATTATGCCTACAGTTACTATGAATCATTAAATATCATATGCTTCAAAAATAAAATTTAATCTCAAAATATTCATATATTTAATCGAAATTTTTCGAGTCAAGTTCACGCAGATATCATTCCTATTCTTAGCATTGTGCTTTTAGACCAGATTGTCACCGTATTTAAAACTTTTAGTAGATAACCGTGATCAGATTCTTTTCCCTTCCGGCGCTCTCAGGGTACGAGGCTTGGTGGCAAGATCGGCAGGGTGCGACACTGTTTTTTGCATTTCTCCAGTGCGATTCCCGAACATTTGCAAATATATTTATATATTTTATTTTTTAAATTTATTTTAGCTATTTTTCTCCATTATGCCTACAGTTACTATGAATCATTAAATATCATATGCTTCAAAAATAAAATTTAATCTCAAAATATTTATATATTTAATCGAAATTTTTCGAGTCAAGTTCACGCAGATGTGCAGATGTCATTCCTATTCTTAGCATTGTGCTTTTAGACCAGATTGTCACCGTATTTAAAACTTTTAGTAGATAGCCGTGATCAGATTCTTACGCCCTTCCGGCGCTCTCAGGGTACGAGGTTTGGTGGCAAGATCGGCAGAGTGCGACAGTGTTTTTTGCAGGTCAACAGTTCGATTCCCGAAAATTTGCAAATATATTTATATATTTTATTTTTTAAATTTATTTTAGCTATTTTTCTCCATTTAGCCTACAGTTACTATGAATCATTAAATATCATATGCTTCAAAAATAAAATTTAATCTAAAAATATTTATATATTTAATCGAAATTTTTCGAGTCAAGTTCACGCAGATATCATTCCTATTCTTAGCATTGTGCTTTTAGACCAGATTGTCACCGTATTTAAAACTTTTAGTAGATAGCCGTGATCAGATTCTTAGGCCCTTCCGGCGCTCTCAGGGTACGAGGCTTGGTGGCAAGATCGGCAGGGTGCGACACTGTTTTTTGCAGGTCTCCAGTTCGATTCCCGAAAATTTGCAAATATATTTATATATTTTATTTTTTAAATTTATTTTAGCTATTTTTCTCCATTATGCCTACAGTTACTATGAATCATTAAATATCATATGCTTCAAAAATAAAATTTAATCTCAAAATATTCATATATTTAATCGAAATTTTTCGAGTCAAGTTCACGCAGATATCATTCCTATTCTTAGCATTGTGCTTTTAGACCAGATTGTCACCGTATTTAAAACTTTTAGTAGATAACCGTGATCAGATTCTTAGGCCCTTCCGGCGCTCTCAGGGTACGAGGCTTCGTGGCAAGATCGGCAGGGTGCGACACTGTTTTTTGCAGGTCTCCAGTTCGATTCCCGAAAATTTGCAAATATATTTATATATTTTATTTTTTAAATTTATTTTAGCTATTTTTCTCCATTATACCTACAGTTACATTGAATTATTAAATATCATATAATTCAAAAATAAAATTTAATCTCAAAATATTTATATATTTAATCGAAATTTTTCGAGTCAAGTTCACGAACATGCGCAGATATCATTCCTATTCTTAGCATTGTGCTTTTAGACCAGATTGTCACCGAATTTAAAACTTTTAGTAGATAGCCGTGATCAGATTCTTAGGCCCTTCCGGTGCTCTCAGGGTACGAGGTTTGGTGGCAAGATCGGCAGGGTACGACAGTGTTTTTTGCAGGTCTCCAGTTCGATTCCCGAAAATTTGCAAATATATTTATAAATTTTATTTTTTAAATTTATTTTAGCTATTTTTCTCCATTATGCCTACAGTTACTATGAATCATTAAATATCATATGCTTCAAAAATAAAATTTAATCTCAAAATATTTATATATTTAATCGAAATTTTTCGAGTCAAGTTCACGCACATGCGCAGATATCATTCCTATTCTTAGCATTGTGCTTTTAGACCAGATTGTCACCGAATTTAAAACTTTTAGTAGATAGCCGTGATCAGATTCTTAGGCCCTTCCGGTGCTCTCAGGGTACGAGGTTTGTTGGCAAGATCGGCAGGGTACGACAGTGTTTTTTGCAGGTCTCCAGTTCGATTCCCGAAAATTTGCAAATATATTTATAAATTTTATTTTTTAAATTTATTTTAGCTATTTTTCTCCATTATGCCTACAGTTACTATGAATCATTAAATATCATATGCTTCAAAAATAAAATTTAATCTCAAAATATTTATATATTTAATCGAAATTTTTCGAGTCAAGTTCACGCACATGCGCAGATATCATTCCTATTCTTAGCATTGTGCTTTTAGACCAGATTGTCACCGTATTTAAAACTTTTAGTAGATAGCCGTGATCAGATTCTTAGGCTTTTCTGGCGCTCTCAGGGTACGAGGTTTGGTGGCAAGATCGGCAGGGTGCGACAGTGTTTTTTGCAGGTCTCCAGTTCGATTCCCGAAAATTTGCAAATATATTTATATATTTTATTTTTTAAATTTATTTTAGCTATTTTTCTCCATTATGCCTACAGTTACTATGAATCATTAAATATCATATGCTTCAAAAATAAAATTTAATCTCAAAATATTTATATATTTAATCGAAATTTTTCGAGTCAAGTTCACGCAGATATCATTCCTATTCTTAGCATTGTGCTTTTAGACCAGATTGTCACCGAATTTAAAACTTTTAGTAGATAGCCGAGATCAGATTCTTAGGCCCTTCCGGCGCTCTCAGGGTACGAGGTTTGGTGGCAAGATCGGCAGAGTGCGACAGTGTTTTTTGCAGGTCTCCAGTTCGATTCCCGAAAATTTGCAAATATATTTATATATTTTATTTTTTAAATTTATTTTAGCTATTTTTCTCCATTTAGCCTACAGTTACTATGAATCATTAAATATCATATGCTTCAAAAATAAAATTTAATCTAAAAATATTTATATATTTAATCGAAATTTTTCGAGTCAAGTTCACGCAGATATCATTCCTATTCTTAGCATTGTGCTTTTAGACCAGATTGTCACCGAATTTAAAACTTTTAGTAGATAGCCGTGATCAGATTCTTAGGCCCTTCCGGCGCTCTCAGGGTACGAGGTTTGTGGCAAGATCGGCAGGGTTTGACAGTGTTTTTTGCAGGTCTCCAGTTCGATTCTCGAAAATTTGCAAATATATTTATATATTTTATTTTTTTAAATATATTTTAGCTATTTTTCTCCATTATACCTACAGTTACTATGAATCATTAAATATCATATGCTTCAAAAATAAAATTTAATCTAAAAATATTTATATATTTAATCGAAATTTTTCGAGTCAAGTTCACGCACATGCGCAGATATCATTCCTATTCTTAGCATTGTGCTTTTAGACCAGATTGTCACCGTATTTAAAACTTTTAGTAGATAGCCGTGATCAGATTCTTAGGCCCTTCCGGCGCTCTCAGGGTACGAGGCTTAGTGGCAAGATCGGCAGGGTGCGACAGTGTTTTTTGCAGGTCTCCAGTTCGATTCCCGAAAATTTGCAAATATATTTATATATTTTATTTTTTAAATTTATTTTAGCTATTTTTCTCCATTATACCTACAGTTACTATGAATCATTAAATATCATATGCTTCAAAAATAAAATTTAATCTCAAAATATTTATATATTTAATCGAAATTTTTCGAGGCAAGTTCACGCACATGCGCAGATATCATTCCTATTCTTAGCATTGTGCTTTTAGACCAGATTGTCACCGTATTTAAAACTTTTAGTAGATAGCCGTGATCAGATTCTTAGGCCCTTCTGGCGCTCTCAGGGTACGAGGCTTGGTGGCAAGATCGGCAGGGTGCGACACTGTTTTTTGCATTTCTCCAGTGCGATTCCCGAACATTTGCAAATATATTTATATATTTTATTTTTTAAATTTATTTTAGCTATTTTTCTCCATTATGGCTACAGTTACTATGAATCATTAAATATCATATGCTTCAAAAATAAAATTTAATCTCAAAATATTTATATATTTAATCGAAATTTTTCGAGTCAAGTTCACGCAGATGTGCAGATATCATTCCTATTCTTAGCATTGTGCTTTTAGACCAGATTGTCACCGTATTTAAAACTTTTAGTAGATAGCCGTGATCAGATTCTTAGGCCCTTCCGGCGCTCTCAGGGTACGAGGTTTGGTGGCAAGATCGGCAGAGTGCGACAGTGTTTTTTGCAGGTCTCCAGTTCGATTCCCGAAAATTTGCAAATATATTTATATATTTTATTTTTTAAATTTATTTTAGCTATTTTTCTCCATTTAGCCTACAGTTACTATGAATCATTAAATATCATATGCTTCAAAAATAAAATTTAATCTAAAAATATTTATATATTTAATCGAAATTTTTCGAGTCAAGTTCACGCAGATATCATTCCTATTCTTAGCATTGTGCTTTTAGACCAGATTGTCACCGTATTTAAAACTTTTAGTAGATAGCCGTGATCAGATTCTTAGGCCCTTCAGGCGCTCTCAGGGTACGAGGCTTGGTGGCAAGATCGGCAGGGTGCGACACTGTTTTTTGCAGGTCTCCAGTTCGATTCCCGAAAATTTGCAAATATATTTATATATTTTATTTTTTAAATTTATTTTAGCTATTTTTCTCCATTATGCCTACAGTTACTATGAATCATTAAATATCATATGCTTCAAAAATAAAATTTAATCTCAAAATATTTATATATTTAATCGAAATTTTTCGAGTCAAGTTCACGCAGATATCATTCCTATTCTTAGCATTGTGCTTTTAGACCAGATTGTCACCGTATTTAAAACTTTTAGTAGATAACCGTGATCAGATTCTTAGGCCCTTCCGGCGCTCTCAGTGTACGAGGCCTGGTGGCAAGATTGGCAGGGTGCGACACTGTTTTTTGCAGGTCTCCAGTTCGATTCCCGAAAATTTGCAAATATATTTATATATTTTATTTTTTAAATTTATTTTAGCTATTTTTCTCCATTATACCTACAGTTACATTGAATTATTAAATATCATATAATTCAAAAATAAAATTTAATCTCAAAATATTTATATATTTAATCGAAATTTTTCGAGGCAAGTTCACGCACATGCGCAGATATCATTCCTATTCTTAGCATTGTGCTTTTAGACCAGATTGTCACCGAATTTAAAACTTTTAGTAGATAGCCGTGATCAGATTCTTAGGCCCTTCTGGTGCTCTCAGGGTACGAGGTTTGGTGGCAAGATCGGCAGGGTACGACAGTGTTTTTTGCAGGTCTCCAGTTCGATTCCCGAAAATTTGCAAATATATTTATAAATTTTATTTTTTAAATTTATTTTAGCTATTTTTCTCCATTATGCCTACAGTTACTATGAATCATTAAATATCATATGCTTCAAAAATAAAATTTAATCTCAAAATATTTATATATTTAATCGAAATTTTTCGAGTCAAGTTCACGCAGATATCATTCCTATTCTTAGCATTGTGCTTTTAGACCAGATTGTCACCGAATTTAAAACTTTTAGTAGATAGCCGTGATCAGATTCTTAGGCCCTTCCGGCGCTCTCAGGGTACGAGGTTTGGTGGCAAGATCGGCAGAGTGCGACAGTGTTTTTTGCAGGTCTCCAGTTCGATTCCCGAAAATTTGCAAATATATTTATATATTTTATTTTTTAAATTTATTTTAGCTATTTTTCTCCATTTAGCCTACAGTTACTATGAATCATTAAATATCATATGCTTCAAAAATAAAATTTAATCTAAAATATTTATATATTTAATCGAAATTTTTCGAGTCAAGTTCACGCAGATATCATTCCTATTCTTAGCATTGTGCTTTTAGACCAGATTGTCACCGTATTTAAAACTTTTAGTAGATAGCCGTGATCAGATTCTTAGGCCCTTCTGGCGCTTTCAGGGTACGAGGTTTGGTGGCAAGATCGGCAGGGTGCGACAGTGTTTTTTGCAGGTCTCCAGTTCGATTCCCTAAAATTTGCAAATATATTTATATATTTTATTTTTTAAATTTATTTTAGCTATTTTTCTCCATTATACCTACAGTTACTATGAATCATTAAATATCATATGCTTCAAAAATAAAATTTAATCTCAAAATATTTATATATTTAATCGAAATTTTTCGAGTCAAGTTCACGCAGATATCATTCCTATTCTTAGCATTGTGCTTTTAGACCAGATTGTCACCGTATTTAAAACTTTTAGTAGATAGCCGTGATCAGATTCTTAGGCCCTTCTGGCGCTCTCAGTGTACGAGGCTTGGTGGCAAGATCGGCAGGGTGCGACAGTGTTTTTTGCAGGTCTCCAGTTCGATTCCCGAAAATTTGCAAATATATTTATATATTTTATTTTTTAAATTTATTTTAGCTATTTTTCTCCATTATACCTACAGTTACTATGAATCATTAAATATCATATGCTTCAAAAATAAAATTTAATCTAAAAATATTTATATATTTAATCGAAGTTTTTCGAGTCAAGTTCACGCACATGCGCAGATATCATTCCTATTCTTAGCATTGTGCTTTTAGACCAGATTGTCACCGTATTTAAAACTTTTAGTAGATAGCCGTGATCAGATTCTTAGGCCCTTCTGGCGCTCTCAGTGTACGAGGCTTGGTGGCAAGATCGGCAGGGTGCGACAGTGTTTTTTGCAGGTCTCCAGTTCGATTCCCGAAAATTTGCAAATATATTTATATATTTTATTTTTTAAATTTATTTTAGCTATTTTTCTCCATTATACCTACAGTTACTATGAATCATTAAATATCATATGCTTCAAAAATAAAATTTAATCTAAAAATATATATATTTAATCGAAGTTTTTCGAGTCAAGTTCACGCACATGCGCAGATATCATTCCTATTCTTAGCATTGTGCTTTTAGACCAGATTGTCACCGTATTTAAAACTTTTAGTAGATAGCCGTGATCAGATTCTTAGGCCCTTCTGGCGCTCTCAGGGTACGAGGCTTGGTGGCAAGATCGGCAGGGTGCGACACTGTTTTTTGCATTTCTCCAGTTCGATTCCCGAAAATTTGCAAATATATTTATATATTTTATTTTTTAAATTTATTTTAGCTTTTTTTCTCCATTATACCTACAGTTACTATGAATCATTAAATATCATATGCTTCAAAAATAAAATTTAATCTAAAAATATTTATATATTTAATCGAAATTTTTCGAGTCAAGTTCACGCAGATATCATTCCTATTCTTAGCATTGTGCTTTTAGACCAGATTGTCACCGTATTTAAAACTTTTAGTAAATAACCGTGATCAGATTTTTAGGCCCTTCCGGCGCTCTCAGGGTACGAGGCTTGGTGGCAAGATCGGCAGGGTGCGACAGTGTTTTTTGCAGGTCTCCAGTTCGATTCCCGAAAATTTGCAAATATATTTATATATTTTATTTTTTAAATTTATTTTAGCTATTTTTCTCCATTATACCTACAGTTACATTGAATTATTAAATATCATATAATTCAAAAATAAAATTTAATCTCAAAATATATATATATTTAATCGAAATTTTTCGAGTCAAGTTCACGCACATGCGCAGATATCATTCCTATTCTTAGCATTGTGCTTTTAGACCAGATTGTCACCGAATTTAAAACTTTTAGTAGATAGCCGTTATCAGATTCTTAGGCCCTTCTGGTGCTCTCAGGGTAAGAGGTTTGGTGGCAAGATCGGCAGGGTACGACAGTGTTTTTTGCAGGTCTCCAGTTCGATTCCCGAAAATTTGCAAATATATTTATAAATTTTATTTTTTAAATTTATTTTAGCTATTTTTCTCCATTATGCCTACAGTTAATATGAATCATTAAATATCATATGCTTCAAAAATAAAATTTAATCTCAAAATATTTATATATTTAATCGAAATTTTTCGAGTCAAGTTCACGCACATGCGCAGATATCATTCCT
The DNA here is from genome assembly GCF_947563725.1 of Argiope bruennichi. Lineage (NCBI taxonomy): Eukaryota > Metazoa > Arthropoda > Arachnida > Araneae > Araneidae > Argiope > Argiope bruennichi. The sequence goes on from NC_079159.1 coordinate 102,201,370, forward strand.
ATTCTTAGCATTGTGCTTTTAGACCAGATTGTCACCGTATTTAAAACTTTTAGTAGATAGCCGTGATCAGATTCTTAGGCCCTTCTGGCGCTCTCAGGGTACGAGGCTTGGTGGCAAGATCGGCAGGGTGCGACACTGTTTTTTGCAGGTCTCCAGTTCGATTCCCGAAAATTTGCAAATATATTTATATATTTTATTTTTTAAATTTATTTTAGCTATTTTTCTCCATTATGCCTACAGTTACTATGAATCATTAAATATCATATGCTTCAAAAATAAAATTTAATCTCAAAATATTTATATATTTAATCGAAATTTTTCGAGTCAAGTTCACGCAGATATCATTCCTATTCATAGCATTGTGCTTTTAGACCAGATTGTCACCGTATTTAAAACTTTTAGTAGATAGCCGTGATCAGATTCTTAGGCCCTTCTGGCGCTTTCAGGGTACGAGGTTTGGTGGCAAGATCGGCAGGGTGCGACAGTGTTTTTTGCAGGTCTCCAGTTCGATTCCCGAAAATTTGCAAATATATTTATATATTTTATTTTTTAAATTTATTTTAGCTATTTTTCTCCATTATACCTACAGTTACTATGAATCATTAAATATCATATGCTTCAAAAATAAAATTTAATCTCAAAATATTTATATATTTAATCGAAATTTTTCGAGTCAAGTTCACGCACATGCGCAGATATCATTCCTATTCTTAGCATTGTGCTTTTAGACCAGATTGTCACCGTATTTAAAACTTTTAGTAGATAGCCGTGATCAGATTCTTAGGCCCTTCTGGCGCTCTCAGGGTACGAGGCTTGGTGGCAAGATCGGCAGGGTGCGACACTGTTTTTTGCAGGTCTCCAGTTCGATTCCCGAAAATTTGCAAATATATTTATATATTTTATTTTTTAAATTTATTTTAGCTATTTTTCTCCATTATGCCTACAGTTACTATGAATCATTAAATATCATATGCTTCAAAAATAAAATTTAATCTCAAAATATTTATATATTTAATCGAAATTTTTCGAGTCAAGTTCACGCAGATATCATTCCTATTCATAGCATTGTGCTTTTAGACCAGATTGTCACCGTATTTAAAACTTTTAGTAGATAGCCGTGATCAGATTCTTAGGCCCTTCTGGCGCTTTCAGGGTACGAGGTTTGGTGGCAAGATCGGCAGGGTGCGACAGTGTTTTTTGCAGGTCTCCAGTTCGATTCCCGAAAATTTGCAAATATATTTATATATTTTATTTTTTAAATTTATTTTAGCTATTTTTCTCCATTATACCTACAGTTACTATGAATCATTAAATATCATATGCTTCAAAAATAAAATTTAATCTCAAAATATTTATATATTTAATCGAAATTTTTCGAGTCAAGTTCACGCAGATATCATTCCTATTCTTAGCATTGTGCTTTTAGACCAGATTGTCACCGTATTTAAAACTTTTAGTAGATAGCCGTGATCAGATTCTTAGGCCCTTCTGGCGCTCTCAGTGTACGAGGCTTGGTGGCAAGATCGGCAGGGTGCGACACTGTTTTTTGCAGGTCTCCAGTTCGATTCCCGAAAATTTGCAAATATATTTATATATTTTATTTTTTAAATTTATTTTAGCTATTTTTCTCCATTTAGCCTACAGTTACTTTGAATCATTAAATATTATATGCTTCAAAAATAAAATTTAATCTCAAAATATTTATATATTTAATCGAAATTTTTCGAGTCAAGTTCACGCAGATATCATTCCTATTCTTAGCATTGTGCTTTTAGACCAGATTGTCACCGTATTTAAAACTTTTAGTAGATAGCCGTGATCAGATTCTTAGGCCCTTCCGGCGCTCTCAGGATACGAGGCTTGGTGGCAAGATCGGCAGGGTGCGACAGTGTTTTTTGCAGGTCTCCAGTTCGATTCCCGAAAATTTGCAAATATATTTATATATTTTATTTTTTAAATTTATTTTAGCTATTTTTCTCCATTTAGCCTACAGTTACTATGAATCATTAAATATCATATGCTTCAAAAATAAAATTTAATCTCAAAATATTTATATATTTAATCGAAATTTTTCGAGTCAAGTTCACGCAGATATCATTCCTATTCTTAGCATTGTGCTTTTAGACCAGATTGTCACCGTATTTAAAACTTTTAGTAGATAGCCGTGATCAGATTCTTAGGCCCTTCTAGCGCTTTCAGGGTACGAGGTTTGGTGGCAAGATCGGCAGGGTGCGACAGTGTTTTTTGCAGGTCTCCAGTTCGATTCCCTAAAATTTGCAAATATATTTATATATTTTATTTTTTAAATTTATTTTAGCTATTTTTCTCCATTATACCTACAGTTACTATGAATCATTAAATATCATATGCTTCAAAAATAAAATTTAATCTCAAAATATTTATATATTTAATCGAAATTTTTCGAGTCAAGTTCACGCAGATATCATTCCTATTCTTAGCATTGTGCTTTTAGACCAGATTGTCACCGTATTTAAAACTTTTAGTAGATAGCCGTGATCAGATTCTTAGGCCCTTCTGGCGCTCTCAGTGTACGAGGCTTGGTGGCAAGATCGGCAGGGTGCGACAGTGTTTTTTGCAGGTCTCCAGTTCGATTCCCGAAAATTTGCAAATATATTTATATATTTTATTTTTTAAATTTATTTTAGCTATTTTTCTCCATTATACCTACAGTTACTATGAATCATTAAATATCATATGCTTCAAAAATAAAATTTAATCTAAAAATATTTATATATTTAATCGAAGTTTTTCGAGTCAAGTTCACGCACATGCGCAGATATCATTCCTATTCTTAGCATTGTGCTTTTAGACCAGATTGTCACCGTATTTAAAACTTTTAGTAGATAGCCGTGATCAGATTCTTAGGCCCTTCTGGCGCTCTCAGGGTACGAGGCTTGGTGGCAAGATCGGCAGGGTGCGACACTGTTTTTTGCATTTCTCCAGTTCGATTCCCGAAAATTTGCAAATATATTTATATATTTTATTTTTTAAATTTATTTTAGCTTTTTTTCTCCATTATACCTACAGTTACTATGAATCATTAAATATCATATGCTTCAAAAATAAAATTTAATCTAAAAATATTTATATATTTAATCGAAATTTTTCGAGTCAAGTTCACGCAGATATCATTCCTATTCTTAGCATTGTGCTTTTAGACCAGATTGTCACCGTATTTAAAACTTTTAGTAAATAACCGTGATCAGATTTTTAGGACCTTCCGGCGCTCTCAGGGTACGAGGCTTGGTGGCAAGATCGGCAGGGTGCGACAGTGTTTTTTGCAGGTCTCCAGTTCGATTCCCGAAAATTTGCAAATATATTTATATATTTTATTTTTTAAATTTATTTTAGCTATTTTTCTCCATTATACCTACAGTTACATTGAATTATTAAATATCATATAATTCAAAAATAAAATTTAATCTCAAAATATATATATATTTAATCGAAATTTTTCGAGTCAAGTTCACGCACATGCGCAGATATCATTCCTATTCTTAGCATTGTGCTTTTAGACCAGATTGTCACCGAATTTAAAACTTTTAGTAGATAGCCGTTATCAGATTCTTAGGCCCTTCTGGTGCTCTCAGGGTAAGAGGTTTGGTGGCAAGATCGGCAGGGTACGACAGTGTTTTTTGCAGGTCTCCAGTTGGATTCCCGAAAATTTGCAAATATATTTATAAATTTTATTTTTTAAATTTATTTTAGCTATTTTTCTCCATTATGCCTACAGTTAATATGAATCATTAAATATCATATGCTTCAAAAATAAAATTTAATCTCAAAATACTTATATATTTAATCGAAATTTTTCGAGTCAAGTTCACGCACATGCGCAGATATCATTCCTATTCTTAGCATTGTGCTTTTAGACCAGATTGTCACCGTATTTAAAACTTTTAGTAGATAGCCGTGATCAGATTCTTAGGCCCTTCTGGCGCTCTCAGGGTACGAGGCTTGGTGGCAAGATCGGCAGGGTGCGACACTGTTTTTTGCAGGTCTCCAGTTCGATTCCCGAAAATTTGCAAATATATTTATATATTTTATTTTTTAAATTTATTTTAGCTATTTTTCTCCATTATGCCTACAGTTACTATGAATCATTAAATATCATATGCTTCAAAAATAAAATTTAATCTCAAAATATTTATATATTTAATCGAAATTTTTCGAGTCAAGTTCACGCAGATATCATTCCTATTCATAGCATTGTGCTTTTAGACCAGATTGTCACCGTATTTAAAACTTTTAGTAGATAGCCGTGATCAGATTCTTAGGCCCTTCTGGCGCTTTCAGGGTACGAGGTTTGGTGGCAAGATCGGCAGGGTGCGACAGTGTTTTTTGCAGGTCTCCAGTTCGATTCCCGAAAATTTGCAAATATATTTATATATTTTATTTTTTAAATTTATTTTAGCTATTTTTCTCCATTATACCTACAGTTACTATGAATCATTAAATATCATATGCTTCAAAAATAAAATTTAATCTCAAAATATTTATATATTTAATCGAAATTTTTCGAGTCAAGTTCACGCAGATATCATTCCTATTCTTAGCATTGTGCTTTTAGACCAGATTGTCACCGTATTTAAAACTTTTAGTAGATAGCCGTGATCAGATTCTTAGGCCCTTCTGGCGCTCTCAGTGTACGAGGCTTGGTGGCAAGATCGGCAGGGTGCGACACTGTTTTTTGCAGGTCTCCAGTTCGATTCCCGAAAATTTGCAAATATATTTATATATTTTATTTTTTAAATTTATTTTAGCTATTTTTCTCCATTTAGCCTACAGTTACTTTGAATCATTAAATATTATATGCTTCAAAAATAAAATTTAATCTCAAAATATTTATATATTTAATCGAAATTTTTCGAGTCAAGTTCACGCAGATATCATTCCTATTCTTAGCATTGTGCTTTTAGACCAGATTGTCACCGTATTTAAAACTTTTAGTAGATAGCCGTGATCAGATTCTTAGGCCCTTCCGGCGCTCTCAGGATACGAGGCTTGGTGGCAAGATCGGCAGGGTGCGACAGTGTTTTTTGCAGGTCTCCAGTTCGATTCCCGAAAATTTGCAAATATATTTATATATTTTATTTTTTAAATTTATTTTAGCTATTTTTCTCCATTTAGCCTACAGTTACTATGAATCATTAAATATCATATGCTTCAAAAATAAAATTTAATCTAAAAATATTTATATATTTAATCGAAATTTTTCGAGTCAAGTTCACGCAGATATCATTCCTATTCTTAGCATTGTGCTTTTAGACCAGATTGTCACCGTATTTAAAACTTTTAGTAGATAGCCGTGATCAGATTCTTAGGCCCTTCCGGCGCTCTCAGGGTACGAGGTTTGTGGCAAGATCGGCAGGGTACGACATTGTTTTTTGCAGGTCTCCAGTTCGATTCCCGAAAATTTGCAAATATATTTATATATTTTATTTTTTAAATTTATTTTAGCTATTTTTCTCCATTATACCTACAGTTACTATGAATCATTAAATATCATATGCTTCAAAAATAAAATTTAATCTCAAAATATTTATATATTTAATCGAAATTTTTCGAGTCAAGTTCACGCAGATATCATTCCTATTCTTAGCATTGTGCTTTTAGACCAGATTGTCACCGTATTTAAAACTTTTAGTAGATAGCCGTGATCAGATTCTTAGGCCCTTCTGGCGCTCTCAGTGTACGAGGCTTGGTGGCAAGATCGGCAGGGTGCGACACTGTTTTTTGCAGGTCTCCAGTTCGATTCCCGAAAATTTGCAAATATATTTATATATTTTATTTTTTAAATTTATTTTAGCTATTTTTCTCCATTTAGCCTACAGTTACTTTGAATCATTAAATATTATATGCTTCAAAAATAAAATTTAATCTCAAAATATTTATATATTTAATCGAAATTTTTCGAGTCAAGTTCACGCAGATATCATTCCTATTCTTAGCATTGTGCTTTTAGACCAGATTGTCACCGTATTTAAAACTTTTAGTAGATAGCCGTGATCAGATTCTTAGGCCCTTCCGGCGCTCTCAGGATACGAGGCTTGGTGGCAAGATCGGCAGGGTGCGACAGTGTTTTTTGCAGGTCTCCAGTTCGATTCCCGAAAATTTGCAAATATATTTATATATTTTATTTTTTAAATTTATTTTAGCTATTTTTCTCCATTTAGCCTACAGTTACTATGAATCATTAAATATCATATGCTTCAAAAATAAAATTTAATCTAAAAATATTTATATATTTAATCGAAATTTTTCGAGTCAAGTTCACGCAGATATCATTCCTATTCTTAGCATTGTGCTTTTAGACCAGATTGTCACCGTATTTAAAACTTTTAGTAGATAGCCGTGATCAGATTCTTAGGCCCTTCCGGCGCTCTCAGGGTACGAGGTTTGTGGCAAGATCGGCAGGGTACGACATTGTTTTTTGCAGGTCTCCAGTTCGATTCCCGAAAATTTGCAAATATATTTATATATTTTATTTTTTAAATTTATTTTAGCTATTTTTCTCCATTATACCTACAGTTACTATGAATCATTAAATATCATATGCTTCAAAAATAAAATTTAATCTCAAAATATTTATATATTTAATCGAAATTTTTCGAGTCAAGTTCACGCAGATATCATTCCTATTCTTAGCATTGTGCTTTTAGACCAGATTGTCACCGTATTTAAAACTTTTAGTAGATAGCCGTGATCAGATTCTTAGGCCCTTCTGGCGCTCTCAGTGTACGAGGCTTGGTGGCAAGATCGGCAGGATGCGACAGTGTTTTTTGCAGGTCTCCAGTTCGATTCCCGAAAATTTGCAAATATATTTATATATTTTATTTTTTAAATTTATTTTAGCTATTTTTCTCCATTATACCTACAGTTACTATGAATCATTAAATATCATATGCTTCAAAAATAAAATTTAATCTAAAAATATTTATATATTTAATCGAAATTTTTCGAGTCAAGTTCACGCACATGCGCAGATATCATTCCTATTCTTAGCATTGTGCTTTTAGACCAGATTGTCACCGTATTTAAAACTTTTAGTAGATAGCCGTGATCAAATTCTTAGGCCCTTCCGGCGCTCTCAGGGTACGAGGTGTGGTGGCAAGATCGGCAGGGTGCGACAGTGTTTTTTGCAGGTCTCCAGTTCGATTCCCGAAAATTTGCAAATATATTTATATATTTTATTTTTTAAATTTATTTTAGCTATTTTTCTCCATTTAGCCTACAGTTACTTTGAATCATTAAATATTATATGCTTCAAAAATAAAATTTAATCTCAAAATATTTATATATTTAATCGAAATTTTTCGAGTCAAGTTCACGCAGATATCATTCCTATTCTTAGCATTGTGCTTTTAGACCAGATTGTCACCGTATTTAAAACTTTTAGTAGATAGCCGTGATCAGATTCTTAGGCCCTTCCGGCGCTCTCAGGATACGAGGCTTGGTGGCAAGATCGGCAGGGTGCGACAGTGTTTTTTGCAGGTCTCCAGTTCGATTCCCGAAAATTTGCAAATATATTTATATATTTTATTTTTTAAATTTATTTTAGCTATTTTTCTCCATTATACCTACAGTTACTATGAATCATTAAATATCATATGCTTCAAAAATAAAATTTAATCTAAAAATATTTATATATTTAATCGAAATTTTTCGAGTCAAGTTCACGCACATGCGCAGATATCATTCCTATTCTTAGCATTGTGCTTTTAGACAAGATTGTCACCGTATTTAAAACTTTTAGTAGATAGCCGTGATCAAATTCTTAGGCCCTTCCGGCGCTCTCAGGGTACGAGGTTTGGTGGCAAGATCGGCAGGGTGCGACAGTGTTTTTTGCAGGTCTCCAGTTCGATTCCCGAAAATTTGCAAATATATTTATATATTTTATTTTTTAAATTTATTTTAGCTATTTTTCTCCATTTAGCCTACAGTTACTTTGAATCATTAAATATTATATGCTTCAAAAATAAAATTTAATCTCAAAATATTTATATATTTAATCGAAATTTTTCGAGTCAAGTTCACGCAGATATCATTCCTATTCTTAGCATTGTGCTTTTAGACCAGATTGTCACCGTATTTAAAACTTTTAGTAGATAGCCGTGATCAGATTCTTAGGCCCTTCTGGCGCTCTCAGGGTACGAGGCTTGGTGGCAAGATCGGCAGGGTGCGACACTGTTTTTTGCATTTCTCCAGTTCGATTCCCGAAAATTTGCAAATATATTTATATATTTTATTTTTTAAATTTATTTTAGCTTTTTTTCTCCATTATACCTACAGTTTCTATGAATCATTAAATATCATATGCTTCAAAAATAAAATTTAATCTAAAAATATTTATATATTTAATCGAAATTTTTCGAGTCAAGTTCACGCAGATATCATTCCTATTCTTAGCATTGTGCTTTTAGACCAGATTGTCACCGTATTTAAAACTTTTAGTAAATAACCGTGATCAGATTTTTAGGCCCTTCCGGCGCTCTCAGGGTACGAGGCTTGGTGGCAAGATCGGCAGGGTGCGACAGTGTTTTTTGCAGGTCTCCAGTTCGATTCCCGAAAATTTGCAAATATATTTATATATTTTATTTTTTAAATTTATTTTAGCTATTTTTCTCCATTATACCTACAGTTACATTGAATTATTAAATATCATATAATTCAAAAATAAAATTTAATCTCAAAATATATATATATTTAATCGAAATTTTTCGAGTCAAGTTCACGCACATGCGCAGATATCATTCCTATTCTTAGCATTGTGCTTTTAGACCAGATTGTCACCGAATTTAAAACTTTTAGTAGATAGCCGTTATCAGATTCTTAGGCCCTTCTGGTGCTCTCAGGGTAAGAGGTTTGGTGGCAAGATCGGCAGGGTACGACAGTGTTTTTTGCAGGTCTCCAGTTCGATTCCCGAAAATTTGCAAATATATTTATAAATTTTATTTTTTAAATTTATTTTAGCTATTTTTCTCCATTATGCCTACAGTTACTATGAATCATTAAATATCATATGCTTCAAAAATAAAATTTAATCTCAAAATATTTATATATTTAATCGAAATTTTTCGAGTCAAGTTCACGCACATGCGCAGATATCATTCCTATTCTTAGCATTGTGCTTTTAGACCAGATTGTCACCGTATTTAAAACTTTTAGTAGATAGCCGTGATCAGATTCTTAGGCCCTTCTGGCGCTCTCAGGGTACGAGGCTTGGTGGCAAGATCGGCAGGGTGCGACACTGTTTTTTGCAGGTCTCCAGTTCGATTCCCGAAAATTTGCAAATATATTTATATATTTTATTTTTTAAATTTATTTTAGCTATTTTTCTCCATTATGCCTACAGTTACTATGAATCATTAAATATCATATGCTTCAAAAATAAAATTTAATCTAAAAATATTTATATATTTAATCGAAATTTTTCGAGTCAAGTTCACGCAGATATCATTCCTATTCATAGCATTATGCTTTTAGACCAGATTGTCACCGTATTTAAAACTTTTAGTAGATAGCCGTGATCAGATTCTTAGGCCCTTCTGGCGCTTTCAGGGTACGAGGTTTGGTGGCGAGATCGGCAGGGTGCGACAGTGTTTTTTGCAGGTCTCCAGTTCGATTCCCGAAAATTTGCAAATATATTTATATATTTTATTTTTTAAATTTATTTTAGCAATTTTTCTCCATTATACCTACAGTTACTATGAATCATTAAATATCATATGCTTCAAAAATAAAATTTAATCTCAAAATATTTATATATTTAATCGAAATTTTTCGAGTCAAGTTCACGCAGATATCATTCCTATTCTTAGCATTGTGCTTTTAGACCAGATTGTCACCGTATTTAAAACTTTTAGTAGATAGCCGTGATCAGATTCTTATTCCCTTCTGGCGCTCTCAGTGTACGAGGCTTGGTGGCAAGATCGGCAGGGTGCGACAGTGTTTTTTGCAGGTCTCCAGTTCGATTCCCGAAAATTTGCAAATATATTTATATATTTTATTTTTTAAATTTATTTTAGCTATTTTTCTCCATTTAGCCTACAGTTACTTTGAATCATTAAATATTATATGCTTCAAAAATAAAATTTAATCTCAAAATATTTATATATTTAATCGAAATTTTTCGAGTCAAGTTCACGCAGATATCATTCCTATTCTTAGCATTGTGCTTTTAGACCAGATTGTCACCGTATTTAAAACTTTTAGTAGATAGCCGTGATCAGATTCTTAGGCCCTTCCGGCGCTCTCAGGATACGAGGCTTGGTGGCAAGATCGGCAGGGTGCGACAGTGTTTTTTGCAGGTCTCCAGTTCGATTCCCGAAAATTTGCAAATATATTTATATATTTTATTTTTTAAATTTATTTTAGCTATTTTTCTCCATTTAGCCTACAGTTACTATGAATCATTAAATATCATATGCTTCAAAAATAAAATTTAATCTAAAAATATTTATATATTTAATCGAAATTTTTCGAGTCAAGTTCACGCAGATATCATTCCTATTCTTAGCATTGTGCTTTTAGACCAGATTGTCACCGTATTTAAAACTTTTAGTAGATAGCCGTGATCAGATTCTTAGGCCCTTCCGGCGCTCTCAGGGTACGAGGTTTGTGGCAAGATCGGCAGGGTACGACATTGTTTTTTGCAGGTCTCCAGTTCGATTCCCGAAAATTTGCAAATATATTTATATATTTTATTTTTTAAATTTATTTTAGCTATTTTTCTCCATTATACCTACAGTTACTATGAATCATTAAATATCATATGCTTCAAAAATAAAATTTAATCTCAAAATATTTATATATTTAATCGAAATTTTTCGAGTCAAGTTCACGCAGATATCATTCCTATTCTTAGCATTGTGCTTTTAGACCAGATTGTCACCGTATTTAAAACTTTTAGTAGATAGCCGTGATCAGATTCTTAGGCCCTTCTGGCGCTCTCAGTGTACGAGGCTTGGTGGCAAGATCGGCAGGGTGCGACAGTGTTTTTTGCAGGTCTCCAGTTCGATTCCCGAAAATTTGCAAATATATTTATATATTTTATTTTTTAAATTTATTTTAGCTATTTTTCTCCATTATACCTACAGTTACTATGAATCATTAAATATCATATGCTTCAAAAATAAAATTTAATCTAAAAATATTTATATATTTAATCGAAATTTTTCGAGTCAAGTTCACGCACATGCGCAGATATCATTCCTATTCTTAGCATTGTGCTTTTAGACCAGATTGTCACCGTATTTAAAACTTTTAGTAGATAGCCGTGATCAAATTCTTAGGCCCTTCCGGCGCTCTCAGGGTACGAGGTTTGGTGGCAAGATCGGCAGGGTGCGACAGTGTTTTTTGCAGGTCTCCAGTTCGATTCCCGAAAATTTGCAAATATATTTATATATTTTATTTTTTAAATTTATTTTAGCTATTTTTCTCCATTTAGCCTACAGTTACTTTGAATCATTAAATATTATATGCTTCAAAAATAAAATTTAATCTCAAAATATTTATATATTTAATCGAAATTTTTCGAGTCAAGTTCACGCAGATATCATTCCTATTCTTAGCATTGTGCTTTTAGACCAGATTGTCACCGTATTTAAAACTTTTAGTAGATAGCCGTGATCAGATTCTTAGGCCCTTCCGGCGCTCTCAGGATACGAGGCTTGGTGGCAAGATCGGCAGGGTGCGACAGTGTTTTTTGCAGGTCTCCAGTTCGATTCCCGAAAATTTGCAAATATATTTATATATTTTATTTTTTAAATTTATTTTAGCTATTTTTCTCCATTATACCTACAGTTACTATGAATCATTAAATATCATATGCTTCAAAAATAAAATTTAATCTAAAAATATTTATATATTTAATCGAAATTTTTCGAGTCAAGTTCACGCACATGCGCAGATATCATTCCTATTCTTAGCATTGTGCTTTTAGACCAGATTGTCACCGTATTTAAAACTTTTAGTAGATAGCCGTGATCAAATTCTTAGGCCCTTCCGGCGCTCTCAGGGTACGAGGTTTGGTGGCAAGATCGGCAGGGTGCGACAGTGTTTTTTGCAGGTCTCCAGTTCGATTCCCGAAAATTTGCAAATATATTTATATATTTTATTTTTTAAATTTATTTTAGCTATTTTTCTCCATTTAGCCTACAGTTACTTTGAATCATTAAATATTATATGCTTCAAAAATAAAATTTAATCTCAAAATATTTATATATTTAATCGAAATTTTTCGAGTCAAGTTCACGCAGATATCATTCCTATTCTTAGCATTGTGCTTTTAGACCAGATTGTCACCGTATTTAAAACTTTTAGTAGATAGCCGTGATCAGATTCTTAGGCCCTTCCGGCGCTCTCAGGATACGAGGCTTGGTGGCAAGATCGGCAGGGTGCGACAGTGTTTTTTGCAGGTCTCCAGTTCGATTCCCGAAAATTTGCAAATATATTTATATATTTTATTTTTTAAATTTATTTTAGCTATTTTTCTCCATTATACCTACAGTTACTATGAATCATTAAATATCATATGCTTCAAAAATAAAATTTAATCTAAAAATATTTATATATTTAATCGAAATTTTTCGAGTCAAGTTCACGCACATGCGCAGATATCATTCCTATTCTTAGCATTGTGCTTTTAGACAAGATTGTCACCGTATTTAAAACTTTTAGTAGATAGCCGTGATCAAATTCTTAGGCCCTTCCGGCGCTCTCAGGGTACGAGGTTTGGTGGCAAGATCGGCAGGGTGCGACAGTGTTTTTTGCAGGTCTCCAGTTCGATTCCCGAAAATTTGCAAATATATTTATATATTTTATTTTTTAAATTTATTTTAGCTATTTTTCTCCATTTAGCCTACAGTTACTTTGAATCATTAAATATTATATGCTTCAAAAATAAAATTTAATCTCAAAATATTTATATATTTAATCGAAATTTTTCGAGTCAAGTTCACGCAGATATCATTCCTATTCTTAGCATTGTGCTTTTAGACCAGATTGTCACCGTATTTAAAACTTTTAGTAGATAGCCGTGATCAGATTCTTAGGCCCTTCCGGCGCTCTCAGAATACGAGGCTTGGTGGCAAGATCGGCAGGGTGCGACAGTGTTTTTTGCAGGTCTCCAGTTCGATTCCCGAAAATTTGCAAATATATTTATATATTTTATTTTTTAAAATTTATTTTAGCTTTTTTTCTCCATTATACCTACAGTTACTATGAATCATTAAATATCATATGCTTCAAAAATAAAATTTAATCTCAAAATATTTATATATTTAATCGAAATTTTTCGAGTCAAGTTTACGCAGATATCATTCCTATTCTTAGCATTGTGCTTTTAGACCAGATTGTCACCGTATTTAAAACTTTTAGTAGATAGCCGTGATCAGATTCTTAGGCCCTTCCGGCGCTCTCAGGATACGAGGCTTGGTGGCAAGATCGGCAGGGTGCGACAGTGTTTTTTGCAGGTCTCCAGTTCGATTCCCGAAAATTTGCAAATATATTTATATAATTTATTTTTTAAATTTATTTTAGCTTTTTTTCTCCATTATACCTACAGTTACTATGAATCATTAAATATCATATGCTTCAAAAATAAAATTTAAACTAAAAATATATATATATTTAATCGAAATTTTTCGAGTCAAGTTCACGCAGATATCATTCCTATTCTTAGCATTGTGCTTTTAGACCAGATTGTCATCGTATTTAAAACTTTTAGTAGATAGCCGTGATCAGATTCTTACACCCTTCCGGCGCTCTCAGGGTACGAGGCTTGGTGGCAAGATCGGCAGGGTGCGACACTGTTTTTTGCAGGTCTCCAGTTCGATTCCCGAAAATTTGCAAATATATTTATATATTTTATTTTTTAAATTTATTTTAGCTATTTTTCTCCATTATGCCTACAGTTACTATGAATCATTAAATATCATATGCTTCAAAAATAAAATTTAATCTCAAAATATTTATATATTTAATCGAAATTTTTCGAGTCAAGTTCACGCACATGCGCAGATATCATTCCTATTCTTAGCATTGTGCTCTTAGACCAGATTGTCACCGTATTTAAAACTTTTAGTAGATAGCCGTGATCAGATTCTCAGGCCCTTCCGGCGCTCTCAGGGTACGAGGCTTGGTGGCAAGATCGGCAGGGTGCGACACTGTTTTTTGCAGGTCTCCAGTTCGATTCCCGAAAATTTGCAAATATATTTATATATTTTCTTTTTTAAATTTATTTTAGCTATTTTTCTCCATTATGCCTACAGTTACTATGAATCATTAAATATCATATGCTTCAAAAATAAAATTTAATCTCAAAATATTTATATATTTAATAGAAATTTTTCGAGTCAAGTTCACGCACATGCGCAGATATCATTCCTATTCCTAGCATTGTGCTTTTAGACCAGATTGTCACCGTATTTAAAACTTTTAGTAGATAGCCGTGATCAGATTCTTAGGCCCTTCCGGCGCTCTCAGGGTACGAGGCTTGGTGGCAAGATCGGCAGGGTGCGACAGTGTTTTTTGCAGGTCTCCAGTTCGATTCCCGAAAATTTGCAAATATTTAAATATATATTTTATTTTTAAATTTATTTTAGCTATTTTTCTCCATTATACCTACAGTTACATTGAATTATTAAATATCATATAATTCAAAAATAAAATTTAATCTCAAAATATTTATATATTTAATCGAAATTTTTCGAGTCAAGTTCACGCACATGCGCAGATATCATTCCTATTCTTAGCATTGTGCTTTTAGACCAGATTGTCACCGTATTTAAAATTTTTAGTAGATAGCCGTGATCAGATTCTTAGGCCCTTCCGGCGCTCTCAGGGTACGAGGCTTGGTTTCAAGATCGGCAAGGTGCGACACTGTTTTTTGCAGGTCTCCTGTTCGATTCCCGAAAATTTGAAAATATATTTATATATTTTATTTTTTAAATTTATTTTAGCTATTTTTCTCCATTATGCCTACAGTTACTATGAATCATTAAATATCATATGCTTCAAAAATAAAATTTAATTTAAAAATATTTATATATTTAATCGAAATTTTTCGAGTCAAGTTCACGCAGATATCATTCCTATTCTTAGCATTGTGCTCTTAGACCAGATTGTCACCGTATTTAAAACTTTTAGTAGATAGCCGTGATCAGATTCTTAGGCCCTTCCGGCGCTCTCAGGGTACGAGGCTTGGTGGCAAGATCGGCAGGGTGCGACAGTGTTTTTTGCAGGTCTCCAGTTCGATTCCCGAAAATTTGCAAATATATTTATATAATTTATTTTTTAAATTTATTTTAGCTTTTTTTCTCCATTATACCTACAGTTACTATGAATCATTAAATATCATATGCTTCAAAAATAAAATTTAAACTAAAAATATTTATATATTTAATCGAAATTTTTCGAGTCAAGTTCACGCAGATATCATTACTATTCTTAGCATTGTGCTTTTAGACCAGATTGTCATCGTATTTAAAACTTTTAGTAGATAGCCGTGATCAGATTCTTACACCCTTCCGGCGCTCGCAGGGTACGAGGCTTGGTGGCAAGATCGGCAGGGTGCGACACTGTTTTTTGCCGGTCTCCAGTTCGATTCCCGAAAATTTGCAAATATATTTATATATTTTATTTTTTAAATTTATTTTAGCTATTTTTCTCCATTATGCCTACAGTTACTATGAATCATTAAATATCATATGCTTCAAAAATAAAATTTAATCTCAAAATATTTATATATTTAATCGAAATTTTTCGAGTCAAGTTCACGCACATGCGCAGATATCATTCCTATTCTTAGCATTGTGCTCTTAGACCAGATTGTCACCGTATTTAAAACTTTTAGTAGATAGCCGTGATCAGATTCTCAGGCCCTTCCGGCGCTCTCAGGGTACGAGGCTTGGTGGCAAGATCGGCAGGGTGCGACACTGTTTTTTGCAGGTCTCCAGTTCGATTCCCGAAAATTTGCAAATATATTTATATATTTTCTTTTTTAAATTTATTTTAGCTATTTTTCTCCATTATGCCTACAGTTACTATGAATCATTAAATATCATATGCTTCAAAAATAAAATTTAATCTCAAAATATTTATATATTTAATAGAAATTTTTCGAGTCAAGTTCACGCACATGCGCAGATATCATTCCTATTCTTAGCATTGTGCTTTTAGACCAGATTGTCACCGTATTTAAAACTTTTAGTAGATAGCCGTGATCAGATTCTTAGGCCCTTCCGGCGCTCTCAGGGTACGAGGCTTGGTGGCAAGATCGGCAGCGTGCGACACTGTTTTTTGCAAGTCTCCAGTTCGATTCCCGAAAATTTGCAAATATATTTATATATTTTATTTTTTATATTTATTTTAGCTATTTTAATCCATTATGCCTACAGTTACTATGAATCATTAAATATCATATGCTTGCAAAATAAAATTTAATCTCAAAATATTTATATATTTAATCGAAATTTTTCGAGTCAAGTTCACGCACATGCGCAGATATCATTCCTATTCTTAGCATTGTGCTTTTAGACCAGATTGTCACAGTATTTAAAATTTTTAGTAGATAGCCGTGATCAGATTCTTAGGCCCTTCCGGCGCTCTCAGGGTACGAGGCTTGGTTTCAAGATCGGCAAGGTGCGACACTGTTTTTTGCAGGTCTCCTGTTCGATTCCCGAAAATTTGAAAATATATTTATATATTTTATTTTTTAAATTTATTTTAGCTATTTTTCTCCATTATGCCTACAGTTACTATGAATCATTAAATATCATATGCTTCAAAAATAAAATTTAATCTCAAAATATTTATATAATTAATCGAAATTTCTCGAGTCGAAGTTCACGCACATGCGCAGATATCATTCCTATTCTTAGCATTGTGCTCTTAGACCAGATTGTCACCGTATTTAAAACTTTTAGTAGATAGCCGTGATCAGATTCTTAGGCCCTTCCGGCGCTCTCAGGGTACGAGGCTTGGTGGCAAGATCGGCAGGGTGCGACAGTGTTTTTTGCAGGTCTCCAGTTCGATTCCCGAAAATTTGCAATTATATTTATATATTTTATTTTTTTAATTTATTTTAGCTATTTTTCTCCATTATGCCTACAGTTACTATGAATCATTAAATATCATATGCTTCAAAAATAAAATTTAATTTAAAAATATTTATATATTTAATCGAAATTTTTCGAGTCAAGTTCACGCAGATATCATTCCTATTCTTAGCATTGTGCTCTTAGACCAGATTGTCACCGTATTTAAAACTTTTAGTAGATAGCCGTGATCAGATTCTTAGGCCCTTCCGGCGCTCTCAGGGTACGAGGCTTGGTGGCAAGATCGGCAGGGTGCGACAGTGTTTTTTGCAGGTCTCCAGTTCGATTCCCGAAAATTTGCAAATATATTTATATAATTTATTTTTTAAATTTATTTTAGCTTTTTTTCTCCATTATACCTACAGTTACTATGAATCATTAAATATCATATGCTTCAAAAATAAAATTTAAACTAAAAATATTTATATATTTAATCGAAATTTTTCGAGTCAAGTTCACGCAGATATCATTCCTATTCTTAGCATTGTGCTTTTAGACCAGATTGTCATCGTATTTAAAACTTTTAGTAGATAGCCGTGATCAGATTCTTACACCCTTCCGGCGCTCTCAGGGTACGAGGCTTGGTGGCGAGATCGGCAGGGTGCGACACTGTTTTTTGCAGGTCTCCAGTTCGATTCCCGAAAATTTGCAAATATATTTATATAATTTATTTTTTAAATTTATTTTAGCTTTTTTTCTCCATTATACCTACAGTTACTATGAATCATTAAATATCATATGCTTCAAAAATAAAATTTAAACTAAAAATATTTATATATTTAATCGAAATTTTTCGAGTCAAGTTCACGCAGATATCATTCCTATTCTTAGCATTGTGCTCTTAGACCAGATTGTCACCGTATTTAAAACTTTTAGTAGATAGCCGTGATCAGATTCTCAGGCCCTTCCGGCGCTCTCAGGGTACGAGGCTTGGTGGCAAGATCGGCAGGGTGCGACACTGTTTTTTGCAGGTCTCCAGTTCGATTCCCGAAAATTTGCAAATATATTTATATATTTTCTTTTTTAAATTTATTTTAGCTATTTTTCTCCATTATGCCTACAGTTACTATGAATCATTAAATATCATATGCTTCAAAAATAAAATTTAATCTCAAAATATTTATATATTTAATCGAAATTTTTCGAGTCAAGTTCACGCAGATATCATTCCTATTCTTAGCATTGTGCTCTTAGACCAGATTGTCACCGTATTTAAAACTTTTAGTAGATAGCCGTGATCAGATTCTTAGGCCTTTCCGGCGCTCTCAGGGTACGAGGCTTGGTGGCAAGATCGGCAGGGTGCGACAGTGTTTTTTGCAGGTCTCCAGTTCGATTCCCGAAAATTTGCAAATATATTTATATAATTTATTTTTTAAATTTATTTTAGCTTTTTTTCTCCATTATACCTACAGTTACTATGAATCATTAAATATCATATGCTTCAAAAATAAAATTTAAACTAAAAATATTTATATATTTAATCGAAATTTTTCGAGTCAAGTTCACGCAGATATCATTCCTATTCTTAGCATTGTGCTTTTAGACCAGATTGTCATCGTATTTAAAACTTTTAGTAGATAGCCGTGATCAGATTCTTACACCCTTCCGGCGCTCTCAGGGTACGAGGCTTGGTGGCAAGATCGGCAGGGTGCGACACTGTTTTTTGCAGGTCTCCAGTTCGATTCCCGAAAATTTGCAAATATATTTATATATTTTATTTTTTAAATTTATTTTAGCTATTTTTCTCCATTATGCCTACAGTTACTATGAATCATTAAATATCATATGCTTCAAAAATAAAATTTAATCTCAAAATATTTATATATTTAATCGAAATTTTTCGAGTCAAGTTCACGCACATGCGCAGATATCATTCCTATTCTTAGCATTGTGCTTTTAGACCAGATTGTCACAGTATTTAAAATTTTTAGTAGATAGCCGTGATCAGATTCTTAGGCCCTTCCGGCGCTCTCAGGGTACGAGGCTTGGTTTCAAGATCGGCAAGGTGCGACACTGTTTTTTGCAGGTCTCCTGTTCGATTCCCGAAAATTTGAAAATATATTTATATATTTTATTTTTTAAATTTATTTTAGCTATTTTTCTCCATTATGCCTACAGTTACTATGAATCATTAAATATCATATGCTTCAAAAATAAAATTTAATCTCAAAATATTTATATAATTAATCGAAATTTCTCGAGTCGAAGTTCACGCACATGCGCAGATATCATTCCTATTCTTAGCATTGTGCTCTTAGACCAGATTGTCACCGTATTTAAAACTTTTAGTAGATAGCCGTGATCAGATTCTTAGGCCCTTCCGGCGCTCTCAGGGTACGAGGCTTGGTGGCAAGATCGGCAGGGTGCGACAGTGTTTTTTGCAGGTCTCCAGTTCGATTCCCGAAAATTTGCAATTATATTTATATATTTTATTTTTTTAATTTATTTTAGCTATTTTTCTCCATTATGCCTACAGTTACTATGAATCATTAAATATCATATGCTTCAAAAATAAAATTTAATTTAAAAATATTTATATATTTAATCGAAATTTTTCGAGTCAAGTTCACGCAGATATCATTCCTATTCTTAGCATTGTGCTCTTAGACCAGATTGTCACCGTATTTAAAACTTTTAGTAGATAGCCGTGATCAGATTCTTAGGCCCTTCCGGCGCTCTCAGGGTACGAGGCTTGGTGGCAAGATCGGCAGGGTGCGACAGTGTTTTTTGCAGGTCTCCAGTTCGATTCCCGAAAATTTGCAAATATATTTATATAATTTATTTTTTAAATTTATTTTAGCTTTTTTTCTCCATTATACCTACAGTTACTATGAATCATTAAATATCATATGCTTCAAAAATAAAATTTAAACTAAAAATATTTATATATTTAATCGAAATTTTTCGAGTCAAGTTCACGCAGATATCATTCCTATTCTTAGCATTGTGCTTTTAGACCAGATTGTCATCGTATTTAAAACTTTTAGTAGATAGCCGTGATCAGATTCTTACACCCTTCCGGCGCTCTCAGGGTACGAGGCTTGGTGGCAAGATCGGCAGGGTGCGACACTGTTTTTTGCAGGTCTCCAGTTCGATTCCCGAAAATTTGCAAATATATTTATATAATTTATTTTTTAAATTTATTTTAGCTTTTTTTCTCCATTATACCTACAGTTACTATGAATCATTAAATATCATATGCTTCAAAAATAAAATTTAAACTAAAAATATTTATATATTTAATCGAAATTTTTCGAGTCAAGTTCACGCAGATATCATTCCTATTCTTAGCATTGTGCTCTTAGACCAGATTGTCACCGTATTTAAAACTTTTAGTAGATAGCCGTGATCAGATTCTCAGGCCCTTCCGGCGCTCTCAGGGTACGAGGCTTGGTGGCAAGATCGGCAGGGTGCGACACTGTTTTTTGCAGGTCTCCAGTTCGATTCCCGAAAATTTGCAAATATATTTATATATTTTCTTTTTTAAATTTATTTTAGCTATTTTTCTCCATTATGCCCACAGTTACTATGAATCATTAAATATCATATGCTTCAAAAATAAAATTTAATCTCAAAATATTTATATATTTAATCGAAATTTTTCGAGTCAAGTTCACGCAGATATCATTCCTATTCTTAGCATTGTGCTCTTAGACCAGATTGTCACCGTATTTAAAACTTTTAGTAGATAGCCGTGATCAGATTCTTAGGCCTTTCCGGCGCTCTCAGGGTACGAGGCTTGGTGGCAAGATCGGCAGGGTGCGACAGTGTTTTTTGCAGGTCTCCAGTTCGATTCCCGAAAATTTGCAAATATATTTATATAATTTATTTTTTAAATTTATTTTAGCTTTTTTTCTCCATTATACCTACAGTTACTATGAATCATTAAATATCATATGCTTCAAAAATAAAATTTAAACTAAAAATATTTATATATTTAATCGAAATTTTTCGAGTCAAGTTCACGCAGATATCATTCCTATTCTTAGCATTGTGCTTTTAGACCAGATTGTCATCGTATTTAAAACTTTTAGTAGATAGCCGTGATCAGATTCTTACACCCTTCCGGCGCTCTCAGGGTACGAGGCTTGGTGGCAAGATCGGCAGGGTGCGACACTGTTTTTTGCAGGTCTCCAGTTCGATTCCCGAAAATTTGCAAATATATTTATATATTTTATTTTTTAAATTTATTTTAGCTATTTTTCTCCATTATGCCTACAGTTACTATGAATCATTAAATATCATATGCTTCAAAAATAAAATTTAATCTCAAAATATTTATATATTTAATCGAAATTTTTCGAGTCAAGTTCACGCACGTGCGCAGATATCATTCCTATTCTTAGCATTGTGCTCTTAGACCAGATTGTCACCGTATTTAAAACTTTTAGTAGATAGCCGTGATCAGATTCTCAGGCCCTTCCGGCGCTCTCAGGGTACGAGGCTTGGTGGCAAGATCGGCAGGGTGCGACAGTGTTTTTTGCAGGTCTCCAGTTCGATTCCCGAAAATTTGCAAATATATTTATATATTTTCTTTTTTAAATTTATTTTAGCTATTTTTCTCCATTATGCCTACAGTTACTATGAATCATTAAATATCATATGCTTCAAAAATAAAATTTAATCTCAAAATATTTATATATTTAATAGAAATTTTTCGAGTCAAGTTCACGCACATGCGCAGATATCATTCCTATTCTTAGCATTGTGCTTTTAGACCAGATTGTCACCGTATTTAAAACTTTTAGTAGATAGCCGTGATCAGATTCTTAGGCCCTTCCGGCGCTCTCAGGGTACGAGGCTTGGTGGCAAGATCGGCAGCGTGCGACACTGTTTTTTGCAAGTCTCCAGTTCGATTCCCGAAAATTTGCAAATATATTTATATATTTTATTTTTTATATTTATTTTAGCTATTTTAATCCATTATGCCTACAGTTACTATGAATCAATAAATATCATATGCTTGCAAAATAAAATTTAATCTCAAAATATTTATATATTTAATCGAAATTTTTCGAGTCAAGTTCACGCACATGCGCAGATATCATTCCTATTCTTAGCATTGTGCTTTTAGACCAGATTGTCACCGTATTTAAAATTTTTAGTAGATAGCCGTGATCAGATTCTTAGGCCCTTCCGGCGCTCTCAGGGTACGAGGCTTGGTTTCAAGATCGGCCAGGTGCGACACTGTTTTTTGCAGGTCTCCTGTTCGATTCCCGAAAATTTGAAAATATATTTATATATTTTATTTTTTAAATTTATTTTAGCTATTTTTCTCCATTATGCCTACAGTTACTATGAATCATTAAATATCATATGCTTCAAAAATAAAATTTAATCTCAAAATATTTATATAATTAATCGAAATTTCTCGAGTCGAAGTTCACGCACATGCGCAGATATCATTCCTATTCTTAGCATTGTGCTCTTAGACCAGATTGTCACCGTATTTAAAACTTTTAGTAGATAGCCGTGATCAGATTCTTAGGCCCTTCCGGCGCTCTCAGGGTACGAGGCTTGGTGGCAAGATCGGCAGGGTGCGACAGTGTTTTTTGCAGGTCTCCAGTTCGATTCCCGAAAATTTGCAATTATATTTATATATTTTATTTTTTTAATTTATTTTAGCTATTTTTCTCCATTATGCCTACAGTTACTATGAATCATTAAATATCATATGCTTCAAAAATAAAATTTAATTTAAAAATATTTATATATTTAATCGAAATTTTTCGAGTCAAGTTCACGCAGATATCATTCCTATTCTTAGCATTGTGCTCTTAGACCAGATTGTCACCGTATTTAAAACTTTTAGTAGATAGCCGTGATCAGATTCTTAGGCCCTTCCGGCGCTCTCAGGGTACGAGGCTTGGTGGCAAGATCGGCAGGGTGCGACAGTGTTTTTTGCAGGTCTCCAGTTCGATTCCCGAAAATTTGCAATTATATTTATATATTTTATATTTTTAATTTATTTTAGCTATTTTTCTCCATTATGCCTACAGTTACTATGAATCATTAAATATCATATGCTTCAAAAATAAAATTTAATCTCAAAATATTTATATATTTAATCGAAATTTTTCGAGTCGAAGTTCACGCACATGCGCAGATATCATTCCTATTCTTAGCATTGTGCTCTTAGACCAGATTGTCACCGTATTTAAAACTTTTAGTAGATAGCCGTGATCAGATTCTTAGGCCCTTCCGGCGCTCTCAGGGTACGAGGCTTGGTGGCAAGATCGGCAGGGTGCGACAGTGTTTTTTGCAGGTCTCCAGTTCGATTCCCGAAAATTTGCAAATATTTAAATATATATTTTATTTTTTAAATTTATTTTAGCTATTTTTCTCCATTATACCTACAGTTACATTGAATTATTAAATATCATATAATTCAAAAATAAAATTTAATCTCAAAATATTTATATATTTAATCGAAATTTTTCGAGTCAAGTTCACGCACATGCGCAGATATCATTCCTATTCTTAGCATTGTGCTTTTAGACCAGATTGTCACCGTATTTAAAACTTTTAGTAGATAGCCGTGATCAGATTCTTAGGCCCTTCCGGCGCTCTCAGGGTACGAGGCTTGGTGGCAAGATCGGCAGGGTGCGACACTGTTTTTTGCAGGTCTCCAGTTCGATTCCCGAAAATTTGCAAATATATTTATATATTTTATTTTTTAAATTTATTTTAGCTATTTTTCTCCATTATGCCTACAGTTACTATGAATCATTAAATATCATATGCTTCAAAAATAAAATTTAATCTCAAAATATTTATATATTTAATCGAAATTTTTCGAGTCAAGTTCACGCAGATATCATTCCTATTCTTAGCATTGTGCTCTTAGACCAGATTGTCACCGTATTTAAAACCTTTAGTAGATAGCCGTGATCAGATTCTTAGGCCCTTCCGGCGCTCTCAGGGTACGAGGCTTGGTGGCAAGATCGGCAGGGTGCGACACTGTTTTTTGCAGGTCTCCAGTTCGATTCCCGAAAATTTGCAAATATATTTATATATTTTATTTTTTAAATTTATTTTAGCTATTTTTCTCCATTATGCCTACAGTTACTATGAATCATTAAATATCATATGCTTCAAAAATAAAATTTAATCTCAAAATATTTATATATTTAATCGAAATTTTTCGAGTCAAGTTCACGCAGATATCATTCCTATTCTTAGCATTGTGCTCTTAGACCAGATTGTCACCGTATTTAAAACTTTTAGTAGATAGCAGTGATCAGATTCTTAGGCCCTTCCGGTGCTCTCAGGGTACGAGGCTTGGTGGCAAGATCGGCAGGGTGCGACACTGTTTTTTACAGGTCTCCAGTTCGATTCCCGAAAATTTGCAAATATATTTATATATTTTATTTTTTAAATTTATTTTAGCTATTTTTCTCCATTATGCCTACAGTTACTATGAATCATTAAATATCATATGCTTCAAAAATAAAATTTAATCTCAAAATATTTATATATTTAATCGAAATTTTTCGAGTCAAGTTCATGCAGATATCGTTCCTATTCTTAGCATTGTGCTCTTAGACCAGATTGTCACCGTATTTAAAACTTTTAGTAGATAGCCGTGATCAGATTCTTAGACCCTTCCGGCGCTCTCAGAGTACAAGTCTTGGTGGCAAGATCGGCAGGGTGCGACAGTGTTTTTTGCAGGTCTCCAGTTCGATTCCCGAAAATTTGCAAATATATTTATATATTTTATTTTTTAAATTTATTTTAGCTATTTTAATCCATTATGCCTACAGTTACTATGAATCAATAAATATCATATGCTTGCAAAATAAAATTTAATCTCAAAATATTTATATATTTAATCGAAATTTCTCGAGTCGAAGTTCACGCACATGCGCAGATATCATTCCTATTCTTAGCATTGTGCTCTTAGACCAGATTGTCACCGTATTTAAAACTTTTAGTAGATAGCCGTGATCAGATTCTTAGGCCCTTCCGGCGCTCTCAGGGTACGAGGCTTGGTGGCAAGATCGGCAGGGTGCGACATTGTTTTTTGCAGGTCTCCAGTTCGATTCACGAAAATTTGCAATTATATTTATATATTTTATATTTTTAATTTATTTTAGCTATTTTTCTCCATTATGCCTACAGTTACTATGAATCATTAAATATCATATGCTTCAAAAATAAAATTTAATCTCAAAATATTTATATATTTAATCGAAATTTTTCAAGTCAAGTTCACGCACATGCGCAGATATCATTCCTATTCTTAGCATTGTGCTCTTAGACCAGATTGTCACCGTATTTAAAACTTTTAGTAGATAGCCGTGATCAGATTCTTAGGCCCTTCCGGCGCTCTCAGGGTACGAGGCTTGGTGGCAAGATCGGCAGGGTGCGACAGTGTTTTTTGCAGGTCTCCAGTTCGATTCCCGAAAATTTGCAAATATTTAAATATATATTTTATTTTTTAAATTTATTTTAGCTATTTTTCTCCATTATACCTACAGTTACATTGAATTATTAAATATCATATAATTCAAAAATAAAATTTAATCTCAAAATATTTATATATTTAATTGAAATTTTTCGAGTCAAGTTCACGCACATGTGCAGATATCATTCCTATTCTTAGCATTGTGCTTTTAGACCAGATTGTCACCGTATTTAAAACTTTTAGTAGATAGCCGTGATCAGATTCTTAGGCCCTTCCGGTGCTCTCAGGGTACGAGGCTTGGTGGCAAGATCGGCAGGGTGCGACACTGTTTTTTGCAGGTCTCCAGTTCGATTCCCGAAAATTTGCAAATATATTTATATATTTTATTTTTTAAATTTATTTTAGCTATTTTTCTCCATTATGCCTACAGTTACTATGAATCATTAAATATCATATGCTTCAAAAATAAAATTTAATCTCAAAATATTTATATATTTAATCGAAATTTTTCAAGTCAAGTTCACGCACATGCGCAGATATCATTCCTATTCTTAGCATTGTGCTCTTAGACCAGATTGTCACCGTATTTAAAACTTTTAGTAGATAGCCGTGATCAGATTCTTAGGCCCTTCCGGCGCTCTCAGGGTACGAGGCTTGGTGGCAAGATCGGCAGGGTGCGACAGTGTTTTTTGCAGGTCTCCAGTTCGATTCCCGAAAATTTGCAAATATATTTATATATTTTATTTTTTAAATTTATTTTAGCTATTTTTCTCCATTATGCCTACAGTTACTATGAATCATTAAATATCATATGCTTCAAAAATAAAATTTAATCTCAAAATATTTATATATTTAATCGAAATTTTTCGAGTCAAGTTCACGCAGATATCATTCCTATTCTTAGCATTGTGCTCTTAGACCAGATTGTCACCGTATTTAAAACTTTTAGTAGATAGCCGTGATCAGATTCTTAGGCCCTTCCGGCGCTCTCAGGGTACGAGGCTTGGTGGCAAGATCGGCAGGGTGCGACAGTGTTTTTTGCAGGTCTCCAGTTCGATTCCCGAAAATTTGCAAATATTTAAATATATATTTTATTTTTTAAATTTATTTTAGCTATTTTTCTCCATTATACCTACAGTTACATTGAATTATTAAATATCATATAATTCAAAAATAAAATTTAATCTCAAAATATTTATATATTTAATCGAAATTTTTCGAGTCAAGTTCACGCACATGCGCAGATATCATTCCTATTCTTAGCATTGTGCTCTTAGACCAGATTGTCACCGTATTTAAAACTTTTAGTAGATAGCCGTGATCAGATTCTTAGGCCCTTCCGGCGCTCTCAGGGTACGAGGCTTGGTGGCAAGATCGGCAGGGTGCGACACGGTTTTTTGCAGGTCTCCAGTTCGATTCCCGAAAATTTGCAAATATATTTATATATTTTATTTTTTAAATTTATTTTAGCTATTTTTCTCCATTATGCCTACAGTTACTATGAATCATTAAATATCATATGCTTCAAAAATAAAATTTAATCTCAAAATATTTATATATTTAATCGAAATTTTTCGAGTCAAGTTCACGCACATGCGCAGATATCATTCCTATTCTTAGCATTGTGCTCTTAGACCAGATTGTCACCGTATTTAAAACTTTTAGTAGATAGCCGTGATCAGATTCTTAGGCCCTTCCGGCGCTCTCAGGGTACGAGGCTTGGTGGCAAGATCGGCAGGGTGCGACAGTGTTTTTTGCAGGTCTCCAGTTCGATTCCCGAAAATTTGCAAATATATTTATATATTTTATTTTTTAAATTTATTTTAGCAATTTTTCTCCATTATGCCTACAGTTACTATGAATCATTAAATATCATATGCTTCAAAAATAAAATTTAATCTCAAAATATTTATATATTTAATCGAAATTTTTCGAGTCAAGTTCACGCAGATATCATTCCTATTCTTAGCATTGTGCTCTTAGACCAGATTGTCACCGTATTTAAAACTTTTAGTAGATAGCCGTGATCAGATTCTTAGGCCCTTCCGGCGCTCTCAGGGTACGAGGCTTGGTGGCAAGATCGGCAGGGTGCGACACTGTTTTTTGCAGGTCTCCAGTTCGATTCCCGAAAATTTGGAAATATATTTATATATTTTATTTTTTAAATTTATTTTAGCTATTTTTCTCCATTATGCCTACAGTTACTATGAATCATTAAATATCATATGCTTCAAAAATAAAATTTAATCTCAAAATATTTATATATTTAATCGAAATTTTTCAAGTCAAGTTCACGCACATGCGCAGATATCATTCCTATTCTTAGCATTGTGCTCTTAGACCAGATTGTCACCGTATTTAAAACTTTTAGTAGATAGCCGTGATCAGATTCTTAGGCCCTTCCGGCGCTCTCAGGGTACGAGGCTTGGTGGCAAGATCGGCAGGGTGCGACAGTGTTTTTTGCAGGTCTCCAGTTCGATTCCCGAAAATTTGCAAATATATTTATATATTTTATTTTTTAAATTTATTTTAGCTATTTTTCTCCATTATGCCTACAGTTACTATGAATCATTAAATATCATATGCTTCAAAAATAAAATTTAATCTCAAAATATTTATATATTTAATCGAAATTTTTCGAGTCAAGTTCACGCAGATATCATTCCTATTCTTAGCATTGTGCTCTTAGACCAGATTGTCACCGTATTTAAAACTTTTAGTAGATAGCCGTGATCAGATTCTTAGGCCCTTCCGGCGCTCTCAGGGTACGAGGCTTGGTGGCAAGATCGGCAGGGTGCGACACTGTTTTTTGCAGGTCTCCAGTTCGATTCCCGAAAATTTGGAAATATATTTATATATTTTATTTTTTAAATTTATTTTAGCTATTTTTCTCCATTATGCCTACAGTTACTATGAATCATTAAATATCATATGCTTCAAAAATAAAATTTAATCTCAAAATATTTATATATTTAATCGAAATTTTTCAAGTCAAGTTCACGCACATGCGCAGATATCATTCCTATTCTTAGCATTGTGCTCTTAGACCAGATTGTCACCGTATTTAAAACTTTTAGTAGATAGCCGTGATCAGATTCTTAGGCCCTTCCGGCGCTCTCAGGGTACGAGGCTTGGTGGCAAGATCGGCAGGGTGCGACAGTGTTTTTTGCAGGTCTCCAGTTCGATTCCCGAAAATTTGCAAATATATTTATATATTTTATTTTTTAAATTTATTTTAGCTATTTTTCTCCATTATGCCTACAGTTACTATGAATCATTAAATATCATATGCTTCAAAAATAAAATTTAATCTCAAAATATTTATATATTTAATCGAAATTTTTCGAGTCAAGTTCACGCAGATATCATTCCTATTCTTAGCATTGTGCTCTTAGACCAGATTGTCACCGTATTTAAAACTTTTAGTAGATAGCCGTGATCAGATTCTTAGGCCCTTCCGGCGCTCTCAGGGTACGAGGCTTGGTGGCAAGATCGGCAGGGTGCGACAGTGTTTTTTGCAGGTCTCCAGTTCGATTCCCGAAAATTTGCAAATATTTAAATATATATTTTATTTTTTAAATTTATTTTAGCTATTTTTCTCCATTATACCTACAGTTACATTGAATTATTAAATATCATATAATTCAAAAATAAAATTTAATCTCAAAATATTTATATATTTAATCGAAATTTTTCGAGTCAAGTTCACGCACATGCGCAGATATCATTCCTATTCTTAGCATTGTGCTCTTAGACCAGATTGTCACCGTATTTAAAACTTTTAGTAGATAGCCGTGATCAGATTCTTAGGCCCTTCCGGCGCTCTCAGGGTACGAGGCTTGGTGGCAAGATCGGCAGGGTGCGACACGGTTTTTTGCAGGTCTCCAGTTCGATTCCCGAAAATTTGCAAATATATTTATATATTTTATTTTTTAAATTTATTTTAGCTATTTTTCTCCATTATGCCTACAGTTACTATGAATCATTAAATATCATATGCTTCAAAAATAAAATTTAATCTCAAAATATTTATATATTTAATCGAAATTTTTCGAGTCAAGTTCACGCACATGCGCAGATATCATTCCTATTCTTAGCATTGTGCTCTTAGACCAGATTGTCACCGTATTTAAAACTTTTAGTAGATAGCCGTGATCAGATTCTTAGGCCCTTCCGGCGCTCTCAGGGTACGAGGCTTGGTGGCAAGATCGGCAGGGTGCGACAGTGTTTTTTGCAGGTCTCCAGTTCGATTCCCGAAAATTTGCAAATATATTTATATATTTTATTTTTTAAATTTATTTTAGCTATTTTTCTCCATTATGCCTACAGTTACTATGAATCATTAAATATCATATGCTTCAAAAATAAAATTTAATCTCAAAATATTTATATATTTAATCGAAATTTTTCGAGTCAAGTTCACGCAGATATCATTCCTATTCTTAGCATTGTGCTCTTAGACCAGATTGTCACCGTATTTAAACCTTTTAGTAGATAGCCGTGATCAGATTCTTAGGCCCTTCCGGCGCTCTCAGGGTACGAGGCTTGGTGGCAAGATCGGCAGGGTGCGACAGTGTTTTTTGCAGGTCTCCAGTTCGATTCCCGAAAATTTGCAAATATATTTATATATTTTATTTTTTAAATTTATTTTAGCTATTTTTCTCCATTATGCCTACAGTTACTATGAATCATTAAATATCATATGCTTCAAAAATAAAATTTAATCTCAAAATATTTATATATTTAATCGAAATTTTTCGAGTCAAGTTCACGTAGATATCATTCCTATTCTTAGCATTGTGCTCTTAGACCAGATTGTCACCGTATTTAAACCTTTTAGTAGATAGCCGTGATCAGATTCTTAGGCCCTTCCGGCGCTCTCAGGGTACGAGGCTTGGTGGCAAGATCGGCAGGGTGCGACAGTGTTTTTTGCAGGTCTCCAGTTCGATTCCCGAAAATTTGCAAATATATTTATATATTTTATTTTTTAAATTTATTTTAGCTATTTTTCTCCATTATGCCTACAGTTACTATGAATCATTAAATATCATATGCTTCAAAAATAAAATTTAATCTCAAAATATTTATATATTTAATCGAAATTTTTCGAGTCAAGTTCACGCAGATATCATTCCTATTCTTAGCATTGTGCTCTTAGACCAGATTGTCACCGTATTTAAAACTTTTAGTAGATAGCCGTGATCAGATTCTTAGGCCCTTCCGGTGCTCTCAGGGTACGAGGCTTGGTGGCAAGATCGGCAGGGAGCGACACTGTTTTTTGCAGGTCTCCAGTTCGATTCCCGAAAATTTGCAAATATATTTATATATTTTATTTTTTAAATTTATTTTAGCTATTTTTCTCCATTATGCCTACAGTTACTATGAATCATTAAATATCATATGCTTCAAAAATAAAATTTAATCTCAAAATATTTATATATTTAATCGAAATTTTTCGAGTCAAGTTCATGCAGATATCGTTCCTATTCTTAGCATTGTGCTCTTAGACCAGATTGTCACCGTATTTAAAACTTTTAGTAGATAGCCGTGATCAGATTCTTAGGCCCTTCCGGCGCTCTCAGGGTACGAGTCTTGGTGGCAAGATCGGCAGGGTGCGACAGTGTTTTTTGCAGGTCTCCAGTTCGATTCCCGAAAATTTGCAAATATATTTATATATTTTATTTTTTAAATTTATTTTAGCTATTTTTCTCCATTATGCCTACAGTTACTATGAATCATTAAATATCATATGCTTCAAAAATAAAATTTAATTTAAAAATATTTATATATTTAATCGAAATTTTTCGAGTCAAGTTCACGCAGATATCATTCCTATTCTTAGCATTGTGCTCTTAGACCAGATTGTCACCGTATTTAAAACTTTTAGTAGATAGCCGTGATCAGATTCTTAGGCCCTTCCGGCGCTCTCAGGGTACGAGGCTTGGTTGCAAGATCGGCAGGGTGCGACAGTGTTTTTTGCAGGTCTCCAGTTCGATTCCCGAAAATTTGCAAATATATTTATATATTTTATTTTTTAAATTTATTTTAGCTATTTTTCTCCATTATGCCTACAGTTACTATGAATCATTAAATATCATATGCTTCAAAAATAAAATTTAATCTCAAAATATTTATATATTTAATCGAAATTTTTCGAGTCAAGTTCACGCACATGCGAAGATATCATTCCTATTCTTAGCATTGTGCTCTTAGACCAGATTGTCACCGTATTTAAAACTTTTAGTAGATAGCCGTGATCAGATTCTTAGGCCCTTCCGGCGCTCTCAGGGTACGAGGCTTGGTGGCAAGATCGGCAGGGTGCGACAGTGTTTTTTGCAGGTCTCCAGTTCGATTCCCGAAAATTTGCAAATATTTAAATATATATTTTATTTTTTAAATTTATTTTAGCTATTTTTCTCCATTATACCTACAGTTACATTGAATTATTAAATATCATATAATTCAAAAATAAAATTTAATCTCAAAATATTTATATATTTAATCGAAATTTTTCGAGTCAAGTTCACGCACATGCGCAGATATCATTCCTATTCTTAGCATTGTGCTCTTAGACCAGATTGTCACCGTATTTAAAACTTTTAGTAGATAGCCGTGATCAGATTCTTAGGCCCTTCCGGCGCTCTCAGGGTACGAGGCTTGGTGGCAAGATCGGCAGGGTGCGACACTGTTTTTTGCAGGTCTCCAGTTCGATTCCCGAAAATTTGCAAATATATTTATATATTTTATTTTTTAAATTTATTTTAGCTATTTTTCTCCATTATGCCTACAGTTACTATGAATCATTAAATATCATATGCTTCAAAAATAAAATTTAATCTCAAAATATTTATATATTTAATCGAAATTTTTCGAGTCAAGTTCACGCACATGCGCAGATATCATTCCTATTCTTAGCATTGTGCTCTTAGACCAGATTGTCACCGTATTTAAAACTTTTAGTAGATAGCCGTGATCAGATTCTTAGGCCCTTCCGGCGCTCTCAGGGTACGAGGCTTGGTGGCAAGATCGGCAGGATGCGACACTGTTTTTTGCAGGTCTCCAGTTCGATTCCCGAAAATTTGCAAATATATTTATATATTTTATTTTTTAAATTTATTTTAGCTATTTTTCTCCATTATGCCTACAGTTACTATGAATCATTAAATATCATATGCTTCAAAAATAAAATTTAATCTCAAAATATTTATATATTTAATCGAAATTTTTCGAGTGAAGTTCACGCAGATATCATTCCTATTCTTAGCATTGTGCTCTTAGACCAGATTGTCACCGTATTTAAACCTTTTAGTAGATAGCCGTGATCAGATTCTTAGGCCCTTCCGGCGCTCTCAGGGTACGAGGCTTGGTGGCAAGATCGGCAGGGTGCGACAGTGTTTTTTGCAGGTCTCCAGTTCGATTCCCGAAAATTTGCAAATATATTTATATATTTTATTTTTTAAATTTATTTTAGCTATTTTTCTCCATTATGCCTACAGTTACATTGAATCATTAAATATCATATGCTTCAAAAATAAAATTTAATCTCAAAATATTTATATATTTAATCGAAATTTTTCGAGTCAAGTTCACGCAGATATCATTCCTATTCTTAGCATTGTGCTCTTAGACCAGATTGTCACCGTATTTAAAACTTTTAGTAGATAGCCGTGATCAGATTCTTAGGCCCTTCCGGTGCTCTCAGGGTACGAGGCTTGGTGGCAAGATCGGCAGGGAGCGACACTGTTTTTTGCAGGTCTCCAGTTCGATTCCCGAAAATTTGCAAATATATTTATATATTTTATTTTTTAAATTTATTTTAGCTATTTTTCTCCATTATGCCTACAGTTACTATGAATCATTAAATATCATATGCTTCAAAAATAAAATTTAATCTCAAAATATTTATATATTTAATCGAAATTTTTCGAGTCAAGTTCATGCAGATATCGTTCCTATTCTTAGCATTGTGCTCTTAGACCAGATTGTCACCGTATTTAAAACTTTTAGTAGATAGCCGTGATCAGATTCTTAGGCCCTTCCGGCGCTCTCAGGGTACGAGTCTTGGTGGCAAGATCGGCAGGGTGCGACAGTGTTTTTTGCAGGTCTCCAGTTCGATTCCCGAAAATTTGCAAATATATTTATATATTTTATTTTTTAAATTTATTTTAGCTATTTTTCAACATTATGCCTACAGTTACTATGAATCATTAAATATCATATGCTTCAAAAATAAAATTTAATTTAAAAATATTTATATATTTAATCGAAATTTTTCGAGTCAAGTTCACGCACATGCGCAGATATCATTCCTATTCTTAGCATTGTGCTCTTAGACCAGATTGTCACCGTATTTAAAACTTTTAGTAGATAGCCGTGATCAGATTCTTAGGCCCTTCCGGCGCTCTCAGGGTACGAGTCTTGGTGGAAAGATCGGCAGGGTGCGACAGTGTTTTTTGCAGGTCTCCAGTTCGATTCCCGAAAATTTGCAAATATATTTATATATTTTATTTTTTAAATTTATTTTAGCTATTTTTCTCCATTATGCCTACAGTTACTATGAATCATTAAATATCATATGCTTCAAAAATAAAATTTAATCTCAAAATATTTATATATTTAATCGAAATTTTTCGAGTCAAGTTCACGCACATGCGCAGATATCATTCCTATTCTTAGCATTGTGCTCTTAGACCAGATTGTCACCGTATTTAAAACTTTTAGTAGATAGCCGTGATCAGATTCTTAGGCCCTTCCGGCGCTCTCAGGGTACGAGGCTTGGTGGCAAGATCGGCAGGGTGCGACAGTGTTTTTTGCAGGTCTCCAGTTCGATTCCCGAAAATTTGCAAATATATTTATATATTTTATTTTTTAAATTTATTTTAGCTATTTTTCTCCATTATGCCTACAGTTACTATGAATCATTAAATATCATATGCTTCAAAAATAAAATTTAATCTCAAAATATTTATATATTTAATCGAAATTTTTCGAGTCAAGTTCACGCAGATATCATTCCTATTCTTAGCATTGTGCTCTTAGACCAGATTGTCACCGTATTTAAACCTTTTAGTAGATAGCCGTGATCAGATTCTTAGGCCCTTCCGGCGCTCTCAGGGTACGAGGCTTGGTGGCAAGATCGGCAGGGTGCGACAGTGTTTTTTGCAGGTCTCCAGTTCGATTCCCGAAAATTTGCAAATATATTTATATATTTTATTTTTTAAATTTATTTTAGCTATTTTTCTCCATTATGCCTACAGTTACTATGAATCATTAAATATCATATGCTTCAAAAATAAAATTTAATCTCAAAATATTTATATATTTAATCGAAATTTTTCGAGTCAAGTTCACGCAGATATCATTCCTATTCTTAGCATTGTGCTCTTAGACCAGATTGTCACCGTATTTAAAACTTTTAGTAGATAGCCGTGATCAGATTC
Source organism: Argiope bruennichi (assembly GCF_947563725.1). Lineage (NCBI taxonomy): Eukaryota > Metazoa > Arthropoda > Arachnida > Araneae > Araneidae > Argiope > Argiope bruennichi. The sequence goes on from NC_079159.1 coordinate 102,236,337, forward strand.
TTAGGCCCTTCCGGTGCTCTCAGGGTACGAGGCTTGGTGGCAAGATCGGCAGGGTGCGACACTGTTTTTTGCAGGTCTCCAGTTCGATTCCCGAAAATTTGCAAATATATTTATATATTTTATTTTTTAAATTTATTTTAGCTATTTTTCTCCATTATGCCTACAGTTACTATGAATCATTAAATATCATATGCTTCAAAAATAAAATTTAATCTCAAAATATTTATATATTTAATCGAAATTTTTCGAGTCAAGTTCATGCAGATATCGTTCCTATTCTTAGCATTGTGCTCTTAGACCAGATTGTCACCGTATTTAAAACTTTTAGTAGATAGCCGTGATCAGATTCTTAGGCCCTTCCGGCGCTCTCAGGGTACGAGTCTTGGTGGCAAGATCGGCAGGGTGCGACAGTGTTTTTTGCAGGTCTCCAGTTCGATTCCCGAAAATTTGCAAATATATTTATATATTTTATTTTTTAAATTTATTTTAGCTATTTTTCTCCATTATGCCTACAGTTACTATGAATCATTAAATATCATATGCTTCAAAAATAAAATTTAATTTAAAAATATTTATATATTTAATCGAAATTTTTCGAGTCAAGTTCACGCAGATATCATTCCTATTCTTAGCATTGTGCTCTTAGACCAGATTGTCACCGTATTTAAAACTTTTAGTAGATAGCCGTGATCAGATTCTTAGGCCCTTCCGGCGCTCTCAGGGTACGAGGCTTGGTTGCAAGATCGGCAGGGTGCGACAGTGTTTTTTGCAGGTCTCCAGTTCGATTCCCGAAAATTTGCAAATATATTTATATATTTTATTTTTTAAATTTATTTTAGCTATTTTTCTCCATTATGCCTACAGTTACTATGAATCATTAAATATCATATGCTTCAAAAATAAAATTTAATCTCAAAATATTTATATATTTAATCGAAATTTTTCGAGTCAAGTTCACGCACATGCGCAGATATCATTCCTATTCTTAGCATTGTGCTCTTAGACCAGATTGTCACCGTATTTAAAACTTTTAGTAGATAGCCGTGATCAGATTCTTAGGCCCTTCCGGCGCTCTCAGGGTACGAGGCTTGGTGGCAAGATCGGCAGGGTGCGACAGTGTTTTTTGCAGGTCTCCAGTTCGATTCCCGAAAATTTGCAAATATTTAAATATATATTTTATTTTTAAATTTATTTTAGCTATTTTTCTCCATTATACCTACAGTTACATTGAATTATTAAATATCATATAATTCAAAAATAAAATTTAATCTCAAAATATTTATATATTTAATCGAAATTTTTCGAGTCAAGTTCACGCACATGCGCAGATATCATTCCTATTCTTAGCATTGTGCTTTTAGACCAGATTGTCACCGTATTTAAAACTTTTAGTAGATAGCCGTGATCAGATTCTTAGGCCCTTCCGGCGCTCTCAGGGTACGAGGCTTGGTGGCAAGATCGGCAGGGTGCGACACTGTTTTTTGCAGGTCTCCAGTTCGATTCCCGAAAATTTGCAAATATATTTATATATTTTATTTTTTAAATTTATTTTAGCTATTTTTCTCCATTATGCCTACAGTTACTATGAATCATTAAATATCATATGCTTCAAAAATAAAATTTAATCTCAAAATATTTATATATTTAATCGAAATTTTTCGAGTCAAGTTCATGCAGATATCGTTCCTATTCTTAGCATTGTGCTCTTAGACCAGATTGTCACCGTATTTAAAACTTTTAGTAGATAGCCGTGATCAGATTCTTAGGCCCTTCCGGCGCTCTCAGGGTACGAGTCTTGGTGGCAAGATCGGCAGGGTGCGACAGTGTTTTTTGCAGGTCTCCAGTTCGATTCCCGAAAATTTGCAAATATATTTATATATTTTATTTTTTAAATTTATTTTAGCTATTTTTCTCCATTATGCCTACAGTTACTATGAATCATTAAATATCATATGCTTCAAAAATAAAATTTAATTTAAAAATATTTATATATTTAATCGAAATTTTTCGAGTCAAGTTCACGCAGATATCATTCCTATTCTTAGCATTGTGCTCTTAGACCAGATTGTCACCGTATTTAAAACTTTTAGTAGATAGCCGTGATCAGATTCTTAGGCCCTTCCGGCGCTCTCAGGGTACGAGGCTTGGTTGCAAGATCGGCAGGGTGCGACAGTGTTTTTTGCAGGTCTCCAGTTCGATTCCCGAAAATTTGCAAATATATTTATATATTTTATTTTTTAAATTTATTTTAGCTATTTTTCTCCATTATGCCTACAGTTACTATGAATCATTAAATATCATATGCTTCAAAAATAAAATTTAATCTCAAAATATTTATATATTTAATCGAAATTTTTCGAGTCAAGTTCACGCACATGCGCAGATATCATTCCTATTCTTAGCATTGTGCTCTTAGACCAGATTGTCACCGTATTTAAAACTTTTAGTAGATAGCCGTGATCAGATTCTTAGGCCCTTCCGGCGCTCTCAGGGTACGAGGCTTGGTGGCAAGATCGGCAGGGTGCGACAGTGTTTTTTGCAGGTCTCCAGTTCGATTCCCGAAAATTTGCAAATATTTAAATATATATTTTATTTTTAAATTTATTTTAGCTATTTTTCTCCATTATACCTACAGTTACATTGAATTATTAAATATCATATAATTCAAAAATAAAATTTAATCTCAAAATATTTATATATTTAATCGAAATTTTTCGAGTCAAGTTCACGCACATGCGCAGATATCATTCCTATTCTTAGCATTGTGCTTTTAGACCAGATTGTCACCGTATTTAAAACTTTTAGTAGATAGCCGTGATCAGATTCTTAGGCCCTTCCGGCGCTCTCAGGGTACGAGGCTTGGTGGCAAGATCGGCAGGGTGCGACACTGTTTTTTGCAGGTCTCCAGTTCGATTCCCGAAAATTTGCAAATATATTTATATATTTTATTTTTTAAATTTATTTTAGCTATTTTTCTCCATTATGCCTACAGTTACTATGAATCATTAAATATCATATGCTTCAAAAATAAAATTTAATCTCAAAATATTTATATATTTAATCGAAATTTTTCGAGTCAAGTTCACGCACATGCGCAGATATCATTCCTATTCTTAGCATTGTGCTCTTAGACCAGATTGTCACCGTATTTAAAACTTTTAGTAGATAGCCGTGATCAGATTCTTAGGCCCTTCCGGCGCTCTCAGGGTACGAGGCTTGGTGGCAAGATCGGCAGGGTGCGACAGTGTTTTTTGCAGGTCTCCAGTTCGATTCCCGAAAATTTGCAAATATATTTATATATTTTATTTTTTAAATTTATTTTAGCTATTTTTCTCCATTATGCCTACAGTTACTATGAATCATTAAATATCATATGCTTCAAATATAAAATTTAATCTCAAAATTTTTATATATTTAATCGAAATTTTTCGAATCAAGTTCACGCAGATATCATTCCTATTCTTAGCATTGTGCTCTTAGACCAGATTGTCACCGTATTTAAAACTTTTAGTAGATAGCCGTGATCAGATTCTTAGGCCCTTCCGGCGCTCTCAGGGTACGAGGCTTGGTGGCAAGATCGGCCGGGTGCGACACTGTTTTTTGCAGGTCTCCAGTTCGATTCCCGAAAATTTGCAAATATATTTATATATTTTATTTTTTAAATTTATTTTAGCTATTTTTCTCCATTATGCCTACAGTTACTATGAATCATTAAATATCATATGCTTCAAAAATAAAATTTAATCTCAAAATATTTATATATTTAAACGAAATTTTTCGAGTCAAGTTCACGCAGATATCATTCCTATTCTTAGCATTGTGCTCTTAGACCAGATTGTCACCGTATTTAAAACTTTTAGTAGATAGCCGTGATCAGATTCTTAGGCCCTTCCGGCGCTCTCAGGGTACGAGGCTTGGTGGCAAGATCGGCAGGGTGCGACACTGTTTTTTGCAGGTCTCCAGTTCGATTCCCGAAAATTTGGAAATATATTTATATATTTTATTTTTTAAATTTATTTTAGCTATTTTTCTCCATTATGCCTACAGTTACTATGAATCATTAAATATCATATGCTTCAAAAATAAAATTTAATCTCAAAATATTTATATATTTAATCGAAATTTTTCGAGTCAAGCTCACGCAGATATCGTTCCTATTCTTAGCATTGTGCTCTTAGACCAGATTGTCACCGTATTTAAAACTTTTAGTAGATAGCCGTGATCAGATTCTTAGGCCCTTCCGGCGCTCTCAGGGTACGAGTCTTGGTGGCAAGATCGGCAGGGTGCGACACTGTTTTTTGCAGGTCTCCAGTTCGATTTCCGAAAATTTGCAAATATATTTAAATATTTTATTTTTTAAATTTATTTTAGCCATTTTTCTCCATTATGCCTACAGTTACTATGAATCATTAAATATCATATGCTTCAAAAATAAAATTTAATTTAAAAATATTTATATATTTAATCGAAATTTTTCGAGTCAAGTTCACGCAGATATCATTCCTATTCTTAGCATTGTGCTCTTAGACCAGATTGTCACCGTATTTAAAACTTTTAGTAGATAGCCGTGATCAGATTCTTAGGCCCTTCCGGCGCTCTGAGGGTACGAGGCTTGGTGGCAAGATCGGCAGGGTGCGACAGTGTTTTTTGCAGGTCTCCAGTTCGATTCCCGAAAATTTGCAAATATTTAAATATATATTTTATTTTTAAATTTATTTTAGCTATTTTTCTCCATTATACCTACAGTTACATTGAATTATTAAATATCATATAATTCAAAAATAAAATTTAATCTCAAAATATTTATATATTTAATCGAAATTTTTCGAGTCAAGTTCACGCACATGCGCAGATATCATTCCTATTCTTAGCATTCTGCTTTTAGACCAGATTGTCACCGTATTTAAAACTTTTAGTAGATAGCCGTGATCAGATTCTTAGGCCCTTCCGGCGCTCTCAGGGTACGAGGCTTGGTGGCAAGATCGGCAGGGTGCGACACTGTTTTTTGCAGGTCTCCAGTTCGATTCCCGAAAATTTGCAAATATATTTATATATTTTATTTTTTAAATTTATTTTAGCTATTTTTCTCCATTATGCCTACAGTTACTATGAATCATTAAATATCATATGCTTCAAAAAAAAAATTTAATCTCAAAATATTTATATATTTAATCGAAATTTTTCGAGTCAAGTTCACGCAGATATCATTCCTATTCTTAGCATTGTGCTCTTAGACCAGATTGTCACCGTATTTAAAACTTTTAGTAGATAGCCGTGATCAGATTCTTAGGCCCTTCCGGCGGTCTCAGGGTACGAGGCTTGGTGGCAAGATCGGCAGGGTGCGACAGTGTTTTTTGCAGGTCTCCAGTTCGATTCCCGAAAATTTGCAAATATATTTATATATTTTATTTTTTAAATTTATTTTAGCTATTTTTCTCCATTATGCCTACAGTTACTATGAATCATTAAATATCATATGCTTCAAAAATAAAATTTAATTTAAAAATATTTATATATTTAATCGAAATTTTTCGAGTCAAGTTCACGCAGATATCATTCCTATTCTTAGCATTGTGCTCTTAGATAAGATTGTCACCGTATTTAAAACTTTTAGTAGATAGCCGTGATCAGATTCTTAGGCCCTTCCGGCGCTCTCAGGGTACGAGGCTTGGTGGCAAGATCGGCAGGGTGCTACACTGTTTTTTGCAGGTCTCCAGTTCGATTCCCGAAAATTTGCAAATATTTAAATATATATTTTATTTTTAAATTTATTTTAGCTATTTTTCTCCATTATACCTACAGTTACATTGAATTATTAAATATCATATAATTCAAAAATAAAATTTAATCTCAAAATATTTATATATTTAATCGAAATTTTTCGAGTCAAGTTCACGCACATGCGCAGATATCATTCCTATTCTTAGCATTGTGCTTTTAGACGAGATTGTCACCGTATTTAAAACTTTTAGTAGATAGCCGTGATCAGATTCTTAGGCCCTTCCGGCGCTCTCAGGGTACGAGGCTTGGTGGCAAGATCGGCAGGGTGCGACACTGTTTTTTGCAGGTCTCCAGTTCGATTCCCGAAAATTTGCAAATATATTTATATATTTTATTTTTTAAATTTATTTTAGCTATTTTTCTCCATTATGCCTACAGTTACTATGAATCATTAAATATCATATGCTTCAAAAATAAAATTTAATCTCAAAATATTTATATATTTAATCGAAATTTTTCGAGTCAAGTTCGCGCACATGCGCAGATATCATTCCTATTCTTAGCATTGTGCTCTTAGACCAGATTGTCACCGTATTTAAAACTTTTAGTAGATAGCCGTGATCAGATTCTTAGGCCCTTCCGGCGCTCTCAGTGTACGAGGCTTGGTGGCAAGATCGGCAGGGTGCTACACTGTTTTTTGCAGGTCTCCAGTTCGATTCCCGAAAATTTGCAAATATTTAAATATATATTTTATTTTTAAATTTATTTTAGCTATTTTTCTCCATTATACCTACAGTTACATTGAATTATTAAATATCATATAATTCAAAAATAAAATTTAATCTCAAAATATTTATATATTTAATCGAAATTTTTCGAGTCAAGTTCACGCACATGCGCAGATATCATTCCTATTCTTAGCATTGTGCTTTTAGACGAGATTGTCACCGTATTTAAAACTTTTAGTAGATAGCCGTGATCAGATTCTTAGGCCCTTCCGGCGCTCTCAGGGTACGAGGCTTGGTGGCAAGATCGGCAGGGTGCGACACTGTTTTTTGCAGGTCTCCAGTTCGATTCCCGAAAATTTGCAAATATATTTATATATTTTATTTTTTAAATTTATTTTAGCTATTTTTCTCCATTATGCCTACAGTTACTATGAATCATTAAATATCATATGCTTCAAAAATAAAATTTAATCTCAAAATATTTATATATTTAATCGAAATTTTTCGAGTCAAGTTCACGCACATGCGCAGATATCATTCCTATTCTTAGCATTGTGCTCTTAGACCAGATTGTCACCGTATTTAAAACTTTTAGTAGATAGCCGTGATCAGATTCTTAGGCCCTTCCGGCGCTCTCAGGGTACGAGGCTTGGTGGCAAGATCGGCAGGGTGCGACAGTGTTTTTTGCAGGTCTCCAGTTCGATTCCCGAAAATTTGCAAATATATTTATATATTTTATTTTTTAAATTTATTTTAGCTATTTTTCTCCATTATGCCTACAGTTACTATGAATCATTAAATATCATATGCTTCAAATATAAAATTTAATCTCAAAATTTTTATATATTTAATCGAAATTTTTCGAATCAAGTTCACGCAGATATCATTCCTATTCTTAGCATTGTGCTCTTAGACCAGATTGTCACCGTATTTAAAACTTTTAGTAGATAGCCGTGATCAGATTCTTAGGCCCTTCCGGCGCTCTCAGGGTACGAGGCTTGGTGGCAAGATCGGCAGGGTGCGACACTGTTTTTTGCAGGTCTCCAGTTCGATTCCCGAAAATTTGCAAATATATTTATATATTTTATTTTTTAAATTTATTTTAGCTATTTTTCTCCATTATGCCTACAGTTACTATGAATCATTAAATATCATATGCTTCAAAAATAAAATTTAATCTCAAAATATTTATATATTTAATCGAAATTTTTCGAGTCAAGTTCACGCAGATATCATTCCTATTCTTAGCATTGTGCTCTTAGACCAGATTGTCACCGTATTTAAAACTTTTAGTAGATAGCCGTGATCAGATTCTTAGGCCCTTCCGGCGCTCTCAGGGTACGAGGCTTGGTGGCAAGATCGGCAGGGTGCGACACTGTTTTTTGCAGGTCTCCAGTTCGATTCCCGAAAATTTGGAAATATATTTATATATTTTATTTTTTAAATTTATTTTAGCTATTTTTCTCCATTATGCCTACAGTTACTATGAATCATTAAATATCATATGCTTCAAAAATAAAATTTAATCTCAAAATATTTATATATTTAATCGAAATTTTTCGAGTCAAGCTCACGTAGATATCGTTCCTATTCTTAGCATTGTGCTCTTAGACCAGATTGTCACCGTATTTAAAACTTTTAGTAGATAGCCGTGATCAGATTCTTAGGCCCTTCCGGCGCTCTCAGGGTACGAGTCTTGGTGGCAAGATCGGCAGGGTGCGACACTGTTTTTTGCAGGTCTCCAGTTCGATTTCCGAAAATTTGCAAATATATTTAAATATTTTATTTTTTAAATTTATTTTAGCCATTTTTCTCCATTATGCCTACAGTTACTATGAATCATTAAATATCATATGCTTCAAAAATAAAATTTAATTTAAAAATATTTATATATTTAATCGAAATTTTTCGAGTCAAGTTCACGCAGATATCATTCCTATTCTTAGCATTGTGCTCTTAGACCAGATTGTCACCGTATTTAAAACTTTTAGTAGATAGCCGTGATCAGATTCTTAGGCCCTTCCGGCGCTCTCAGGGTACGAGGCTTGGTGGCAAGATCGGCAGGGTGCGACAGTGTGTTTTGCAGGTCTCCAGTTCGATTCGCGAAAATTTGCAAATATGTTTATATATTTTATTTTTTAAATTTATTTTAGCTATTTTTCTCCATTATGCCTACAGTTACTATGAATCATTAAATATCATATGCTTCAAAAATAAAATTTAATTTAAAAATATTTATATATTTAATCGAAATTTTTCGAGTCAAGTTCACGCAGATATCATTCCTATTCTTAGCATTGTGCTCTTAGACCAGATTGTCACCGTATTTAAAACTTTTAGTAGATAGCCGTGATCAGATTCTTAGGCCCTTCCGGCGCTCTCAGGGTACGAGGCTTGGTGGCAAGATCGGCAGGGTGCGACACTGTTTTTTGCAGGTCTCCAGTTCGATTCCCGAAAATTTGCAAATATATTTATATATTTTATTTTTTAAATTTATTTTAGCTATTTTTCTCCATTATGCCTACAGTTACTATGAATCATTAAATATCATATGCTTCAAAAATAAAATTTAATCTCAAAATATTTATATATTTAATCGAAATTTTCAAGTCAAGTTCACGCACATGCGCAGATATCATTCCTATTCTTAGCATTGTGCTCTTAGACCAGATTGTCACCGTATTTAAAACTTTTAGTAGATAGCCGTGATCAGATTCTTAGGCCCTTCCGGCGCTCTCAGGGTACGAGGCTTGATGGCAAGATCGGCAGGGTGCGACAGTGTTTTTTGCAGGTCTCCAGTTCGATTCCCGAAAATTTGCAAATATATTTATATATTTTATTTTTTAAATTTATTTTAGCTATTTTTGTCCATTATGCCTACAGTTACTATGAATCATTAAATATCATATGCTTCAAAAATAAAATTTAATCTCAAAATATTTATATATTTAATCGAAATTTTTCGAGTCAAGTTCACGCTCATGCGCAGATATCATTCCTATTCTTAGCATTGTGCTCTTAGACCAGATTGTCACCGTATTTAAAACTTTTAGTAGATAGCCGTGATCAGATTCTTAGGCCCTTCCGGCGCTCTCAGGGTACGAGGCTTGGTGGCAAGATCGGCATGGTGCGACACTATTTTTTGCAGGTCTCCAGTTCGATTCCCGAAAATTTGCAAATATTTAAATATATATTTTATTTTTTAAATTTATTTTAGCTATTTTTCTCCATTATACCTACAGTTACATTGAATTATTAAATATCATATGCTTCAAAAATAAAATTTAATCTAAAAATATTTGTATATTTAATCGAAATGTTTCGAGTCAAGTTCACGCACATGCGCAGATATCATTCCTATTCTTAGCATTGTGCTTTTAGAAAAGATTGTCACCGTATTTAAAACTTTTAGTAGATAGCCGTGATCAGATTCTTAGGCCCTTCCGGCGATCTCAGGGTACGAGGCTTGGTGGCAAGATCGGCAGGGTGAGACACTGTTTTTTGCAGGCCTCCAATTCGATTGACGAATATTTGCAAATATATTTATATATTTTATTTTTTAAATTTATTTTAGCTATTTTTCTCCATTATGCCTACAGTTACTATGAATCATTAAGTATCATATGCTTCAAAAATAAAATTTAATCTCAAAATATTTCTATATTTAATCGAAATTTTTCGAGTCAAGGTCACGCACATGCGCAGATATCATTCCTATTCTTAGCATTGTGCTTTTAGACTAGATTGACACCGTATTTAAAATTTTTAGTGGATAGCCGTGAGGAGAATCTCAGGCCCTTCCGGCGCTCTCAGTGTACGAGGCTTGGTGCAAGATCGGCAGGGTTCGACACTCCTTTTTGCATGTCTTCAGTCCGATTCCCGAAACTTTGCAATTAGTTTTATATATTTTATTTTTTAAATTTATTTTAGGTATTTTTCTCCATTATACCTAAAGTAACTATGAAATATTAAAAACTATATACTTCAAAAATAAAATTTCATCTCAAAATATTTATATATTTAATCGAAATTTTTCGAGTCAAGTTCACGCACATGCGCAGATATCATTCCTATTCTTAGCATTGTGCTTTTAGACCAGATTGTCACCGTATTTAAAACTTTTAGTAGATAGCCGTGATCAGATTCTTAGGCCCTTCCGGCGCTCTCAGGGTACGAGGCTTGGTGCAAGATCGGCAGGGTGCGACACTCCTTTTTGCATGTCTTCAGTCCGATTCCCGAAACTTTGCAATTAGTTTTATATATTTTATTTTTTAAATTTATTTTAGCTATTTTACTCCATTATACCTACAGTTACATTGAATTATTAAATATCATATGCTTCAAAAATAAGATTTAATCTAAAAATATTTGTATATTTAATCGAAATTTTTCGAGTCAAGGTCACGCACATGCGCAGATATCATTCCTATTCTTAGCATTGTGCTCTTAGACCAGATTGTCACCGTATTTAAATCTTTTAGTAGATAGCCGTGATCAGATTCTTAGGCCCTTCCGGCGCTCTCAGGGTACGAGGCTTGGTGGCAAGATCGGCAGGGTGCGACAGTGTTTTATGCAGGTCTCCAGTTCGATTCCCGAAAATTTGCAAATATTCAAATATATTTTTTATTTTTTAAATTTATTTTAGCTATTTTTCTCCATTATACCTACAGTTACATTGAATTATTAAATATCATATAATTCAAAAATAAAATTTAATCTCAAAATATTTATATGTTTAATCGAAATTTTTCGAGTCAAGTTCACGCACATGCGCAGATATCATTCCTATTCTTAGCATTGTGCTTTTAGACCAGATTGTCACCGTATTTAAAACTTTTAGTAGATAGCCGTGATCAGATTCTTAGGCCCTTCCGGCGCTCTCAGGGTACGAGGCTTGGTGGCAAGATCGGCAGGGTGCGACAGTGTTTTTTGCAGGTCTCCAGTTCGATTCCAGAAAATTTGCAAATATATTTATATATTTTATTTTTTTAATTTATTTTAGCTATTTTTCTCCATTATGCCTACAGTTACTATGAATCATTAAGTATCATATGCTTCAAAAATAAAATTTAATCTCAAAATATTTCTATATTTAATCGAAATTTTTCGAGTCAAGGTCACGCACATGCGCAGATATCATTCCTATTCTTAGCATTGTGCTTTTAGACCAGATTGTCACCGTATTTAAAACTTTTAGTAGATAGCCGTTATCAGATTCTTAGGCCCTTCCGGCGCTCTCAGGGTACGAGGCTTGGTGGCAAGATCGGCAGGGTGCGACACTGTTTTTTGCAGGTCTCCAGTTCGATTCCCAAAAATTTGCAAATATATTTATATATTTTATTTTTTTAATTTATTTTAGCTATTTTTCTCCATTATGCCTACAGTTACTATGAATCATTAAATATCATATGCTTCAAAAATAAAATTTAATCTTAAAATATTTATATATTTAATCAAAATTTTTCGAGTCAAGTTCACGCACATGCGCAGATATCATTCCTATTCTTAGCATTGTGCTCTTAGACCAGATTGTCACCGTATTTAAATCTTTTAGTAGATAGCCGTGATCAGATTCTTAGGCCCTTCCGGCGCTCTCAGGGTACGAGGCTTGGTGGCAAGATCGGCAGGGTGCGACAGTGTTTTATGCAGGTCTCCAGTTCGATTCCCGAAAATTTTCAAATATTTAAATATATTTTTTATTTTTTAAATTTATTTTAGCTATTTTTCTCCATTATACCTACAGTTACATTGAATTATTAAATATCATATAATTCAAAAATAAAATTTAATCTCAAAATATTTATATATTTAATCGAAATTTTTCGAGTCAAGTTCACGCAGATATCATTCCTATTCTTAGCATTGTGCTTTTAGACCAGATTGTCACCGTATTTAAAACTTTTAGTAGATAGCCGTGATCAGATTCTTAGGCCCTTCCGGCGCTCTCAGGGTACGAGGCTTGGTGGCAAGATCGGCAGGGTGCGACAGTGTTTTTTGCAGGTCTCCAGTTCGATTCCAGAAAATTTGCAAATATATTTATATATTTTATTTTTTAAATTTATTTTAGCTATTTTTCTCCATTATGCCTACAGTTACTATGAATCATTAAATATCATATGCTTCAAAAATAAAATTTAATCTCAAAATATTTATATATTTAATCGAAATTTTTCGAGTCAAGTTCGCGCAGATATCATTCCTATTCTTAGCATTGTGCTCTTAGATCAGATTGTCACCGTATTTAAAACTTTTAGTAGATAGCCGTGATCAGATTCTTAGGCCCTTCCGGCGCTCTCAGGGTACGAGGCTTGGTGGCAAGATCGGCAGGGTGCGACAGTGTTTTATGCAGGTCTCCAGTTCGATTCCCGAAAATTTGCAAATATTTAAATATATTTTTTATTTTTTAAATTTATTTTAGCTATTTTTCTCCATTATACCTACAGTTACATTGAATTATTAAATATCATATAATTCAAAAATAAAATTTAATCTCAAAATATTTATATGTTTAATCGAAATTTTTCGAGTCAAGTTCACGCACATGCGCAGATATCATTCCTATTCTTAGCATTGTGCTTTTAGACCAGATTGTCACCGTATTTAAAACTTTTAGTAGATAGCCGTGATCAGATTCTTAGGCCCTTCCGGCGCTCTCAGGGTACGAGGCTTGGTGGCAAGATCGGCAGGGTGCGACAGTGTTTTTTGCAGGTCTCCAGTTCGATTCCAGAAAATTTGCAAATATATTTATATATTTTATTTTTTTAATTTATTTTAGCTATTTTTCTCCATTATGCCTACAGTTACTATGAATCATTAAGTATCATATGCTTCAAAAATAAAATTTAATCTCAAAATATTTCTATATTTAATCGAAATTTTTCGAGTCAAGGTCACGCACATGCGCAGATATCATTCCTATTCTTAGCATTGTGCTTTTAGACCAGATTGTCACCGTATTTAAAACTTTTAGTAGATAGCCGTTATCAGATTCTTAGGCCCTTCCGGCGCTCTCAGGGTACGAGGCTTGGTGGCAAGATCGGCAGGGTGCGACACTGTTTTTTGCAGGTCTCCAGTTCGATTCCCAAAAATTTGCAAATATATTTATATATTTTATTTTTTTAATTTATTTTAGCTATTTTTCTCCATTATGCCTACAGTTACTATGAATCATTAAATATCATATGCTTCAAAAATAAAATTTAATCTTAAAATATTTATATATTTAATCAAAATTTTTCGAGTCAAGTTCACGCACATGCGCAGATATCATTCCTATTCTTAGCATTGTGCTCTTAGACCAGATTGTCACCGTATTTAAATCTTTTAGTAGATAGCCGTGATCAGATTCTTAGGCCCTTCCGGCGCTCTCAGGGTACGAGGCTTGGTGGCAAGATCGGCAGGGTGCGACAGTGTTTTATGCAGGTCTCCAGTTCGATTCCCGAAAATTTTCAAATATTTAAATATATTTTTTATTTTTTAAATTTATTTTAGCTATTTTTCTCCATTATACCTACAGTTACATTGAATTATTAAATATCATATAATTCAAAAATAAAATTTAATCTCAAAATATTTATATATTTAATCGAAATTTTTCGAGTCAAGTTCACGCAGATATCATTCCTATTCTTAGCATTGTGCTTTTAGACCAGATTGTCACCGTATTTAAAACTTTTAGTAGATAGCCGTGATCAGATTCTTAGGCCCTTCCGGCGCTCTCAGGGTACGAGGCTTGGTGGCAAGATCGGCAGGGTGCGACAGTGTTTTTTGCAGGTCTCCAGTTCGATTCCAGAAAATTTGCAAATATATTTATATATTTTATTTTTTAAATTTATTTTAGCTATTTTTCTCCATTATGCCTACAGTTACTATGAATCATTAAATATCATATGCTTCAAAAATAAAATTTAATCTCAAAATATTTATATATTTAATCGAAATTTTTCGAGTCAAGTTCGCGCAGATATCATTCCTATTCTTAGCATTGTGCTCTTAGATCAGATTGTCACCGTATTTAAAACTTTTAGTAGATAGCCGTGATCAGATTCTTAGGCCCTTCCGGCGCTCTCAGGGTACGAGGCTTGGTGGTAAGATCGGCAGGGTGAGACACTGTTTTTTGCAGGCCTCCAGTTCGATTGACGAATATTTGCAAATATATTTATATATTTTATTTTTTAAATTTATTTTAGCTATTTTTCTCCATTATGCCTACAGTTACTATGAATCATTAAGTATCATATGCTTCAAAAATAAAATTTAATCTCAAAATATTTATATATTTAATCGAAATTTTTCGAGTCAAGTTCGCGCAGATATCATTCCTATTCTTAGCATTGTGCTCTTAGACAAGATTGTCACCGTATTTAAAACTTTTAGTAGATAGCCGTGATCAGATTCTTAGGCCCTTCCGGCGCTCTCAGGGTACGAGGCTTGGTGCAAGATCGGCAGGGTGCGACACTCCTTTTTGCATGTCTTCAGTCCGATTCCCGAAACTTTGCAATTAGTTTTATATATTTTATTTTTTAAATTTATTTTAGCTATTTTTCTCCATTATACCTACAGTTACATTGAATTATTAAATATCATATACTTCAAAAATAAAATTTAATCTAAAAATATTTGTATATTTAATCGAAATTTTTCGAGTCAAGTTCACGCACATGCGCAGATATCATTCCTATTCTTAGCATTGTGCTTTTAGACCAGATTGTCGCCGTATTTAAAACTTTTAGTAGATAGCCGTTATCAGATTCTTAGGCCCTTCCGGCGCTCTCAGGGTACGAGGCTTGGTGGCAAGATCGGCAGGGTGCGACACTGTTTTTTGCAGGTCTCCAGTTCGATTCCCGAAAATTTGCAAATATATTTATATATTTTATTTTTTAAATTTATTTTAGCTATTTTTCTCCATTATGCCTACAGTTACTATGAATCATTAAGTATCATATGCTTCAAAAATAAAATTTAATCTCAAAATATTTCTATATTTAATCGAAATTTTTCGAGTCAATTTCACGCACATGCGCAGATATCATTCCTATTCTTAGCATTGTGCTTTTAGACCAGATTGTCACCGTATTTAAAACTTTTAGTAGATAGCCGTGATCAGATTCTTAGGCCCTTCCGGCGCACTCAGGGTACGAGGCTTGGTGCAAGATCGGCAGGGTGCGACACTCCTTTTTGCATGTCTTCAGTCCGATTCCCGAAACTTTGCAATTAGTTTTATATATTTTATTTTTTAAATTTATTTTAGCTATTTTTCGCCATTATACTTACAGTTACATTGAATTATTAAATATCATATGCTTCAAAAATAAAATTTAATCTCAAAATATTTGTATATTTAATCGAAATTTTTCGAGTCCAGTTCACGCACATGCGCAGATATCATTCCTATTCTTAGCATTGTGCTCTTAGAACAGATTGTCACCGTATTTAAATCTTTTAGTAGATAGCCGTGATCAGATTCTTAGGCCCTTCCGGCGCTCTCAGGGTACGAGGCTTGGTGGCAAGATCGGCAGGGTGCGACAGTGTTTTTTGCAGGTCTCCAGTTCGATTCCCGAAAATTTGCAAATATTTAAATATATATTTTATTTTTTAAATTTATTTTAGCTATTTTTCTCCATTATACCTACAGTTACATTGAATTATTAAATATCATATAATTCAAAAATAAAATTTAATCTCAAAATATTTATATATTTAATCGAAATTTTTCGAGTCAAGTTCACGCACATGCGCAGATATCATTCCTATTCTTAGCATTGTGCTTTTAGACCAGATTGTCACCGTATTTAAAACTTTTAGTAGATAGCCGTGATCAGATTCTTAGGCCCTTCCGGCGCTCTCAGGGTACGAGGCTTGGTGGCAAGATCGGCAGGGTGCGACACTGTTTTTTGCAGGTCTCCAGTTCGATTCCCGAAAATTTGCAAATACATTTATATATTTTATTTTTTAAATTTATTTTAGCTATTTTTCTCCATTATGCCTACAGTTACTATGAATCATTAAATATCATATGCTTCAAAAATAAAATTTAATCTCAACATATTTATATATTTAATCGAAATTTTTCGAGTCAAGTTCACGCACATGCGCAGATATCATTCCTATTCTTAGCATTGTGCTTTTAGACCAGATTGTCACCGTATTTAAAACTTTTATTAGATAGACGTTATCAGATTCTTAGGCCCTTCCGGCGCTCTCAGGGTACGAGGCTTGGTGGCAAGATCGGCAGGGAGCGACACTGTTTTTTGCAGGTCTCCAGTTCGATTCTCGAAAATTTGCAAATATTTTAAAAATATTTTATTTTTTAAATTTATTTTAGCTATTTTTCTCCATTATGCCTACAGTTACTATGAATCATTAAGTATCATATGCTTCAAAAATAAAATTTAATCTAAAAATATTTGTATATTTAATCGAAATTTTTCGAGTCAAGTTCACGCACATGCGCAGATATCATTCCTATTCTTAGCATTGTGCTTTTAGACTAGATTGACACCGTATTTAAAATTTTTAGTGGATAGCCGTGAGGAGAATCTCAGGCCCTTCCGGCGCTCTCAGTGTACGAGGCTAGGTGCAAGATCGGCAGGGTTCGACACTCCTTTTTGCATGTCTTCAGTCCGATTCCCGAAACTCTGCAATTAGTTTTATATATTTTATTTTTTAAATTTATTTTAGCTATTTTTCTCCATTATACCTAAAGTAACTATGAAATATATTAAAAACTATATACTTCAAAAATAAAATTTCATCTCAAAATATTTATATATTTAATCGAAATTTTTCGAGTCAAGTTCACGCACATACGCAGATATCACTCCTATTCTTAGCATTGTGCTTTTAGACCAGATTGTCACCGTATTTAAAACTTTTAGTAGATAGCCGTGATCAGATTCTTAGGCCCTTCCGGCGCTCTCAGGGTACGAGGCTTGGTGGCAAGATCGGCAGCGTGCGACACTGTTTTTTGCAAGTCTCCAGTTCGATTCCCGAAAATTTGCAAATATATTTATATATTTTATTTTTTAAATTTATTTTAGCTATTTTAATCCATTATGCCTACAGTTACTATGAATCATTAAATATCATATGCTTCAAAAATAAAATTTAATCTCAAAATATTTCTATATTTAATAGAAATTTTTGAGTCAAGTTCACGCACATGCGCAGATATCATTCCTATTCTTAGCATTGTGCTCTTAGACCAGATTGTCACCGTATTTAAAACTTTTAGTAGATAGCCGTGATCAGATTCTTAGGCCCTTCCGGCGCTCTCAGGGTACGAGGCTTGGTGGCAAGATCGGCAGGGTGCGACAGTGTTTTTTGCAGGTCTCCAGTTCGATTCCCGAAAATTTGCAAATATATTTATATATTTTATTTTTTAAATTTATTTTAGCTATTTTTCTCCATTATGCCTACAGTTACTATGAATCATTAAATATCATATGCTTCAAAAATAAAATTTAATCTCAAAATATTTATATATTTAATCGAAATTTTTCGAGTCAAGTTCACGCAGATATCATTCCTATTCTTAGCATTGTGCTCTTAGACCAGATTGTCACCGTATTTAAAACTTTTAGTAGATAGCCGTGATCAGATTCTTAGGCCCTTCCGGCACTCTCAGGGTACGAGGCTTGGTGGCAAGATCGGCAGGGTGCGACACTGTTTTTTGCAGGTCTCCAGTTCGATTCCCGAAAATTTGCAAATACATTTATATATTTTATTTTTTAAATTTATTTTAGCTATTTTTCTCCATTATGCCTACAGTTACTATGAATCATTATATATCATATGCTTCAAAAATAAAATTTAATCTCAACATATTTATATATTTAATCGAAATTTTTCGAGTCAATTTCACGCACATGCGCAGATATCATTCCTATTCTTAGCATTGTGCTTTTAGACTAGATTGACACCGTATTTAAAATTTTTAGTGGATAGCCGTGACGAGAATCTCAGGCCCTTCCGGCGCTCTCAGTGTACGAGGCTTGGTGCAAGATCGGCAGGGTTCGACACTCCTTTTTGCATGTCTTCAGTCCGATTCCCGAAACTTTGCAATTAGTTTTATATATTTTATTTTTTAAATTTATTTTAGCTATTTTTCTCCATTATACCTAAAGTAACTATGAAATATATTAAAAACTATATACTTAAAAAATAAAATTTCATCTCAAAATATTTATATATTTAATCGAAATTTTTCGAGTCAAGTTCACGCACATGCGCAGATATCATTCCTATTCTTAGCATTGTGCTTTTAGACCAGATTGTCACCGTATTTAAAACTTTTAGTAGATAGCCGTGATCAGATTCTTAGGCCCTTCCGGCGCTCTCAGGGTACGAGGCTTGGTGGCAAGATCGGCAGCGTGCGACACTGTTTTTTGCAAGTCTCCAGTTCGATTCCCGAAAATTTGCAAATATATTTATATATTTTATTTTTTAAATTTATTTTAGCTATTTTAATCCATTATGCCTACAGTTACTATGAATCATTAAATATCATATGCTTCAAAAATAAAATTTAATCTCAAAATATTTATATATTTAATAGAAATTTTTGAGTCAAGTTCACGCATATGCGCAGATATCATTCCTATTCTTAGCATTGTACTCTTAGACCAGATTGTCACCGTATTTAAAACTTTTAGTAGATAGCCGTGATCAGATTCTTAGGCCCTTCCGGCGCTCTCAAGGAACGAGGCTTGGTGGCAAGATCGGCAGGGTGCGACAGTGTTTTTTGCAGGTCTCCAGTTCGATTCCCGAAAATTTGCAAATATATTTATATATTTTATTTTTTAAATTTATTTTAGCTATTTTTCTCCATTATGCCTACAGTTACTATGAATCATTAAATATCATATGCTTCAAAAATAAAATTTAATCTCAAAATATTTATATATTTAATCGAAATTTTTCGAGTCAAGTTCACGCAGATATCATTCCTATTCTTAGCATTGTGCTCTTAGACCAGATTGTCACCGTATTTAAAACTTTTAGTAGATAGCCGTGATCAGATTCTTAGGCCCTTCCGGCACTCTCAGGGTACGAGGCTTGGTGGCAAGATCGGCAGGGTGCGACACTGTTTTTTGCAGGTCTCCAGTTCGATTCCCGAAAATTTGCAAATACATTTATATATTTTATTTTTTAAATTTATTTTAGCTATTTTTCTCCATTATGCCTACAGTTACTATGAATCATTAAGTATCATATGCTTCAAAAATAAAATTTAATCTCAAAATATTTCTATATTTAATCGAAATTTTTCGAGTCAATTTCACGCACATGCGCAGATATCATTCCTATTCTTAGCATTGTGCTTTTAGACTAGATTGACACCGTATTTAAAATTTTTAGTGGATAGCCGTGAGGAGAATCCCAGGCCCTTCCGGTGCTCTCAGTGTACGAGGCTTGGTGGAAGATCGGCAGGGTGCGACACTCCTTTTTGCATGTCTTCAGTCCGATTCCCGAAACTTTGCAATTAGTTTTATATATTTTATTTTTTAAATTTATTTTAGCTATTTTTCTCCATTATACCTAAAGTAACTATGAATTATTAAAAACTATATACTTCAAAAATAAAATTTCATCTCAAAATATTTATATATTTAATCGAAATTTTTCGACTCAAGTTCACGCACATGCGAAGATATCATTCCTATTCTTAGCATTGTGCTTTTAGACCAGATTGTCACCGTATTTAAAACTTTTAGTAGATAGCCGTGATCAGATTCTTAGGCCCTTCCGGCGCTCTCAGGGTACGAGGCTTGGTGGCAAGATCGGCAGGGTGCGACACTATTTTTTGCAGGTCTCCAGTTCGATTCCCGAAAATTTGCAAATATATAAATATATATTTTATTTTTTAAATTTATTTTAGCTATTTTTCTCCATTATACCTACAGTTACATTGAATTATTAAATATCATCTGCTTCAAAAATAAAATTTAATCTAAAAATATTTGTATATTTAATCGAAATTTTTCGAGTCAAGTTCACGCACATGCGCAGATATCATTCCTATTCTTAGCATTGTGCTTTTAGAAAAGATTGTCACCGTATTTAAAACTTTTAGTAGATAGCCGTGATCAGATTCTTAGGCCCTTCCGGCGCTCTCAGGGTACGAGGCTTGGTGGCAAGATCGGAAGGGTGAGACACTGTTTTTTGCAGGCCTCCAGTTCGATTCCCGAATATTTGCAAATATATTTATATATTTTATTTTTTAAATTTATTTTAGCTATTTTTCTCCATTATGCCTACAGTTACTATGAATCATTAAGTATCATATGCTTCAAAAATAAAATTTAATCTCAAAATATTTATATATTTAATCGAAATTTTTCGAGTCAAGTTCACGCAGATATCATTCCTATTCTTAGCATTGTGCTCTTAGACCAGATTGTCACCGTATTTAAAACTTTTAGTAGATAGCCGTGATCAGATTCTTAGGCCCTTCCGGCGCTCTCAAGGAACGAGGCTTGGTGGCAAGATCGGCAGGGTGCGACAGTGTTTTTTGCAGGTCTCCAGTTCGATTCCCGAAAATTTGCAAATATATTTATATATTTTATTTTTTAAATTTATTTTAGCTATTTTTCTCCATTATGCCTACAGTTACTATGAATCATTAAATATCATATGCTTCAAAAATAAAATTTAATCTCAAAATATTTATATATTTAATCGAAATTTTTCGAGTCAAGTTCACGCAGATATCATTCCTATTCTTAGCATTGTGCTCTTAGACCAGATTGTCACCGTATTTAAAACTTTTAGTAGATAGCCGTGATCAGATTCTTAGGCCCTTCCGGCACTCTCAGGGTGCGAGGCTTGGTGGCAAGATCGGCAGGGTGCGACACTGTTTTTTGCAGGTCTCCAGTTCGATTCCCGAAAATTTGCAAATACATTTATATATTTTATTTTTTAAATTTATTTTAGCTATTTTTCTCCATTATGCCTACAGTTACTATGAATCATTAAGTATCATATGCTTCAAAAATAAAATTTAATCTCAAAATATTTCTATATTTAATCGAAATTTTTCGAGTCAATTTCACGCACATGCGCAGATATCATTCCTATTCTTAGCATTGTGCTTTTAGACTAGATTGACACCGTATTTAAAATTTTTAGTGGATAGCCGTGAGGAGAATCCCAGGCCCTTCCGGTGCTCTCAGTGTACGAGGCTTGGTGGAAGATCGGCAGGGTGCGACACTCCTTTTTGCATGTCTTCAGTCCGATTCCCGAAACTTTGCAATTAGTTTTATATATTTTATTTTTTAAATTTATTTTAGCTATTTTTCTCCATTATACCTAAAGTAACTATGAATTATTAAAAACTATATACTTCAAAAATAAAATTTCATCTCAAAATATTTATATATTTAATCGAAATTTTTCGACTCAAGTTCACGCACATGCGAAGATATCATTCCTATTCTTAGCATTGTGCTTTTAGACCAGATTGTCACCGTATTTAAAACTTTTAGTAGATAGCCGTGATCAGATTCTTAGGCCCTTCCGGCGCTCTCAGGGTACGAGGCTTGGTGGCAAGATCGGCAGGGTGCGACACTATTTTTTGCAGGTCTCCAGTTCGATTCCCGAAAATTTGCAAATATTTAAATATATATTTTATTTTTTAAATTTATTTTAGCTATTTTTCTCCATTATACCTACAGTTACATTGAATTATTAAATATCATATGCTTCAAAAATAAAATTTAATCTAAAAATATTTGTATATTTATTCGAAATTTTTCGAGTCAAGTTCACGCACATGCGCAGATATCATTCCTATTCTTAGCATTGTGCTTTTAGAAAAGATTGTCACCGTATTTAAAACTTTTAGTAGATAGCCGTGATCAGATTCTTAGGCCCTTCCGGCGCTCTCAGGGTACGAGGCTTGGTGGCAAGATCGGAAGGGTGAGACACTGTTTTTTGCAGGCCTCCAGTTCGATTCCCGAATATTTGCAAATATATTTATATATTTTATTTTTTAAATTTATTTTAGCTATTTTTCTCCATTATGCCTACAGTTACTATGAATCATTAAGTATCATATGCTTCAAAAATAAAATTTAATCTCAAAATATTTCTATATTTAATCGAAATTTTTCGAGTCAAGGTCACGCACATGCGCAGATATCATTCCTATTCTTAGCATTGTGCTTTTAGACCAGATTGTCACCGTATTTAAAACTTTTAGTAGATAGCCGTTATCAGATTCTTAGGCCCTTCCGGCGCTCTCAGGGTACGAGGCTTGGTGGCAAGATCGGCAGGGTTCGACACTGTTTTTTGCAGGTATTCAGTTCGATTTCCGAAAATTTGCAAATATATTTATATATTTTATTTTTTAAATTTATTTTAGCTATTTTTCTCCATTATGCCTACAGTTACTATGAATCATTAAGTATCATATGCTTCAAAAATAAAATTTAATCTCAAAATATTTCTATATTTAATCGAAATTTTTCGAGTCAAGGTCACGCACATGCGCAGATATCATTCCTATTCTTAGCATTGTGCTTTTAGACCAGATTGTCACCGTATTTAAAACTTTTAGTAGATAGCCGTTATCAGATTCTTAGGCCCTTCCGGCGCTCTCAGGGTACGAGGCTTGGTGGCAAGATCGGCAGGGTTCGACACTGTTTTTTGCAGGTATTCAGTTCGATTCCCGAAAATTTGCAAATATATTTATATATTTTATTTTTTAAATTTATTTTAGCTATTTTTCTCCATTATGCCTACAGTTACTATGAATCATTAAGTATCATATGCTTCAAAAATAAAATTTAATCTCAAAATATTTCTATATTTAATCGAAATTTTTCGATTCAATTTCACGCACATGCGCAGATATCATTCCTATTCTTAGCATTGTGCTTTTAGACTAGATTGACACCGTATTTAAAATTTTTAGTGGATAGCCGTGAGGAGAATCTCAGGCCCTTCCGGCGCTCTCAGTGTACGAGGCTTGGTGCAAGATCGGCAGGGTTCGACAGTCCTTTTTGCAAGTCTCCAGTCCGATTCCCAAAGCTTTGCAATTAGTTTTATATATTTTATTTTTTAAATTTATTTTCGCTATTTTTCTCCATTATACCTAAAGTAACTATGAAATATAATAAAAACTATATACTTCAAAAATAAAATTTCATCTCAAAATATTTATATATTTAATCGAAATTTTTCGAGTCAAGTTCACGCACATGCGCAGATATCATTCCTATTCTTAGCATTGTGCTTTTAGACCAGATTGTCACCGTATTTAAAACTTTTAGTAGATAGCCGTGATCAGATTCTTAGGCCCTTCCGGCGCTCTCAGGGTACGAGGCTTGGTGGCAAGATCGGCAGGGTGCGACAGTGTTTTTTGCAGGTCTCCAGTTCGATTCCCGAAAATTTGCAAATATATTTATATATTTTATTTTTTAAATTTATTTTAGCTATTTTTCTTCATTATGCCTACAGTTACTATGAATCATTAAATATCATATGCTTCAAAAATAAAATTTAATCTCAAAATATTTATATATTTAATCGAAATTTTTCGAGTCAAGTTCACGCAGATATCATTCCTATTCTTAGCATTGTGCTCTTAGACCAGATTGTCACCGTATTTAAAACTTTTAGTAGATAGCCGTGATCAGATTCTTAGGCCCTTCCGGCACTCTCAGGGTACGAGGCTTGGTGGCAAGATCGGCAGGGTGCGACACTGTTTTTTGCAGGTCTCCAGTTCGATTCCCGAAAATTTGCAAATACATTTATATATTTTATTTTTTAAATTTATTTTAGCTATTTTTCTCCATTATGCCTACAGTTACTATGAATCATTAAGTATCATATGCTTCAAAAATAAAATTTAATCTCAAAATATTTCTATATTTAATCGAAATTTTTCGAGTCAATTTCACGCACATGCGCAGATATCATTCCTATTCTTAGCATTGTGCTTTTAGACTAGATTGACACCGTATTTAAAATTTTTAGTGGATAGCCGTGAGGAGAATCCCAGGCCCTTCCGGTGCTCTCAGTGTACGAGGCTTGGTGGAAGATCGGCAGGGTGCGACACTCCTTTTTGCATGTCTTCAGTCCGATTCCCGAAACTTTGCAATTAGTTTTATATATTTTATTTTT
Source organism: Argiope bruennichi (assembly GCF_947563725.1). NCBI lineage: Eukaryota > Metazoa > Arthropoda > Arachnida > Araneae > Araneidae > Argiope > Argiope bruennichi. The sequence goes on from NC_079159.1 coordinate 102,260,912, forward strand.
TAAATTTATTTTAGCTATTTTTCTCCATTATACCTAAAGTAACTATGAATTATTAAAAACTATATACTTCAAAAATAAAATTTCATCTCAAAATATTTATATATTTAATCGAAATTTTTCGACTCAAGTTCACGCACATGCGAAGATATCATTCCTATTCTTAGCATTGTGCTTTTAGACCAGATTGTCACCGTATTTAAAACTTTTAGTAGATAGCCGTGATCAGATTCTTAGGCCCTTCCGGCGCTCTCAGGGTACGAGGCTTGGTGGCAAGATCGGCAGGGTGCGACACTATTTTTTGCAGGTCTCCAGTTCGATTCCCGAAAATTTGCAAATATTTAAATATATATTTTATTTTTTAAATTTATTTTAGCTATTTTTCTCCATTATACCTACAGTTACATTGAATTATTAAATATCATATGCTTCAAAAATAAAATTTAATCTAAAAATATTTGTATATTTAATCGAAATTTTTCGAGTCAAGTTCACGCACATGCGCAGATATCATTCCTATTCTTAGCATTGTGCTTTTAGAAAAGATTGTCACCGTATTTAAAACTTTTAGTAGATAGCCGTGATCAGATTCTTAGGCCCTTCCGGCGCTCTCAGGGTACGAGGCTTGGTGGCGAGATCGGAAGGGTGAGACACTGTTTTTTGCAGGCCTCCAGTTCGATTCCCGAATATTTGCAAATATATTTATATATTTTATTTTTTAAATTTATTTTAGCTATTTTTCTCCATTATGCCTACAGTTACTATGAATCATTAAATATCATATGCTTCAAAAATAAAATTTAATCTCAAAATATTTATATATTTAATAGAAATTTTTGAGTCAAGTTCACGCATATGCGCAGATATCATTCCTATTCTTAGCATTGTGCTCTTAGACCAGATTGTCACCGTATTTAAAACTTTTAGTAGATAGCCGTGATCAGATTCTTAGGCCCTTCCGGCGCTCTCAAGGAACGAGGCTTGGTGGCAAGATCGGCACGGTGCGACAGTGTTTTTTGCAGGTCTCCAGTTCGATTCCCGAAAATTTGCAAATATATTTATATATTTTATTTTTTAAATTTATTTTAGCTATTTTTCTCCATTATGCCTACAGTTACTATGAATCATTAAATATCATATGCTTCAAAAATAAAATTTAATCTCAAAATATTTATATATTTAATCGAAATTTTTCGAGTCAAGTTCACGCAGATATCATTCCTATTCTTAGCATTGTGCTCTTAGACCAGATTGTCACCGTATTTAAAACTTTTAGTAGATAGCCGTGATCAGATTCTTAGGCCCTTCCGGCAATCTCAGGGTACGAGGCTTGGTGGCAAGATCGGCAGGGTGCGACACTGTTTTTTGCAGGTCTCCAGTTCGATTCCCGAAAATTTGCAAATACATTTATATATTTTATTTTTTAAATTTATTTTAGCTATTTTTCTCCATTATGCCTACAGTTACTATGAATCATTAATTATCATATGCTTCAAAAATAAAATTTAATCTCAAAATATTTCTATATTTAATCGAAATTTTTCGAGTCAATTTCACGCACATGCGTAGATATCATTCCTATTCTTAGCATTGTGCTTTTAGACTAGATTGACACCGTATTTAAAATTTTTAGTGGATAGCCGTGAGGAGAATCTCAGGCCCTTCCGGCGCTCTCAGTGTACGAGGCTTGGTGCAAGATCGGCAGGGTTCGACACTCCTTTTTGCATGTCTTCAGTCCGATTCCCGAAACTTTGCAATTAGTTTTATATATTTTATTTTTTAAATTTATTTTAGCTATTTTTCTCCATTATACCTAAAGTAACTATGAAATATATTAAAAACTATATACTTCAAAAATAAAATTTCATCTCAACATATTTATATATTTAATCGAAATTTTTCGAGTCAATTTCACGCACATGCGTAGATATCATTCCTATTCTTAGCATTGTGCTTTTAGACTAGATTGACACCGTATTTAAAATTTTTAGTGGATAGCCGTGAGGAGAATCTCAGGCCCTTCCGGCGCTCTCAGTGTACGAGGCTTGGTGCAAGATCGGCAGGGTTCGACACTCCTTTTTGCATGTCTTCAGTCCGATTCCCGAAACTTTGCAATTAGTTTTATATATTTTATTTTTTAAATTTATTTTAGCTATTTTTCTCCATTATACCTAAAGTAACTATGAAATATATTAAAAACTATATACTTCAAAAATAAAATTTCATCTCAACATATTTATATATTTAATCGAAATTTTTCGAGTCAATTTCACGCACATGCGTAGATATCATTCCTTTTCTTAGCATTGTGCTTTTAGACTAGATTGACACCGTATTTAAAATTTTTAGTGGATAGCCGTGAGGAGAATCTCAGGCCCTTCCGGCGCTCTCAGTGTACGAGGCTTGGTGCAAGATCGGCAGGGTTCGACACTCCTTTTTGCAAGTCTCCAGTCCGATTCCCAAAACTTTGCAATTAGTTTTATATATTTTATTTTTTAAATTTATTTTAGCTATTTTTCTCCATTATACCTAAAGAAAATATGAAATATATTAAAAACTATATACTTCAAAAATAAAATTTCATCTCAAAATATTTATATATGTAATCGAAATTTTTCGAGTCAAGTTCACGCACATGCGCAGATATCATTCCTATTCTTAGCATTGTGCTTTTAGACCAGATTGTCACCGTATTTAAAACTTTTAGTAGATAGCCGTGATCAGATTCTTAGGCCCTTCCGGCGCTCTCAGGGTACGAGGCTTGGTGGCAAGATCGGCAGGGTGCGACAGTGTTTTTTGCAGGTCTCCAGTTCGATTCCCGAAAATTTGCAAATATATTTATATATTTTATTTTTTAAATTTATTTTAGCTTTTTTTCTGCATTATGAGTAAAGTTACTATGAATCATTAAATATCATATGCTTCAAAAATAAAATTTAATCTCAAAATATTTATATATTTAATCGAAATTTTTCGAGTCAAGTTCACGCAGATATCATTCCTATTCTTAGCATTGTGCTCTTAGACCAGATTGTCACCGTATTTAAAACTTTTAGTAGATAGCCGTGATCAGATTCTTAGGCCCTTCCCGCACTCTCAGGGTACGAGGCTTGGTGGCAAGATCGGCAGGGTGCGACACTGTTTTTTGCAGGTCTCCAGTTCGATTCCCGAAAATTTGCAAATACATTTATATATTTTATTTTTTAAATTTATTTTAGCTATTTTTCTCCATTATGCCTACAGTTACTATGAATCATTAAATATCATATGCTTCAAAAATAAAATTTAATCTCAACATATTTATATATTTAATCGAAATTTTTCGAGTCAATTTCACGCACATGCGTAGATATCATTCCTATTCTTAGCATTGTGCTTTTAGACTAGATTGACACCGTATTTAAAATTTTTAGTGGATAGCCGTGAGAAGAATCTCAGGCCCTTCCGGCGCTCTCAGTGTACGAGGCTTGGTGCAAGATCGGCAGGGTTCGACACTCCTTTTTGCATGTCTTCAGTCCGATTCCCGAAACTTTGCAATTAGTTTTATATATTTTATTTTTTAAATTTATTTTAGCTATTTTTCTCCATTATACCTAAAGTAACTATGAAATATATTAAAAACTATATACTTCAAAAATAAAATTTCATCTCAAAATATTTATATATTTAATCGAAATTTTTCGAGTCAAGTTCACGCACATGCGCAGATATCATTCCTATTCTTAGCATTGTGCTTTTAGACCAGATTGTCACCGTATTTAAAACTTTTAGTAGATAGCCGTGATCAGATTCTTAGGCCCTTCCGGCGCTCTCAGGGTACGAGGCTTGGTGGCAAGATCGGCAGGGTGCGACAGTGTTTTTTGCAGGTCTCCAGTTCGATTCCCGAAAATTTGCAAATATATTTATATATTTTATTTTTTAAATTTATTTTAGCTTTTTTTCTGCATTATGCCTACAGTTACTATGAATCATTAAATATCATATGCTTCAAAAATAAAATTTAATCTCAAAATATTTATATATTTAATCGAAATTTTTCGAGTCAAGTTCACGCAGATATCATTCCTATTCTTAGCATTGTGCTCTTAGACCAGATTGTCACCGTATTTAAAACTTTTAGTAGATAGCCGTGATCAGATTCTTAGGCCCTTCCCGCACTCTCAGGGTACGAGGCTTGGTGGCAAGATCGGCAGGGTGCGACACTGTTTTTTGCAGGTCTCCAGTTCGATTCCCGAAAATTTGCAAATACATTTATATATTTTATTTTTTAAATTTATTTTAGCTATTTTTCTCCATTATGCCTACAGTTACTATGAATCATTAAATATCATATGCTTCAAAAATAAAATTTAATCTCAACATATTTATATATATAATCGAAATTTTTCGAGTCAATTTCACGCACATGCGTAGATATCATTCCTATTCTTAGCATTGTGCTTTTAGACTAGATTGACACCGTATTTAAAATTTTTAGTGGATAGCCGTGAGGAGAATCTCAGGCCCTTCCGGCGCTCTCAGTGTACGAGGCTTGGTGCAAGATCGGCAGGGTTCGACACTCCTTTTTGCATGTCTTCAGTCCGATTCCCGAAACTTTGCAATTAGTTTTATATATTTTATTTTTTAAATTTATTTTAGCTATTTTTCTCCATTATACCTAAAGTAACTATGAAATATATTAAAAACTATATACTTCAAAAATAAAATTTCATCTCAAAATATTTATATATTTAATCGAAATTTTTCGAGTCAAGTTCACGCACATGCGCAGATATCATTCCTATTCTTAGCATTGTGCTTTTAGACCAGATTGTCACCGTATTTAAAACTTTTAGTAGATAGCCGTGATCAGATTCTTAGGCCCTTCCGGCGCTCTCAGGGTACGAGGCTTGGTGGCAAGATCGGCAGGGTGCGACAGTGTTTTTTGCAGGTCTCCAGTTCGATTCCCGAAAATTTGCAAATATATTTATATATTTTATTTTTTAAATTTATTTTAGCTTTTTTTCTGCATTATGCCTACAGTTACTATGAATCATTAAATATCATATGCTTCAAAAATAAAATTTAATCTCAAAATATTTATATATTTAATCGAAATTTTTCGAGTCAAGTTCACGCAGATATCATTCCTATTCTTAGCATTGTGCTCTTAGACCAGATTGTCACCGTATTTAAAACTTTTAGTAGATAGCCGTGATCAGATTCTTAGGCCCTTCCGGCACTCTCAGGGTACGAGGCTTGGTGGCAAGATCGGCAGGGTGCGACACTGTTTTTTGCAGGTCTCCAGTTCGATTCCCGAAAATTTGCAAATACATTTATATATTTTATTTTTTAAATTTATTTTAGCTATTTTTCTCCATTATGCCTACAGTTACTATGAATCATTAAATATCATATGCTTCAAAAATAAAATTTAATCTCAACATATTTATATATTTAATCGAAATTTTTCGAGTCAATTTCACGCACATGCGCAGATATCATTCCTATTCTTAGCATTGTGCTTTTAGACTAGATTGACACCGTATTTAAAATTTTTAGTGGATAGCCGTGAGGAGAATCTCAGGCCCTTCCGGCGCTCTCAGTGTACGAGGCTTGGTGCAAGATCGGCAGGGTTCGACACTCCTTTTTGCATGTCTTCAGTCCGATTCCCGAAACTTTGCAATTAGTTTTATATATTTTATTTTTTAAATTTATTTTAGCTATTTTTCTCCATTATACCTAAAGTAACTATGAAATATATTAAAAACTATATACTTCAAAAATAAAATTTCATCTCAAAATATTTATATATTTAATCGAAATTTTTCGAGTCAAGTTCACGCACATGCGCAGATATCATTCCTATTCTTAGCATTGTGCTTTTAGACCAGATTGTCACCGTATTTAAAACTTTTAGTAGATAGCCGTGATCAGATTCTTAGGCCCTTCCGGCGCTCTCAGGGTACGAGGCTTGGTGGCAAGATCGGCAGCGTGCGACACTGTTTTTTGCAAGTCTCCAGTTCGATTCCCGAAAATTTGCAAATATATTTATATATTTTATTTTTTAAATTTATTTTAGCTATTTTAATCCATTATGCCTACAGTTACTATGAATCATTAAATATCATATGCTTCAAAAATAAAATTTAATCTCAAAATATTTATATATTTAATAGAAATTTTTGAGTCAAGTTCACGCACATGCGCAGATATCATTCCTATTCTTAGCATTGTGCTCTTAGACCAGATTGTCACCGTATTTAAAACTTTTAGTAGATAGCCGTGATCAGATTCTTAGGCCCTTCCAGCGCTCTCAGGGTACGAGGCTTGGTGGCAAGATCGGCAGGGTGCGACAGTGTTTTTTGCAGGTCTCCAGTTCGATTCCCGAAAATTTGCAAATATATTTATATATTTTATTTTTTAAATTTATTTTAGCTATTTTTCTCCATTATGCCTACAGTTACTATGAATCATTAAATATCATATGCTTCAAAAATAAAATTTAATCTCAAAATATTTATATATTTAATCGAAATTTTTCGAGTCAAGTTCACGCAGATATCATTCCTATTCTTAGCATTGTGCTCTTAGACCAGATTGTCACCGTATTTAAAACTTTTAGTAGATAGCCGTGATCAGAATCTTAGGCCCTTCCGGCACTCTCAGGGTACGAGGCTTGGTGGCAAGATCGGCAGGGTGCGACACTGTTTTTTGCAGGTCTCCAGTTCGATTCCCGAAAATTTGCAAATACATTTATATATTTTATTTTTTAAATTTATTTTAGCTATTTTTCTCCATTATGCCTACAGTTACTATGAATCATTAAATATCATATGCTTCAAAAATAAAATTTAATCTCAACATATTTATATATTTAATCGAAATTTTTCGAGTCAATTTCACGCACATGCGCAGATATCATTCCTATTCTTAGCATTGTGCTTTTAGACTAGATTGACACCGTATTTAAAATTTTTAGTGGATAGCCGTGAGGAGAATCTCAGGCCCTTCCGGCGCTCTCAGTGTACGAGGCTTGGTGCAAGATCGGCAGGGTTCGACACTCCTTTTTGCATGTCTTCAGTCCGATTCCCGAAACTTTGCAATTAGTTTTATATATTTTATTTTTTAAATTTATTTTAGCTATTTTTCTCCATTATACCTAAAGTAACTATGAAATATATTAAAAACTATATACTTCAAAAATAAAATTTCATCTCAAAATATTTATATATTTAATCGAAATTTTTCGAGTCAAGTTCACGCACATGCGCAGATATCATTCCTATTCTTAGCATTGTGCTTTTAGACCAGATTGTCACCGTATTTAAAGCTTTTAGTAGATAGCCGTGATCAGATTCTTAGGCCCTTCCGGCGCTCTCAGGGTACGAGGCTTGGTGGCAAGATCGGCAGCGTGCGACACTGTTTTTTGCAAGTCTCCAGTTCGATTCCCGAAAATTTGCAAATATATTTATATATTTTATTTTTTAAATTTATTTTAGCTTTTTTTCTGCATTATGCCTACAGTTACTATGAATCATTAAATATCATATGCTTCAAAAATAAAATTTAATCTAAAAATATTTATATATTTAATCGAAATTTTTCGAGTCAAGTTCACGCAGATATCATTCCTATTCTTAGCATTGTGCTCTTAGACCAGATTGTCACCGTATTTAAAACTTTTAGTAGATAGCCGTGATCAGATTCTTAGGCCCTTCCGGCACTCTCAGGGTACGAGGCTTGGTGGCAAGATCGGCAGGGTGCGACACTGTTTTTTGCAGGTCTCCAGTTCGATTCCCGAAAATTTGCAAATACATTTATATATTTTATTTTTTAAATTTATTTTAGCTATTTTTCTCCATTATGCCTACAGTTACTATGAATCATTAAATATCATATGCTTCAAAAATAAAATTTAATCTCAACATATTTATATATTTAATCGAAATTTTTCAAGTCAATTTCACGCACATGCGCAGATATCATTCCTATTCTTAGCATTGTGCTTTTAGACTAGATTGACACCGTATTTAAAATTTTTAGTGGATAGCCGTGAGGAGAATCTCAGGCCCTTCCGGCGCTCTCAGTGTACGAGGCTTGGTGCAAGATCGGCAGGGTTCGACACTCCTTTTTGCATGTCTTCAGTCCGATTCCCGAAACTTTGCAATTAGTTTTATATATTTTATTTTTTAAATTTATTTTAGCTATTTTTCTCCATTATACCTAAAGTAACTATGAAATATATTAAAAACTATATACTTCAAAAATAAAATTTCATCTCAAAATATTTATATATTTAATCGAAATTTTTCGAGTCAAGTTCACGCACATGCGCAGATATCATTCCTATTCTTAGCATTGTGCTTTTAGACCAGATTGTCACCGTATTTAAAACTTTTAGTAGATAGCCGTGATCAGATTCTTAGGCCCTTCCGGCGCTCTCAGGGTACGAGGCTTGGTGGCAAGATCGGCAGGGTGCGACAGTGTTTTTTGCAGGTCTCCAGTTCGATTCCCGAAAATTTGCAAATATATTTATATATTTTATTTTTTAAATTTATTTTAGCTTTTTTTCTGCATTATGCCTACAGTTACTATGAATCATTAAATATCATATGCTTCAAAAATAAAATTTAATCTCAAAATATTTATATATTTAATCGAAATTTTTTGAGTCAAGTTCACGCAGATATCATTCCTATTCTTAGCATTGTGCTCTTAGACCAGATTGTCACCGTATTTAAAACTTTTAGTAGATAGCCGTGATCAGATTCTTAGGCCCTTCCGGCACTCTCAGGGTACGAGGCTTGGTGGCAAGATCGGCAGGGTGCGACACTGTTTTTTGCAGGTCTCCAGTTCGATTCCCGAAAATTTGCAAATACATTTATATATTTTATTTTTTAAATTTATTTTAGCTATTTTTCTCCATTATGCCTACAGTTACTATGAATCATTAAATATCATATGCTTCAAAAATAAAATTTAATCTCAACATATTTATATATTTAATCGAAATTTTTCGAGTCAATTTCACGCACATGCGCAGATATCATTCCTATTCTTAGCATTGTGCTTTTAGACTAGATTGACACCGTATTTAAAATTTTTAGTGGATAGCCGTGAGCAGAATCTCAGGCCCTTCCGGCGCTCTCAGTGTACGAGGCTTGGTGCAAGATCGGCAGGGTTCGACACTCCTTTTTGCATGTCTTCAGTCCGATTCCCGAAACTTTGCAATTAGTTTTATATATTTTATTTTTTAAATTTATTTTAGCTATTTTTCTCCATTATACCTAAAGTAACTATGAAATATATTAAAAACTATATACTTCAAAAATAAAATTTCATCTCAAAATATTTATATATTTAATCGAAATTTTTCGAGTCAAGTTCACGCACATGCGCAGATATCATTCCTATTCTTAGCATTGTGCTTTTAGACCAGATTGTCACCGTATTTAAAACTTTTAGTAGATAGCCGTGATCAGATTCTTAGGCCCTTCCGGCGCTCTCAGGGTACGAGGCTTGGTGGCAAGATCGGCAGCGTGCGACACTGTTTTTTGCAAGTCTCCAGTTCGATTCCCGAAAATTTGCAAATATATTTATATATTTTATTTTTTAAATTTATTTTAGCTATTTTAATCCATTATGCCTACAGTTACTATGAATCATTAAATATCATATGCTTCAAAAATAAAATTTAATCTCAAAATATTTATATATTTAATAGAAATTTTTGAGTCAAGTTCACGCACATGCGCAGATATCATTCCTATTCTTAGCATTGTGCTCTTAGACCAGATTGTCACCGTATTTAAAACTTTTAGTAGATAGCCGTGATCAGAATCTTAGGCCCTTCCGGCACTCTCAGGGTACGAGGCTTGGTGGCAAGATCGGCAGGGTGCGACACTGTTTTTTGCAGGTCTCCAGTTCGATTCCCGAAAATTTGCAAATACATTTATATATTTTATTTTTTAAATTTATTTTAGCTATTTTTCTCCATTATGCCTACAGTTACTATGAATCATTAAATATCATATGCTTCAAAAATAAAATTTAATCTCAACATATTTATATATTTAATCGAAATTTTTCGAGTCAATTTCACGCACATGCGCAGATATCATTCCTATTCTTAGCATTGTGCTTTTAGACTAGATTGACACCGTATTTAAAATTTTTAGTGGATAGCCGTGAGGAGAATCTCAGGCCCTTCCGGCGCTCTCAGTGTACGAGGCTTGGTGCAAGATCGGCAGGGTTCGACACTCCTTTTTGCATGTCTTCAGTCCGATTCCCGAAACTTTGCAATTAGTTTTATATATTTTATTTTTTAAATTTATTTTAGCTTCTTTTCTCCATTATACCTAAAGTAACTATGAAATATATTAAAAACTATATACTTCAAAAATAAAATTTCATCTCAAAATATTTATATATTTAATCGAAATTTTTCGAGTCAAGTTCACGCACATGCGCAGATATCATTCCTATTCTTAGCATTGTGCTTTTAGACCAGATTGTCACCGTATTTAAAGCTTTTAGTAGATAGCCGTGATCAGATTCTTAGGCCCTTCCGGCGCTCTCACGGTACGAGGCTTGGTGGCAAGATCGGCAGCGTGCGACACTGTTTTTTGCAAGTCTCCAGTTCGATTCCCGAAAATTTGCAAATATATTTATATATTTTATTTTTTAAATTTATTTTAGCTATTTTAATCCATTATGCCTACAGTTACTATGAATCATTAAATATCATATGCTTCAAAAATAAAATTTAATCTCAAAATATTTATATATTTAATCGAAATTTTTCGAGTCAAGTTCACGCAGATATCATTCCTATTCTTAGCATTGTGCTCTTAGACCAGATTGTCACCGTATTTAAAACTTTTAGTAGATAGCCGTGATCAGATTCTTAGGCCCTTCCGGCACTCTCAGGGTACGAGGCTTGGTGGCAAGATCGGCAGGGTGCGACACTGTTTTTTGCAGGTCTCCAGTTCGATTCCCGAAAATTTGCAAATACATTTATATATTTTATTTTTTAAATTTATTTTAGCTATTTTTCTCCATTATGCCTACAGTTACTATGAATCATTAAATAACATATGCTTCAAAAATAAAATTTAATCTCAACATATTTATATATTTAATCGAAATTTTTCGAGTCAAGTTAACGCACATGCGCAGATATCATTCCTATTCTTAGCATTGTGCTTTTAGACCAGATTGTCACCGTATTTAAAACTTTTATTAGATAGACGTTATCAGATTCTTAGGCCCTTCCGGCGCTCTCAGGGTACGAGGCTTGGTGGCAAGATCGGCAGGGAGCGACACTGTTTTTTGCAGGTCTCCAGTTCGATTCCCTAAAATTTGTAAATATATTTATATATTTTATTTTTTAAATTTATTTTAGCTATTTTTCTCCATTATGCCTACAGTTACTATGAAACATTAAGTATCATATGCTTCAAAAATAAAATTTAATCTCAAAATATTTCTATATTTAATCGAAATTTTTCGAGTCAATTTCACGCACATGCGCAGATATCATTCCTATTCTTAGCATTGTGCTTTTAGACTAGATTGACACCGTATTTAAAATTTTTAGTGGATAGCCGTGAGGAGAATCCCAGGCCCTTCCGGCGCTCTCAGTGTACGAGGCTTGGTGCAAGATCGGCAGGGTGCGACACTCCTTTTTGCATGTCTTCAGTCCGATTCCCGAAACTTTGCAATTAGTTTTATATATTTTATTTTTTAAATTTATTTTAGCTATTTTTCTCCATTATACCTAAAGTAACTATGAATTATTAAAAACTATATACTTCAAAAATAAAATTTCATCTCAAAATATTTATATATTTAATCGAAATTTTTCGACTCAAGTTCACGCACATGCGAAGATATCATTCCTATTCTTAGCATTGTGCTTTTAGACCAGATTGTCACCGCATTTAAAACTTTTAGTAGATAGCCGTGATCAGATTCTTAGGCCCTTCCGGCGCTCTCAGGGTACGAGGCTTGGTGGCAAGATCGGCAGGGTGCGACACTATTTTTTGCAGGTCTCCAGTTCGATTCCCGAAAATTTGCAAATATTTAAATATATATTTTATTTTTTAAATTTATTTTAGCTATTTTAATCCATTATGCCTACAGTTACTATGAATCATTAAATATCATATGCTTCAAAAATAAAATTTAATCTCAAAATATTTATATATTTAATAGAAATTTTTGAGTCAAGTTCACGCACATGCGCAGATATCATTCCTATTCTTAGCATTGTGCTCTTAGACCAGATTGTCACCGTATTTAAAACTTTTAGTAGATAGCCGTGATCAGATTCTTAGGCCCTTCCGGCGCTCTCAGGGTACGAGGCTTGGTGGCAAGATCGGCAGGGTGCGACAGTGTTTTTTGCAGGTCTCCAGTTCGATTCCCGAAAATTTGCAAATATATTTATATATTTTATTTTTTAAATTTATTTTAGCTATTTTTCTCCATTATGCCTACAGTTACTATGAATCATTAAATATCATATGCTTCAAAAATAAAATTTAATCTCAAAATATTTATATATTTAATCGAAATTTTTCGAGTCAAGTTCACGCAGATATCATTCCTATTCTTAGCATTGTGCTCTTAGACCAGATTGTCACCGTATTTAAAACTTTTAGTAGATAGCCGTGATCAGATTCTTAGGCCCTTCCGGCACTCTCAGGGTACGAGGCTTGGTGGCAAGATCGGCAGGGTGCGACACTATTTTTTGCAGGTCTCCAGTTCGATTCCCGAAAATTTGCAAATACATTTATATATTTTATTTTTTAAATTTATTTTAGCTATTTTTCTCCATTATGCCTACAGTTACTATGAATCATTAAATATCATATGCTTCAAAAATAAAATTTAATCTCAACATATTTATATATTTAATCGAAATTTTTCAAGTCAATTTCACGCACATGCGCAGATATCATTCCTATTCTTAGCATTGTGCTTTTAGACTAGATTGACACCGTATTTAAAATTTTTAGTGGATAGCCGTGAGGAGAATCTCAGGCCCTTCCGGCGCTCTCAGTGTACGAGGCTTGGTGCAAGATCGGCAGGGTTCGACACTCCTTTTTGCATGTCTTCAGTCCGATTCCCGAAACTTTGCAATTAGTTTTATATATTTTATTTTTTAAATTTATTTTAGCTATTTTTCTCCATTATACCTAAAGTAACTATGAAATATATTAAAAACTATATACTTCAAAAATAAAATTTCATCTCAAAATATTTATATATTTAATCGAAATTTTTCGAGTCAAGTTCACGCACATGCGCAGATATCATTCCTATTCTTAGCATTGTGCTTTTAGACCAGATTGTCACCGTATTTAAAGCTTTTAGTAGATAGCCGTGATCAGATTCTTAGGCCCTTCCGGCGCTCTCAGGGTACGAGGCTTGGTGGCAAGATCGGCAGCGTGCGACACTGTTTTTTGCAAGTCTCCAGTTCGATTCCCGAAAATTTGCAAATATATTTATATATTTTATTTTTTAAATTTATTTTAGCTATTTTAATCCATTATGCCTACAGTTACTATGAATCATTAAATATCATATGCTTCAAAAATAAAATTTAATCTCAAAATATTTATATATTTAATAGAAATTTTTGAGTCAAGTTCACGCACATGCGCAGATATCATTCCTATTCTTAGCATTGTGCTTTTAGACCAGATTGTCACCGTATTTAAAACTTTTAGTAGATAGCCGTGATCAGATTCTTAGGCCCTTCCGGCGCTCTCAGGGTATGAGGCTTGGTGGCAAGATCGGCAGGGTGCGACAGTGTTTTTTGCAGGTCTCCAGTTCGATTCCCGAAAATTTGCAAATATATTTATATATTTTATTTTTTAAATTTATTTTAGCTATTTTTCTCCATTATGCCTACAGTTACTATGAATCATTAAATATCATATGCTTCAAAAATAAAATTTAATCTCAAAATATTTATATATTTAATCGAAATTTTTCGAGTCAAGTTCACGCAGATATCATTCCTATTCTTAGCATTGTGCTCTTAGACTAGATTGTCACCGTATTTAAAACTTTTAGTAGATAGCCGTGATCAGATTCTTAGGCCCTTCCGGCACTCTCAGGGTACGAGGCTTGGTGGCAAGATCGGCAGGGTGCGACACTGTTTTTTGCAGGTCTCCAGTTCGATTCCCGAAAATTTGCAAATACATTTATATATTTTATTTTTTAAATTTATTTTAGCTATTTTTCTCCATTATGCCTACAGTTACTATGAATCATTAAATAACATATGCTTCAAAAATAAAATTTAATCTCAACATATTTATATATTTAATCGAAATTTTTCGAGTCAAGTTAACGCACATGCGCAGATATCATTCCTATTCTTAGCATTGTGCTTTTAGACCAGATTGTCACCGTATTTAAAACTTTTATTAGATAGACGTTATCAGATTCTTAGGCCCTTCCGGCGCTCTCAGGGTACGAGGCTTGGTGGCAAGATCGGCAGGGAGCGACACTGTTTTTTGCAGGTCTCCAGTTCGATTCCCTAAAATTTGTAAATATATTTATATATTTTATTTTTTAAATTTATTTTAGCTATTTTTCTCCATTATGCCTACAGTTACTATGAAACATTAAGTATCATATGCTTCAAAAATAAAATTTAATCTCAAAATATTTCTATATTTAATCGAAATTTTTCGAGTCAATTTCACGCACATGCGCAGATATCATTCCTATTCTTAGCATTGTGCTTTTAGACTAGATTGACACCGTATTTAAAATTTTTAGTGGATAGCCGTGAGGAGAATCCCAGGCCCTTCCGGCGCTCTCAGTGTACGAGGCTTGGTGCAAGATCGGCAGGGTGCGACACTCCTTTTTGCATGTCTTCAGTCCGATTCCCGAAACTTTGCAATTAGTTTTATATATTTTATTTTTTAAATTTATTTTAGCTATTTTTCTCCATTATACCTAAAGTAACTATGAATTATTAAAAACTATATACTTCAAAAATAAAATTTCATCTCAAAATATTTATATATTTAATCGAAATTTTTCGACTCAAGTTCACGCACATGCGAAGATATCATTCCTATTCTTAGCATTGTGCTTTTAGACCAGATTGTCACCGCATTTAAAACTTTTAGTAGATAGCCGTGATCAGATTCTTAGGCCCTTCCGGCGCTATCAGGGTACGAGGCTTGGTGGCAAGATCGGCAGGGTGCGACACTATTTTTTGCAGGTCTCCAGTTCGATTCCCGAAAATTTGCAAATATTTAAATATATATTTTATTTTTTAAATTTATTTTAGCTATTTTAATCCATTATGCCTACAGTTACTATGAATCATTAAATATCATATGCTTCAAAAATAAAATTTAATCTTAAAATATTTATATATTTAATAGAAATTTTTGAGTCAAGTTCACGCACATGCGCAGATATCATTCCTATTCTTAGCATTGTGCTCTTAGACCAGATTGTCACCGTATTTAAAACTTTTAGTAGATAGCCGTGATCAGATTCTTAGGCCCTTCCGGCGCTCTCAGGGTACGAGGCTTGGTGGCAAGATCGGCAGGGTGCGACAGTGTTTTTTGCAGGTCTCCAGTTCGATTCCCGAAAATTTGCAAATATATTTATATATTTTATTTTTTAAATTTATTTTAGCTATTTTTCTCCATTATGCCTACAGTTACTATGAATCATTAAATATCATATGCTTCAAAAATAAAATTTAATCTCAAAATATTTATATATTTAATCGAAATTTTTCGAGTCAAGTTCACGCAGATATCATTCCTATTCTTAGCATTGTGCTCTTAGACCAGATTGTCACCGTATTTAAAACTTTTAGTAGATAGCCGTGATCAGATTCTTAGGCCCTTCCGGCACTCTCAGGGTACGAGGCTTGGTGGCAAGATCGGCAGGGTGCGACACTATTTTTTGCAGGTCTCCAGTTCGATTCCCGAAAATTTGCAAATACATTTATATATTTTATTTTTTAAATTTATTTTAGCTATTTTTCTCCATTATGCCTACAGTTACTATGAATCATTAAATATCATATGCTTCAAAAATAAAATTTAATCTCAACATATTTATATATTTAATCGAAATTTTTCAAGTCAATTTCACGCACATGCGCAGATATCATTCCTATTCTTAGCATTGTGCTTTTAGACTAGATTGACACCGTATTTAAAATTTTTAGTGGATAGCCGTGAGGAGAATCTCAGGCCCTTCCGGCGCTCTCAGTGTACGAGGCTTGGTGCAAGATCGGCAGGGTTCGACACTCCTTTTTGCATGTCTTCAGTCCGATTCCCGAAACTTTGCAATTAGTTTTATATATTTTATTTTTTAAATTTATTTTAGCTATTTTTCTCCATTATACCTAAAGTAACTATGAAATATATTAAAAACTATATACTTCAAAAATAAAATTTCATCTCAAAATATTTATATATTTAATCGAAATTTTTCGAGTCAAGTTCACGCACATGCGCAGATATCATTCCTATTCTTAGCATTGTGCTTTTAGACCAGATTGTCACCGTATTTAAAACTTTTAGTAGATAGCCGTGATCAGATTCTTAGGCCCTTCCGGCGCTCTCAGGGTACGAGGCTTGGTGGCAAGATCGGCAGCGTGCGACACTGTTTTTTGCAGGTCTCCAGTTCGATTCCCGAAAATTTGCAAATATATTTATATATTTTATTTTTTAAATTTATTTTAGCTTTTTTTCTGCATTATGCCTACAGTTACTATGAATCATTAAATATCATATGCTTCAAAAATAAAATTTAATCTCAAAATATTTATATATTTAATAGAAATTTTTGAGTCAAGTTCACGCACATGCGCAGATATCATTCCTATTCTTAGCATTGTGCTCTTAGACCAGATTGTCACCGTATTTAAAACTTTTAGTAGATAGCCGTGATCAGATTCTTAGGCCCTTCCGGCGCTCTCAGGGTACGAGGCTTGGTGGCAAGATCGGCAGGGTGCGACAGTGTTTTTTGCAGGTCTCCAGTTCGATTCCCGAAAATTTGCAAATATATTTATATATTTTATTTTTTAAATTTATTTTAGCTATTTTTCTCCATTATGCCTACAGTTACTATGAATCATTAAATATCATATGCTTCAAAAATAAAATTTAATCTCAACATATTTATATATTTAATCGAAATTTTTCAAGTCAATTTCACGCACATGCGCAGATATCATTCCTATTCTTAGCATTGTGCTTTTAGACTAGATTGACACCGTATTTAAAATTTTTAGTGGATAGCCGTGAGGAGAATCTCAGGCCCTTCCGGCGCTCTCAGTGTACGAGGCTTGGTGCAAGATCGGCAGGGTTCGACACTCCTTTTTGCATGTCTTCAGTCCGATTCCCGAAACTTTGCAATTAGTTTTATATATTTTATTTTTTAAATTTATTTTAGCTATTTTTCTCCATTATACCTAAAGTAACTATGAAATATATTAAAAACTATATACTTCAAAAATAAAATTTCATCTCAAAATATTTATATATTTAATCGAAATTTTTCGAGTCAAGTTCACGCACATGCGCAGATATCATTCCTATTCTTAGCATTGTGCTTTTAGACCAGATTGTCACCGTATTTAAAACTTTTAGTAGATAGCCGTGATCAGATTCTTAGGCCCTTCCGGCGCTCTCAGGGTACGAGGCTTGGTGGCAAGATCGGCAGCGTGCGACACTGTTTTTTGCAAGTCTCCAGTTCGATTCCCGAAAATTTGCAAATATATTTATATATTTTATTTTTTAAATTTATTTTAGCTATTTTAATCCATTATGCCTACAGTTACTATGAATCATTAAATATCATATGCTTCAAAAATAAAATTTAATCTCAAAATATTTATATATTTAATAGAAATTTTTGAGTCAAGTTCACGCACATGCGCAGATATCATTCCTATTCTTAGCATTGTGCTCTTAGACCAGATTGTCACCGTATTTAAAACTTTTAGTAGATAGCCGTGATCAGATTCTTAGGCCCTTCCGGCGCTCTCAGGGTACGAGGCTTGGTGGCAAGATCGGCAGGGTGCGACAGTGTTTTTTGCAGGTCTCCAGTTCGATTCCCGAAAATTTGCAAATATATTTATATATTTTATTTTTTAAATTTATTTTAGCTATTTTTCTCCATTATGCCTACAGTTACTATGAATCATTAAATATCATATGCTTCAAAAATAAAATTTAATCTCAAAATATTTATATATTTAATCGAAATTTTTCGAGTCAAGTTCACGCAGATATCATTCCTATTCTTAGCATTGTGCTCTTAGACCAGATTGTCACCGTATTTAAAACTTTTAGTAGATAGCCATGATCAGATTCTTAGGCCCTTCCGGCACTCTCAGGGTACGAGGCTTGGTGGCAAGATCGGCAGGGTGCGACACTGTTTTTTGCAGGTCTCCAGTTCGATTCCCGAAAATTTGCAAATACATTTATATATTTTATTTTTTAAATTTATTTTAGCTATTTTTCTCCATTATGCCTACAGTTACTATGAATCATTAAATATCATATGCTTCAAAAATAAAATTTAATCTCAACATACTTATATATTTAATCGAAATTTTTCGAGTCAAGTTCACGCACATGCGCAGATATCATTCCTATTCTTAGCATTGTGCTTTTAGACCAGATTGTCACCGTATTTAAAACTTTTATTAGATAGACGTTATCAGATTCTTAGGCCCTTCCGGCGCTCTCAGGGTACGAGGCTTGGTGGCAAGATCGGCAGGGAGCGACACTGTTTTTTGCAGGTCTCCAGTTCGATTCCCTAAAATTTGTAAATATATTTATATATTTTATTTTTTAAATTTATTTTAGCTATTTTTCTCCATTATGCCTACAGTTACTATGAATCATTAAGTATCATATGCTTCAAAAATAAAATTTAATCTCAAAATATTTCTATATTTAATCGAAATTTTTCGAGTCAATTTCACGCACATGCGCAGATATCATTCCTATTCTTAGCATTGTGCTTTTAGACTAGATTGACACCGTATTTAAAATTTTTAGTGGATAGCCGTGAGGAGAATCCCAGGCCCTTCCGGCGCTCTCAGTGTACGAGGCTTGGTGCAAGATCGGCAGGGTGCGACACTCCTTTTTGCATGTCTTCAGTCCGATTCCCGAAACTTTGCAATTAGTTTTATATATTTTATTTTTTAAATTTATTTTAGCTATTTTTCTCCATTATACCTAAAGTAACTATGAATTATTAAAAACTATATACTTCAAAAATAAAATTTCATCTCAAAATATTTATATATTTAATCGAAATTTTTCGACTCAAGTTCACGCACATGCGCAGATATCATTCCTATTCTTAGCATTGTGCTCTTAGACCAGATTGTCACCGTATTTAAAACTTTTAGTAGATAGCCGTGATCAGATTCTTAGGCCCTTCCGGCGCTCTCAGGGTACGAGGCTTGGTGGCAAGATCGGCAGGGTGCGACAGTGTTTTTTGCAGGTCTCCAGTTCGATTCCCGAAAATTTGCAAATATATTTATATATTTAATTTTTTAAATTTATTTTAGCTATTTTTCTCCATTATGCCTACAGTTACTATGAATCATTAAATATCATATGCTTCAAAAATAAAATTTAATCTCAAAATATTTATATATTTAATCGAAATTTTTCGAGTCAAGTTCACGCAGATATCATTCCTATTCTTAGCATTGTGCTCTTAGACCAGATTGTCACCGTATTTAAAACTTTTAGTAGATAGCCGTGATCAGATTCTTAGGCCCTTCCGGCACTCTCAGGGTACGAGGCTTGGTGGCAAGATCGGCAGGGTGCGACACTGTTTTTTGCAGGTCTCCAGTTCGATTCCCGAAAATTTGCAAATACATTTATATATTTTATTTTTTAAATTTATTTTAGCTATTTTTCTCCATTATGCCTACAGTTACTATGAATCATTAAATATCATATGCTTCAAAAATAAAATTTAATCTCAACATATTTATATATTTAATCGAAATTTTTCGAGTCAATTTCACGCACATGCGCAGATATCATTCCTATTCTTAGCATTGTGCTTTTAGACTAGATTGACACCGTATTTAAAATTTTTAGTGGATAGCCGTGAGGAGAATCTCAGGCTCTTCCGGCGCTCTCAGTGTACGAGGCTTGGTGCAAGATCGGCAGGGTTCGACACTCCTTTTTGCATGTCTTCAGTCCGATTCCCGAAACTTTGCAATTAGTTTTATATATTTTATTTTTTAAATTTATTTTAGCTATTTTTCTCCATTATACCTAAAGTAACTATGAAATATATTAAAAACTATATACTTCAAAAATAAAATTTCATCTCAAAATATTTATATATTTAATCGAAATTTTTCGAGTCAAGTTCACGCACATGCGCAGATATCATTCCTATTCTTAGCATTGTGCTTTTAGACCAGATTGTCACCGTATTTAAAACTTTTAGTAGATAGCCGTGATCAGATTCTTAGGCCCTTCCGGCGCTCTCAGGGTACGAGGCTTGGTGGCAAGATCGGCAGCGTGCGACACTGTTTTTTGCAAGTCTCCAGTTCGATTCCCGAAAATTTGCAAATATATTTATATATTTTATTTTTTAAATTTATTTTAGCTATTTTAATCCATTATGCCTACAGTTACTATGAATCATTAAATATCATATGCTTCAAAAATAAAATTTAATCTCAAAATATTTATATATTTAATAGAAATTTTTGAGTCAAGTTCACGCACATGCGCAGATATCATTCCTATTCTTAGCATTGTGCTTTTAGACCAGATTGTCACCGTATTTAAAACTTTTATTAGATAGACGTTATCAGATTCTTAGGCCCTTCCGGCGCTCTCAGGGTACGAGGCTTGGTGGCAAGATCGGCAGGGAGCGACACTGTTTTTTGCAGGTCTCCAGTTCGATTCCCTAAAATTTGTAAATATATTTATATATTTTATTTTTTAAATTTATTTTAGCTATTTTTTTCCATTATGCCTACAGTTACTATGAATCATTAAGTATCATATGCTTCAAAAATAAAATTTAATCTCAAAATATTTCTATATTTAATCGAAATTTTTCGAGTCAATTTCACGCACATGCGCAGATATCATTCCTATTCTTAGCATTGTGCTTTTAGACTAGATTGACACCGTATTTAAAATTTTTAGTGGATAGCCGTGAGGAGAATCCCAGGCCCTTCCGGCGCTCTCAGTGTACGAGGCTTGGTGCAAGATCGGCAGGGTGCGACACTCCTTTTTGCATGTCTTCAGTCCGATTCCCGAAACTTTGCAATTAGTTTTATATATTTTATTTTTTAAATTTATTTTAGCTATTTTTCTCCATTGTACCTAAAGTAACTATGAATTATTAAAAACTATATACTTCAAAAATAAAATTTCATCTCAAAATATTTATATATTTAGTCGAAATTTTTCGAGTCAAGTTCACGCACATGCGCAGATATCATTCCTATTCTTAGCATTGTGCTTTTAGACCAGATTGTCACCGTATTTAAAACTTTTAGTAGATAGCCGTGATCAGATTCTTAGGCCCTTCCGGCGCTCTCAGGGTACGAGGCTTGGTGGCAAGATCGGCAGCGTGCGACACTGTTTTTTGCAAGTCTCCAGTTCGATTCCCGAAAATTTGCAAATATATTTATATATTTTATTTTTTAAATTTATTTTAGCTATTTTTCTCCATTATGCCTACAGTTACTATGAATCATTAAATATCATATGCTTCAAAAATAAAATTTAATCTCAAAATATTTATATATTTAATCGAAATTTTTCGAGTCAAGTTCACGCAGATATCATTCCTATTCTTAGCATTGTGCTCTTAGACCAGATTGTCACCGTATTTAAAACTTTTAGTAGATAGCCGTGATCAGATTCTTAGGCCCTTCCGGCGCTCTCAGGGTACGAGGCTTGGTGGCAAGATCGGCAGGGTTCGACACTGTTTTTTGCAGGCCTCCAGTTCGATTCCCGAAAATTTGCAAATATATTTATATATTTTATTTTTTAAATTTATTTTAGCTATTTTTCTCCATTATGCCTACAGTTACTATGAATCATTAAGTATCATATGCTTCAAAAATAAAATTTAATCTCAAAATATTTCTATATTTAATCGAAATTTTTCGAGTCAAGGTCACGCACATGCGCAGATATCATTCCTATTCTTAGCATTGTGCTTTTAGACCAGATTGTCACCATATTTAAAACTTTTAGTAGATAGCCGTTATCAGATTCTTAGGCCCTTCCGGCGCTCTCAGGGTACGAGGCTTGGTGGCAAGATCGGCAGGGTGCGACACTGTTTTTTGCAGGTCTCCAGTTCGATTCCCCAAAATTTGCAAATATATTTATATATTTTATTTTTTAAATTTATTTTAGCTATTTTTCTCCATTATGCCTACAGTTACTATGAATCATTAAGTATCATATGCTTCAAAAATAAAATTTAATCTCAAAATATTTCTATATTTAATCGAAATTTTTCGAGTCAATTTCACGCACATGCGCAGATATCATTCCTATTCTTAGCATTGTGCTTTTAGACTAGATTGACACCGTATTTAAAAATTTTTAGTGGATAGCCGTGGGGAGAATCTCAGGCCCTTCCGGCGCTCTCATTGTACGAGGCTTGGTGCAAGATCGGCAGGGTTCGACACTCCTTTTTGCATGTCTTCAGTCCGATTCCCGAAACTTTGCAATTAGTTTTATATTTTTTATTTTTTAAATTTATTTTAGCTATTTTTCTCCATTATACCTAAAGTAACTATGAATTATTAAATCTATATACTTCAAAAATAAAATTTCATCTCAAAATATTTATATATTTAATCGAAATTTTTCGAGTCAAGTTCACGCACATGCGCAGATATCATTCCTATTCTTAGCATTGTGCTTTTAGACCAGATTGTCACCGTATTTAAAACTTTTAGTAGATAGCCGTGATCAGATTCTTAGGCCCTTCCGGCGCTCTCAGGGTACGAGGCTTGGTGCAAGATCGGCAGGGTGCGACACTCATTTTTGCATGTCTTCAGTCCGATTCCCGAAACTTTGCAATTAGTTTTATATATTTTATTTTTTAAATTTATTTTAGCTATTTTTCTCCATTATACCTAAAGTAACTATGAATTATTAAAAACTATATACTTCAAAAATAAAATTTCATCTCAAAATATTTATATATTTAATCGAAATTTTTCGAGTCAAGTTCACGCACATGCGCAGATATCATTCCTATTCTTAGCATTGTGCTTTTAGACCAGATTGTCACCATATTTAAAACTTTTAGTAGATAGCCGTGATCAGATTCTTAGGCCCTTCCGGCGCTCTCAGGGTACGAGGCTTGGTGGCAAGATCGGCAGGGTGCGACACTATTTTTTGCAGGTCTCCAGTTCGATTCCCGAAAATTTGCAAATATTTAAATATATATTTTATTTTTTAAAATTATTTTAGCTATTTTTCTCAATTATACCTACAATTACATTGAATTATTAAATATCATATGCTTCAAAAATAAAATTTAATCTAAAAATATTTGTATATTTAATCGAAATTTTTCGAGTCAAGTTCACGCACATGCGCAGATATCATTCCTATTCTTAGCATTGTGCTTTTAGAAAAGATTGTCACCGTATTTAAAACTTTTAGTAGATAGCCGTGATCAGATTCTTAGGCCCTTCCGGCGCTCTCAGGGTACGAAGCTTGGTGGCAAGATCGGCAGGGTGCGACACTGTTTTTTGCAGGCCTCCAGTTCGATTCCCGAAAATTTGCAAATATATTTATATATTTTATTTTTTAAATTTATTTTAGCTATTTTTCTCCATTATGCCTACAGTTACTATGAATCATTAAGTATCATATGCTTCAAAAATAAAATTTAATCTCAAAATATTTGTATATTTAATCGAAATTTTTCGAGTCAAGGTCACGCACTTGCGCAGATATCATTCCTATTCTTAGCATTGTGCTTTTAGACCAGATTGTCACCGTATTTAAAACTTTTAGTAGATAGCCGTGATCAGATTCTTAGGCCCTTCCGGCGCTCTCAGGATACGAGGCTTGGTGGCAAGATCGGCAGGGTGCGACACTGTTTTTTGCAGGCCTCCAGTTCGATTCCCGAAAATTTGCAAATATATTTATATATTTTATTTTTTAAATTTATTTTAGCTATTTTTCTCCATTATACCTACAGTTACTATGAATCATTAAATATCATATGCTTCAAAAATAAAATTTAATCTCAAAATATTTATATATTTAATCGAAATTTTTCGAGTCAAGTTCACACACATGCGCAGATATCATTCCTATTCTTAGCATTGTGCTTTTAGACCAGATTGTCACCGTATTTAAAACTTTTAGTAGATAGCCGTGATCAGATTCTTAGGCCCTTCCGGCGCTCTCAGAGTACGAGGCTTGGTGGCAAGATCTGCAGGGTGCGACACTATTTTTTGCAGGTCTCCAGTTCGATTCCCAAAAATTTGCAAATATATTTATATATTTTATTTTTTAAATTTATTTTAGCTATTTTTCTCGATTATGCCTACAGTTACTATAAATCATTAAATATCATATGCTTCAAAAATAAAATTTAATCTCAAAATATTTCTATATTTAATCGAAATTTTTCGAGTCAAGTTCACGCACATGCGCAGATATCATTCCTATTCTTAGCATTGTGCTTTTAGACCAGATTGTCACCGTATTTAAAACTTTTAGTAGATAGCCGTGATCAGATTCTTAGGCCCTTTCGGCTTTCTCAGGGTACGAGGCTTGGTGGCAAGATCGGCAGGGTGCGACACTGTTTTTTGCAGGTCTCCAGTTCGATACCCGAAAATTTGCAAATATTTAAATACATATTTTATTTTTTAAATTTATTTTAGCTATTTTTCTCCATTATACCTACAGTTACTATGAATTATTAAATATCATATGCTTCAAAAATAAAATTTAATCTCAAAATATTTCTATATTTAATCGAAATTTTACAAGTCAAGTTCACGCACATGCGCAGATATCATTCCTATTCTTAGCATTGTGCTTTTAGATCAGATTGACACCGTATTTAAAATTTTTAGTGGATAGCCGTGAGGAGAATCTCAGGCCCTTCCGGCGCTCTCAGTGTACGAGGCTTGGTGCAAGATCGGCAGGGTGCGACACTCCTTTTTGCATGTCTTCAGTCCGATTCCCGAAACTTTGCAATTAGTTTTATGTACTTTATTTTTTAAATTTGTTTTAGCTATTTTTCTCCATTATTCCTACAGTTACTATGAATTATTCCAAAACATATGGCTCAAAAATATCATTTAATCTCAAAATATTTCTATATTTAATCGAAATTTTACGAGTCAAGTTCACGCACATGCGCAGATATCATTCCTATTTTTAGCATTGTGCTTTTAGACCAGATTGTCACCGTATTAAAAACTTTTAGTGGATAGCCGTGATGAGAATCTTAGGCCCTTCAGGCGCTCTCAGGGTACGAGGCTTGGTGGCAAGATCGGCTGTGTGCGACACTCCTTTTTGCAGATCTTCAGTTCGATTCCCGAAACTTTGCAAATAGTTTTATATATTTTATTTTTTAAATTTATTTTAGTTATTTTTCTCCATTATACCTACAGTTACTATGAATTATTAAATATTATATGCTTCAAAAATAAAATTTAATCTCAAAATAATTATATATTTAAACGAAATTTTACGAGTCTAGTTCACACACATCCGCAGATATCATTCCTATTCTTAGCATTGTGCTTTTAGACAAGATTTACACCGTATTAAAAACTTTTAGTGGATAGCCGTGATCAGAATCTTAGGCCCTTCAGGCGCTCTCAAGGTACGAGGCCTGGTGGCAAGATCGGCTGTGTGCGACACTCCTTTTTGCAGATCTTCAGTTCGATTCCTGAAACTTTGCAAATAGTTTTATATATATATATTTTTTTAAATTTATTTTAGTTATTTTTCTCCATTATACTTACAGTTACTATGAATTATTAAATATTATATACTTCAAAAATAAAATTTCATCTCAAAATATTTCTATATTTAATCGAAATTTTACGAGTCAAATTCACGCACATGGGCAGATATCATTCCTATTCTTAGCATTGTGCTTCTAATGCATGCGCAAAAGCACGGAAGGCTTTAGAATCCGTTGTCAAACAATAAGTCACAAAGATTATGAGTTATTGCTTTTTCTTGCTTAAAAAAGTACAAATTGATAGATTGTCACACCCTTGAGGGATTGGATTCTAAATTTGATAAGTATCTATACTTAAGTTTTAAATCTGTGTACTCATTTTCATCCATTTAATCATGTTTGTTTTGTTGTTATGGCATTAACATATATTCGAACAGCAAGATGGGCAACTTAATCAGAATAGAATTTGCTCAGAAAACAGAATATTTTCATGAAACTCTATAAATTTAGTATAAAATTCTAAATTTCCTCCGACCAGCTCAAAGCGTTTGTGTTATATTTGTCACAGACAGATCTACAAAGCAGACATATCTACAAAATGACCCCCCCCCCCTTTGTTTTAATTTAATTTAGTAAGTCTGTAACGAGAAGATATTCTATTTTTCCCCCTCTTTAACTGCGTATACGAGAAAGAAAAAATATGTTAAAATATTGTTTTAGATCTATATCCTAGATCTTATATCCCTTATATTTGTATTTGGATAAAAATGTGTTGCGTGGAATTTGCAGATATTTTTTTTATAATTCCTGTACAACTTATTACTAATGTTCGATGGGTATAATAGGAAAACTTTCAAATTCATTACTCTTTCGATCCATTTGGTGTTTCCTCTCCTTCTTTCGATCCATTTGGTGTTTCCTCTCCTTCTTTCGGTCCATTTGGTGTTTATTGATGTCCAAAGAATAAAAGCATTGCAAGAAAAACTATAAAACTATTAGAAGAACTATTATAAAAACTATCGATTTTTTTTATAATTGTATATATACAAAAGATAATCCAGAGCATCCGCAACTCCTCGAATACGTTTATCGATTTTTTTTCCTTTTATAAGTGTACGCATTCAATAACTGATCCATAGTATCCGCTTTATCTACTTTCTCGTATGTTGCGTCATAAGAGTGGCGGTCTTGTAATATTTTGGTATATAATAAAAAGTAATTGTATCATTTAAAAAGTAGAAATTGTATCTTTGTATTTGATCAGGAAGGTTTTACTTAATTTTCTGATAGCACCAAACATAGTGATATCTATTTTGATAAGAAATTTTTCCTGCTTGTAGGAAGTAAAGCTAGTATATGCTTCATTTTAGCTTCTAAGTTTAAAGTTATATTACTTACAACTCGCATGGTTTGATAAAAAAACTTTTCTGAATTTTACCCGGCCTCTTTTCCAGTGTAAACATGTCCCTTTGGAAAATAACGAATTTTTATTCTATATTTATTAATTTTGAACGATATTCGTTCAAAGGAAGTTTCACAAAGTGCATATGAACAATATAATTACAAAATATAAAAATCCAGATTAATAGTATTTGGTATGCAGTTCTGATGTATAGATCCATTCCAAATTTTGAAATAAATCCGTCAACCTGTCGTCGTCGGTCATCTGTCGGTCTGTACTTTCGCATGCATGTAAACATGATAGCTCAAAAGCGCAAAAGTTCAAAAAATTGAAAATTGAGTTAGGTTCGTAATCTTGTTATTATAACAATAGTGCTGTGTAAAGGTTTGATTCAATGAATTAAAATAAGCCAGGCAAAATATATTCAATTATTTTCATTATGCAGCGCATTAAGAAGAGCTTTTTTGTGAAACTCAGAATTAAAATTTCAGCCCTCGTGGCGTTTATGGCCTTGTTCAAGCATTTCACTCTTATTTTAGAAGAAGATTTAGAGATGACACTTTTATTAGAGACTGTATAAGAAATTTTCTACGAGATGATTCCCACTTTTGTTATATAAGATAGGGCTAGATTTTCAACAATTCACTCTACTCTAATAGCCCATATTTTACGTGTACAACTTTACTCTCGCCGGTTTTAGATAGATGGCTGCAACGGTAAGTGCTGGTCAAAATAGATAAAAAAAATCTCTTATAGTGAACTTGGACATCGATTGGCATAAGGATAGCACCACGTTAGTGAATTTGTGTTGGTGTCATAAATTTATTCTCCATCGAAAATGTCAGTTTCTGAGTCAAATTCTTTCATTTGGGGGAAGTTTTTCTGCTTCAATTTGAAGAAAACTACGACTAACGCAACGCGTATCGAATGCTCTTAAGTAATTGCTGAGAATTTGCTCGCAAGAGTTTGCTCGAATGTCGTTAAATGTTTTAATAGTTCAGAACCGAAAATTTGTTGACATTCTGCATTTATTGATGCAGGATCGATGTGATATATTGTGAGTGTTTGAATATGGAATGATGCAGTCAAATAGAATCGGAATTGGTGAGTTTTGAAGAGGAAACGACAAATGGCGACATTATCAAGAGAGACATGACAAAGTTTATCCTCCAGCATGATAATACCAGGTCACATGTCTCAAGATCGGTCAGGGTATACTTGAAAACGCTAAAAATGACAGATTTTACAATATCCCTCATATTCTTCAGACACTGTTCCATCTGATTATCATTCCTTTCAGTTGATGGCACATGGATCAGATGATCAGCAATTCAGCTCTTATGAAGCAGTCCAAAAACAGATCTATTTATGGATTGTCTCAAAAGAAGCATCGTGTTTTCGAGATGGCACCCGGCAACCGCCAAAAAGATGAGATAAAGTAGTAATTGTAGTAAAAGTAGTAATTGTCTTTGGATCATGAATAGGTTATTATTTTCGAAGAATATAGCTTTAAATTTTGGACAAAAACCGGCGAAAGCAAATTTGTACACCTAATATATTTTACAATATAGTATGATATTAAACGAAATTCAGGGTATTATATAATCTTGCTGAATTTTGAATAATATAATATTGCATAATATTGCGAAAAGGCTGTGTTGTCTGGTTATAATGAAGGTTCCTCAGATTTCAATAAAAAATTTTAAGTTTGTCAGGTAGGGCTTGGATTTTCATTAATATACATTTGATGCTCTATAACCAATCAAAAACGTGCATAGCATTCCTTTTTTCACTCTTGTAGCAATAGTAAGTTGTGCCGATAACGAAATTTCAAAATAGACAAATGTCCAAACTTAAATTTCAATGTCCCATTAGGACAATGCTTCTTTTCAGAATCGGATTATCAAACTAGACCGCAATATCCGGCAAATCTATAGGGGTCCCTGAAATTACGATATTTAGAATATATTCTGATTGAACTAATTTTATGTTTTTATTTAATTTACAAACACCATACTCTCGAACTTATTCAATTCAAGTATTGATGGAAGACTAAAATATTACTCTAATATTCTTTATTAATAAAGAAAGAGCCCCCGAAACTTCATTGCCTGGGCAGAATATGAACAGTTTGGACACTTCAGACGCGAATATTCAAGATGGTATAATTTAAAATCAAGGTTGAAACCAAATGGAGCGGCATGCATGGTTGAAATTTGAGTATGTAGTAAATTGCTGAGTTGAGAATAAGGTAGAAATTTGAGGAGAAGACCGTTCTTTGTTCTTATCGTTCCATTGTAACATAAACAGTCCGGTCTTTTTCTAACCTTGTTCTGAAGTGGACTCTTTTTCTTTCCGTTGTTTCAAGTCCTTGCTTTGTTGTTCGTCTTCTTTTGGTTAAACTTTAGAAACATGAATATGGATTGAATCACATCTATGATACGATCCTAAAACTGTAAACTTACTGAAAATGTGGTTCTCTTTATACCAGATTTGTGTGTGTGTGTGTGTGTGTGTGTGTGTGTGTGTGTGTGTGTGTGTGTGTGTGGGTGCGTGTGTATGTTAATAAATTCACTTGCTCTCTACATTTGGAAACCTTAACATATCTCAACCTTTGTTGCTTCAAATCCTAATTCATCATATTCTCAATTTCAAGTCCATTTTCAAACCACACATTCTATGCTCATTTTTTTTTCAAATAATATATTCTCTTCTAAATTCATATAGTAATACAGTGTGAGCATAAAATCTTCTTATGATTATAAAAATTTGTTACGTTAATATTATTAAGTGCGCCATTCTTTTTGCAAATTTCTTATTCAAATTTGTAACTGTACCAGCTGGCGCAGCAAATTTCATCTTGTACCCGCTTTGTAGTTTCAAGCATATCAATGTGCTATTCTAGTTTTCACCAAAGGTTGTCCAATTCTTTTTATAACACTACAGACTGTATCTATCATCCAAGCTCTTAATGTTGATTATTATAAAAGGATGCGGCAAACTGCCATTATAATATTTATATCCTTGAATAGAAATGGCCGATTTCATTTCATAGAATCATGTGCACAGAAGGATTATTTTTTTTTTCAATTCTCTTTCGTTAAAAATTAATATTTTATTCACTTTTAGTAAATATATGAATTGACTATAGTTGAACTATATAGTGACAAAAATTTTGTATAATAATCTCTAATGGTAACTAGCACTTTGTAATGACGACAAGACATTGTGCTCGCCTTGACGGATGCACACTAAAACTTAAAATAATGGAACAAAAGTTTTCATTCATTCTTTGTCCTTTCCGCTTCAGTGAATTGTTTTTTATTTTTAAGAATGGAAATTATATTACATGCGATAAATATCTGAAAATGTAACAATAGAACTACTCTACTTATTTATAAATAATTTTAAAAGCTAAGAAAAAAGTTTTATTGGATAAAGTCTATTTTTTTTATGTTGAACATTTTAATATAATAAAACCTTTTTAATATACTTTAAATGATAATCCAGATACAACTGGTTAATAGTATGGCATCGAGAAGCCGTGTTAAACAATAAAATCGAGATCAATACAATCTGAGTGGTATTTCTTATGTTAATCGTGTAATTTATTTTGAATGCATTTGATCGTGTCATTTCGCGACCAAATTTCATCAAAAATAAAGCACTTGGACACAACTTTTTGTATGGTTCTGTAATAGCACATTTTTATTATTAGTATATTGTTCCATTTTTTTCTTTTGTAGCTGAAAAATTTTCTTCTTTTTCTTCCCATTAAAGAATAAATTACTTCCTTCAAAAGTATGAAAAAAAACATATTGATAAAGGAATCATCTGTTCCTTCTCTTTCTAACGTGTTTTTTCTTTTTTTATTTTTCTTCAAGTTGTAATAAAATTCCCAATTTGCATATAATTTTTTAATAAACCGATTGACATCACAATAAACTTCTTCAAATATACCAACAAACTTCTTTTCTGGTTGAGTACTGTTCCTCTCAGGACTCTGAGAAAAGCACTTCACCACAATTCTTTTTCGCTAAAGGATGAAACAGAGATAAATTGCCAGTTATTATGCCTCCCGATTCCGCTAGCAATATGAGAGCGTCTGATTCAAAAATGCATACATCTCCTCTATTCATCTTTCCTCCGCCTATTTCTTAACAAAAGAAAGGGCATCCTCCGCATGCGCAAAAACTCAGAAGATTTCGAAATCCGAGATTAAACAGTAAAACTACAACAAAAGCATAATAACAATCTTTGTATAACACATTTAATAAGTCATCAGATGTTCATGCAAAATTGAATTTTTGTCTCTTGGTTCTTTATTTCTTACATAATAATATCAGATTCTCAGGTTGATCTCTATCTTTTGGTTCCAGTTCTTCAAATACAAGTAATCCAACAATTTTATAAGAATTTTCCTAGTTCAATGAATTACTTAGCAAACTGAATAGTAATCTTTCCCTATACAACAGATCTTTGATTGTTTCCTAACAAAGAATTTAGCCCTGTTGCTCTTGTTAATCTCCATGACCTGACTTAATCAGAGCAAATCCTAAAGTCCGTTGACAAGAAGAAAGTCAAAAACTAGGAAGGGAGAAGAATAAATTTATCCTTAAAGATGTTCTAAACAGTTTAAAATATGTTCAGCAGAGGACCCTCCCAAGTCCTACAGATTGCCTCATCGTGGCGGGAGAGTGTCCCTGGTCGGAATGGGTGAAGCTTGCTCCTGATAGGGTCACCCAAGGCGTGAAGGCCATTCCATTATGCCCAGCTAAAATCTGCAGGCGAAGGAGCTAGGACAGTCTTCTACCTCCTGCTGCTCCAGTATTCTGACTCACAGAAACTGCACTTCTCTACCCATGAAAACGTTGACAAATGAAGTTAGCCCTAACGGGGAGAAATACTTTCCAACCAATCCTATTATAATCATCTTGTTTGAATAAAAAGGGGGGAAAGTCGTGATTACCAAGAAACAAATTGAATCAACTGTTAGAAAAAAATGTAGAAAAATGAATAAATCTCGATATATATATATATATATATATATATATATATATATATATTCAAGCATGGATTGGTGTTTAATGGGTAGCCTCTTTGCCACTGCTGACATAAGCCAGAGTGTTGCCCGAGGAACACCACGAGGAGGTGGGCTACCTTCGTTCCTCGCCCTCCCTCCCCCCTTTCACAATCCCTGCAGAGGAAACTTGGTGACCAGCATTGACCTGAGGTGGGAACTTGGTGGGTTGTCAATAAACATTAGTTTTAGTCTTATAACAGATGCTAGTGTTTTTATTTTTAAAAATTTCGAGAAATTTTTTTTTAATATTAAAAAAAAACTGTTTTAGAATTCTTTGCACATATCTAATAAACCAAACGAATTATTCTTTTTCGTAGAAACAATACATAAGCTTATTGGTTTAATTTACTGGATTAGTATTAAAGTGGTACTTGTTGCCGGATATTTGATTAGATAAGAGAGGGGTGGTTGAAGTATTTACCATCTACTTTTTTACTAATAATTAAAGGGAAAGTTGTAACTAGTAAATGTAAATACTTTTCGTGGTAAAACTAAAATTTCATTTCTTAAAATAATTTTGTATTCTAATATTTCTTGAATATTCTTTTCTAGGTTGTTTAAAACAAGATTACAAGCATTAGTTAAGAAAAAATGTCATCTCTATAAGGGATAAAACTATTACTACAATAATTTTATTTTTTAAAAAATGGGCTATTAATTTGGTAAGAAAAGTTTAACTGGAACAGTTATAGGTATTAAAAAAACTTTTAAAGTAAACCTAAAATCATTAAAATAGTTTTAAGAAGAAATAAGAAAATTTTATACGAAACGTACATTTTGAAAATTATCATTATTGTTGGTTTCAGTTTGAGTGAAATTTTGTAATTACTATAAATATCGTTAGACGAAAAGAAACCGTGATAAAATTATTTATCGATATTTTTCATTACTTTTTAAGAATTCAGTTTTGTTGATAATAGCAGAATAGTTAAAAATACCTACATACAGTTCTTGTTGTTTAGATATCTTTGAACTTTTAACCTTCATTTTAAACTTTTCTTACCAGATAAATAGCTTTCGTTTAACCGCGAAAAACCGATGTCACGGTTTTTAAACCGATATTCGACGCAAAACAAAGCAGACACTTATGGTTTTGGATGGTCAATCCAACACCTTAAATTCAACAAATTCGCAATTTTTTTATTTGTTGTATTTTTCATATTTTTCACGACAATTCGACTGGACTAAGAGAGAGCTTTTGAGGTGAAGGCAAGACACTTCATTTGAAAAACTGATTTAGATTAATGTATTTTCTTTTCAAACTAACTCATTTTAAATTAATAAGAGTTTAGTCAGTTTTAAGTGGAAATGTTTAAATGTAGATATTTTATTGAATTAATGTAATGTGATAAAGAAAAGCAACGAAATTGAACCAAACGAGAAAATTCTGACATTTCTTCGATAAGATAAGCGATGTAATGAATTATTTAAAGGTTTTTAATTTTTATAACATCTGCAGACTGTTTTCTAACAGATTTAAAGAATCATTTAATAAAATCAAAAATTATTTTGAATAAACCGTAGGAATTTAAGACTAAATTTGAATGATCATAATAAAAATCATTTAATACAATCAAAAATTATTTTGAATAAACGGTAGAAGTTTAAGACCAAATTTAATTATCACATGATTTACTTTTTTTAGCTATTTAAAATATTCATCAATTTTTTTTAATTATTATTATTTATATAATTTTCGGAGAAACTCGTTCAAGTTATAAATAATTCAGGATACCAAGCTTCCTTTGCAAACAGCTATCTAATCCTAGTAATTCTTTTTGGTAAATAACACTCTGTAAGGTGACTTTCTATTTTGAAAATACAAAGTCACCTAAAGAATCTTTTCACCCTACGCGACCGATCTAGCTATGCTTTCAAATGTTATGCATAACGCGTTCTCTCCCCTTAACCTTTTTTTTTTTTTTTTTTTTTTTTTTGAAAGTGTGTCACTTAATTTATTGAAATATGCGGGATATCAGTCTGAAATAGCTCATGAGAATATTGACCATGCTAATATTTATTTTATGCTGATGACATTTTGGCCCTGCTGACGTTGTATGCGGATAGCATTTTGACTTTGCTGATGTTTTATGCTGATGACATTTTGACCCTGCTGATGTAAAATGCTGTTGACATTTTGGCCCTGCTGATGTTTTATGCTGATGGCATTTTGACTTTGCTGATGTAAAATGCTGATGACATTTTGGCCCTGCTGATGTAAAAATCTGATGACTTTTTGACCCTGTTGATGTTGTATGAGGATGGCATTTTGACTTTGCTGATGTCAAATGCTGATGACATTTTGGCCCTGCTGATGTAAAATGCTGTTGACATTTTGGCCCTGCAGATGTTTCATGCTGATGGCAATTTGGCCTTGCTAAGAGAGGGATCTGAAAGTGGCATTTGCAAAAAGATGGCAAGCTGTAGAGGTATTATTGGTAAAAGATGTAAAGCAGTTAGAGAAGAAAAAACAGAGCAGCACAAGATTTCAAATGATTCTACAAGAAGACCACTTGGAGCATGGAGAAGCAAGGAAGAAATGATGGAAGCAGAATTCGAGAAGAAAGAAACCAATTGGAGTCGAGGAGCAGCTGGAGCATGAGGAAGATGTGAAGTGAGCGAAGCAGAATTGGAGAAGAATTAAACCAGTGTGAAGTGACGGAAGCAGAATCAGTGGGAGAAATAACGTAATTGAAGTCGAAGAACAGTCAGAAGAATAGGAGACATGAAGTGAGACAATGAAAGAGGAATTAAGATATGAAAAGCTGAAATATCTGGATCTGTTTAAAAATATTGATGCATGGGATGAAGAGGAGTCTGAAATTCTCAAATAAGATTTGTTAATAAGAATAATGAATAAAAATATTTTGAAAATTACCATAAGTTAAAATCTGAAAGTTCTTACATGCTGAATATGCTAACATTACTTAAAAGCTAAGAATAAAACTACTTAAAAGCTAAATATACTTAAATCTACAGTCCGAATTTACTAAATTTTGTTGTTTCTTTTTTTCGCCGAATATTTGCTGCAGTAATATGTAAAAATAATCTAGCAGCCGAAAACAATGCAGCAATAAAATTTTGAAACTTATAAACTTAACATAAATTCTACATAACTAATAATATAAATAAAAAATAAAAAAAGGTTCTGGCCTGATGTTTATATCCACGCGTGGGTAAGCATCTTTCCTGTAAAATAAATGAGAAAAATTATTTCTGCTCATATTATAAAGAGATAATTTATTTTAGAAGACAAATATTTTTTAGGCGATTTGAATTTCAAGTAGGAAAAAATATACTTGGAGGGACATTTTCCATTAATGTATTAGAAAAGCATCGATGAATGAAAATCAATAAGGGAGAACAGGGTAAAACCGTGCAATAAGCAATTTTGCGCACAATTTTTTTTCTTTAAGAAAAAGCGCTAAAAATGGACCATCTACCTATATTGCAGAAGGATTGTGTGTTCAAATAAGGTTTATCATCTTCTAATTGCTCGATTTTATTTGAGTTTTCCTGGATTTTGAAAAGAATGGTTGTTTTCCTTGTAATTTCGAGGGTAGACTTTTTATGGTAAGATTTCTCTTTGTAAACAGTAAAAAATAACATTTCTCTTCAAACAGTGAGAGTTCTGACGTTTTTCAGATCAATGAGCCATTTTTATAGAATTTAAACTAAAACAATATGCGTATTCTTTTTCTTTGAAATTGAATTTACTTTGAATTGTCAATGCAAGGAATTTCTTGCGCCATTTTGATGAGAGCAGGAAATAAATACAAAAATTTAAGAAGTGAAATTCTGTTTAAAATTTTATGATCGTTCACTGTATCGATCGTTTTATGTATGGCTTGTAAATGCCGATTTCTTCCAATCTTTAAAAAATAGTAGTTATAAAATTCTCCGAAACAGTTGTTTGAAGAGGTATGAAGGAAAAGAAAAGGATATTATAACTTTGATGACCTTGAAGGGGTCGAGTGCAGAAATAAAATTCATTTCTATAGACCGCATTTAAGTCATCAAACATTATGTTGAAAAGAGCCGAAGAAATAACAGCCCACAGGGCATGATGAACCCTACTGGTAATACCAATTTCAGTTTATATTTCAATTACTTATGACTGATGTCGATGAAAAAGAAAAGTTCATTCTTTCTCAGATTATCTCTCGAAAGGAAAGCAGTACAAATCTTCCTGTCGCTTAAAATGACTCGAAAGCATATGGAAGTAAGCACTTACGTTTCTTTAAACGAAGATCTCTCTTACCCACACACCCTCCTCCACG
This sequence comes from Argiope bruennichi, assembly GCF_947563725.1. Classification (NCBI taxonomy): domain Eukaryota; kingdom Metazoa; phylum Arthropoda; class Arachnida; order Araneae; family Araneidae; genus Argiope; species Argiope bruennichi. The sequence goes on from NC_079159.1 coordinate 102,297,615, forward strand.
TCGTAGATGTAGAACGCGCCGGGGAAGTAGGGATCCGGAATCTGTAAAATAAATCTTCGTTTGAGATGATTGTATCCTCGAACACATCAACATTTTTAATTTAATATGATCTACATTTACACATCGTCACTTGGTATATCTATCTAATTCTTATTTTCTATAAAAATTCTTCTATCTATGTTCTTTTGGAATTATTTAACAATCGCAGAATTTGATGTGTCAGGAACAAACGCTTTTATGCTCTCCATTTTTTTTCCTCAATACTTTATTTCATATATTCGAAATATTTCCTACATGACTGAATATGCTCACTATAAGGAGAATTTGCTTTCAGTGTTTTGAAATTGTAAGTACTATGCGAAGATCTAAATTTTCTACTGCCTTTTTTTGTTCTGGCTTGAAATACTATTTTTTATATGAAAACTAGAGTAAATTTAGTTATAATTTCGTTTCTCTAACAGATGAAATCAGATTGGAAAGTTTTTCTCGAAATGCCTCTACAGCAAAACTACGATATGCGCGCAAAAGTGATATATATGAAGGTGACGGAAAAAAATGCCCTCTATTTCCACTGGCCATCAAGCCAAATTTAACTTTTCAACATATTTGATGTTATTACCTGAGTATATCTCAATTAATTGATGTATCGACCCTCAATTATTTCAGAAAGTGACTGAAAATGCAAATTAAAATTTTCTTCGCATTGCTGGGGTAATAAGCTATATCATATGTATCTTATCAATATACGATACTCTAGTTTAAATTTCGAATTGCACTACTATCCATTTGAACAAGTACTTATATATATATAAAATCTTTTTTTTTCATATTTAAGCTTATTTTTCTTGGATTCAATATCCAGTAACACATTCTAAAAAAATTTCTCGAGAAATATGCATCGAAAGGTATTGTTCTCAAGATAAATTTATATGTGGAAAGCGAGGGTTCTCGTTCTACTTTACTCAGTTCTTGATGTCAGAAAGAATCATATTTAATGAAAATACTATATTACACATGGATGAAGGGAAATGAACTTACCCTGATTAGAAATCTCAAAACGTAAAACATTTAATTATAGAAGTATAACCATAAATACCTGACTCCCGCTCTGCTTACTAAATGCTAAAGGCATCTGGAAGACATAACACTGGAAAAAGAAGACTTACAGGAGAAAGCATTATCAAATCAAAAGCATGAAGATCATTATGATCATATAAAATAATACAATTTAATAATTAGATAAGAGATTAATAGATAATGTAATAATAGTTTAGTTTTCATAATCTGTGTCAATACCTATTTTACATTTTGTTGTTCTACAATAGAGCAAACTTGTAGAAAAGTAATATGCCATTTTATACTTTTGTGTGATTCATAAATAGAAATGTGCAAGAAGTACGATTAATATTGAAGTTACTTTATATTCAATATATAAAGTGTATGTATCTGTGGGAACCCATTACATCTGATCATTATTTTAATCACTAGTATTATCAAAAGATATTTAGAAATAAATGTTCCGTTAAGCATAAAAATATTAACCATAATTATCAGTCCTGAATTTATAATGTAAATTTTTAGGAATAAAATTCTTACAAATTCGCATTTTTTCAACAAGGTCACAGAAAAAATAATACACAGACATAAAATCATAACAGTAACTTCCTTGCAAGTCTCTGTCATTATTGCCTTAGCTGGTTTCGTTCCTTTTCTTTTAGCGTTAATCACCTTTCTTCATTGTGCTTTCTATTTCACTAAATCACGAATAGCCTTTTTTTGAGTCTGTATTTCGACGAATAAAACTAATAACCGTAAAAAAATTCTCGGAATTTCAAAATGAATAAGACTTATCGATTAAATCATAAAGGAGATTCCTATTGCAATTACAATAATATTCAAGCTTTCCAGGTACACTTTTATCATATCCTGGAACTCTTAATTTAAATTCAGTTAAATTATGTGCTTAAAATGAATTTATTAATCATTTACTATTCATAAATTTAGAAAATTTGTTTTCTTTGAATTGTCTATCCTAAACACGAAACTTTCTGCATTTCCGATTTCAGAAACATTTATAAATATAAAATGGATATGTACAGCATTTTTATATATATATATAAAAAAAGCTGAGTTCTTACCTGGCACATGAGGTGCTGATTTGAGTCAAAATCAGCGAAGCTTGGCTGCTTGTAGTCCTGTTGGCGGTCCCTCCGGGTCAACAACCTCCGCACACTGGACCTGTAAAACACAAGAGAGAAAGAAGCGCCAAAAGGGCATCAGTATCATCCACTGACAAATGTTGGAAAAGTGGAAAGTGATTCTAAAGAAGAATATTAGTTTTGTTCTCCTCCCCGCCTAAAACTAAGGTATTTTAATATGTATTAACGAAGTCAGAACCCTGCCCAATCAAAAACATTAAAATTCGCAACAAAATTTTCATTCTTTGAAAAAAGTGATTGCTTCCAAAAGAAAAAACGATTTATATTAGATTGTTGAAAATAATGTTTTAAATCAATTTTAATTAAAGAGAACGCTCATGGGAAAGGATCAGTGAAAACAATTGCAGGCTTCATCAGATACAATTACCAGAAAAGACTTCAATTAAATTATCATTGTGGAATAAAAGAATTTTTAAAATAAAATTTAGAAGCAAAAATATGATCTTAATTTGAAATTCAATATATATTTAACTCCAAATATCAGGATATGTTCTTAGTAAATACATAGTAATGAACATCATTATGAATGGTTTGAAATGTTGATATCACCGAAGAATGGGCATTTCCAGAATTTATTTCATTTAGAAGAATTGCAATTTATTTTTTAGCAAGTATCATAACGTTTCTCGTCTGATCCTGATTTTATAAACATTCATGGGTGATAAGTGAACAATTTCTTCATTTTTATAAATGCATGTAATTTATATAACTAAAAGACGAAGCGATCCTTCTGTGTGTCAAATCAGTAATTCTCGAAGTAGTAATGAAATTTGACTTTCTGAGGGCGGCAGTTTCACAACAGTTGCTTGAGTATTGAATATCCTGTAAAACATCGAATCTCCGGCATCGGCACGGCCGGCGAAATACTTGAAGAAAGGGACAATCAACGACTGACTAGAATCCTTAAATGGGATATAAATATGGCATTTCTTCAAATTCCCGCGGATTTGAATTCTGAAGCAAAAATACGAGTCAGTGTGCGAATTCTTCAACAGAGAATCATTGATATGGGCTCTTGAAGTCGAATGTCCACTTGTGTACCATTTTGACACCACGACAGAAATCTATATGGCTTTCCTGGTACAGCCGAAATGCTAATAGACTCCAGGTAGATAAGAAACACATCGCGTTGTCTGACAAACTGTTACATTGGGTCGATATTTCCATTTACATTGGGTCGATGAACGAGTATGCTTATATAGACGAGAATTTATAAGGTTTACATATCAACAAGGGACTGTTCAGATTGTTGGAACCTCTGGAATGGTAAGTGGAGTGCCAGTTAGTGTGATATGGAATCCTTAATATGTCAAGATATAAATTCGACGTGAAGGCCCTTAAACATCGTGTCCATTCATCTTCACTCGTGCACTTTGTGCATTCTTATGAATTTTGATAAATATTATAGGAGAATTGCTACAAAGTCACTCCAGGGTCTCTCTTTTAAATTAAATTTTCAACTGGTCACCTGTATCCACAGGCATAAATAATACTGAACGTGCATGCGATGTCTTGTAACGTGATATTCAGAAGACATCCCACCACATCGCACTAATATAGATTTTTGAATCAGTTAAACTAATGTAATTACTTAATAAGGAAATATTTATTTTCTTCCAATAATGAAAATGCTTTTTTATATAAAGAGAATTGTGTAAATCCTTAATAAAGTCTATCTCGACCATTTTTATCGATAACTACTAATTGAAATATGTAAATGTTCCCCTTTGAGACATACGATAATGAGATTGGTAAACATACCATAATTAGAATGTTCCAATTTAATGCATACCATTATTATATTAGAAAACTACATCAATATATAATTATAAAAAAAGGCGTCTTACCATTATCTGCAAACAATTTGAGAACATTTTTATCTACTTACATGCATACTTCGTAGTTATATAAAGAAAGAAAACTGAAAGCAACTCTGCTATGAAAGGAAAAATTATTTCAAAACGTATTATTGAAGTGGTAAGTTAAAGTATTATTTAAATTTTGATTTTTTTCTTATTTAACAGTATTATTCGCAAATGGCTTCCAACTGTACTAATAATAAAAAAGGCTGTATGTGTCTTTATCGCTTTACAGATCATACTGCTTTACCTGGAAGTATCAAAGTTAGTACAAATATACTGAGGAAGGAAAGAATTCGCAACTTGGAAAAGTATTTTGAATTATCAATTAGAATTTTTATTAATTATTAGCTATACTGGATTTTCGGAATTTTCTACGATAATTTCCGAAAATAATACAGCACAAAAATGGCATTGACAGCGTTTAAAATCTTTAAAAAAAATTTTTTTCAGTGGTATGAATTTAATAATGCAAATCCCTCCCGAATTTCAGTAATTTCAAAATTATATTTTGTGCCTAATTTCCAAAAAAAGACTGCATTGGTAACCACAAATTCAAACCGTTTTCATTGTGTCAGCAAATTTCCATTTTCGTGACTTTCTGAAAAACGAAATTCTTTTAAAACTAAATTAACCCTTGAAAACTAGAGATAACTTACATGACTTATCAAAATGCAAATTTTCTTCTAAATTTCTTAAGGGATTAAGAATAATGTCAAGTTTTAAACAAGTAAGCCAAAAACTGCCCAAGGTGACTTCATATTTCTGTCATTGGTAGGCCATCAAATTTATTACAACAATTTCATAAGTGCGATATTATATACAGTGTGTCCGAAAAAAGTGGAATAAAGGTTTATTTCTTTAACTACTGCAAGGAGATATACGCTTACGATTGCAAATTTACATGAAGGAAGATTCTAAAATATATGAACATTGCAACTGTAGTATGAGATAGTAATAAAGTTACAAAAATTAAATTTTCATATGGCCCCCAAGCAAAATTATGTCAATGGGCAAAAAAATTTTTTATACGCATTAATGGTGTAAACTTGTATGAAAAAGGAAACTTTAACTATCTAAAAGTGAAGATTATTGCCGTTATCTGGAATAAATAGACATTCGTCCAAACTAAGCTTCTCAGAAAAAAAAATTGATTTTACCTAAGGTTGGGCATAATTATAGAATTCTGCACGTCGAGTGAGCATTTGCTGTCCCTGTGACTGTCGTAACAATCTATGAACTCTATGAATACTTTATGAATGCCGTTTATTACTTTGAAATAATCTTCATGCTATTGGATTTCGAATGTTCAGTTTTAGATTGATTGTTCGTTCACTACCATGAGAGTCACGAAAAACAAGAAAAGGACGTCAGATTTGGCATCACATGTATAACGCCTTATTCTTCCCTTTCTCGAAGAGAAAATAAGATTCTGGCAGTGTTTAATCGTTTAAACGCTCTGTAAACACATTTCCTAGAAAGAAAGTCGAGAATCCTCTAAACGATATTTATATTCTTCCAAGATTATTCCTGCATCATTATTACCTACAGCATAATCGACAATATATCTGAACGCTCCTTGTTACTTATCACATTCACTTAGAAGGTACACAAGTGCGAGTACAGAATTTTATTTTCTTGCTCAGAATTCCTTTTCTTCTTTGATATTAGAATTTCTTTATTTCTTTATGAAGTCGATACTGTCATTTTAAAGCAAAACCAAATAAGTCCACTGTGCATAAATTTCTTGGATATCAAGATGTATCGCATGAGATGTCATGAGACGATAAATGAAATATGGCATTTTTTTCAGTATTGAACAAATATTCCATTTTAAAATAAAGGTTTTCACCTGAATTCATTATCAGATTCTCAAAATTTAAAAATGAGAACATTTCTGCAAATTTTCTAGATATAAACGTCAAACTTTGTGTGTGCGCATAAAATGAATGCACGAAAAACTTGTTATTCGTTGACTTTTTCTGTCTATGAGACCATATAAAAATGTAATTTTTATGATTTTTTTTTTATTATTTCATTTTTTAGAAACCAAAGTATTTTCATACATTTGTTCACATCAGTTAATGAGATTTTGTAACTGGAAATTCGTAAGTGCAACATCCAGAAAATAAAAATTTCTGGAATCATGATTTTACTTTTATCTTTTTAGTATAACCCGGTATTTTAACTAATATTTAAATAATATATATATTAATAACAGTATATTTAGTACATCCAGCATTTCAACTAATCCAATAAAAAACGCCGTTTTAAATGTGATCTAATATTTGAACTGAATGGTTGTGAGGACTGTTACGCAAAAACCATGTAAATATTATCATACGGTTTATCATAGGATAATAGAATTTTTGAAAATGTTAGTTCTCAAAAGATACAAATGAATTTTAAAACAAGTCATATCTCAATTCAGCTGTTTTCGCTTAATTTGAATGAAAATTATATCAATTAAAATAAATACCGTCTTTAAAACGCGCGAAGGTTGATTCTTGCTATGAAAATATTTTATAAACTTCCATTTAAGGGATCAATATCCATTTTTCTCAAATAGAAGTTGGCCTAATAAGTCTTAAATTTATCTGATGTATTAACATGTCCATATAGTTTTTCGCAAATATGGCAACACAACAAATCTAGAAAAGCAGTTCTCCTAATTTCCCTTCTTTAATTGCTTCACTGCCTTTTTCATCATAGCATCTATCTTAAATATTGCATATGGTGATCTGGCATCATTAAGGATATGAAAGAGGGAGGCTAAATATTTGATAATAATATTATTAAAAGTAATATTTCAAACCAAAAATAACTGCACGAAACACTCTATTGACTTAAATCGTGACAGTCTGTGAAAATTTCGAAACTTTAGTTGCTAGGCATTACCGTTTTTTCCATTTGAACTTTGATTTAAACAAGTCAATGCCTATAATATGAGAAAAATTTTTAAGAGAATTTTTGAGGGGAATTTTAATAGATTTTGATGTGAAAGTGAAGCGGCTATCGCACATCGATAAGCTTCAGATTTGATATAGGTCTCCATTGGCAATGCTTTGAATTGGCGAATTTTTTCTAATTTTTATTTCACACATCTCGCATCCCGGGAAACTTAAAAGCTACGTTTGCCAGGTTAATATTAAAGATGGAAATTTTTATAAGTAACAAAAAATTCTCCTAAGCGAGTTTACAAACGACATTTTAAGAAGTAATCTAAAGGTTTTTAGTAAAAATCTAGATTTATGTAGAAGAACTGGAGGTGCAACCGGAGTTTAACCTCCTGCTTGGCGCAATTTTCAAAAATCGCCAACAACGGTCTTGCGAAATGTTCAAAAGCGAGGAAGCAGATGCCCAATTATAGTGCATAATAAAGATTTGCAGATTTGGCGCGTTATCGCAATTTGGCGAAGAAGGGGGTTAATCTCCGATTCACCTAAACTGGAAATCAAACGATACTAAATATCAATGATAAAACCTGCAAATATTTTTCCTTTATTTCAATCAAAGACAAAAACCTGACAGGTCGTTTTATTTTATCGCCAAATTTCAGCAAGAGCTTTAATTACGAAATCTTGGATACAGCTAACAAAAAATTTTTGAACTAAATTTGAAATACCAAACACTTTCTTCTTTTCTTTGAAAAGTGCAATTCCGATATTCAAAACTACATTCCGAATAGATTTTTTTTTATTCGATGAATAAACTGATGCAGTAAAGATATTCTCCTCTCTTTAATGACCAATAAACTTAAGCTAATAATTTCCTTCAATTAATTTCAAGATTAAACGTTTAATAATGATATTATAGCAAATTGTGCTGAATTAATCATAGTTAGTTTCAAGAATTATTAGGAAAAATTAATTAGGAAAAGGTTTGAATATGAGAATCTCATTTTATATAGTTTGACGATTAGAATAGCAAAATTCGCTTTCTTGGCGTTTTTTGGTCGCTGTTACAACCGAGAAGTATCAATTAATAAAATATTCTTTTTCAGTCGGCAGCAAAATTTTTGGAATGATAAAACTTTTTAGCCTAAGTTCCACGTGACCTTATGTTTTGAGACATTATTGAAGAATGATTTCTTAGAAGTAATAATTTTCTTCGAAAAAGTAAGTATAAACAGCAATCTTATTCTTGGCTTAATGTTGGCGACAGAGTAACTTGTTTAATCATGGCTGAACAAATACGTTTATTTATAGATTTTTAGCGTAACTATTGTTCTTGAAAAAATAGACTAAATTTAAACAATTTTTAGAAAACGCCTGACAAATTTTACGTTTTGGGGTGAATATTACAAAAAATATATGTGGAATTATATGGGGGTTTTTTTGGCATAACTTCTCACGTATATAAAGTTAGGAAAAGCTTGCCCAGTTAATAATGGGAAATTTCCTCTAAATGCCTTTCTTTACCATTGCAGATTTTTATAAAAAAAACATGAAAAATGAAAAATATTGGCGATTTAAAACTTAATAAAAATACCAAGAATTTTTTATCGAATCATTAATTAGCAATTTTACTACACAAATAGTTATCTTTTTTACAATTAAATCTTTCGGTACTTTTTCTTTAACCGGGCGCAAGCGAAAAATCGCCAAATAATGTAGAATTCCGCCAAATTCACGTTTGGTTCACAATTGGCGAGATTTGCGCCCGGCTAACGGAGAAGTACCAATCTTTCTTTGTGAATTGATAATGATGCTTAATTTACCGCCAAGTATGCCAAAAATATTCAAACCATTCGAAAAGAGCCAAAAATTTGCCATCCTCTAAGACCAGAAACATTATAACAAACGGTATAGAATTATCAAACTCGCCAAAAGAAAAATCAACATTGGCTAACGCATATTATTAAAACTCTAGTCAAATTTTCAGATGATGTTAAAATATTATAAAAATGACAAACTATTTGAAATTATCTCTTAAAATAAATCATTTCAGTTATAAAAATGTGCTATAATCTCTTTATATATTTAATAACACATCTTATAAGTTACAGCGATCTAAATTGATATATTAAGATATGATAATAATATGAAACAGCAAAATATCCGTTATGATCATATAAAATGAAAATTATTAATATATGAATACGTGTTTAAAAAATATATCAATATCATTTATAGTAGTCTCAAATTTTTATTTATTAAATAGACTTTTATACAATTGAAAATATTTCAATAGCCAAAATTTCAAATATTCTGAACAACTTACAGTTTCTTCCTGATCCACTTCAAAGCCATCTTCTATATCTGCAAATACACTTATAAAATACAACTAAGACAAATAAATAAATACAATTTGATTAATCAAGTAATAGAATAAAAAAATACCACTTTTTCAGCAATAAATTATAGCAAATTGCACAGTTCGTGAAGATTCACAAATCAAGTCGCAAAAATTTTCAAGATGGCGGCGTAAGTGATTGAAAAGAACCTTCTAGAAGAAAAAAACGTCATATATGACGTCATAATATGCTACGTCAACAATGCGTAAAAGTAATTTTTTTTTTATTCATAAACAATAACTTGAATATTATTGGTAACGGTAAAAACAATAAACAGTTTTAAAATGTTTTACCGTTAATAAATTTAATTATTAAGTTCAATTATATAATTACATATCATTACTTATTATGAACTCAAATTATGTATTGAGACATTAAATATAGCAACAGATCCGTAATTTTTCAGTTATATAATTAATAAAAGATAAGTATAGCCCGTTAGAAATTGGCTTTATATTAACATTATACATCAGGTTGCGCTGTTTCTATGCTTGAAAAAGAAACGAGCAAAACTCATGGGCCTTTTTATAGAAAGATTTTCTCTACCATTTAAAAGTTAAAACACCCTTAATCTTTATAATAATTGTTTGTTAAGCTTTACTCCAGATCTTTAAGTTAAATGACAGTTCATCTGGTGTAGATATATGCAGATTAAATGGAGTAGATACTTTAAATCATGTACCATGTTTCTGTCCATGGAATAAGAATGAATTTTTTTGTAGATTCCGGAAACTTTTTGGAGAATACCCATGAGATTTATTGATCGTTATTCTGAAAACAAAGAAAACTGGAAATTGAAGAATTTGAAAAAAAATTGGCCATTAACTTGCTGTTGCCTATTCTTATCCCACTGCTATTTATTATTACTGAGTTATTTCCTTTATTTGATTTATATTTTCATTCCTTCGAGTCAATGCCGTTCACCAATGCAAAACCAATGGCAGCCCTTATAATTATTTCAAACGTTTGGACAGACGTTCTAAACCAATTTTTCCAAAGAAGATGTTAATAATATAAGATGGTATAGAAAATAACTTTGGTGCTGTTTTTTCACGGAATTTATCATCGCCCAGTATAAGTAGAAACTTTTGCAAAGTTTTGAAGAAGTAAATCATGAAATATTCAAACTTTGTCATTGTTTATTCGTTTATGTTTTACTCTAAAGCATTTCTGAGATCTTTTAGAATGCTATATCTACTGGTATTGCCACACAAATGGCAAGTAAATGTTCACTGAATTCCTAATAATAAGACTCCAGCATTTCAAATAATTCTGTATTCATTTCGGAAATCTTGCTTGGTTCGAGCAATATCTTCTTAAATCAACCACGCATTCAAAAGAATATGTTTGCAAGTTTCAGTATGACAATTTATTCATACAAAATGCATTTTCGTCTAAAATCAAACATAACTGTAGCACTGAATGTGCTGTTCGCCCTATATACAGAAGAAAACCCCTCGGGAGGCACCTCGAAATGAGGATCAGATGCTTCCTATAGTGGTTGGATATCGCCACCCTGGTGGGTACATAAATAGGTGGGAGATCTGGCTCCTCCCATTGTTGACGGGGCGTACTTCTTTCGGGAAGGGTTGTATCGTGGCCGGTGATGGATTTTAGGACTCAACCACAGTTCTCGTCAATGTTGCTGTTGCGGCGGTGCGGTCATTCAGTATTCTTTATCCGTGTGCCTTCGGGCGGGTCGGAGAGTCAGTGATATGACTTATACACAGAAGAATAGAAGCAATTCCTGATAAAGCAGAAGGAATATAGAGTTATATGACGCATAATTTCATTAAAGATAGGATTAATTGAAGGAAATTGTCATGTTCTACCAGAGACATCAGAGAAGAAAATGCAAAAGCCCCGTGCAGTAATCAGTTTCATGACTGCTTCATAAGCTGATCGCTGATCTTCCTTTAGTTGAGTTTTATTTTCATCCATCATCGCAGTTTGTTCTGCCTAATAGATTTTTATTTATAGTATGATACGTTTTCTTAAAAAAGCAAAGATTTCCCACTAGTTGACACGCGCTGGTCTTCAATCAGGATGAGTGTTTGCTTTTAATATAAATGATCTTTAGCAAAATAAAAAAATTTCTGATAAATATAGAATTACAATCATTATAAAATGTAGATAACTCCCAAATAAATAATATTCACTGAACAAGAAGTAACTTGCACTCTTTGGACGCACGTAAAACTAAATACATTGTTTCGAAAATATTTTTGCTTGTATTAATAATTTTTTTTTACATCTTTTAGTTATTGATTCAGTTTCAGTGCATTGAAAGTATTTTAATTATTTCTTGCTATTTTGACATTTTTTTTTCTGCTAATGCATGGAAACGAAAACAATAACATTGCGCCAGTTTGGACCATTTAAAATTTAATGCTAAAATATGAAACAAAAATTGTTTAACAATAAAATAAATTGCAATATTTTTAGGAGACAGATTACTTCGCGTGCATATTAAAACGTGTTTATTCAGTATAATAAAGGCAAAAGATGAAAGCATTATTTGCCTTTAACTTTATCATTGGCGAAAGTACCATCATGTTTGATGTGATTAAAAATTTAAATGGGTTTAGTTTTGCTATATTGGTCTCATTTGCTATACAAAATTAATGCTCCCGTTACATTGAACATGGCATTCAATATTGACTTCAGAAATCTATATCTCTGTATATATTTCAGAAATATATTTTGAAATGAAAAAGAACTGTTTTAATAAAATATGCATCAAATAATTGAAAAAATATGTAAATGTGCTTATATATCTATAAAAAAAAAAGCAGAGGAAGGGGTCTTCCCAGCATTTTCCCGCTTACTCTCCAATAAAGGAGTTACCTCATTCACTAGCGTATACTTTTGTACCTTCAATTAAACAGCAAATGCTTTCAGGGTATTGGTGAATGATAGTTATGAAATATTCATCTTTGACGTGAATTTCACATCTTTACTGAATCTATCTAATGATTCTTGGCTACTTTTTTTTTTTTTTTTTTTTTTTTTTTTTGCGATTCATTCCAGGCACGTTGTCAATATTACCCGAGAATCGGATTTGTGTTTTAAATCCATTTAATATATTTCAATCAATTTAAACCGAAATTTGACAGAGGACTACATATGTAGTCACAAAATCAGGTACCTAATCTGATATATTTCAATCATAACGTTTTTGAGCAATCGCTTTTACATGCTTATGAAAGTATAAATTGACAGACAGTCACACCTTTTAAGGATTTGATTTTAAATTTGATAGATATCTACACTTAGATGTTAAATGTCTGAGCCAAATTTTATCCATCTAGTTCTCTTTGTTTTGTAATTAGCTTATGAACTTGTAGTCGAACAACTGGACAGACAGATTTCCTTTGAGCTTACTTTGCTCAAAATTTCATAGAAATCTACAAATCTCGTGTAAAGATAGCATACCAAATTTCATCCGTCTAGCTCAAATCGGTTTTAAATCACTTTGTAATAGACAGACAGATAGACGGACATTTTCCAAAAATGGGTGTTTCAAATTCAGGGAAGTCTAAAAGAGGTAAATTCGTCAAAATGTCCAGTTTGAATTTTTCGACGATTACAATCTACTTTCACTAGGTATATTTCGTATACCAGAAAATAAAATCATTTTCAATAAGGAATGACTAGAAAGATTATCATGATAAAAGTAAGTGCCATGAAAGGCAAGAGATTCTTTTGTTTGCAAAGTAGAACTGATAAATTATATAACAGAAATATTTATATGATCAAAATGTATTATAAAAAGATAATCTAAATACCGGGTTATCCAAAAGTCAGTAAACTTTTTAAAACTTTATAAGTACTAAATTATTTACAGTAAAATGATGAGTTCCTTACAGAAATGATCAGAAGCACAGGGGATTTGAGTTTAGAATGAAAAAATAATTTTATATTAGTTATACTTTTCAACAGAAGAGGGAGCCGAAGTTGAATTAATGAACGTATAAAATAATAATCAGTTCATTTTTATTAATAAGATTTTTTAATATTACAGATGTTTTAATCATAGCTTTTAATCCCGTCAGAATCATCGTCTCTCTCTCTCTCTCTCTCTCTCTCTTTTTTTTTTTTTTTCATACTCCGCATTTTACGATACGAATGTAAATATAACTTGCGGATTCTCCATTTTTGTAAAACAGTATCAAGCAAAGGTACCATGTCTAAACACAAAGGTTAAAGACAAAATTTTATAGAAATTCGTTTGAAATTCAGTTTCTTGAATCTTCGAAAATCGCTTGTATAGGAGTGTTTCTTTGAGCAACATCAAAATAACATCTTTAGAATCAAGATGCGCAATTAACTCATCTGCTTATTTCTCACATGATAAGATTGTATTCTACATGGAACACTAGCGCTACCTTTTGGTCAAACATGTAACTAATATAAAATAATTTTTTTCATTGTAAGCAGAAATTTCCCGTGTTTCTGAGCATTTCCGTGTAAATCGTATCGTTATATTGTAAGTAGTTTAAAAAGTAATTTTGAATCCACCAAGGAGCCTTGATTTGTCTAATAAGGGGGCAAGAGGTTGAAAATTCAGTTGGGAATGAGATTTAGTATAATCGTAACATTTAGAATGCTCATTTACGAAAATATTATAGTGCAATAGCCAGTCAGTTTAGAGAAAATGGTCCTCAATCTTTCAGTATAGCATATATACTAATTATGTGTCGCCTTTGCCGAGTCCTGAATAGTATAGTGAATAAGGTGCTGGCGTAGTAATTACGAAACCCAAGTTCTTTCCTAGAATACTGGTTTATTTTTCTAAATTATTTCAAATAAATTTAACAATTTACAAACAGTTTTAATTCATATGTTTTCCATTTTTTATGCAAAAATGAACTCTTATTCTCTAAATTCTAGGATTATAATTTAACTTTTGGAAGAAAAATAATTATAAATATAAATGCGATTTTTTAAATATTCAGAATTACTCGAATTAAATTAACAGTTGAAAGATGATTTCAATGAATGATGCTCATGTTTTGTATGATAGATCAACACAGATGGAAATCGTTTATTTGGTGTTTACTTCAATGCAACAATCTTAGATCATTTTTGCAGTCTACATACAAATTTTTTGTGATCATAGGCAGTTGTTTAAAAAATACGGCACTGCTTTTACAGATAGTTCCAAAATCGGTGACCATGTTGGCTCAGCTGTAATATTTGACCACATTGTACTTTCGAGAAAGCTAAACAAACATTGTTCTGTTTTTACCTCGGAGATTTTTGCCATCTACACTGCTTTGAGAGCGATAAGACTATTATCAAAGAAAGACTGGATCATTGAAGTTCAATTGAAACAATTTTGAACTCATCCAAGCAAAGCCATCCTTTGGTGCTTAGTACAGTAAAACTATATTTTAAATTGCTGGATCGTAATTTTAATATTCTATTTTGTTGGATTCCCGGACACGTTGGTATCCCTGGGAACGATCAAGCTGATGTTGCCGCAAAAACAGCTCATTTAAATGAAGAAACCTTTGTTCCGTTCCAAGACTTAGATCAAATTTTAAGACTGTCCGGTAAAATTTTAAATACGGTGTCAATCTCGTCTAAAAGCACAATGCTAAAACTACGAATGAATTCTGCGCATGTGCGTGAACTTGACTCGTAAAATTTCAAATAAATTTAGAAATATTTTGATATTTAATTCTAATTTTGACGTATATGATTTGGAATTATCCAATTTATCTCTAGTAATGATGGAGAAAACAGCCTAAAATAATTTAAAAAAAAAAAGAAAAAGAAAAATATATAAAAATATTTGTTGGCTTCGAGTCTCGAACTGAAGACATGCGAAACTAAGCGCTACACTCTGCAGATCCAGCCACCAAACCTAGTAACCCGCGACCTTCTGAAGGGTCTAAGAGTCTCATCAAGACTGTCCAGTAAAATTTAAAATACGGTGTCAATTTGGTCTAAAAGCACAATGCTAAGAATACGAATGAATTCTGCGCATGTGCGTGAACTTGACTAGAAAAATTTCGAATAAATTTAGAAATATTTTGATATTAAATTCTAATTTTGACGTATATCATTTGGAATTATTCAATTTATCTCTAGGAATGATGGAGAAAACTGCCTAAAATAAATTAAAAAAAAAAAGAAAAATATATAAAAAATTTTTTAGGCTTCGAGTATCGAACTGAAGACCTGCAAAACTAAGCGCTACAGTCTGGCGATCCAGCCACAAACTTCGTAACGATAGAGCTTCTGAAGGGTCTAAGAATCTCATCACAACTGTCCAGTAAAATTTTAAATACTGTGTAAATCAGGTCTAAAAGAAGAATGATAAGAATACGAATGAATTCTGCGCAAGTGCGTGAACTTGACTCGTAAAATTTGGAATAAATTCAGGAATATTTTGATATTTAATTCTCATTTTGACGTATATGATTTGGAATTATCCAATTTATCTCTAGGAATGATGAAGAAAACTGCCTAAAAAAATTTAAATAAAAAAAGAAAAATATATACAAATATTCGTTGGCTTCGAGTCTCGAACTGAAGACCTGCACAACTCAGCGCTACACTCTGCCGATCCAGCCACCGAGCCTCGTAATACGAGAGCTTCTGAAGGGTCTAAGAGTCTCATGAAGAATGTCCTGTAAAATTTTAAATACGGTGTCAATCTGGTCTAAAAGCACATTGCAAATAATACGAATGAATTCTCCGCATGTGCGTGAACTGGACTCGTAAAATTTCGAATAAATATAGAAATATTTTGATATTAAATTCTAATTTTGACGTATATTATTTGGAATTATTCAATTTATCTCCAGGAATGATGGAGAAAACTAGCTAAAATAATTTTTTTTAAAAAAAAGAAAAATATATTAAAATATTTGTTGGCTTCGAGTCTCGAACTGAAGACCTGCAAAACTAAGCGCTACACTCTGCCGATCCAGCCACCGAGCCTCGTAATACGAGAGCTTCTGAAGGGTCTAAGAGTCTCAGTCAAATTGTCCATTAAAACTTCAAATACGGTGTCACTCTGGTCTACAAGCACAATGCTAAGAATACGAATGAATTCTGCGCATGCGCTTGAACTGGACTCGTAAAATTTCGAATAAATTTAGAACTATTTTGATATTTAATTCTAATTTTGACGTATATGATTTGGAATTATTCAATTTATCTCCAGGAATGATGGAGAAAACTAGCTAAAATAAATTTTTTTAAAAAAAGAAAAATATACAAAAATATTTGTTGGCTTCGAGTCTCGAACTGAAGACCTGCAAAACTAAGCGCTACACTCTGCCGATCCAGCCACCAAGCCTGGTAACCCGAGACCTTCTGAAGGGTCTAAAAGTCTTATTAAGACTGTCCAGTAAAACTTTAAATACGATGTCACTCTGGTCTACAAGCACAATGCTAAGAATACAAATGAATTCTGCGCATGCGCTTTAACTGGACTCGTAAAATTTCGAATAAATTTAGAACTAGTTTGATATTTAATTCTAATTTTGACGTATATGATTTGGAATTATCCAATTTATCTCTAGGAATGATGGAGAAAACTGGCTAAAATAAATTTAAAAAAAAAGAAAAATATATAAAAATATTTGTCGGCTTCGAGTCTCAAACTGAAGACCTGCAAAACAAAGCGCTACACTCTGCCGATCCAGCCACCAAGCCTCGTAATCCGAGAGCTTCTGAATGGTCTAATAGTCTCATGAAGACTGTCCAGTAAAATTTTAAATACGGTGACAATCTGATCTAAAAGCACAATGCTAAGAATACGAATGAATTCTGCGCATGTGCGTGAACTGGACTCGTAAAATTTCGAATAAATATAGAAATATTTTCATATTAAATTCTCATTTTGACGTATATGATTTGGAATTATTCAATTTATCTCCAGGAATGATAGAGAAAACTAGCTAAAATAAATTTAAAAAAAATATATATACAAAAATATTTGTCGGCTTCGAGTCTCGAACTGAAGACCTGCAAAACTAAGCGCTACATTCTGCCGATCCAGCCACCAAGCCTGGCAACCCGAGAGCTTCTGAAGGGTCTAAGAGTCTTATTAAGACTGTCCAGTAAAACTTTAAATACGGTGTCAATCTGGTCTACAAGCACAATGCTAAGAATACGAATGAATTCTGCGCATGCGCTTTAACTGGACTCGTAAAATTTCGAATAAATTTAGAACTATTTTGATATTTAATTCTAATTTTGACGTATATGATTTGGAATTATTCAATTTATCTCCAGGAATGATGGAGAAAACTAGCTAAAATAAATTTTTTTAAAAAAAGAAAAATATACAAAAATATTTGTTGGCTTCGAGTCTCGAACTGAAGACCTGCAAAACTAAGCGCTACACTCTGCCGATCCAGCCACCAAGCCTGGTAACCCGAGAGCTTCTGAAGGGTCTAAAAGTCTTATTAAGACTGTCCAGTAAAACTTTAAATACGGTGTCAATCTGGTCTACAAGCACAATGCTAAGAATACGAATTAATTCTGCGCATGCGCTTTAACTGGACTCGTAAAATTTCGAATAAATTTAGAACTATTTTGATATTTAATTCTAATTTTGACGTATATGATTTAGAATTATTCAATTTATCTCTAGGAATGATGGAGAAAACTGGCTAAAATAAATTTTAAAAAAAAGAAAAATATATAAAAATATTTGTCGGCTTCGAGTCTCAAACTGAAGACCTGCAAAACAAAGCGCTACACTCTGCCGATCCAGCCACCAAGCCTCGTAATCCGAGAGCTTCTGAATGGTCTAATAGTCTCATTCAAATTGTCCATTAAAACTTCAAATACGGTGTCACTCTGGTCTACAAGCACAATGCTAAGAATACGAATGAATTCTGCGCATGCGCTTGAACTGGACTCGTAAAATTTCGAATAAATTTAGAACTATTTTGATATTTAATTCTCATTTTGACGTATATGATTTGGAATTATTCAATTTATCTCCAGGAATGATAGAGAAAACTGGCTAAAATAAATTTAAAAAAAATATATATACAAAAATATTTGTCGGCTTCGAGTCTCGAACTGAAGACCTGCAAAACTAAGCACTACACTCTGCCGATCCAGTCACCAAGCCTGGAAACCGAGAGCTTCTGAAGGGTCTAAGAGTCTTATTAAGACTGTCCAGTAAAATTTTAAATACGGTGAGAATCTGATCTAAAAGCACAATGCTAAGAATACGAATGAATTCTGCGCATGTGCGTGAACTGAACTCGTAAAATTTCGAATAAATATAGAACTTTTTTGATATTTAATTCTAATTTTGACGTATATGATTTGGAATTATCCAATTTATCTCAAGGAATAATGGAGAAAATTGACAAAAAAATTTTAAATAAAAAAAGAAAAATATTTGTTGGCTTCGTGTCTCGAACTGAAGGCATGCAAAACTAAGCGCTACACTCTGCAGATCCAGCCACCAAGCCTCGTAATCCGAGAGCTTCTGAATGGTCTAAGAGTCTCATGAAGACTTTCCAGTAAAATTTTAAATACGACGTCAATCTGATCTAAAAGCACAATGCTAAGAATACGAATGAATTCTGCGCATGCGCTTGAACTGGACTCGTAAAATTTCGAATAAATTTAGAACTATTTTGATATTTAATTCTAATTTTGACGTATATGATTTGGAATTATTCAATTTATCTCTAGGAATGATGGAGAAAACTGGCTAAAATAAATTTAAAAAAAAAGAAAAATATATAAAAATATTTGTCGGCTTCGAGTCTCAAACTGAAGACCTGCAAAACAAAGCGCTACACTGTGGAGATCCAGCCACCAAGCCTCGTAATCAGAGAGCTTCTGAATGGTCTAATAGTCTCATGAAGACTGTCCAGTAAAATTTTAAATACGGTGACAATCTGATCTAAAAGCACAATGCTAAGAATATGAATGAATTCTGCGCATGTGCGTGAACTGGACTCGTAAAATTTAGATTAAATATAGAAATATTTTGTTATTAAATTTTAATTTTGACGTATATTATTTGGAATTATTCAATTTATCTCCAGGAATTTTGGAGAAAACTAGCTAAAATAAATTTAAAAAAAAAAAAAAGAAAAATATACAAAAATATTTGTTGGCTTCGAGTCTCGAACTGAAGACCTGCAAAACTAAGCGCTAAACTCTGCCGATCCAGCCACCAAGCCTCGTAATACGAGAGCTTCTGAAGGGTCTAAGAGTCTCATTCAAATTGTCCATTAAAACTTCAAATACGGTGTCACTCTGGTCTACAAGCACAATGCTAAGAATACGAATGAATTCTGCGCACGCGCTTGAACTGGACTCGTAAAATTTAGAATAAATTTAGAACTATTTTGATATTTAATTCTAATTTTGACGGGTATGATTTGGAATTATCCAATTTATCTCTAGGAATAATGGAGAAAACTGCCGAAAAAATTTTAAATAAAAAAAGAAAAAAATATTTGTTGGCTTCGTGTCTCGAACTGAAGACATGAAAAACTAAGCGCTACACTCTGCAGATCCAGCCACCAAGCCTCGTAATCCGAGAGCTTCTGAATGGTCTAAGAGTCTCATGAAGACTGTCCAGTAAAATTTTAAATACGACGTCAATCTGATCTAAAAGCACAATGCTAAGAATACGAATGAATTTTGCGCATGCGCTTGAACTGGACTCGTAAAATTTCGAATAAATTTAGAACAATTTTGATATTTAATTCTCATTTTGACGTATATGATTTGGAATTATTCAATTTATCTCCAGGAATGATAGAGAAAACTGGCTAAAATAAATTTAAAAAAAATATATATACAAAAATATTTGTCGGCTTCGAGTCTCGAACTGAAGACCTGCAAAACTAAGCGCTACACTCTGCGATCCAGCCACCAAACCTGGTAACTCGAGAGCTTCTGAAGGGTCTAAGAGTCTTATTAAGACTGTCCAGTAAAACTTTAAATACGGTGTCAATCTGGTCTACAAGCACAATGCTAAGAATATGAATGAATTCTGCGCATGCGCTTGAACTGGACTCGTAAAATTTCGAATAAATATAGAAATATTTTGATATTTAATTCTAATTTTGACGTATATGATTTGGAATTATCCAATTTATCTCTAGGAATAATGGAGAAAACTGACAAAAAAAATTTAAATAAAAAAAGAAAAATATATAAAAATATTTGTTGGATTCGTGTCTCGAGCTGAAGACATGAAAAACTAAGCGCTACACTCTGCAGATCCAGCCACCAAGCCTCGT
The DNA here is from genome assembly GCF_947563725.1 of Argiope bruennichi. Lineage (NCBI taxonomy): Eukaryota > Metazoa > Arthropoda > Arachnida > Araneae > Araneidae > Argiope > Argiope bruennichi. The sequence continues at coordinate 102,318,238 of NC_079159.1, forward strand.
TATCCGAGAGCTTCTGAATGGTCTAAGAGTCTCATGAAGACTGCCAGTAAAATTTTAAATACGACGTCAATCTGATCTAAAAGCACAATGCTAAGAATGCGAATGAATTCTGCGCATGCGCTTGAACTGGACTCGTAAAATTTCGAATAAATATAGAAATATTTTGATATTAAATTCTCATTTTGACGTATATGATTTGGAATTATTCAATTTATCTCCAGGAATGATAGAGAAAACTGGCTAAAATAAATTTAAAAAAAATATATATACAAAAATATTTGTCGGCTTCGAGTCTCGAACTGAAGACCTGCAAAACTAAGCGCTACACTCTGCCGATCCAGCCACCAAGCCTGGTAACCCGAATGCGTCTGAAGGGTCTAAGAGTCTTATTAAGACTGTCCAGTAAAACTTTAAATACGGTGTCAATCTGGTCTACAAGCACAATGCTAAGAATACGAATGAATTCTGCGCATGTGCGTGATCTGGACTCGTAAAATTTCGAATAAATATAGAAATATTTTGATATTAAATTCTCATTTTGACGTATATGATTTGGAATTATTCAATTTATCTCAAGGAATGATGGAGAAAACTCGCTAAAATAAATTTAAAAAAAAAAATATATAAAAATATTTGTCGGCTTCGAGTCTCGAAGTGAAGACATGCAAAACTAAGCGCTACACTCTGCCGATCCACCCACCAAGCCTGGTAAACCGGGAGCTTCTGAAGGGTCTAAGAGTTTCATTAAGACTGTTCAGTAAAATTTTAAATGCGGCGTCAATCTGATCTAAAAGCACAATGCTAAGAATACGAATGGATTCTGCGCATGTGCGTGAACTTGACTCGTAAAATTTCGAATAAATATAGAACTATTTTGATATTTAATTCTAATTTTGACGTATATAATTTGGAATTATCCAATTTATCTCTAGGAATAATGGAGAAAACTGACAAAAAAATTTTAAATAAAAAAAGAAAAATATATAAAAATATTTGTTGGCTTCGAGTCTCGAACTGAAGACCTGCAAAACTGATCACTACACTCCGCCGATCCAGCCACAAAGCGTCGTAATCCGAGAGCTTCTGAATGGTCTAAGAGTCTCATTAAGACTGTCCAGTAAAATTTTAAATACGGCGTCAGTCTGATCTAAAAGCACAATGCTAAGAATACGAATGAATTCTTCTCATGCGCTTGAACTGGACTCGTAAAATTTCGAATAAATTTAGAACTATTTTGATATTTAATTCTAATTTTGACGTATATGATTTGGAATTTTCCAATTTATCTCTAGGAATGATGGGGAAAACAGCCTAAAATAAATTTAAAAAAAAAAAGAAAAATATATAAAAATATTTGTTGGCTTAGAGTATCGAACTGAAGACCTGCAAAACTGAGTGCTACACTCCGCAGATCCAGCCACCAAACCTCGTAATCCGAGAGCTTCTGAATGGTCTAATAGTCTCATGAAGACTGTCTAGTAAAATTGTAAATACGGTGTCAATCTCGTCTAAAAGCACAATGCTAAGAATACGAATGAATTCTTCGCATGCGCTTGAACTGGACTCGTAAAATTTCAAATAAGTTTAGAAATATTTTGATATTAAATTCTAATTTTGACGTATATGATTTGCAATTATTCAATTTATCTCTAAGAATGATTGGAGAAAATTGGCTAAAATAAATTTAAAAAAAAGAAAAATATATAAAAATATTTGTTGGCTTCGAGTCTCGAACTGAAGACCTGCAAAACTAAGCGCTACACTCTGCCGATCCAGCCACCAAGTCTCGTAATACGAGAGCTTCTGAAGGGTCTAAGAGTCTCATTCAAATTGTCCAATAAAATTTTAAATACGGTGACAATCTGGTCTAAAAGCACAATGCTAAGAATACGAATGGATTCTGCGCATGTACGTGAACTTGACTCGTAAAATTTCGAATAAATATAGAAATATTTTGATATTAAATTCTCATTTTGACGTATATGATTTGGAATTATTCAATTTATCTCTAGGAATGATGGAGAAATCTGGCTAAATTAAATTTAAATATGTGGGGTTCCAAGGTTGGGATAAAATAGATCTTGTATTTTATTTTAAAGTTTTACCCTTGTTCGTAAGCTCTTGAATTAAGAATGTGGCTTTAAATTGCATCTGTGAATGACTCGTATGTTGCCTTATGGTCCGAGTGTTAAGGATCTAACAAAATGACGCAGATTCGATTCCGCTCTTCAAATTTGTTTTTCGTTTATTTTTTCATTTCATTTCATTTCAGTTTTTTTAATATTCTACGTTCAGAGGCAATTATTATTTTTCTTTGCAACTTGTGATTATTTTTCAAGAATTTAAAAGATTTTAATCTTTGAATGAAATATTCTCTGAAATTAAAGAAATTAATGAAACAAAAATCTAAATTCTGTTGAAGAGCATGGACATGCGCAAACATATATCCTTCTGTTATACACATGGCTTTCATGTAGGTATTCGTACTATTATAGAATATACTCAACAGACTAGACATGTGGTTTTGAACTGCGTCATTGGACGAATTCGTGTTATTCTATCCACTGACCCAAAATTACTAAAACATCTCAGTAATCCTAGACAAGTTTGAAAATAAGGCGTTAATTTAGCAAATCAATTGATAAATAAAAAAGATAATATTACGAAATTCTAGAAATAGATCTTTGTAGTATTTTTTGTTGTTGTTGATTTCAGAATTCTTTCATAAATTCTAAAAAGTCACGAACATAGTAATAGAATATTATTCCGTCCGGGAGTTCTATACCAGGGCTTCATATACTTTTTCCACTGAGCCTCATTTGAGTTCATTTTATTGGCATTCTTAATTAAGAAAATTGAAGAGAAAAACAAATGAAAAATTTAAAAAGAAATATAGTTTATTGTGCTTATTTGTAATACTGGGATGAAATTTCTGGAATTTTTTTCTTTTTAAATGGAATTATTTTACCTAACTTATTAAGTTAAAAAATTCCATATTACAAAGGCTAACGATATTTTAATAGCATTAAAGTTTCCCAAACGATCAACCTTAGAGTCTGGGATCCATAGATTAAGAAGCCCTGCTGTAGTCCATTGATTTGAGCCGCTCGGTAGAAGGAGAGAGAAAAAAAGCAAGACAGCGGTGATTCTTCTACTATAAAAGAAGAGATTTCAAATCTGCTTGCCCTTTGCCTTCAAAGCATTGACAATAGTTGGTAGTCTGTTTTGATGACTGAACGTAAGTTTAAAATGAAACTTATTATGACTTACCAAGACTGTTGGAATGGTGATATTTCAAAAAATATCCATGTGAAATGGAAAAAAAAAGGGAGACTTTGACTGATGAATGATTGACGCATGCTTGTGTTACTCTAATTCAGGTAATTTTTCTCGTGCTTTTATTGTTCGTTGTCTATTGTATTCTGCAAGTATTTAGTATGTAGCTGCTATGTTTTGATATTTTGAATTGGGTTGTTAATTGTAGACTACTGACGTTCTGGAAGTTTTCATTATCGGCAATTTAATTTTATAAATAATGTTAATTTTTTTCCCTAACCATCTACGCATTTTTCTGCAAATGAAAGTGAATAGATTCCGATGATAATTTTTAATGTTTTTATAGCTGATTTTCTATGGAATATTCATTTTCAGGAGTTGCGTAATATATCTACTTTTCCAGTATTTTGTTGCGCTATTTTATTGAATTGCAGACTAATAGTTAAAATTCTGAAAATTAGCTTTATCCCATTTATATCTCAGTTTTAACGTTTTTTCATGTTTTTAAATATTTACTTTGTCGTGTATTTAAGTGAAATCTTTGAATCAAACACAAATTAATGGCTTATAAAATATAATTTGATTATTTGATACGTGTTGAATTTTAATTGGAGCTCCAATAGGAAACTTAGCAGAATTATAAACTTTGATGGTGTATCGCAACAAATAATTCGCTTGTTTACTTAGGTCGCTACCTTTAAGTTCAAAATTTTGACTAGATCATTATGCGCAATATTTACTTCGTAACTGCAAAATGGCATCTTTCTAATTGCATTTTTATATCTCAACCATAAATTCTCAATCCACTGAACCGCGAGTATTTGAAAAAGCTAATTCAAACGTACTTTTCGAATTATTTTATAATAAACCTTCTAATCTCTTCATGTATGTATAAAGACAAGTCAAAACTGGTAACGTATTTAGGAAAACTAGTATTCCTAGTTATTTTAAATCCTATGATTTGTCATTAGCTTCAAAGTATATTTATATTGTAACTGTTCTATTTGGTACTACTTTTTATCTTGTCTAGTTTTAACTTGAACTTTGAAAACTATACTTATAAAGGAAGTGTTGTCGATACTCCACAGGATAACTAATAAAACTATCAAGTTTGACATAAGTATACTCTAGAAAATGAATGTTTAACCTCAAAGAGATTTTATGAAATGCTAATTACAAATTAAACGAAACTTCAATTTTCTTCGGTCTAATTTCCTAAAGCATCAGAGCAAACATTTAAACTTTTGTATCAGTTTAAAAATACAAAAAATTGCATGTTTGAGAGTATCTAAATACCATGCAATTTTTCTGACAATTTTTAAAACAACTGCTCGTTTTTTTATCGGATTTCGTTGTAATGATATTCGAACTATTTGCCTTGTTTCGTGAAATAGAAATGGCATGGTTTCCTTAGATGGTTGAAAAGTTCAGGGAAAAAGTTTCCGCAAATTAGCGGCGCAGTTTATGTGTGGAACTGAAGCTACATTACCCTAAAAGATAATTTGCAATTTCAAATGTAATGATCAGAAATTTAATTTTTTTAATAATTCGATGTCATGGAAATAGATTTTATTAAGAACATTCTTTATTTGGCGGAATCATGAGAATCAATTATGTATGAGAATTAATACAAAACGCAACCAATATTTCCCAGCGAGACATCGGATGGCTAGTCTGTAATGCCACTTTCCTACCTGAATGCATCGGCGTTTAGCACCGAGAATTACAATGAAAACGGAATTTTTTTGGGCATCTGAGTTGGCATTCTGCAAATATTTTTAAATTAAAAATTCGCCTACAGCTAAGCGAGTTTAGCAGCTTCGTTAACGCTTTGAATGTCGTCTCTAAATGCAAGCCTAATGTTACGTTCTGTAAAAGAACGGATAATACGAGTCACTCTGTCGAAAATGCGAGTTATAATTACAACAGAAACTTGGCAGGTTACTCCATTATTTATGTGGGGCCGCGGTGGACAGGTGGTTAGGTCTCGACATCGGAGCCGGAGGGTTTCAGGTTCGAGACCCAATTCCACCGAAGAACCATCGTGTAAGGGGATCTGATGCATGTTAAATCCGTCCGAACCAAACGTTCTCCCGCTGGTGTGGTGTGGAGAGGGGGTGCCAACGCGGGGATCGTCCTTGTCATCTGACCGCGGTTCAAAATTGTGAGGTCCTTCCCTAAATAAGCCCTAGTGTTGCTCTAAAACGGAGCCTTAATAAAACTAAATAATTCTAAACCAAAATTTTCTTTGTGGAAGACACATTTCAATGCTGTACAAATTGCAGTTTGCTCCTGAAAAATTTTAATTGAAATTTCATCTTGGGGCAGTTGAATGAGTTTGTGAGGTCTCATCTAATTTATCTCGCCATGCACTTTAGGTTTTAATTTCTCCATACCATTTCTTATAGAATATTATAATCGTGAAAATTCGAACTCGAGTGAATTGCCGGAAATTGTATTCGGAAACGTCTGTCTGTGAACTAAATTTTCATCGCTTTAGCTCAACGAGTTTAACATAAAATCTGTAGACATCGGTATTTAAGAAATCAATTTATAGAACATTCTGTCCCAGTGCAATATAATGGATACGGAGTACCAAAAGGTAGACGACTGAAATTTGGTTGAATTTTAGCCTTTAAATAAAGATTTGTGTCAAATTTTGAAACAAGTCGGTAGGTGGACCATCTTTTGGTCTCATTGGCACTGCGCGTGGCTGAAATTCAACGCTTTTGACGAAATCTAGTATGCGGTCTTGGTAAAAAATATTTGCACTTCTAATCAATTTTGATTTTTTAAATTAACAAAAGCTTCCAAAATGCGTATTCGGTTCACTATACCAATGAGGCACAACACGCTGTTAAAAGGGTTTCTAAAAATATGAATATTAATGGCCTTAACAGTGATCCAAACTTAATGCTGGGGCAAGAGGACAACATCTTCACTAGGAAGCATACGAAAAATCTCTTGAAGACCACTTATTCAGGTTTTTCAAACATTTGTCCTACTTCAAAAAAATCTAAATTAATAATTTAGAAACGGTATCTTCAAATTCTTTATTAATCGCATTGCATACAGAAAGTCTGACTCGAGAATCGAATTACTCGGATATTTAATTTGCAATGAAGTAAAAGTATTAACTAAAAATGTAACAATGACTTAAACTTTTCCCTGTATCAAATGTCCTATTTTTATAGGAATTAAAAGATCCCAAATAAGATGTATCGTCCTATTAGCAAGTTAAATACATTATCAAGGGCTTAATAAATTGAGGTCACTCTACAGATCAAGTATTTTTCTAGATTTTCAATTCTAAAATTACGTTTCACTGAAGTATTTCCGTTCTTTTCAGGGTATTTAATCTTGTCAAGCATCTTATTTGCTGCTGCTTGGATAATTGCTCAGCCCAAAAGATCCCAGTAAAGAAATGCACGGATTTTATCAGATTTATTATTCAAGAATCGACTAACATCAAGTGAATGCCGAAAAGCAAAGGAAGCCGTCTTCCATAATTATCTGCTTGTGCTATTCTAGCTGCGTCAAGAATAAAGCTGGATTACTAGAGGCACTGGGCCAGTACAGGACGAATACAAATGTAAGTAAATTGATAAATATCATTCTTTATTCATATTTTATACTTTTTACGATTTTATACTCCCTCGCATTTTTGAGCCTTAAATTCTGAATGTCGACTTTAAGCAAAGTACTCAATTCTATCTTCTAAAATGATTATATTGAAGTTGTAGCACTATTTGTTGAAAATGAGGCAAAAACTGATTATGCAATTAACCCTTTATTTACTGAATTATGTTGCCATCAATTTTTCAACTTAATTTTTGCATTAATAGTAAAGTTTTCTTGTAGAATAATCCCAGGGAACCCAAGTAAAATATTTTGGTTAATAGAAATATCTTAATCTAATTATTAAAAATTTTTAATTCCTACTTTTAGCTTATATTAACTTCTTGCTATTTTTGTTAGTCTCCGTGTTCTTTAGAATACCATCAGCAAAAATTGTCATATTTCGAAGATATAAGCCAGATTTAAATGGCACTTTTAAGTACCGTCAGTAAATAAAGAGTTTAATTAACTAGTAGCATGTTCTTGATAGCAGTACTCCTGAAAATAGTTTCTGACTTATGAATGTAGGTCCTTTTTTTTAAACGAAGAAATTATTGCAATCTTTGAAAAACGCGAATTCAAGATTTTGACAACTCTTCACGTATTGGACCCCTTAAGTTCGAAAAATATCTTTTGGGAAAAATGTCTGTCAGTCTGTGACAACTCACTTTTAGTTAGATGCATGAAATTTGGTATAGTCTCTACATCAGACTTCTAGATTCCTGTCAAGTTTCAAACAAAATCTATTATGAAGTTTGTCTGTCCGTATATTAGAATTTAAGTTAAACAAGAAAAATGACGAGTGCTAGATGGATTAAATTGATTCGATTCAACGTCATAATGTAGATACTCGCCTAATCTTGACCAAATCCAACAAGCAGTTGACTATTGGTCTGCACTCTCAGATGAATGTAAACAAGATAACTCAAATACGACTAAAATGTCAAATTTGGTGTGGTTTTGCGACTACAATTATACTTCTGTGAATCGGTTTTGTATCGGTTGGGATAAGTGCCTAAAACATCAATTCGACTTTCAGATACAATTGACCCCATGCCAGGGATTAATAGCTATAACACTCGCCAAGGATCATGCGCCCCGATTCGGTAAAAACGGTTAATTCACACCAAAGGTTAACATTTCGTAACTATTGCACGCCAATACCGTGCAAAGTGCTCTGGGATAACACCATTATTAGAAATTATGCGAATTTTTGGAGACCACTTCCGCCGTTTGTAAGGTTAAAAATAGATTTTATTCTTCTGTGTTGAAATAGAAATTACTTCTTGTAAAATAAGATATTTAAATTTATCGCTGTTCATTATTTTAATCAACTGAAGCGGTGTCACTAATTAGTAAAGATATTTTTCTCGCTTAAACAATATTAGTTTTAATTTTCTTCAGTCTTTTCTGATTTCACAAAATAAGTCAAACATTTTAAAAACGCACTTAAGGATTAAATCCTCTTTGTTTAAAATACAGCATTGATGAAGAAACGGAGTATCGTAATCCTCAAATTAAAATCGAGATTTTTGGCTGCATTTCCATTTCAGCTCTACCAGTCCAAATCGCGATTTTGCCATTATTCCCGCTTATCTATGAAAATAAACTCAAACGCTTTAACCAAAACGGATGAAATTTTATATATGGATTCTTTACCAAATTCATAGGTTTCTATTAAATTTTTAAGAAAAATCCATTTAGAGACTACCCAGCTGTCCTAGTAAAAGTGAACGATAAATATGAGCGAGCCAGACACAACTTGTTGCAGACTTAACATTTAAAATCTAGACTCGTATCAAATCTAGTTCCGTCAAAAGGTTTGATTTCTTTTGGTTAGTACATCTGCAAATATGCATGTAAATGCAATAATACATGAAGATCACATACGAAATTTTATCAATATGCGACTTCAATTGTAATTCTATCAATTTTGATTTCAATCAGTAGTCAGAGGCTTCCAAAATACAAATAGATTTTAGAGCATCTATGTAGTAACCGCCAATTATTAACTGCCAAGAAAATAATCGAAGACTGCAGGATATATCTAGTAAAAAGGCATGCTTTATGGCAAGGGTCAATATTTAGTAACTACTGACCCCCACTACCATGCAACGCATGCACTGTTTTACTCAAGATCCACACTTTATCCGATGGAGGGGGATAATACCTTTATTAGTTAAAATGCGAGAATTTTGGAAAGACTACTGCTGCTGGCTATTTTTGTTTGAAAGGTGATTTTTAGATAGTCCAAGTGGCGTTGCATTCAATTTTCTAGTGATATCTCAAATTTCGGCATAGCCCCAGCACAGAGTGAACTCATTTCGCCGTTTTATTCAATTTACGAGCATAAATAATAAATTGGTGTTTTATTGTAGAAGTGCGACTGGAAAATATTACTTTATGAATTGCATCGCATCGAAGTTCGATAGTCGCCTATGGGGGTTTTAAACTTTTAAACCCTCTGGTGTAGTGTGTAAGTCTGGCGAGGGGTGACAACTCCGGTGTCGTCCTCGTCATCGGGCCGCGGTTCAAAAATCCCAAAATAGACCCCGTGTTACTTTAAAACGGGACGTTAATATAACTGAAGTAATGAAGCTTTTAAAATTACAGGCAATTCATTTAGACATGCCTATTGATATAACGTTTGCCACTCATTAACTTCTATTTAACAATATGTGGACTACGTGTACAAAGAGCCAGCTATAGAAATCTTGCTAATAAATGAGTTGCCCATCCCCGTTAAAAATAGAATTGTAGAATTCGAGTAAGAATGAAAGCTGTGAGTGCTCAACTTCCCTCATTTTCAGTTCCTCCGCACTTGAATTTTGTGCTTTAGTAGTATAGAGAGAAATAAGAATTTCGGGCGTCATTTTTTCTGCCTCGAATGAGGCCAAAATTTGCAATAACATCACATACGAAGTCGTATTTCTCATAATATGAAATGATAATTGTCGATGTAGTTGCGAGTTTGAGTTGCCACTTCCATACAAATGGACGGATGAATGCTCAACTGATTGGATTCGAAATTTGACGCAGGTCTACACTTCAGATACCAAATCTGTACATAAAATTTAATCTAGCTTTTCGCTTCCTAGTATGTGTAGTATAGAGAATGTATAGTAATCGTCAAAATCTCGAGTTTGAATTTCTTCATAAATCTCCAGGTTTTAGACCGTGTGTTAGACGTTCCCGAGTTCGTAAAACGCATTTTTCCGAAATTGTTCGTCTGTTTGTGACGAACTCATTTTGAGCTAGACGGATGAAATTTGGTATACGGTCTTACACCAAATTTGCAGATTTCTAGAATTGTGCGTAAATTCGACATTGGAATTGTGCTATTCGAATATAAGTAAACACAATTGCAAAACGAAGAGGTGGATAAAACTTTGAGTCAAATCCTGCAAGCAGTTGGCCGTCTCTCAGCCTGTACTTTCAGAAACGTGCAAACGCGATCATTCAAACGCTGGGCTTTAAATGTATTGGATCTTGCATGCGATTTTGTGACTACAAGTGCAGTTGTGTCAAATTGTTTCAATCGGTTAAGAAAAGCGTGCCTAAAAGAAATTCAATTTTTAGATATTATTGCCGCATGCCAGGAATTAATCGCCAAATGACTCTAAATATTGCACGACAGTGAAAATGCCACATTCACGCCAAAAGTGAATATTCCGTTACCAATGTTCGCCAATGCCATGAAATGCGTTCTCTGGAATAACACCTTTATTAAAGTGTGCCAGAAGGTTTTGGAGACCACTCCCGCTATTTATGTTTTAGTTATCTTGTTCATTCGTGCTCGGACTTCTCGTTAATAGACTTTGTTCAAAATTTGATATTTTCAAAGTTGGTATAAACATCGCATACTAAATCTATTTAACTCGAATACCATGTTCGCATATACAATTTCAAGTTTTTCCGTAGGTTTGAAAAGTGGAGATTGATCTCGAATTCGAATTTTTTGACGATTATTTTTCTTTGTATTGTATTTTGTACACGATTAAGTCAAATAGGTTGATTAGTTTATAATTCTCTCATAAAAGTTAATTCCTTTATTTTTGGTCTCGATCCTACATGTACAGAAGTTTAAATAAAACCATTTTTTTAGGATTGTTGGTACTTTCATTGCTGAGTGTATGGATCTACTAAGCCGCTCTCTGAATGAGGAATCAGACGATAAAAATTGCTCCAGAATCTTGTTCCTGAAAGCGCTAATTTCAAGCTTCAGTTTGTTTGCTCCTTCTGTAATTTGGATCTACTGAAGAAACTATCCGTTTCGGAAGACGCCAAGGAATCAAACTCAACATGGTGATATTTTTTCAAAATTATAATTGGAAATAATTTTGAATATTGAGATTATTTAAGAAATCTTCATGGTATGTTGCCCAAAATAAGATCATTTCTAAAGATATTAAATTTGCGTAAAATGAGCATAAGCAATTAGTATTTGAAGAGCTTGACTGATTATAAATCCCAATTGTAGAATGACCATCTTAGTAAGTGCTCTGTAATACTTGATCACGTTTCTTTGGCAGTGTTTCAGTCAAAATTTAGGAAAGTAGATTTTATTATAAAAAGTTGCTCATTCTTGCTCGCATACGAGATATCTTGGTACAGAAATTCAAATGATTTTGGTTGTCCTTTGCCCATTACACACCTAATTTTCAGTATGTTAATCATACTGAGGAATATAGTTGAGTACAAAGTGGCATAGGAATCTTATTTTCCAGTTTTGAAGGCCCCAACTCCCGAAGTATGGCCATTCAGCCTCTTGTCAAGTAACTCCTCTGTTCTCTAGAGTCGCTCTGAAGGCTTTTGTGCAAAGGGACATTTTTTGGTATTCTTGAAGTCGGATCATTTGTTGTTTTTTGTGCATCAATTTTTGAAAAATTGACCCATCATAGCTATTTTTGAGGACATTCAGTGAAAATTTTTCTTATCCGACAGATGAAGTCGGAGGTTTCAATATTCTAGATCCAGAATTCCTAAGCTTTTAGGGATCGGTGGATGCTGAATAGTGCTTATGAGACGTTTCGTAAATCCTCCGCATCACAATAAAAACAGTAGGAAATAGTCTTCAATCATGAATTTCTAAACTGAGGTTCTAGTTAACATAAACATTTGCTTTGACATTGAGGATATTTGATGCCTCTGCCAATTTCTATTGGAATAAACTTCGTACATCGTATTTGAAAAGCGATATAAGGAATTTACGACTACGGATATATTTTAGCTGGTAGGACATACTGTAATGAAATATTGCAATACAACTAATAGGACTACTGCAGTACAATATGAAGCATTTTGGCTTCACGTTGCAGAAATCTGCGTACATGGTTTCTACAATTGGAGCTTCCTATATTAAGTCTTTAGGCCTCGCTTCGGTTAGGCCATTAAGTTGAAAATTTGATTAAATAGCTATTCAGTCCCAAACTTTTGAAGCGAGAAACATAGGGAAAATTAGATCTGATACTTCACTTCATAACACTCATTTAGAAGAAATAACTTTTTAATATAAAAAATAAAAATCGTAATTCTCAATATAGGTTTTCATTTTCTGTCTAGAATTCAAAAGCACACTTAAATATTCCAGGAAACAATTTTACATACGTATTCCCGAAACACATCTTCGTTCCATTAAGTATAGAATTCAAAACTGATCCTTCAGTACGCTGCTGCGCCGAATAGTAATAAACAAGACGCCAAACTTGAATAGAAAAGTCGCCGATTTTGTAGAATGAGATCTCGCCTTTTATTCAGATAGAACATGTCAAGAGAAAGTTGTAAACCTGAGTTGTCTTAAGTTATGGTTGAATACCCGAATAAAGGAAATCTAATGAAATAAAGCTTAATTTAATTCAAACTTTGAGCACCGCACAATTATTCGGCTCTCAATTCACGACCACAAAGATTCAGTTCAATACTTAAAAAAATCAATTTCAATTTTCAAATTTATATCGTGACTCCTTGATTTTGAAGACTTAAGTCATGTCTTCTCAAATAATTCTTAATTTAGAAATCAAGAATGTAAACATGATGCATGTTGAAAGTTTACATAAACTTAACTTGCAGTTATAAATGGTTAAAGATCTTAATAGATGGCACCATTAATTTTGAAATACAATCGCTGAAGTCTTAAGATTAATATCGAATAACAGATTCGTAAATAACCTAATTTTTGAGTCTAATTTTATCCACTAGAAATTTGTAATACTGCATCAGAATACGATATGCTATTTCTTATTTTCAATGGTGAGAAAGTCATTGAATGATTCGGAAATTAGAATCCAAAAAAAATTTAAGATGTTTACCACGTTAATACTAAAAATGCACAAAACTGGAGTTACTTTTCAAAACTTTTCAGTTAGGCAACTGATTGCCCGCCCTTCAAACTGTCGCATTCTACGAAATTGTAATTCCAATTAGTATCAACGTTCAGAGATCTAAATGTAAAATGGCCGGAGCCACAATTCTCTATTCCTACAAAATCTCCTACATTAGTGACGGAAAGAATGTTTCATTTACATCTTTTACTATGCAAATACTTTAATGGTAAAAATGTTTATTTAAAATACAAGACGATAATCATTGGATCTATAGATGCCTGATAAATTAAACTTCATTCTATCAAATGTTGCCTACTTCCTGGCTTTCTCTTCCCTTGTGAGTGTGAAGTGAAAACGACTTAATTCAGCATCAGCCAAACTCGCTTCACTTACTCGCCAACTTTTGTTTAGTGATCGGTGCCCAGCAAGCACGTTGATTTTCTTCCATAATTTATCCTAAGGTATAGACCTTAATCGTCAATCATTTTTACCTTCTCTCATAGGTAGTACAGGAAAAATATAGTAATTGTCAAAATGTGGAACTCGTGATTTTGACGGATCTCCACGCTTTAGACTCCCGTGAATTCGAAGAACATTTTTTGGGAAAGCTTCCATCCGGCTGTGACAAATAACTCAAAACAGCTTTGAGCTGGACGGTTGAAATTTGGTACAGTGTCTTTATACTAGATATGTAGGCTTCTATCGCATTTTGAGCAAAATCTCTTTAGAGGAAGTCTATTCCAGCGTGTTAATACAATAACTACAAAATGAAGAGAGCTAGATTCGTAAAATTCATACAAAGATTTAACCTCTATGTAGTAGAAACCTGCCAAATTTAATAATGGTTTGACCGCTCGTCGGTCTGTATTTGTAAATGCGAAAACTCAAACGTAATGACTTAAATATATCGCACTTAGTATGTGATTTTGTGACTACAAAACGTAAATCTCCATCAGATACGTTTCAATCTGTAATGGAAAAAATGCGTTTAAATACAAATTAGATTTTCCGATGTTATTAACCCTATGCCAGGGATTAATGGACAAAACACTCGCCTAGAATCACAAGATAGATTCAGTAAAAATGCTAAATTCACGTCAAAGGTTAATATTTCTCAACTGTTGTACGCCAATGTCAATTAAGCGTTCTCTGGTGCAACTCCTTTATTAGAGTATGCGAGAAAGCTTTGGGGGGAAAACTCCCGCTGGTTTCCTATGCATACTTCATTCATATCGATTTGATGAAGGAAATGTCCCTATTCGAAAATTTAACTTAAATACTAAACACTATTTAAGCACATAATGAATTTCATATTCATCTTAAAATTTAATACAAAAATTAATATTTTACAATGAAGTTTCAAGTTGCAATTGCAACTCCAAATCATGATTGGTGCAGTTTTGCCATATCTGGCTTTCATGAAACCATAACTCGTCAGCATATACTTGAATTGGCGCAGCTTGGCACAAATATGAGTCTTGCGTCTTGAAATCAATTCTATAATTGCTCAGCAGATACTTGGACTTCATATCAGTTGCAGAGATTTAAGATGAAATTTCATTTCTTTCCCTCACTCCAATTCTGAAGTATAAAGATGGGCTTCTTATTTCAGGAAGATGTAGATGGAAATTAATGGGAAAATGCGAGCGTACTGTTAGGCTTATGTAATTAGGAGAGAAAGGCTTATTGGGTTTAATATAAAAATCGGGGTAAATGGTTTAGAATAGCGCCCTCACCCCTTTTTCTTAAAAAAAAAGGACGGGATAGGTACCAGCCGGCTGGTGAGAGGGTGGGAAAGCATTCATAACTCCTAAATTTAATTCTCCCTCTTCCCCAAAAGAAGCTTAATTTATACTTTCAGTTTTGATAGTGTGGGGAAAAATTTGAAATTTCTCAATTAAAAGATATCGAACCATAGGGCCAATCTTCCCATGTCTAGTTACAAAAGTTAAACCAGAACTACGACGATGCACATAATGTTTCATGTAGTAACATAAACATTCAATATTCACTTTCATTTGCACGAATAGGTTGCAAGATGTCTACAAATTTTATTCCAAATTTCGACTTTATTTTAAATTGATGCAAAATATTTTAACTGCATGAGAGGTGCAGTTTAACAAAAGGAACTTTTGTGGCATAAAACACAAATCAAATGTCAATTTGCTAAATGAAAATTATTCTGACTTTTGCCCTACATATTTTTCTAACTTGGTAAATATTTAACGGCTCCAATTTTTAGCCTTTTCATCGAAGATACAGAAATATTTTCTTCCGAAAACCGAGTAAGAAACATAATTTATTATATGAAACTACATATTTATATCCAACTCAGTTTGCGAAATCTTTCATAGAGGATGCTGACAGGCGTAATTTTTTTCTTGGTATGATTTTAAGTCTTCGAGAAAATTTGTCTGTTATAAATATTTTTTCAACAATGCTTTTCTAAAGAGCTTAATTTTCGTTGTAATTCCTAGATACAGTTTTATAACTGGCTCCATCTGCTCAATTGGTATAAAAGTTTGCTATTTTCATGGATTACTTGTTGATGGAAATAACAAATTACTAAATATTTGTTTGTAGGTGCTCAAAGTAATTGAATTATTAACAAGCATAACTAAAATTCAAGTTATTGTGGTAATAAACATTAATGCAACCCTTTCAAAATTAAAACATCCTTCAAATCAATTTAGAAGACGAAAACACAAATACGCTTTAAAACTCTAGCATTCACTCGAGATGAATGCCGCAACATTAACCATCCAAGTTCTTATGCTGCGATTCGTAGTTTTTGCTGCAGCCCTCGATTTCTGAAGGCTACACTTGTTTTAAAATTGCAGCGTTGAATTGTATTTCGTCATTCGACATCATATAACATTTTGATTCGTATAAAAATTTGCATATGTTGCTTCTGTAATTAAATCGGAAGTTCGAGTTTATTCAACAGCTAACATAGCCTCTAGTTGACTTTGGAAGTCCATACTTAATCAGGCTAAAGTAACATTGGAAATATTTTGGATCTCTGCTATTGGGTGTCGACTTATTGGTGAAGTAGGACCGAGGTGGCCTGGTGGTAAAGTCTAGGCTTTGGAACCGGAGGGTTACAGGTTCGAGACCCATTCCACCGAAGAACCGTCGTGTACGCTGGTCTGCTGCAATTTAAACGTCCTGGCCAAACATCTTCGCGCTGGTGTGGCATGGTGTGGAGATGGGGGTGCCAGCTAAGGTGTCGTCCTCGTCATCTGACCGTGGTTAAAAATTACGAGGTCCGTCCCAAAATAGCCTTCATGTTGCTTTAAAACGGGACGTTAATGACTAAACTATTGGTGCAGTATTTGATGTATTCGAGAACCAATTTTTTCATAAAGTAGTCTTCATTTGTACTGGAGTTTCTCTCAAATTCTTCATAACATTTCCAAACTAGACTATTTGTAGTCGGTAGAAATAGAACTGCAAAGAACAGAGCACTTTCTTTGGGTCATCAATTTTTAAAAATCTTATTCTCAAATCTATCAACTGATTCGTAAAGTTCATATTGGGAAATTCACAAAGTTCATATTACGAACTTTTCCCATTGATTTTGTATTCAAATAATTGGCGAAACTGATGTATGATAATTTACAGATGAATGTTCGTGAAATCTTTCATAATTTTAACATGTTTAATTTCATGTGCTTTCAGCTTATCTTTTAGTTTTTATGCTTCGTCATTAATACTATAAAAGCAAATATTAAGGGTATATTTATATGCCGGGCAATTTGAAATATCGAATGACTTTCTAGGAACTGGAAATTTTAAGTTATGCCTGTAAATGTTGCTACTATTGTTATATTTTTAATTTCCTTTAACTTGTTATTGAATAAGAATGAATTATTTATCTAAGTACTTGATATGTTTAGCACAGCGAATTCACTGTACCTTATCCGTTAATGAAAAAGGATCTTTTAGAAGACGGAAGATTAAATGCTTTATGCATTGAAATCTATGGAATCTTTTATATAGCTAATTTCTAACTATGCTTAAATATACAATTCTTGAACATCCTTTGTTTTTCAAATTCTTGTTCACTCGTTAATTCTTGGCCCCATTTGCATAACTTTTCTGCTTATATTGATACTGTAAAGAAATGAATGTTGCCGAGATCTTCCAATTACTCTCTATTGAATAGATCTGAAACTAACTCATGGATTGGATTTCTACATTTTGTCCATTCTGAAATGAACCAAATTATCGTACAATTATAGTAATTACTGCCTGGTTTTAAATAAGTCTGAAATGTATTCTGATAGTACAGGCTGTTAATCTGCACTCCTTTAATAAGGAATAACGGAGTTATAAGCTTTAGCATACTATTATCAAGATCTAAAGATCATAAAAAAAACTAGGATGAAATCAACGAAATCTATTGCATAACATTTTTACTTTCTCGTGTATGAAGTAAAGAGAAACAATTGTATTCGTTAAAAAATTCGAACGTGAGATTTTTGACGAATCTCCACGTTTTCCGAGTTTCACCAACAGATTTTTGGAAAATGTTCGTCTTTGACAAAGAACTCAAACGCATTGGGCTGGGGTGATGAAATTTAGTAAAATTCCTTAAGGTCCGTCTGCCCTTCTGTTCGAGTTAACACAACTACAAAATGAGAGCTAGATAGATAAAATTCGGTACAGACTCCATATCTATGAGGTGGACATCTGCAGAATTTTGAGCCAAATTCAAAAAAGGGATAAATGTCGGTCTGTACTTTTAGAAACGTGTGAATATCATAATTCAAAAACAATGACAAGTATATCAAACTGATTTTGGAATTTTGATTATAGAGCAGTTTTGCTTCAATCGTTTGTGGGGAAAACGCTAATTCAATTTTTGAGTACTATTAATGCATCTCGGGAATTGCCAAATAACTCGCCAAGGATGACACGATACAGTAAAAATGCCAAATTCACGCCAAAAGTTAATTATTCGTTACTTTTGTACTTCAATGTCATGCAAGACGTTGTCTGTCATAAGTTTATTAGTTGTTAGAAAGTTTTGGAGACCACTTTTACTGGTTTTGTTTGAAGCCTTCATTCCAGTTCTGGAACATAAGTGTCGTTTATTTAATCCTGTCTTATTTATAAAGCTGCAATCAATTTATGCAATCTTGCTTTATCTTTTCATCAATGGAGTTTCTAAAAATACAATGTTGTTGAAGTGAAACATGAATATTCAAGCTTAAAATAAAATTTCGAAAATAACTGCAAGTCTCTTCATTTTGTCCATAATTATGTAATCATTCTGGTGCACCCCGAAATTCTAACAATAGATTCCCTTCTGGTTTATTTATAGTAGCTGCCTTGTGTTTTATTTCGGATTGAAATATGAGCATTAAAATCCAGTTTATTGCTCCTTTTTATATTTCATAAAAGGTTTTCTAGAAATTCGAATATTTGAATTGCAAACTTAAAATTTCGTTACAGTATTGGGAAAATGATTGCTGTTAATCAGTGGTGTGAAAATTAAATGCTTCTCTTACTTGTAGCATTCTACTGTCAAAGTCACGGAGGCAACTTTCAATCTGAAACTTTTATCTCTTTAACTTGGAATTTTGTTACTGGTTTCTCTATTATAATGCAGTGGCGTAAGTATTGTCACCATTTTGTAGTCTCAATGTGGGAAACCTATATTGTCTACTTTATCGGTAGTGATCTGACTGATTTAGAGCTTTTGGCATGTTTAATCGTCCATTTCCTTTAGGTGAATTTCAGATTTAATACTATTACGGAAATATAGCCAGTGGATGTGTAGAAGTGTA
This sequence comes from Argiope bruennichi, assembly GCF_947563725.1. NCBI lineage: Eukaryota > Metazoa > Arthropoda > Arachnida > Araneae > Araneidae > Argiope > Argiope bruennichi. The sequence goes on from NC_079159.1 coordinate 102,337,250, forward strand.
ACATGCTGAGAAATAGATGCTTTATTCCATGAATATTTCGGAAAAACTCTGAATACAGCTAACAGCCAAGTTGCCATCATAAATGGTTCTTGTAGATACTAACGCATTAGCAAAAGGCATCCTGCTCTCTAAAGAACACCATAGCACAACAATGCTCGGAGTAAAACTGAAGAGCTCGCTCTGCGCTCAACTCTAAAATTAATTTCTAGAGTTTATATATAAATTCTTACAAGGCTTGCAATTTTTGGATCTCGGTCCTTAAAGTTTAATTCTCCGTAGATTTACCTATCCCCGTTTTTTCGCATGCATATGAAGCATTTCGCTAGACTACCGCTATTTGGAACGATCCATTTCAAAATTACCCGTTGAATAAATTAAAAACTTATTTGTCATATAAAATAAAGGGTTTTATTAAGTTACGAAACTGTTCTTAATTTCAATCTATTCCTATAACTGAAAATTCTAAGGTAATTTTTGAATTGAGTATATTGTTCCGTTGGTAAAAGTATCAAATTACTCCCAATATACTTCAGGGTCTTCGAAAATTTTATTGAAATATATTTTTAATTCGTTTAGTTCTGTTTTCACTTAGAATTTAATAAATCTAAAATATTTGTCCAGTCCGTTAAATTTAAGGATCATAAATCTTGTCTTGTGAGGAATTAATATTAAGAACGCTGTATGTAGATATAACTTGGTGCTATACTTCTCCCCCTTTCAATTCTAGTGCTAAAAAGTCAAACATAATAGGATAGTAAGGTATGAGGCGATCGGGGAAGGGGTAGATTAAGAGGGCATATCGTCATCTGGCATGGGTGAAAGATTACTAGGCCCGTCTTCCAATGTTCCTTACGCAAAAAGAAAACGACTTATTTTATCGACCCCAGAAAGATGTAGGATAAATTCAGTGTTTCAAAATTTCAGTTCTGCGCGATTCCTCCACGTGCCTTTTTAAGTTTAGGAATTGCTGAAGGTTGCAAAGAATGAAAGATTACATAAATTTTCATGACTGTTTCACTCTCTGGATAATCTATCATGAAAATATCAGATTTTTAAAAAGTTAACATAGTAAAATAACTGATTATTAAATTTCTGATTCCAGGAGATTAATATCTGTGGTCAGGATATTTTGGCGATACGTTTTATATCAATACCTCCAAAAATCAAAGTGGCAGAGTTGATCATTGGTAGAGTTGAAAATCGTATGGAAATATTAATCTCAAATTTTATACGGAAAGCTGTATTTGTCAGTATTGTAATTCAAAGCAAACTTTGTAAGGATGCAGTTAACTTTGATATAGATCCCGAGATAATTTGAGGCCCTCCTCCGAAATTGAAGGATTTTTGGATAAGCCAGGCTGTCATGGATGATACATTGGTGCCCCACCAATCTGCTCGCTTCATGCATGGGGAATCCACAACCTTGTTGACTACCCGAGTGGCCGTCAGTCTCCAATCAATATGCGCGATGATTCCCTGTAGAACCTCATGCAGCATACAATGTACCTACTAAGTTGGACGAGGCTCTCGGCATTGGAAATCATATGCTATGAATTAGAGTATTCCAGAAGTGATCGTACAAGTTCTCTTCAAAATTCTAATGGCATTTTCTAAATGATTGTAGGAAGACTTTGAACAGTTTGACAACTTTTGTAATAACTATTTCTCAAATATGAGCTAGAAATTGCATTTTCCATAACGACTGAAATAAAACTTAATTGTGTTTATTTCTATTTTATTCATTGTCAATACAACCCGAAACTCGTCGGCATAATTTTTTTCGACTGCAACGCTACCATGTAGACTATTGTATAAGAATTTTATATTCCACATTGAGGCATGGAATGGTTAACAAAGAAAATGACGATGCTTCTTTGCTTAACACAATTCTCCTTTCTCTACAAAAGGCTTAATTCTGCATTTGTTCCACAACGCATAGTTCGTCCGAAAGTTAGCCATAATATTAAACGTTTTTTAGGGAAGGAGTTCTCTGTTACACTATTTTAAATTTTACTTAGTGATATTGAAGATTCCTAATTTGAGAGAGTTGTGAATATGAGTGACTCTTATCCTGACTGTGAATAACCAAATCTCTTCATTGAAAGTGAAACTCCAAGTCTTTGCCCCCGAGTGTGTCTGTCTTTGCCCCCCGAGTGTGTCTGTCTTTGCCCCCGAGTGTGTCTGTCTTTGCCCCCCGAGTGTGTCTGTCTTTGCCCCCCGAGTGTGTCTGTCTTTGCCCCCCGAGTGTGTCTGTCTTTGCCCCCCGAGTGTGTCTGTCTTTGCCCCCCGAGTGTGTCTGTCTTTGCCCCCCGAGTGTGTCTGTCTTTGCCCCCCGAGTGTGTCTGTCTTTGCCCCCCGAGTGTGTCTGTCTTTGCCCCCCGAGTGTGTCTGTCTTTGCCCCCCGAGTGTGTCTGCCTTTGCCCCCCGAGTGTGTCTGCCTTTGCCCCCCGAGTGTGTCTGCCTTTGCCCCCCGAGTGTGTCTGCCTTTGCCCCCCGAGTGTGTCTGCCTTTGCCCCCCGAGTGTGTCTGCCTTTGCCCCCCGAGTGTGTCTGCCTTTGCCCCCCGAGTGTGTCTGCCTTTGCCCCCCGAGTGTGTCTGTCGTTCTTCCTTGATAAGAAGCTTCCTAAATTTTGAGATACATTAATATGTCGATATTTTATTGTACTTTCCTAAATCAAAACTAGTTATTGAAGCGGGTAGAAGTTCTAGGTCGTGTCCGATTTCAATGGCTTCATGCATTTCGGAATGAATACAGATTTAAGCATTTTGCAAAGAAAGGAAGTTGCATTAAGCATGAAAGCATCATCTTCATTTTATATTGCTATCTCTTCCATGACTTAATGTGGAATTCAGTTTTTAAAGGGTCGTCTACTTCGTAGCGTTTTGATTAGAAAAGGTATATTAATGAATTCAGTTTTGTTGAAAACGATTAATAAAAATGACAACTAATTGGATTTTGTTTCGGGTTGCTTTTAAAAGTATTAAAAGTTCTAGCCCATATTTTAGAAATGGTTATTACAAAACCTGTCGACTCTTCCCGATCTTCCTACCATAAGAGTTAGCAAAAGTGGTTGGAAGCTATTCTGTACTGTCGCTTCTGGAATAATTTTCATTCATAACGACTGATTTCCGGTGCTGAGAGCATTGTGAATGCACTGTATGCTGCAGGAGGCACTACAGGGGATCATCGCGCATGTCGATTATTGGTGACCATGACGGCCACTCGTGTAGTCCAGTGCAACTACACGATTAGATTTCCCATGCATGGAGTGAAAATCTGAACAGACTGTTGGAGCACCAGTGTATACTGTATAAGCCATGCTGCCATGGATACGGCCTTCAATTTAAGAGGATGGCGTCAAATTCATTCAAGATCTTCACTTACCAAAATTAACTGTATCCTTTACGTGGTTACTTTTTAAGGGCATTGTTACCATATACAGCTATCCGTTTAGTATTTGGTGTGTAAAAGCTCGATACGATTTTCAACTCTACCAGCGATTCGTATTGTGTTTTTGGTGGTACTGAAACAAAATCGTGGCAAGATATCCTGCCCACAATCTCCTGATATCGGTAGTTTAGCAACTGATTATTTTGATATTGCTTCATTTTAAGAATCGTTTATTTTCAGGACATTAGATTTGCTGAAGAATGGCACAGAAACGAAAGATGTCATTATTTGTAATCCTTCTTGATTTTATTGAATTGAGACATTTTGATAAGCACTTTGAGGAATTGCAGGGACACTGAAGTTCTCATAGACGCCTCGTCTTTCTGGCAAAATCGACAAAATTAGGCTGGGTTTTACATTGTGAAAGGGACATTGGAAAACAGACCTAGTAATCGTGATCTGGCCATGCTAGATACTCCTTTTAAGTTGAACTTTTTTCGCAAATGTTAATAGATAGCACGGATTGCAGATGAGTAACATTTCCACCTTTGCTAATTATACCTTTTAATAGGCACACTTTTTGGACCTTCTAAATTCAAAATTAAATTCAAGCAAAAAATATTCTAAAATCATTTTAATGAATTTGTAGTCTAGTTAAAAATCGCGAAAAAAACTCTGAAAATTAAATCCATAATAGAAAATAAAATTTGCAGAATGCGGATGTAGATTAGATAGTAAATAAAACTACTTGAAGATGTATTGAGATTCTTTTAGGTCAAACTGGGTTTCAAACGGTTAATCTAAACAATTTTCACATAGCGTATTAGTCTAATATCCCCCGTTAGAGAACCTATAATGTAGTCCAATGTTTTTTATCCTCCTGATATCCAAGTAAAGACATTAATTTTTGCGCTTCTTCCATTAATTCTAAATCACCGTTTCCCTAGTGGCTTATTATTCTTACTCTTTAATTTTTAAGCATACAAGTCTACAAAAGCAAATTGTATGACCATTTTCTTCAGGGAAAATTCTCTTTTTATACGAGATCGAAAATCCACCAAACATTTGAAGTAAAATTGTGTTGTGCTAAGAGTAAAAATGAATCAAAGTATAGGTTTTTCTTATTCAATCTGATCAAGTTATTTCTATTTATTGCAAAACTTCAAAATAATTCGTGCTAGTTCGATGCGTGAATTCTTGAGGGGGAAAAAAAATTGGGCACTCGCTTTAGCTTGTATGAAACAGCATATCGGAAAAAGGAATTCTGGTATTTTATGCGATTCTCAGCATTGTCGGAAACGAGAGCGATAAGCATTTTGTCCGATTACTCGACTGTCAATCTTAGATTATGAGTTTTTCTGAAAAATGGATAGGCAGCTTATACTAAAAACAAAATGCCTCCATATCAACTTCTAGCTTTGCCATTGATAGAAAGGTCAATACATATTCAATAGTAAAATACAGATTTTGGTTTAGCCACAGCTGCAGTTCAGTTTCAGCTGGCTGCAATATATATATACTAAAGCACTTTCTAAATGGATCATTGCCTGAAAATCGCTTCTGTTCTCAATAGTGATTTGCGATTTAATTCTAGGTGAGCGAAATGTTTGTTCTCTTTATTTCTATATTTGTCAGACTTCCACAATGTTTCCAAAGATTCTTTTTATGAAGCTCTTCGAAAGTTCTATATTTTAATGGTGTCGACCATTCTCGGTTGCTCGTATTTATAAGCTTGTCGGCTATTTGGTTCCCTCTTGCCCAATTTAAGCTTTTGTCCATATTAGCTTTATGCTGAAATGACCAGAAGCATTGCTGCGTTTGTATCTTCCGTGTTTAATTTGATAAGGTTTTCCTATATCATGTCTTTAATGGATGCCAATTTTGCATCGAAAACAATATTTTAAAGCATCCTGAGGAACCAACCGTGGGAAATATCTTTGTCAGACGAAACAAAACTCGGTCATAGAGCCATCTGTGATTATATGTCGATAAGAAATTATAAGACTCCAAGCAAGGTTTGTTCAAGGCCGAGGCGTCTGAAAAGGTGTTCTGTCAAATCTACGGTTTTTTTCTTCTAACTGCTGCAATTGTAGACGTTAATGTCAACAAAAAGATGGGGTTCTTATTTTGTAGAGGCTGGTCATTCTGTTTTGTTTCTCGAGATTGGTCATCCAATAAATGGAAGAATGCTATTTGTAATGTAAATATCCGACAATAGTCTGAATTTCATGCTTTTCTGATTGCTAGATTCAGGTATTATACAGATAAGCCACGGACAACCATCCAGTTTTTTGCAGATTTTTTTCTGCCTTTATGGAGATGGCTCGGTTCTTTTGATAATCTAGTAAAAGATGGCCGTTTGGTTGGTGGTTTAAATAAACTCCCATCTGTATACACTCGTATAATTAACTGCTTAATCTTTCCAGTTGTGTATATATTTTATCTGAAAATCGAGTTTAGTAAAAGCTAATTTTAAGTAGAAACTGTTAATCCATTTTCGATGACAGAGTCAGTGGATTGGACTATTGCTATATTTGTTTAAGTTTCAAGGTAGGTTTGGTTTTTCTGCCATAACCATGTCTATGTAAGTTTATTGTGACCTTTACACCAATAACCATGGCTTAATAGTTGTATTGTAGTTCTTTGAGATAGTGACTGACTGCTTGCTTGCGTTTAAAATATTGCTCATGAAGATAATGGTGAGTTTCTTTGGGTTGAAAATAGAAAAATATCCATTAAGGGATTTTTCACTTTCTTATGAGTAGAATGATGAGTAGATCTTTGATATGCATATCATATGAATTAGAATTCCATCCTTGAAAAGCTATACACTTCTGAATCGCCAGAATAAATTGTTCGGTCATTCAGATAAATTATCGAGATTTTATGGGAAATTTTCTAAATTTGAGAAATTGCAATTCTATTTTTTTTTTTTTTTTAATTTTACGATTATGAAAATTCTACAAAGTGAATATCCCAAGTAATATTCCCTGTCACTTAACCGCATTTATGCAACATCGGCTTGGGGTGCAATTCATAAAAGGTAAAAATTTATTCCGCATCTTCCATATTTGATGGAGAATTCTGTTAGTCTGGATAAAAACATCTTTGATTAGATATAGAATCGGCAAATAGTCGTTAATATAAATGCTCTGAAATTGCTTCCTATACGCACTTGATTTTTTTACGATAAATCCATGTCGTCCAGTGTTCGTAAAATGTGATGCAATATAAATTAAAACTCTAATAGATTTATTTGGAATATGAAACAACAGTAATGTGCATTTGATACATCTGTTCAAAATTAGAACAATTCATACGTCTCGAGCATAATTAAGTTGAAAAAAACTACACAACCACAAACTGCATGATAACTGGTCATTTATGATCGATTATCGGACGTCATATGAAGTCTCTGGGCACCAATGCGATAGGATATCAATTTTAACGTGAATCCTATCAACTAGGCAGTGCTGAAGTTAAAGTAGATTAGCGTTGAGAATATTCCAATTGGCTTAAATTTGTTAATTTTTGTTTTCATTTTCAAGGCAACTACTCTCATCTTTCCTATAAGATAGCAATGTTGGATACCATATTGCCATTTGTTGTGGAAGGGGGGGGGGCAGGGAATTGCATCTTTTTTAAAAATATTCTTTCAGTATTTGCTTTTGAGTTTCTAGCTTAACATTTCAACTTCAAAAGCATGCGATACTTGAATATCAAGTGAGAATTCTAGCAAACCAATGGCTTATTTGAAATAACCATCAGTAATAAGAGCCATGGAACATATTCTGCCATAAATATTTAAGAATTCAATTTGACTGAGGGAAGATAAAGATAATAAATAAAATAAAAAATTTATTGCATTCTGGAAAGCTACTTAATTTTGACAATTTTCAGAAATTTGTCTTGATGGATAAATCCCCGGCAGTCAAAACAATGTTTACTTCCTGTTCAAAAAAAAAAAAAAAAATTCTAGCAAAATCTCTTATCGACTCATCCTAGGTGCATTTTGGGTTTTTAATGATCGTATTTAGCCTCTAAATAAAAATTCATATGCTATATTTTGATCCGAAAATCGAGTGGAATCCATAAATCAGTGAGTGTTCCATGGACTGAATCTAAATATTTCCGGAATGATTGTCCAATGAGGCCACACTTGAACAGTCTGGATGTCTCTTGTTAGTAATTTCATTTATTCTGTTTCATACTGAAGATAGATATTGTATATTTGAGGTTTGGCATCGGAATTGTTATACTTCCAAATACAACCTAATCTTGGATTTTTTCCGACCTTCATTGGACTGCAGGTGAAGGAATTGGCTTTATCAATCTATCCATTGGCTCTCACTCGTAAGAATCTCTCAATGAATTAGATGCCATATCTAAGGCTCTTTTTAGATTTGTCTGTCAGATTAGATATGTCCGTAAGATTTTTTATAAGCCAAATCTTAACCTTAATCCTTCTCTGCCATCCAAGATGTTTATAATTCTCTGCTAATCTTAATTTAAAAAAAAGTTCCTTAAAAGGTGATGCAACTACCGATTAACAACCAAAATTAATAGTTTCGGTCTCGGCAAGTCTTTTTATATTTAAATAAATTATATTTAGTTTTTAGCCTAAAATGTGCATGCGTGTAATATTCTTATAGTGTTATCAGAAGATTCCAAAAAAATTAAACTTTTTCACACATTTTTCTGTGTGCTTGCACCGACTAGACAATTGCAGAAATTCGTTATCGGAATCTCAGGGATCGAGGATCTGACAAGTGAATTCTGGTCAATCTCAAATTATGGTTATTAAATCTTTCCAATTATAGTAATGATTCACTAACTTCAGTTCTGTACATTATGCCTTCGTCTTAATATTTATTTGGAGCGTATTTTCTGGTCTTATCTATTTATAGGAAGCTTCTTCAATTTCTTTTTGCATTCATGCATGAAAAAGTGTTTCCTGGCCCATCTACATCCTAGTTATCTACTTTAATCCAATTCGCCCTAGAGGTAGAATTGAGATCCTTTAAATTTGAATCCATTTTGTTTCGATTACTTCAATTTTGAAACTTATTAGCTTTCTACGTAGTTAAAGTGCAATGTTGTAATTGACAATTATAAAAATTGTATGTCTAAAGATAAAAACGGATCAAATAATGTATTCGATAAGGAAATGCATTAATCGGCTTTAAAAGTAAATAATAAAATATCAGAAAACTCGCCCTTGGTATTTGTACTATTCATATGCCATTGTTTTATGTATATGTAATTTGTTTCTATTTCTAATGTAATCTGTCTTTGTAAAAATGCAATTCCTTGATTTTGAATTCGTCTGTTCATTTCTTGAGTTCTGTAAATTTTTGTGCGATTTTTGTTTCCAATTTTATGTATTGTCGTATTTTAATTTTGGAATTTAATGATCTTGTATTGTAAATCATAAATGGCGCCATTTAAAACTTAAATTATCTTTTTAACATACAATCTATTTATGCTAAATTGTAGAATTTTTAATGCTGTCTATTTTATGAGATATCCATCAAATCTTATGGAACTGAAATTTATGCACGAGCAACTTTTGTATGCCCTTATACACGCCTTTTATATATTTCATGCATTTGTATATATTTTGCATTGTTCCTGTATTTTGGTTCCCAAAAGTTATTTTCTTGTGCATCTAATATCTATAAATGTAAGTGTATGTAATCTCAAATTTTGTATTACAATTGGGCGTATTCAATCTCTATTATCCTTTATATTTATATATTCCCTAATTTTTCTAAGATAATTCTAGTGTATTGTGAACCGATTGTAAATGTTTTCGACGGTGTCTAATAAAGTTGTGTTTTGTTCCATTAAATGTGCCGTTTATTAATTTATATTACTCGTAAGATCTCTATTCTTTGTTTCCATTTTGACTTTACAAAGGCAGCAAAACTTTATTAACGCATTTTGACTTTATAAAGGTCGTGAGTTATAACTTTTAGCCGGAAAAGTTCAAACTGAAGACTTTAACGCGTTGACTATATATTTTAATTGCATTCAAATCTGAAATTAGATTCTGAACCAAATATCGTGAGTAATTCTCGGATGTTTTAAATGAGTTTTTATAACATGGAATTTTAAGATTCAAAGTAGTTTCGTTGCAGTTCATTTATCCATTGATTTTTCTCCTTAATATCCATAGTAACTCCATTAATTTAATATTTTTAGAAATATTTCGAGATTTTGCAGATATTTTTAAAATAAAAATGTTTGCTACTTAAATATTTGTAAAGAAAACTCTCAAATAATATGCACTACTAAAATATTACTTTGTAGAGACTTTCTTGGATGCTTTTATTTTATTCGGTCATGAATATCTAATCAAATTTTGAAATTATCCAATTTCCATATACTTCGGAGAACTTGAGAAAATAGTGGCAGGTATAATCGATTTTAATCGAATCTAATCCTAGGTAATCAAATTCTGAAAATCTCTGAAATCCGATATTAAGTGCTCGAAATTTAATGTCTAAACTGTTTGTACTGCTCTCGACAAAACTAAGCCCAGTAAATTTAATATGGCATCTTCGGAAAAGTGATACTGATAAATTTACTGATTAAACAAGTTTATGGAATTTTGGTCTTTATTATCGCCACATTAGCTTCTTAAAATCAAATTCCTAATAAGGAATCAATTTGTTTTATAAAATTGTTTTCATCGTCTTAAGTACAATAAATTATTTCTAATCAATTATCTAAATACATTGAACGTTAAATGCAAGTGAAGTTTGGAAAAACGTAAGCAACTTTCTGTATTACAGTCGCAGTTAAGCTGCTGTCTAAGTAGAAATGGTGGTACATTCAACAATGCAAATGTTATAAAATAAAAATGGTACAGTGAAATAGTTAATGAGCAAGTTTTTCAAGTTTGTTCCTGGCAATCCACTACATGTTTAGATGTAAAACTAATCCAGGTAATTAAAATTCGAAATTTTCCCATTACGAAAATCTATTGATAATTTGATCCAGTATGCCTTTATGCATGTGAATCAAATTTCATTCCGAAATTCTAGGCAGTTGCTGAGATACAACTAATTTTACTTGCTTAAAATTCTGCCTGAAAATTGTCAACCCACTAAAGACCATATATGAAGTAAATCTGATTGCTAAAAGTCCCCCCCCCAAAAAAAAAAAATGTTCATTTAGAGTTTAAGTGAAATAAAAAATAATACCCAAACCAAACGCGACTTGGACTAATCTTTAGATTAAAATTCATTTCAAAATAAAACTGGTATAAATTTAGAAATTTCAATTTAAATTTATTAATATTTTCGAATCCTCCTATGGTTTATCCCACTTTCGAAATTGTTTTGTGCTTGAGACGCATCTATTCCAGTACTTTTAAGTGAAATTTTACTTCATTAATGAAAAACTAATTCATTTAATGGCATTTTAAGCAAATGAATTTAGTAACCTTTATTTAAAGGTAAATTTATACTCTGCCAGTTATAAGATTCAGTAAGTCAGGCATACATAGAAATTAGATTGCGCATATGCTGAAAGTTTTGACACTAAAATTGTAATCATGTGTTGAATTTTCGATTCAAGCAATGACCAAAACGAGTATTATAAAATAATTAACTTCAATTGACCATTCATTTGTATTGAACTTTATTGCAGCTCCCCATTCAAATTCTATTGCAGACTCCAAAAGCCATGAAAGCGTTGTGTGAACACAATTAGCAGGATTCTATAAAATATGAACTACGAATAAATCGTTGGATTTTTAAAATATCCTCTTATGTTAAGGCTTTCATCCTTTTTAAGTTCTTTTATCTTCTTGCAACATGTTTCTGATAACAAGTTATTTATTGTCTAGTTGCTGTCGCTATTACTAATCACACATAAAAAAATTAATACGAGAGGATAAAGGACAATTCTTTAGCAATATAAAACGAGATATTCCGTAAGAAAAAAATGGCTGAATTAATCTCGAGGGATAAAAAAAAAAGTGAATATATTTGAAAGAACAGTCCACACTCCCGTCAGGAGAGAAATTAATAAAAGCGGTTATTTGATATCGGTTTTGAGGCCGCGATGGTCTGGCGGTAAGGTCTTGGCTTCGGTGCCGGAAAGCTTCAAGTTCGAGACCCGATTCCACCGAAGAACCGACGTGTATGCGGGACTGGCCTCACGCTTAATCCATCGGAGCCAAACGTCCTCTTGTTGGTGTGATGTGAGAGTTTATAGGGGGTAAGGCAGCTCAATTATCTTCCTCGTCATCTGAACGCGGTTCAAAATTGAGGCCAGTTCTAAAATAGCTCTAGTGTTGCTTTAAAATAGGATGTTAATATAACTAAACTAAGCGAAACGAAACGAACGATATCGGTTTTGGTGGACATCACTTCTGGTATCTGTATTGCAAATTTCTAAAATGGAGATGGAAGCTACATTTCCACTAAAAATAAAGGTGAATGTGTGTTCATCTGTCGTCTTATGTCATTGTGTGCTGGTACTCTACAGATATAATCATTTGATTTATAGCTACCAAATTTGGCACATATGTATTTTGAAAGGTTTAAATACGTTCGCAGGATTTTTTAAAATTTTAACATTTGAGTTAATTAAAAAAAATTAACTGATTTTTTTAAGTTTTCCCGGATAACTTTCAAAAGTGTTGCAAAATTCTCTTGTGCCCCCCCCCCTAGTCAATATATAGTGAAGCTTTGATTTTTGGGTTTCTGAATGTAGAGGAAGGCTGTACCAACGATGGTATATCTAGACGCTTATTCATTAATTTTCCTTAATATTTTAGACATATAGATTATAAAAATTTACTAAGAAAATAGGATGAAAATATTTTATTTTATTTATTTATTAAATATTTTATATTGCCTATCTGAATTTTATTTTTCGGATTCATTTAATTCTATAATACATCTGAACACAAAAGATGCACACAAAATATATATTTAATATCATGATAGCACACGTATGTAACGGAAAGAATGAATAGTATTTAGAAAAATATGTATAAAATGTAGTTAAAAATTATAAAATAAGAGAAAAGTATCGTACGAAATTAAATCTGTACAAATGAAAAACTCATTTTCAAAATTTCAAAGAAGTAAAAAAATCGTTTTTGTTCTCTGATATATTCCGGATTCATTAAGAAAAAGCATTAAAATATTGATTAATTTCTAATAAAAAATCTAATATAAATTTTGAAAACACTACCTTGCAAGCACCAATTATTCAACAAGCAACCCACAATATAACTATTACTCCATGCAGAAAAGTGCAGTGTCATGTGGAGAGTTTTCGACGATTTTTTTAAACCTTGCATTTCCAGTCCTATTTCTGCACTTTGTATTTCCATTTAAGAGCTCAGCGTAAAATTAATTTAATTTTTAAATTTTGCGTTTTTTTTTTCAGCTTATGATACAATACCAAAATATTATAGTTATTTCCTCCATTTAATTAAAATATGCTTTTAAAAAATCATTTTTGAGATTATAAATCTATATTTCTAGAAACTCTGCCGAACATACATGCACACTAGAAATTCCATCGCATATATAAACGAAGCTTGAAGGTAACCATTCTATTCAAAGAAAGGATAGAAACAGAATTACTAAGAGACAGTGAACTAAATATGTAAAAATGCACTGTTAATATGCTGATTGTGATCTTCTAATTATTACTTTCATGAACATAGGTTCTGCCAAAAAACTCCTGCTTTCATACCTCAATAAAAAGCGTTTGTATTTTTCGGCTTTATTTCTTTTAAATTAATATCGTTTAGTTTGTCTTTTGAATTAATCCTTTAAACATCGGCCCGTATGTCATAGGGGCATCATCACTTTCGTGATGATGCCCATATGACATACTATGGGCATTTCATCACTATGTTGGTATTTGTTTGCTATCTAAATTGCTTAAATCTTTACTGTCTTTTGAAATAAGTCAAAAATCTTCTTGTCTCCGGATTCAATTTAATTAATTTCAGCTTTCTGAAAAATTAATGTTCCAAATGCATTATCAGTGCAACATTTTCTTCAAAATCATTGTAATCAGGATTTGTTTGAATTAAAAATTCTAATTCCGGGATAGAGAAATAAAAAAAGAAAAGAAATCTGTTTTCAAGCTAATACATAAAAATACTAAAAAGATAAAATATTGGAAATTTTTTAATAGAAAGAATAACTCATTCGCAACTAATAATAATTATTCGTTAATAATTATTACAAAAAAGATTGCATTATTTAATGTTTCATTTATTCTATTTTGTTCTTGATTTCTATTACATAGTATATTTTTGCTTTATTTAATTATATTTTTATCATAAATTATTTAGGAAAATTTAAAAAGAGGTTCAATTGCTTTGTCCTTTATGTATTAACATGCGCAATCTTATTATTAGAATACGGACAAACAACAATTATAAAATAACTTCATTAATAGAAAAATGATTTGCAAATGATACCCCTTTTAACAAAAAAAAATTGCTTTTAACGCTGTTCGAATCAAATAATCAGAAATTTGATGCATTATCATCTGTTCATGCTCTTTCATTTTTTTTCTCTCAAAAGATAATAAAGATTTTTAATTGTTTCTGAATTTTAAGGAAATATTAATTCTGTAGACCTACTCTTGCAATATTCTGAGACAATTATATGAAATAATAGTAAGAAAAAAAACCATGGGTTAAAAATATAATGGTAAATTATTTTTAAAAAAACTGTAACCTGTTTTTTTATTGAAGATTTCTGCACTGAAAGCTTATCAGTTGACAGTTTTATAAAGATCCCATAACGTCTATCGCTTTTTATCTATAAAAAAAACCCTTTCTAGTGGTTATTATGAATGTATCTAATACGAATCTAGAAATTCTACCAATAAAACTATTTGATTATTATTCGATAATGTTTAAACTTATTACCATAATATTAAATGCAAATTTTTGAACATGAATTTGCATGCTGATTAATATTGTTTTGGCTTACTCCTTTTTACTTAACTTTTTTAGTAAAGTAAAGCATATTCAATTATGAATACAGCAAACAAAAATGGAAGCAAGCATTCTGTATTTTTTTCAACATTTTCCTTTATTTAAGTATTTGTTATTTAATCTAGATGTTTACTTACATTTGAAGTTGCGTATTGTTTCTTTAATCTTTACTTAAAAAATTTTAGTTAATAAGATAGTTGTACTCTTTCTAATATCTACGCGACTTTCCCAAAAAAATGTATTCCTACACTGAAAAGTTATTTTTGTTCGTAAACAAGCCAAACAAATAAACATAAATACAAACTTGTATGTTGATCACGGAGAGATAAGCAAATTTCTTTGAATAATATTGAAAGAATAGAAAAACTCATCATTAAGACACAATTGTGAACAAAACTGTGTTTATTTTTATTACAACTTATTCCAGATTCCAAAGAAAGCATTCTTCCAAACACAATCTAATAGAATGCAATTTCTTTTTCAAAGAATGGAAGTATTGGCTGCCATGATACAACTTCTGATTTTAGTTATATTTTTACTTTTCAAAATCTTCTTAATTTTATTTTGTTGTTGTTCTTTTCTCGCTGGTGTTTAGATATTTTATCATATTACAATTTTTGCTGACCACATGAAAGTATTTTGTTTCCGATGTCTAAGACGTGATTCAGGGCCGGTTTTTCCAAATTAAATTCACCGTTATGGGCCTATTAAATTTATTGGATGGGGGTGGGAAGTTTTTTTAATTGACCTTAACTAGCTCGAATTTAAAGCTGGTAGAAGGTATTTAGCAAGAGTGTTGCGTGAGTCCTCGTTATCTGAGCAATGTTAAAAATTTATGACTTCCGTCTTAAAATTGCTCTCATGAAACTTCAAAATAAGATTTTAATATAACTAAGGATAAACTTAGTTATATTAACATCTTATTCTCATCTCATTTTCTCACATTAACTACGATGAAACTTGAAAATTTAACAAGATGTATTTCCACTGATCAGCTATTTATATTTGAAATTTGTTATTCTGACTGCTCAGATTGTGCAACTTTTTGCTTAAATATATATTCAAAAAATCAAAAATAAGAATCTGTTGTAAAAATTTAAACACACACACACACACACAAATAATACACATAATCAAAGTTTAACAAATTGTTTTCTTTTTAGTTCTTTCATTTATAATACACGGTTTAATTTTCTGGAATATATAAGGAAAAATTTTGTTCGCTCAAAAATTTTTAAAAAGAAAAAAAAAATGAAACCAAACCCATTTTGTTGCATTAACTTTTAAGTTTATTTTCATTCGTGCATTTTATTGTTGTAATTTATTGATCGTAACTAAAATATAATTTAAGTTTCAAAATATTCTTGAAACTGTATAAGTTTTTTAAGTTTTGTTCAAAATTAATTCTAATAAATTAACAAATATCTTTAATTATGTTACTTATTTTAAGCAAAAGTGAATGTTCATTCATCTAATGAGTTATAATTTAATTTTTAAATAGAAAAATAATTATAAATACACATGCATTTTTTTATTTTAAATTTAAGAATATTTTAGTTAACAACTTAAAATGATTTTATGTGTTGCTCATTACTAGCCTAATTTCATCTTCAGTCTCTTTTACAAACAATATTTTAGTCGCAGAATATTTTAACTATAATATATTATTGAATTAAAGATGTTATAATACACTGCAATCACAGCAGAATCAACGAAAAATTGGCATGAATGCCGAAAATATCTAGAACGGGTGTTGTAAAATTGAAGAAGAATTTAACAGTTTAGTTAGTGTTCTATTAATTAACCTTTTTATTATTATCACAGAATACTACAAATGTTTTCTACTAACAGTTTTTTGTTTGAACTCTTGCTCATACTTTGTTTCGATGTTCGCATCGAAATACCATCTAGATGTGAAAATGAATGTTAGTTTGTAAAAGAATTACTTCTTTAGTCTGCGTCCGAATTTGAATGCTTATTTACATTTTGCACCTACACATTCAGTAACGTCGAGAACGTGGGCTGTGCTACAATAAATACGCAAAACGATTAACAAAATCAAGAACGTTTGCTTGCTTCTGTTAATAAATTTGTATTACGTATTGATTATGTATTGCATGATTTGTATTATGAGATTCATCTCCGAGTTGAATATGGTTGAGCGAAGTTACGACAAATAATTTATAACTATTACAAACCAAAAATCATCACTTTTCACGAGATAATAGTAATTTACATTATATATCATTGATAATTAATTTACTGGTTGACTTGAAATTATAATTCAAGTCTTAGATTAATGAACATTTATTTTTAATAAAAAATAAGTAACATTTACTTCACATTATAAATTGTTGATTTAATTTGACATAATTAAAAGAAAAGGATATAAAAACCGCTACTACGCATGAACCCTAATCTCTCAATCACTAAACGAATTTTTTGGCGACTATGCCTTCGGACATTGAATGATGGGAAGACTTGTTAATATTTAAACTATGCGAAAAATTTTAATGCCATTTTTTCGAAATTTGCTGGTTATTGCTCTTTAATGTCAAAATAAATGACGGGGATGTCAAAATAATAAATTGCAGAACGGGGGTTTTGCGTCACTATACCTAATTTTGAAAAAAAAAATAAAAAAAAAAGTTTTAAGTCCTAACGTCGTCATTTTTTTCTTCTTTTTTAGATTATCGTTTCATTCATAATATGAGCACAATCTTCCTGCACAAATCGCATTTTCTTGCCATAATAAACCGAAAACAAGGCTATCGTAATAAAAAGAAAAGTACGCGAAATGTATCCGAAACCTACCCAAGAACTGAAGGTAAAAGCCAAAAAGAATAGTTAGGGTTACACAGCATTAACAAAAAAAAAAAGTCTTATTCTGACCGAAATCAGAAACGCGATTGATTCTATCAGGTGGAAAGTTACACAACCCAGCTCTGTTTAATTACATTACTCTTACTCCCCTCCCCCGCTATAGCTGATGAGTGAAATACCAAAGGCTGAATGTGATCAAACTGAAGGTCACGAAAGAGAAATGCGCGGGTGGGACGTTCGGCTGTGAGAGACGTTCGCTGGTGATGCATATATGACACGCCCGTCGGGAAAAGGCTATGGCCGACTTCGTATCCTAATCTATCAGAAGTGTTTGATAAGGTTTCAATAATAGGTTTGAGAGATTGCATTTCGTAATTGCTAGCTGAAGCACTTTCCCATATTTGCAGGAATTTCAAAATTAAGTTAAGATTTTTCAAACTAAAAAAATGAAAAACTAAAACAGCACATTAGTTTTATTTGCAGTTTAATATCTTTTTTCCCTAACACATGTTTTTCATTTATACAAATTATATAAATTTCAGATGCGAGTGGCAAAAATATCAACCCAAAATGTGAATATAAAAGAAATTAAACTATTGGCAAAATTATTTCTTTTTAAAATGGTATCAAAGTTTCTTAATTATGAAAAATTTCGATAAAATATAACGAAAGACAAGAAAATAGCGGCTCATGCATAATAGAAGTTAAAATCATAATTTTAAATAACTGCTCTCTTAAAATAGTTTTTATCCTCTAAATTATGCCTACTCGCTCAATTTTTAACTCGACTCATCCCAGGATTAAATTTGTTTGGCCGGCGTCCTGGCATAGGGGTAGCGCGTCTTCCCCGTGATCTGGGCGTCCCGGGTTCGAGTCCCGGTTTGGGCATGGTTGTTCTTCTGTTGTTCTATCTGTGAGATGTGTGAATGTGCCCTCCTGTAAAAAGGGGTTGTGCAAGCGAATGAGTGATGCGTGAGTGGCAAAGACTAGCGTCTCAATCGCAACGTAATCCCTATGGGATGGGCGAATCCATCATGAACTGTACTTTTCACAGGTAGGTACGTTTGCCCGAGAGGGGCAGCAGGGATAAACGTTGGCTTTTAAATGTTGAGTTGTAGCTCAACGATTATCCCGGTTCAGTTGAACCGTTTTTCGTGGATCACGAGGGAATACGTTGTCACTACTTTACCATGAGAATGTGGATATAGTTTTCCTCTCTATTAATGTCTATTTTTAAATCACTATTTCTTATCTTTGAAAATGTTTACAAATTTGTTCTTGTGTTGCATTTCATAAACGGATCATATAATTTTTAGAAATGTATAAAATTACATTGTGAATGAAGAGGTAATGTGATATTTAAGTTTCATAGTATGTAATATGGAAATAAAGCAAATCATTAACCATTTCATTTTCATACTTGTTGATTTTTTTTGTCATTATATTACTCTTGTGCTTTGTAGTTTTAAGTAAATGCATGTTAAATTCTTGTAAAGGTAATAAACTAACAGGAATGAAATAACTTATTGAATTTAAATAACACGTTTTGTGAGTAGAAGACATATAACCAAAACTTGATGATCTAGGTGATCTTTATTTTTAAAAAAATCAATAAAACAACTTTTACATAAATTTAGAAAAATAATTTTATAAAGTGCTTACTGTAAAAACAACTTTATCACAAAGTTTATTTCCTACTCGGGGTTCATAGTGTAATAATAGACATAGCATGTTGAGTAGGTATATATTGTAATATTTATTGTATATCAAATCAAGCCTTTATTCAAGAAACAGTTTTCTTAAAAGGATTCTGATTTTATTAATGTTTGATTGAGATTTATTTTACTATATTATAAATTTCTAAAATTTTTATTATCATAAGTTATTTTCCTCTTCTCAATAAATAAAACAAATTGTGTTTTATTACTTAACAGATAAATCTCATTAAATGAGCTGTAAAAATATGAACCTTTTTAAAGCATGAAATAAAACTATTTTCAATTCATGTTTTATTGTTAATTTAAGTTCTTTTGTAACAGTGATTGTATAGTGATTTTTTTTTAAAACATAGGACTATTTAAATTCAATTTTCTTATGATAAGTATAAGATTATATTCAATTACATAAAAATGTAACTCCCTGCAAATGTTTTGGAGGATATAAGTTTTTATTAATACTGGTTTTATTTAAATTAGGGTTTGTTTTTCTAGTTATTAAGAAATCATGTTATATAGAGTTTCATGTTCATACTTGCAGCTTCCTCAGTATATCTCAAAATATAAATATTCTTGAAAGATTAATATAATGGTCTTTTAAAAGATGTTCAGAATATTCACAATATTGCAGCCTGTTACTGACATTCTGAATATAGGAAATGAATAAATCTCTTATTTTTAAAAAATGAAACTACTAAATTTTCCAGTCAATAACTGAAAAAGAAGTGATACTGAACTAATATATTTTACAAATATAGAAAGCCTGAATGTTCAACATGTCACATGTTCTATTTCTAGTAGCACCAATATGTTTCCATGTGAAAACTTTTTTAAAGAGGGTTAGTGGAATTTGGCTTCATTCTATTTAGTTGTAGATGCCTCGAAATGGGGAAAGTTATTTTATGGTCACCCTGTAGTTTAATTACACAAAATTTTTGAAATATGGCAAAATGAAGTTTTAAAAGTAAAAATTGGAGCAAAATAATTATAGGAAAGAATTAATTTTACCTGCTAAATCATGCAGCAGTTATTTTTTTCATGTTTAGGAGTATGGAATATAATATCCTGAAAATTCTACAATTAAATAATGAGCTAATATTGAATTTTGAATTAAGCAATAACACTTGGAAAAATAGAAATATAGTCAAGTATCAAATTCTTATTGGTTTAACAGTATAATATAAACAAATTAACATATGAAATAAAAACTAAAGAAAATAAATAATATATAGCACTGTATTACAAAATTTTTTGACTAAACTTTAATAAGTTAATGTCATAACTAGGCAGTTTTTAGAGTGATGAAAAATATAACGTATCGATTGTTAGCTTTATACAGCTATAAAATGTAAATAAATGTGTTCATGGTAATTTTTTTCAGATTGTTGTTCTGTGACATAAAATCATATTTACAGTGTTTGGGAATAAAGTAATCGTGTTATCTTCCTTTTGTGAATAATTGCAATACTTATTAATTTATTTGAAAAATCTTGGTTGGTTTCATTATAAGAGTCATAAAAAGAAATAGTTATAATATATATAATCCTTATCATGAGAAAGGTTTTATTTGATTTGTCAAAATTTTTCTTATCTAAATCTTAATGCTTATCTTATTAAAATGATAGTGCAAGTTTACACATTACTAAAGTTTCTACTATTTTAATAACAAAACAATGACAAAATAAGATTCTCATCTTACTGTTTATCAAATAAAATACAAAGATATCCTTACCAAATATGAAATCATGATAAAAAGAATTAAATAATGATTAGCAAGTTCACTTGAATCATAACAAGGAAAACTAAAAGCTAAATTTAGAAGAGCCTACAGAAGCAAACTGTTTTTTGAGATGTAATCTAAATGACATTGCTCACAAATGGTAAAATGTTTAGTATGTAATAAAGTTAAATATAATAAAAACGCAAGACATATTTATTACGAAAACATTGTGTAATGAAACAAACAGAAAATGGATTAATAAAGGACAAGGGAATACTATGCAATATTGAAACATGACATTGTTTTCATATTTTTATAGTCTGTTCCATCATTCTGTTATGCATTTCATAGTATATATATTCATATTTGTCACATCAGGTGACCAGTTTGTTCATCAGGAACATTGGTTGTATTAGTTTTTAGATAAATTGTTTAGATATAACTTCATATCAATGAGTCTATCAAATAGTTTAGCATTAAAATTGTGATTTTAACTGACTTACTTAAATATTCTTATTTACTCTGTGTATTGTGATCATAAACTTTTCTGATTGAGACTGTTACTTGACATCATGGCGCTGTTGAAAATGTAAATAACCCTTTCATCTATCTTCTAAATTTGAGGTATTGTAACTTCCCTTTTTCTATTTGTTTTATAAATTGCTCAGATATTAAATATAATACTTCTTTACTTGATTTTCAATAATAGGCGTAAACCATGCGATTAATTACATGATAAAAAAATGAAAACGATTTGGATTTCAGGGTAATAATGTAACATTAAATGTAGGGGGGGGGATATTTTTAAAAAAAGCAAATATTTGTTCTACAATTCAATTGATATAATTAAAAAAATTTCAAACAATGTAAAATTTATGTTTGTGCAGTGATATTTTCAGAAATTATTGTGGAAAAACAGCGAATTTCAGCTTAAAATATTATTTAAAATTTCCAAAAAATCGGTCCAAGGTGCACACATCCACCATTCTACCTATGTGTCACATTTGATACATGTAGGTCAATTATTTGGCTTGTAGAGCACCAAAACACACACATTCAACTTTATTATTAGTATATAAATATATTTGTTCCACTTTTTTTTATAATTAAATGTTTCGTTATTCGTTCGTTGAAGCAAGTTAGGTATGGAGTGGATTAAAAAATGATTCCGTTTTTATCCTTATAATGTATTAAAATAAAATAGTTAAATATAATAATACTAAAAAAATATGCAAGTGATACCATAAATGAGTTTTTTTTTTATTGGTTAGATAATGCAGACAAAGATATTTACATAAATACTACAGACAACAACTCTGTGCACGATGACTTGCAATTCTATTATTTGATTAAATGTTACAAACTGTATTTTGGTTTATATATTACAATTATGCTAAATAAACTAGTGAATCTGTAGAACTTCAGCTCTCAAGAATTGAATAAATTTGATGATAGTTAATGGATATTTTATAGAAACTTTTAATTTAATAAATTTAAATAATAATATTTTATAAACTTTCTATAGCAAACAACTTTTTTTTTATTATCTTTATTGAATATAGAATAAGAAATGAAATAGTTTCTTTACTTAATATACAAATGAATCTAAATTTTTCAAGGCAGATTTTTTTAAAATTTCAAATGCAATTTAGTTTCTCCATTGGTATATTGTATCTAATTATTAAACAATATAGCATTGTAGTTTTATTAGAAACAAAGAATTTTTCAAAAGCATACAATATATTTCATCATTTGAAGAACTTATTGTGCTATTTGACTATAAGAGGCAGGAAAAAAAAAAACTTAACACAAATTAAAAAAATATAATGAAAATAGTTATTTCCATTTTTTATTAGTATTTATATAAAAATATGTTCTTTTCTATGAGAAGAAATATTATATTTCTATAATTTTATATTATTTATTTTATTGTTTTACAATAAAAAAAATAATAAACACAAAATAAAGTTGGATGGACACTCTAGAAGCAAAGTAAACAGAATGAAAGTAATTTGATTAAAACTTGTTTTTAAATATTTACATAACAGCTCATTTTTGTGAGGCAGTTAAGAAAATAATATATTTGTTTTCATTAGGTTTGCTTCGAAATCATTAAGGAAACCAAAATATGAATGATAAGCATAGATAATGTACTCTCAATTAGCATTGGAACCATTGTGCATTATATATGTAATTTTCATAATTGTGCTATAGGTATAGGAAAAATATTTATTCACTTAAAATATAGAAATGTTACAGTGTTAAAGAATATAGTAAAAATATTTACAGATTGGTTACAGAAGGCTACACTTAGCTGAATGCCTGCTAAAAATGTCTTTGGTAAGTGGTTAGTGATTAAAAAAAAACTATAATTGGTTATTTATTTACTGAATTATATAGGTAATTCTCATAATTTATAAGACTAACAATGAAAAACATTTATACATGAATATTTGACCGAGTTAGTGCAACAAACATTGATATTGCATTATAGGAGATGCTTTGGATGTAGAATATTTTACTATATAACTTTCAAAAATCAAATAATAAAAACAGCAAATTATTTAGCATGTAACTAAATTGAAATACTAATATGAAAAAAATTTTTTGTCTATTGAATTGATATATTTGGCTCTAATTTACAATGTAAAATTTTAATGAAAGGAATTAACATTATCAAGAGGGTTTTGCAATGAATAGACACATATTAAATGCACAAACTACATATAAAATGCTAAGCAAGATGTGTAAACTTTATTAAGAATGAGAACAACGCATAATATAAAAAAAAATATTAAAACTGAAAAACATAGATACCATAATTACAATTTCAGGATCAATAAAGTAAAGAAAGCGACAAGAAGGAAAAATTTACCTAAGTATTTTAAACACTAGTATATCTTCTCACAAATCATGTGATGTGTCGCATTTTATCGTTAAAAAACGTTCCAAGATTCAAATTGCCAATACTACAATTGATTTTGAATAATCAATTTTTGAATACTTAGTACATTCTAAAAGAGACACTATGAATCTATGTGTGCAATATTTTACTTGGATTTTTTCTTTTTAAAAAGAATTTATCATTGCATAATTATTTTTAGAAACTATATAACTGCAACTGGCTAATGGAAAATAAATGTAAAACATATGAAGTTCCCAAATAATGTCTTAAATTGTGTTTTTATGATATGAGAACATGATGCAGTTTTGGGAATGAAATTTTTATTTCAGAAAAAAATTGGTCAGCTATATCTTTAAATTGGGACTGCAGAAAATGCAAAATATCAGAACACATTCTAAATTTATTCTGTTTGAGTTTATATTCTGAATTAACAACATTCTATTCATATTATAGAAAATACTTCTACAGAAAGATTATATCAGAAAGCATATTCTATTTAAAGTATATATATTTCAGATGCTTCAATTTGTCAATGCCTTTTGTGACTATCTATGGTTTAAAAAATCCAAATTTTAGTTTATATTACAAAATTGAAATGTTCTCGTGTCAAATTTTAAATTTAAAAATAGCAGTATACATTTTTTTTTCCGTTCATGGTAACATATTAAGACAAATAGAAATGTGAAATTTAGGAATTATAAAAAAATAGACATACACTGTTCTGGGAATGTAAAGGCAAATATAACCATTGGCAGAATATTTTTTTTTCTCAGACTATAAAGATATTATATCCATACAATCATATAATAGGCACATCTTTTTTACTTACTGCAGAAATAGTACATGTTAGATGTAAATGAAAAATATGTTTCCATATTATTGAGAAATTTTTCTGTAAAGGAATGTTATCATATTACAATTAAATTTTTTTCAAAATCAGTAAATTACCAGTTTTGAAGATGATGTATTAATGGAAACATTCGTCGGGTCAAAAGTACTTTTAAATGATTTCAAGATTCATTAATATCAGGAAATTCAGAACCCTATAAAAACAGAATTAGTAATAATAATAAAAAAAACAGTAGAAAACAAGTAAAAGCCACCTGAAAATGAATTGTCTGAAATATTGCTTTTGGTAAAATAAATGGTATTTGTATTAAATATCCATTGAATAAGATGAAGGTCACTGAAAAATATATTTTAAGCTAATATGTCAACACCTTGCTTGGAAAACGCATCCTTCCACTCCAGCGGAAAACGATTCAATTGAAGCGGGATAAGCGTTGAGCTACAACTCAACATTTAAAAGACAACGTTTATCCCTGCTGCCCCTCTCGGTCAACGTCCCTACCTGTCGAAAGTATGGTTTGGGATGGATTCGCCCATCCCATAGGGATAGACGTTGCGATTGAGACGCTAGTGTGGCAAAGTCGTACTCTTGGCCCTAGTTGGCGCTGCTATAAAAAATAAGAGACGTTCCCCTCAGGCTTAAATCGCTGTCTTCGTAACAGCGGGCTTGTCGGTGGCAAGTGCCATAAGAAACAAACAACAAACAAACAAATTTGTTTAAACACTTCGCAGCACAAAAAAAAAAAAAAGCTTCTTTAACATTTGTTATCTTTAGCTAATAACTAAGCTAATAATTCCTAGCTAATAACTTTAGCTAATAATTCCGTTCTAAATAGCTCCTGAACTTGGTAATACCCTTGAATAAGAAAAAAAAATCTCTACTTCAGATGACTGAGTAGGTACTTATTAACAAAAACAGTCGAATCTTAACTATTCTGTACAGTTTCAAATTCCCCATTACTTGTTTAATTAGGAAACCATTAAATATGAAAATCTTTCATTTTTCCGCACATGTAAGAGTTTAATGAGATGTTTGTGTTAGAAATAGGATCTAGCAACAAGTCATTTCCTCTTAAAATCGGAACCGAACTTTCTGTGTTTGCATTTCTGCAGCATTGTATTGATTTCTCTATGTAGCTGAAGTTATATCACCTCGCTAAGTAATAACAAAATAGAGATTTATAATGAAAGCTTTAGAATCAAAATTGCTTTTATAATTTTTGAATTAAATTTATAATTTGAATGACCAATAACAAATTTTGCTAATTGAATTTACTTTATTTCGAACGAATATTAATTTCTTATTCATTCGAAAATTCAGCAATGCATCTAATGATAAGGTTATTTAATTAAGAAATTATTTTTAATTGAAAATGAATCTAAAAAAGTATTGAATCATTAATTTTTAACGGATGGTTTTAAATACTTTATAACCATCATATATCAACGAATGATTATAAATAATTTATAACTATTTAATATGAATTATGTTAACAAATAATTTTAATATTATTTATTGTTTAAATATTTCACTTTAAAAATATTTTAGTAAAAATTAATCAACATTAAAATATGTATATTCATTGAGTTATTATAAGTATAATAATTTTATATGGAACATTCGATTGCCAAAATATTTGGACAAATTCCATATATCCTATTTCGCAATTGTATTTTTATTGATTCTAAAACTGTTTATTAATTATATTCAGTATTATCATTCATTTTAATAGACATGTTTTTAGCTTTTAATTACTCTTTTTGTATAGTTGAATTAATTTATTCTATTTTATTTTATAAATTTAATTCTTTTATATCCTGTTTGATTTGATATTATTTTCATTAATAACTGCTAAACAAAAATTCATAATTTAATTTAAAATTTGTATTTTAGTCCCAGCACATAAATAAGAAATGTTATTTTTAGAAATATCACATTATAATATTGGAAGAAAGAAGAGAAACAATTTGTTCATAAAGTATACCTATCAAATTGCTATGCGTCCGTAAATTCCTGACAGAGTTCCTGATAATTCTAATTACCAAACAAAATTTCTCCTATTTCACCCTTTATCTTGAAATTTCTTTGCTTGTAATTTCTGTGACTTCCACCCGCTGGTGTGGCTTGATATGGAGAGGGGGGGGGGTGCCAGCTCAAGTGTCGTCCTCGTCATCTGATCGAGGTTCAAAATTACGAGGTCCGTCCCAAAATAGCCCTAGTGTTGCTTTAAAAACGTGACGGTAATATAGCTAAACTAAACTGTGATTTCCAATGAAAAATTTTGCTATTAGTTTGAAACATTCCCAAGCTTTCCTCACGTTTATCTCCATTTAATTAGAAATATTCTTCTTCTTTTTCATAATTTCAGATCTTATGAAAGCCTTTCTTTAGATTGTCTTTGATAAATCCGAGAATTGCTCATTGAAACATTCTTTATAGATAATTTATTAGTTTATATTTACTTAAATAATACTTAAGATTTTACTTAAAGGTAAAATTTATATAAAACAATTTTCTACTCATAATTTATAAATATATTTAATAAATCCATATAATAATATTACGCTCCTTTTAAATATTCAAAATTTTTACAGATTAGATTGTACATGATAAGATTTTTAATTATTTTTCCAGAAATCAACATCATGAATCTATAAAAAAAAATCATTAATTATTTTTAAAATAATTTTTTCATTGCAGACTTGTGAAACTAAATCAGAAATATAAAAATATAGTAATACTGGAAAGATTTTTTTGAAAAAAACATCGTATTCTTTTCCATCGATACCCGTGGCTTGTAGAAATGTTTCCATCATTCATATTAATAACGAGGATTTGATGCATAACAGAGGTGAAATGCGAGTTATTTTTAAGGATTTTGCTGCTTAAAACAATTTTGAATTAGGTGTGAAATCCGAGGAAAACATGCTTCTAATTCTATTTTAACTATTATTAATACATTTTTCATATTTGATGAAAATAAACACACACTCTTTATCATTCGTTTACCCTTATAAAGCTATATATTTATAATTAGTATTCTTCAGTTAACATAAAACTTAGAATAAAATTTTTTGCACTTTGTTTTAGATATATGTAAAGTAATCTAAATAATAATTTCTACATGGGGTGAAAATAGTTTCTCTTGCTTATTAAACAGAACAAAAATAAAATCATCAAGATTTGAGAATAAAATCTCACCCTTTTTAAAATACCGATTTCATTTATGCATTTGCCGCAGTTCATGCAAAGCTTTCAATTTATATACTACGGGAATCACCGTCAAAGTACTTGCATAAAAACATTTTTTTATTTGAAATTTATTAAAAATACATTTTTTAAATGTTTAATATCGAAAAATTTAGAAACTGATAAATGAGTTTCGCGAAATCAATGTGAAAAGAAATGCCAGAAAATATTAAAGCATAACTTCAAGAATGTACAACAGTAAAATATAGCTTCATCTTCAGAACTTCTCAGAAATCTATATCGAAAGTTTTCAAGAGGAAGAATGTGAAAATCTGTACGTTTATACGAGTGAAGAATGAAGGAATTGGAACAACATATTGCTTGGTGTCGAAACACATAAGATTAGATCTCACTCAGCCAAACCAAAAAAGAATGTCTTTGTTCATTCCCTTTGCTTTTGAAATGCAGCGAGAAAGCTGTTGAAAAAGACGAAAACGCATGAGAATGTAGAAGAAGTATTCTTCGGGATTCTGCTGCTTCTAGCATCCATCGCTCTGCATTTTGTTTCTAGAACTACTTTATTCCTTCCCATGTGACGCATATTTAAATTTTATTTCGGCATTCAACTAATAAAACCTTAAATAAGAGCAAGAAAATTTTGCTTTATATCTTAGCAGATATTTAAAGAAAATTTTATCTTTGAGGTATGAACACGTTCAGAGCACTTTTTTTAGAAAAACATAGTGTAGATATACTTTAACCATATTTCTGGATTTGAGAACTATCAAAGATTAGTAATAGAATGTCAATATTTGAAATAAACATTAAGAATTTTTGAAAATTAGTACTTAATAGCATAAATTTAAGCAAATTCTTAAGAAATTTCAAATTGGCTACGCGAAAAACTATTACTTTCATCCGAACAAAACTTATACCAAATAAACTGCCTAGTTTTCTCTATAGAATGAACTACAAGCGTATGGTTATAATTATTAATAAAAATTTTAGAACCAGTCAAAGATTTATCAGGCAATTTGTAGTAAATTTATGACATTAATATTCAAAAAATAGGCTGTAAATTAAAAAAAATATTCGCTCAATCTAAATTCTTTTAGTTCATTCCCTAGAAAATAGTATAAAGACAAAGTACACCAAGTTTCATAGAAATAAAATAATTATATTTCGAGTAATTTTATTTGAAGTGAGCAAAAATTAAGTAAAAATCAATTTTGAGAAAAATGCATTTAAAGTATTCATTAACATGTTTTAATAATAAATTATGTGCATACATACTTAAAATTCACCCCATCTATAGGTTATACCTTCTCCCTCCACAGCTTTTAATAATTTTTCTCTTTTTTAATAATTTTTTTTTTTAAATTTAGCAGTGAATGCCGCTTGGATTTATTTATTCTGTCATTGTCGAGCTCAGTAAATGCTCTAACTGCATTCACACTAGGATACACTCCTATATCCTTACGGACATTCGGTAATCCTATAAAATCTTTCTTAAACTGTATTTAAACTCTTGTATAAATGCCCCTAATCTGAGGGTTCGGAGCTCAACAAAGACAACTTTAGGAACAAATTTCCACAAAACACCGTTGAAACTCTCATAGGCATTTTACTTTTTTCCGTGCAAAACATTTTCCGTATATTAAACGAAATTTTTAACAGGTTTTCACCCCTTTACATTAGTGCTTCCGGTTATTTAAATGCCCACTTCCGGTTTGCCGATCATTGCGATAATATTAATATCTTGATTTCTAATTAACATAGAGGCAAAAGTAAACCTGTTTTGGTTAGCTCAAAAACTGATCTATCCAATAAAAGATTTTTAAAAAATGCCATTTTTAGCGAAAATTGACCTTTTCAAAATGTTCGAATACTTTAAAATGAAGCTTACCGGCGTCCTGGCATAGGGGTAGCGCATCTTCCCCGTGATCTGGGCGTCCCAGGTTCGAGTCCCGGTTTGGGCATGGTTGTTCTTCCGTCGTTCTATCTGTGAGATGTGTGAATGTGCCCTTCTGTAAAAAGGGGCTGTGCAAGCGATTGAGTGATGCGTGAGTAGTCAAGTCGTTCTCTTGGCCTAAGTTGGCTCTACGATAAAAACAAGAGGCGATCCCCCTTAGGCTTAAATCGGCTGTCTTTGAACAGCGGGCTGTCCGTGGAAAGTGCCATAAGAAACAACAAAAACAAAATGAAGTTTGCGTTAGGTTTGTATTTTTGTTTAAACATTCACTAATAAAAAAAAAAAAAAAAACTTTTAATTTTTGGACAAGTTTGATTTTTATTTAATTTGTTAATAATCATGAATCAACTCTGCTATTCAATGGCAACAGGGGGCTATTTAGCATTCAGGATGTATTTATTTATACATCGTATAAATGAAGAAAGGAAGAGAAATTGGAAACACCTGCATTTTTTCTCCCTGTTCAGCAATAACCTCGGTATCCCTTCCTTCCTCTTCCCCTTTTTTGAATTTGTTACGATAATATGCATTTATTATTTTTTATGTGATATTCACTCGATTGGTAAAAGAGATATTTTTGTGATCAAACCATTGTTGAACTGCTTGAGGGCTTAAGCAATCTTTTTTTTTTCTTTTTTCTAATTTCTCGTAGTAATATGGTACGTTAGATTTTAATCGTATTTGCGTTCATCAAATTTGATATTTCTTTTACATTCTATCTTAATTATGTGCTCTTAAATAATTAATTTCGTTAATTTTTATATTTATTGAAGCATTAACTTTGGCCTTTAAAGCAACTTTTAATTGTATTATATTATTAAGTAGCAACAGTTTCTGGCTGAATAATAACTCATGTTATTCTTGTATATATATTATGCAAGCTGTTTATTGTTGCCATCGCCTCTTATGTCACTTGTCATAGATAAGCCCGCTGACGAATTCAGTGATTTTTACGTCGAGAGATTTTCTCTTGTTTCAGTAGCGCCATCTACGGCCAAGAGTACGACTTAGCTATTTATGCGTTGCAACGCTTTTACGGGGCGGACTTCATTCAAGCATTTCATTCACTTATCACAAATCGTAATTTAGACCTGAATCAAAGAACGATCACTTCTGAACCCGGACCCTTAGTCGTATTGTCCGGAGGACTTCGTGGCCTCGACAGATTTAAATGTACACCAGCCACTACATACACGGGGAGACTTCGGCCAGCGGGGTTCGAATTCGCAACCCAAGGGATGCTATTCCAACGCCCTACCAGCCACGCTACCCAGGCCTACCAAGCTGTTTAATTACAGCCAACATAAAAAATGTAACTTCTGTATATATGAAGCATTTATCATCGTTTATTCATGAAATTGGTATCGGTGACAATGCCTTGAAGGGACAAGTTTATTCAAAATGAAAACTAATTAATATATTTAATTAATAATTTATATAATAATTATATTAATTAATATAGTTAATAGTGAATTAATAAAGTTAATGAAATGCAATTTTTAAAATTTCCAATGTGCAAGCTGCTATTTCCCAACAATCTGAACTGATAAATCGTTTTACTTTCTCGTATACGAAGTATATAGGAAGAAATTATTGTAATCGTCGAGAAATTCGAAAACGAGATTCTCGAATCTCCAAATTTCAGACCTTCCTCATATCGAAAAACATATTTTAGAAATTATTTCTGTCTGTCTATGGATTGATTCTATAACCCTTAAACCCTTTCAGCTTGAAGGATTAATTTTGGTATATGAGCTTAGTATTACATTTCAAGATTTCTCCCAAAATTGGTACGAAACCCATTTAGAAGTCTGCAATCTGATTGTCTGAATATAAGTGAATGTAACAACTGCCGAACATAAAGAGTTAAATAAAAAAAATAAAGGTTTATGCGAAATTTAACATCTGATATGTAAATCTGTATTAAATTTCGAAACTAATCCGCCAAGAGGATGACCATCTTTCGGTTTATATTTTTGCATGCAAGTAACCGCAACACCTAAAAAATGTACCGACTTAAAGAAATACAATTTGGTACGAGATCT
This sequence comes from Argiope bruennichi, assembly GCF_947563725.1. Lineage (NCBI taxonomy): Eukaryota > Metazoa > Arthropoda > Arachnida > Araneae > Araneidae > Argiope > Argiope bruennichi. The sequence goes on from NC_079159.1 coordinate 102,368,847, forward strand.
GGAGACTCCATTTGAAGTTTTCTGTTAAATTTCGGTGTCAATCAGTTGGAAAAAAAAATGTCCAAGAAAAATATTCGTACTTTTGTATTAGCTGCATGCCAATTATTAAATGCCAATAATTAAAAGTAAAAAAATATTGCTAATGATTACTCACATGATTCACTTCAAATACTGATGTTCTTAAATTCTATTCAATTAATACACAAGTGACGATAATTTACTTTAGTACAAAACACAATTCTTTTGTGAGGGATTCTGAATATGAAAATCTGAGCTTTTGGGGTCCTATAATTTTTATGCGCCGTGGGAAAGTGGATAACATCTTTATTAAAGAGTGTGCAAAAGATTTTGGCGAAAACTCCCGTGGGTTCATTACAAGTTTCACATTTCGCAGTAATTCTTAAGAAAAATCCTTTTGTTTTCCTATATACTCCACCTGAAAAAAATAAACTCGGTAAATAATGGCGCATTTTAAGTAAATCTCATCTTGTAAATTGTAAGAATAAATGCTTCTTTAATTAACTGGTACTTTGATTAACTGGATAATAATTTTTATTTATTATTAACTGGCATTATGTAAAATTAACCGAATATACCTTCGATTGATATTTAACTGGATAGGTTTTGTTGCTGACAATAAGGATATTACATATTTGATTTTGAATTAAGTTTGGCAATAGTTTAATCAAATCAATAGAATAAGTAAGTGACAAATATTTAAAGATTTTTGGTTTTAATATTATATTAATAATATTTTAAATCACAAAAATAAAGACTGTGGTGGTATGTAGATTATTATGATCCATGCAGGAAGCAACAGGACGAATGTTGTTGGAAACATTTCTTTTAATAATGACATTCACACACTTAAAACAAGCACAAACACAAAACCTTCACGCGCGCGACTTCACAGTTCAGCGTCACATCTCATTCTAATTACAATCGCAATGCACTATGGGATGGCATATGGGATGGCCTAATCAGGCATCGCCATCTAGTATCCAAAAGAGAAGATAAGAGTAATGCAACTGTTACATCCTCCCCCTCTGGCTCCGACGACGTCTCGGCAAGGAGACAGAATTTGAATTGTCTGGAAGTCTATTGGTTCCTGAGGAAAGGGAATTAAGTTTTGGTGGTCGGCCTCTTTTGCGAATCGGATGCAGTGGTGTATCCGCTTCCATGTTTCGACTGTACGAACGTAGAGCTGAGGTATGATATGTTCCTAAGGAGGTGGATGGATCACTTGGGCTAGCAATTTCATAGGTAGTTGGAGAACGCTGCGTTAATATGATGTATGGACCATCTCGACGTGGTGCAAATTTCGACGTTTTACGTTTAAATTTGTTACTAATGGGATGTGATGTTACCCAAACCTTATCACCCGGAGAATAAAATACTTGCTTTCTGTTTTTGTCGTAATATATCTTCCTTCTGTCTTGTTTCATTTCTATTCGTTCCCTTAATTCGTTCATGATGTTTGCAAACCTTTTAAGATAAGGCGTTATCTCAGGTACAAAATTGTCATTCTCGACAACTGCTTTGAAATCTCGTACAACATCATCAACAGTCCTTAATTCTCTTCCGAATTGGAGGAATGCAGGTGTATGGCCAGTGGTATCACAAACTGCGGTGTTCATGGCGAAAAGAATCATTGGTAACTTCGAATGCCAGTTTCCGTGATCATCTCCAACCAATATGGCCAGTCGAGGCTTTAAATCTCTATTCTTTCGCTCTACAGGATTTGATTGAGGAAAATAAACAGGAATGAGATTTTGGCTAATGTTGAGGGTGCAACACACCTGTTGAAGAACGGCACTGACGAATTGAGACCCATTGTCGCTAATGATTCGTCTGGGAATTCTATATCTCAGGAATATCTCCTCAATGAGTGTAATGGCGCACTCACTAGCAGTTGCTTGAGATAGTGGAAATAGTTCAACCCATCGGGTTGCACAATCCTCAATAATAAATATCCATTGCTTACCATTTTCAGTCTTTGGTAATGGACCAAAAAGATCGATCGAGATTATCTCAAATCTTTGAGAATAGACTGGGGTTCGCAGTAAACCAGCTGGCTTCTGGTTGTTTGCTTTATATCTGTTGCATTCTGGACAATTTTTTACATAATCATTTATGTATTTTCTCATACCAGTCCAATAGTAACGCTTAGCAATTCTTTGAAAAGTACCTTCTTCTCCATAATGACCGGCCATCGGATCATCATGGTGTTTTTCCATTATAGAATCACGTTCTGAAGAAGGAATTACCAGTTGTGCCTCTTCGGAATCAGCATCTGGCAAATATCTGTAAAGGACACCTTGATTCATTAAGAACCCACGTTCTGTCCAGTTGGCATAATCTTCTGTTTTCTGAGTAGATTCGAAGCTGTCAATAATCTTTTTCAGATTTTCATCAGCAAGTTGAGCTTCGCGCATATCTTTAGCACTTCTGACAGGCAGGTCAGCAATGGCTATGTTACACACTTCATAAGGAGTTTCTTTCTCATCACATACAGGTCTACTGAGCATGTCTGCAACTACATTGGCTTTTCCAGCAACATACAAAACTTTCAGGTTGAAAGCTTGAATTTCTAAAGCCCATCGAGCAAGTCGACCCGTCGGAGACTTTAAAGTTAAGAGCCATCGTAAAGGTTGGTGGTCGGATGCCACAGTGATTTCAGAACCTTCTAAATACCCACGAAATTTCTTTAAAGCCCAAACAACAGCCAGTGCTTCCCGTTCTGTTGTTGAATAATTGCGTTCTGCTTGAGTGAGCAATCGACTTGCATATTCGATTGGATGTTCTTCTGAACCGGTACCTTGAAGTAAAACAGCTCCAAGTGCATAGTGGCTTGCGTCAGTCCGGATAATGTATGGCTTGGTGCCATTAGCTTGCTTCAACACTGGGGGTGTTGTAAGGCACTTTTTAAGGGTTTCGAATGCGGTCTGCTGGGGAAATCCCCAATTCCAAGGAGATTTCTTTTTTGTGAGGTCACTGAGGGGTCGTGACATCTCGGCAAAATTTTGTATGTATCTTCTGAACCAGGAACATGTCTGTAGAAATGATTGGACCTGTTTAACATTCTGCGGAGGTGGGATGCTCTGGATAGAGGCAATTTTTTCAGGATCAACTTCTATTCCTTTCTGAGTTATCCAAAAACCCAAATATTTCACTTTGCGGGATGCAAAGCAGCATTTCTCGCGGTTGGCTTGAAGTTTGAAGAGGATCAGTCTTTCAAAGACACACTGCAAATCTGAGAGGTGTTTTTCAAATGTCTCTGACAAAATGATAATGTCATCTAGGTACGCGAGAGTAAAGATATCTTCCAGACCATTGCGGAAGCGGTCTATTAATCTTTGAAATGTTGCCGGTGCATTTCTGAGTCCAAATGGCATCCTTTTGAAGCGGTATGTTCCAAAAGGGCAAAGAAACGCGGTTTTGTCTTGATCATCTGGATGGACCTTCACTTGATGATAACCGGCTTTCAGATCAATTGCTGACATGAAAGGGGTTGGCTTTGCCTCATGTAGAAGATCGTCCATTCGTGGCAATGGATAAGAGTCTGGAATAGTGATGGAATTCAGTTTTCTGTAGTCTATACAAAGTCTCATGGTACCATTGGCTTTTGGAATTAGGACCACTGGAGAGGCATATGGTGACTCGCACTCTTCAATAATTCCTTCAGCAAGGAGTCGGTCAATTTCTTGTTTCAATGTTTCTTTTTTAGTTGGAGACATCCTATACGGTGGTACGGTGACTGGGAGATGATCACCAGTGTTGATTCGATGCTCGATGAAAGGAGTTGGTTCTCCCCCTGGTTGGAAACATTTCTCGTACCTTTTGAGCAGGGAATTGAATTTCGTCCGTTGTTCGCCCGAGAGATGGGTGCCCTCCTTTTCTCGAAGTTGACAGGGATGGGATGCAACAGGTACAGCCAGGAGAGACTTAATATCAGCCGGAGGTTCAATAAAGTTAAACGATTGGTGAGGAGCCTCTGAGAAATACCAAAGTCCTTTCTGAAGATCCAGGACGATACCTGCGGCTCTCAGAAAATCTGTACCCAGAAGAGTTCGGTTTCCCTTGGAATTCTTCAAGACTATAAGTTTCGTGGGGATAACTTTTCCTGCCATACCAATATCTACCGTCGTTGTGAGTATATCTGTTTTTTGTACATGCCCGTCGGCTAGGGCCATGTCAACAGTACTATTTTCGAATCTTAGTCCTTTATTCTTGAGGAAATGGTAAAGTTTTTCTCCGGCAACCGAATGTGTAGCTCCAGTGTCGGCACACAATGCTGCTTGGGAACCACAAATCGTAATTTCAATAATGCTTGATGGCTGGCTTTCCATTGAGATACTATAAAAGTTCATGTGATTAAGGGTTGGAGGTTGAGTGCGGTCTCCTTGAACCATAGGATTACATTTCGCACATTTTGCCTTTACAACTCCTGGCTTATTTGAATTAAATAGAATTGTGTTGATATATATACATAAAAAATTACTATTTAATTATTTTGAAATTTCATAAAGTTAGCATTTTAAGAAGAATTAATTTTTGTATTTCAATTAATCAATAATTATGCCTTTCTGCATTTTAGTATAATATATTAAAAATGAAAAATGTGCAATATTTTCTCATTCACCGATTTCATAAGGGGTTGATGGTTGTTGAATTGATATGTCCGCTACTCTCGTCGTTGTTCCAATTTAGTGACACTCATCAATTTAAAAAGGTATTGATGGTTGTTGAATTGGCATGTCCACTACACTCGTCGTTTTTCCTGTAGAGTAAGTGCTCAGTGATTTAATCAGAGATCGATGTTTGTTAAGATGACGTGACCGCTACTCTCGTCGTTGCTCCAATAGAGCAGCACGAGTAGCATTCATCGATTTATAAGAGGTTGATGTTTCTGGAATCGGCATGAACGTTACTCTTATCATTGCTCGAATAGACTAGCACTCATCGATTTAATGACAGGTTTATGGTTGTATAATTGACATGTTCGCTAATTTCGCCGTTGCTCCAATAGAGCACCACGAGTAGCAATCATCAATTTATAAGATGTTGAAGGTTGTTGAATTGAAAAGTAGTCTACTCTCGTCATTGCTCCAAATGAGTAGTACTCATCGATTTAATGAAAGGTTGATGTTTGTTGAACTGACATGTCCGCTAATCTCGTCGTTGTACCAATAGAGTAAGCGTTCATCGAATTAAAAAGGTGTTATGGTTGTTGAATTGACTAGTACGCTACTCTTGTTGTGTCAATAGAGCAGCAAGAGTAGCACTCATCGATTTATAAAATGTTGATGTTTGTTGAATTGATATGTACAATACTCTTGTAGTTACTCCAATAGACTAATACTCGTCGATTTAATAAGAGGTTGATGATTGTATACTAGACATGTCCGCTAATCTCGTCTTTGCTGCAATAAAGTAGTACGAATAGCAATAATCAATTTATAAGAGGTTAATGGTTGTTGAATTGAAAAGTAGTCTACTTTCGTCACTACTCCAAATCAGTAGCACTCATCGATTTAAGGAGATGTTGATGTTTGTTGAATTGACATGTCCGCTACTCTCGTCGTTGTTCCAATAGAATAAGTGCTCATCGAGATAATGACAGATTGATTTTTGTTAAGATGACGTGACTGCTACTCTCGTAATTGCTCCAATAGAGTAGCACTCATCGATTTATAAGAGGTTGATGTTTGTTGAATTGACATGTAAGCTACTCTTGTCGTTGCTCCAATAGACTAGCACTCATCGATTTAAGGAGAGGTTGGTGGTTGCATAACTGAAATATCCGCTAATCTCGTCGTTGCTCCAATGGAGTAGTACGAATAGCAATAATCAATTTATAAGAGGTTAATGGTTGTTCAATTGAAAAGTAGTCTACTTTCGTCACTACTCCAAATCAGTAGCACTCATCGATTTAAGGAGATGTTGATGTTTGTTGAATTGACATGTCCGCTACTCTCGTCGTTGTTCCAATAGAATAAGTGCTCATCGAGATAATGACAGATTGATTTTTGTTAAGATGACGTGACTGCTACTCTCGTAATTGCTCCAATAGAGTAGCACTCATCGATTTATAAGAGGTTGATGTTTGTTGAATTGACATGTAAGCTACTCTTGTCGTTGCTCCAATAGACTAGCACTCATCGATTTAAGGAGAGGTTGGTGGTTGCATAACTGAAATATCCGCTAATCTCGTCGTTGCTCCAATGGAGTAGTACGAATAGCAATAATCAATTTATAAGAGGTTAATGGTTGTTGAATTGAAAAGTAGTCTACTCTCGTCACTGCTACAAATCAATAAGCACTCATCGATTTATAAGAGGTTGATGTTTGTTGAATTGACATGCCCGCTACTCTCGTCGTTGTTCCACTAGAGTAAGTGCTCATCGAGATAATGAGAGATGTTTATTTGAGAGATTAATGTTTGTTAGGATGACGTGTCCGCTACTCTCGTCGTTGCTCCAATAGAGCAGCACGAGTAGCATTCATCGATTTATAAGAGGTTCATGTTTGTTGAATTGACATGTACTTCTACTCTTGTAATTGCTAATTGTATCGATCTAATAAGTGGTTTTGTTCATGCACACGCAAGTGTACGAAGCTAGAGTTAAAGATGAAAAAGGTGGTTCAGAAATGCCAAAGAAAGTATCTGAAGTTGTCTCGTAGTATGGCTTAGAAATGAAGTTCAAGATATGTTAATTCCTAAAAAGGAAAGTAGAATTTTTTGTCACATCGTCGAAAACGGAAATATACAAGACGGTGACATCTTGTGGTAGACTTATTGAATTTCCTTGTTTTGGCTATTCTGTTGTGCCTTTTCTCGTTTTTTTCTTCTTTTCTATCGTATGAACCTACGTTCACATTGATCCTGAGTTTGTCGTTTATATATTTTTTTTATTATTTTTCTTAAATATAATTTTGTGTACGCATTCTTTTTCTGTGTCTTCTGTTTTTTGTTAACATTTTTCAGGATTGCTATGGGTATGGACCCCGATGATGCCTGTCCTAAAATTAGAGCAAAGAATGGTTTAAGGATGTGTTATGTGTGTGGAACTCCTGGACAAGTTTCATGGGAATTCCTCCGTATGATTTCTCAAGCAATTTGTATATTTGCACGATATGTATATACGAGGTAACTTTCGTTTTTGCTTTTTTCTCAGCCAGTACATACTGTTAATCATATGGATTAATATCTTAGCTTTTATATCTGTATTTTAAAATTTGGTGAAATGTGATTTGTGTTGATTAAATTTCTTATGTAATGTTTTTCAGATACAAAAAATAGTTCTCAGCCCTAAAATGGGACATTCCACCAGAAAAATTAAAATACATCTTAAAGAAGGCCAGAGTTCGTAAGAAACATTTCTCCGATTCCTCTTTTACTAGCACGCTGAAGAACAGCTTAAACAAATTTGAATTCCCAACTATTACAGAAGGAATATCTACAGCAGGAGTTGATTTTTCTTCATTGTCTTCCCTCAAATTTGTAAATTCTAATACAACATCAACCCATGATGACTCTCTGCCTCTACCTGCATCCAACTGCTCATCTGTTGAAGACAATAAACATCTCATATGTACTACAGCAGCATGAACCTCTGCCACAAATAATTGTTTGTAGACAACTCCCAAAACAAAGAAAATAAAACCTTTGCTTTCAAGTGTTTCCAAATTAAAGAAACGTCTATATGAAAGTCTTACTTCTTTTCGCCTTTTGGGGCAGCTACAAGTAAAATTGACAGATAAGCCATATTTGTTTGAATTTATTCTTTCGCGACTACATATACAAGGGAGGTCAAACAAAGGTCGATCACAGAAAAGTAATTTGCACTCAATTATTTACACATTGCAAGTGCATATCGGTCTTTTCCAAGCAAAGCAACCTTACAAGGTAAGTTGTTAATATTTTCCAAATGTATATTAATTAGTTTGTTTAATACAGTATTCTGAGTTTATCATTCATAGAAAAGGATACTACTTCTGCATTACTTTTAATTTCTTCTTTGGTTAACTGTTCTGAATTTTGCATTATTATTTTGCAAAAGTTTTTACATCCTTTAATAACCATCCCAAAGTGGTCACATTAAGTAGTTCCGACTGTAATGAAAAAATATATGCCTGCGATAAACAAAAATATTAGTCCTGATTATATCATTTTTTATTATTAATTTTTTTTATTTCAGATATAATGTTTCTAAAACTTTCAAGATTTTGTCCAAATTTTGATCAAGTGTTAAAAAATCACCTCGGATCAATCATCTCGGATGAGTAATTCGTAAAAATTATGCAGCTCTTTCATTGATGTAATGTCGATAAAAGCAGGATTAATATATGCTACAGACTTAGATTGTGTTGATGGGTTCACCATGTTCAAACAGGAAAACAATGATAAATCACCATATGCAATTGTATTCATGGCACAAATCAAAAATTGGAAGCAGGTTATTTTAAAATCTTTTTATAAATTTTTAATCTATATGTACGTAGAAATATATACATAGGAATATATACAAAATATATTGTAATTGTCAAATAATGCATATATTACCGTTCTTTTGATAATTTTTTACTCTTAAATCTGTAACTTAAGCAATAAATTATATATATATATATATATATATATATATATATATATATATATATTTTAATTTCAGGTATTAGGTTATTATTTCACCTCCCCTACAGACAATTTCAGTTTAAGCCAGAAGTTGTAACAGAGTTTGGTAATAGAAGCAATCTACATTTTACATTCTTGTCACTTAAAGGTCTGTATTGTATACTACCAAGATTAGCAGAGTTTTATGATTTATAATAACTATTTTAATGAACCATTACACTATTGTGCAGTCTTTAACTACTTTATAAAGATTTTATTACATATTTTGTTTTATTTTTTCTTCCCCCTGCTTTATAATACGTGTATTCATATTAAATTTTCAGGTCCAAGAGACAAAGGGCTTTTCAAAAACGTGAATGTGACAACAGAAAATCCTAGCTTTATACGCAAAAATAAGAAAATTTATGCAATGTAAGATTCCCATCACCTTCTAAAATCTGTCAAGAAATGGCCTGATGAATCACAGTAATTATTATAAAGACACGTCTATTGGAAATGGTTCAGAAATTGATATTTCTTATATAGCTTTTGCAAATTGGAAACATATTGTGGAACTTTATCAGATAGATTCAAAAGAAGTAAGAAAAAAATCATTTTTAAAAACACATTTTATTAATGTACTTAAAAAACAAAGTTTTTTTTCTCTTGTAGCTTTTATTGTGTCTTTAATTTTTACAATTTTTACAATTTTAACAATTTATAATATTTATAGTAACCAAAACTTAAAGTTGTGTATTATCATCCGTATTAAATATTAAATCTTTTTATAATAAACATTACATTTTGTATTGATCCCTATATTTAATATTTTCTTATATATTAACTGTAATTTCTTTGTTTTAGGAATTCAATGCCTGCAGAAAGTTGACAAGAATCACATTGTAGTATCAGGATTTAAGAAGATGAATGTGAAACTTGCAGCTCAGGTAAAACTCATTTTTACTCGTTGAATACTTATTCTATTTACTGTAGTTTTATAATTTCAATTTTTAACTGAAGTATTCAAGCATATACTGATAAACCATTTCATTTTTGTTGTTTACTGTTTTAGGTACTAAGTCATACAGTTGCCTTAAGTCTATATGTCACCGTCCAGAAAATGGAAAGTAATGCAATTGATACAGCACTTCTCATAAAGAAAATGGATGTACTGTTTGACACTTTAAATTATAGTACTTTGAAACATTAAAAAAAGGAACTATGTGCAGTCACAAAATATAGATGCCACATAAAGATTCGGAAAGAAACTAAATCCTGGATTAAAACATGGAAAATACCCTCAAGTAAAGGAAAAAAATTGTTTCTACATGTAAAAATGGGTGGATTTTAACCATTAATGCATTCCTGGGAATTTCTGACGATTTACTTAAAAATAATAAATTCACACTAACTAATCGATTTAGCCAGATCTGGCAGAAAATACCTTTGCATCCCATAAAGCACAGAGGAAGATTTAGGAAGAACCCAAATATAAATGAATTTAGGCATACTATTCAACAGTTATTATAGCAAACTTTTTCAGACACTCGAGTGGAAAAAATTGCCAAGATGATGATGCAAATTCGCTTATAGATTTCAGTACATTTAATAAAAAAAAAGAGTTATTTGAAATTATTAATTCTGAAGAATGTTCAAAAGAAAGTGTTCTAGAAGATGTGGATACCTAAAACTTAACAACCATAAATAGTGTTGAAGAAAATTTGTTATGTTATGCTACTGGCTATTTTGTTAAAAAATATTTGTCATCTGATGATTGTTTGACATGTCAAAAATTATAAGTAGATAAAAACAAAAATTTTAGATAAACACACATTTTATTTTATTTTTTTACATTTGAAGTAATATGATTATGTTAAATATGGGTTAAACTGGCCAGTAAATGATGTATTTCAATATTTTGTAAAATTACATGAATGCTTTATGACTAACTTGCACTTATTTTATGAAAAAGAATGTATAAGTAAAAGATTTGCTGGTATTTTGTAGAAAATAAATATGGACTTTCTTGATAATCATGAAGAGCACAAAGAGAAAGTGCAAATATTTTTTATTTCTTCTTTTGTTAGGATGATGGTAAAACATAAAGTAAAAACGGCGAACAATGATTTGAAACCCAATTTTAATTATAAAAGAAAGGTGAAATATTTGTGACTTGTTTTTTGGAATGTTCCTTATTTGTAATATTTTATTATGTGTGTCCAATAAATTTTGTTTTATAGTATTTTAAGTCTGACATTTATTATAACATCTTGGTGCAAAGCTAAATAACATTTTTTCCCTATGGTTAAAAAAGATGATAATGAATTTTACAACTGAATTTTTCTTTACCATAATTACATTCCATTAATTTGTATATCTTTAAAAAATGCCTGAGAATTTAGGAAAAATGAATTTATTACTTCAATATAATCTGAACAGATGGTACAAAGTTAAATTAATCTCTCTAAAAGATAATTTCCTGGGGTTAATTTGTTAAAATTATATTTGGACAAAAAAATTTTTGAGAAAAGAATAAAAAGGAATTAATTTGAAAAATACTTTATGTTTTGAATTCTTTATCCTCGTATTTTAAAATATTCATATTCTACGAAAGGGATAATTATTTTCTGTTCATACGTAAAAAAATAGATATGATTTTATTCAAAATAAACTTAATACTTTTTAAATGAAATTTCTACTTGCTTAAAATTATTAATTCTCTACAAAAAATGAAGCTCAAAATAGTGGGGAAAGGATGCTGGATTGGAATTTTTTTTTTAAATAGTCATGGAATAGATTATTCACACTGATGAATGAGGAGCAAAACTAACTTGAGATTTAAGTATTTCGATATCTAAAAATAAAGAACAAAATCTACTCTAGTCTGTTAAAAAACGCTGAAAGGCACCTTATATTGATGACTAAATTACTTCTGCTCCTAAATTTCCTAATTGCCGAAACATGATAAAAATTTAGAAAGAATAAAGATAGCAATTGTAAAAAACTTTTTAGATCGTTGTCATGGCGACAAGCATCCTCTCCTGTCGTGATGACGTAACGATGACGTAATCCGATGAATTCAATTGCGGAAAGTTGATGGCTCTTGCTAAAAAAGTTTCCATTGATGTCTATGAGAATGAGACCTCTGTTTCTCCTTCTCTGTGTAAGAAACACTCGAGTTCTTTTTCTTCCGGTGGCGATGGACGAGTGAGGTCGTACGCGTTTTACGTGCTCTCTTTACTTAGCCTTTTTAGGCTTTAGCCATGTTTGGACGTCCCCATCTCAGGTGAAATCTGCTCCTAATTAAATCTTATCCCATTTCTGTAAATATTGAAATGTTTGTTTAATTATATGTAGTCTTAATAAATTAATTGTTTGCCTATTTCTGGTATTATGAGTCTCTTTTTTCAAAAAATTTCCACTTTACCACTAGATGCCTTCTTGCGTATATATTTTGTAGAATGGGGGTGTGCATTTCGTAGCTATTTGCTTTATATTTCAATTAGAATACTAATTATTTAAAAATTAAGTAGAATTATGCCCCTTTCTATCCATAATTTCCGAAAATATTACTGCATGAAACTCGGTTTTATAAAAATTTAAAATCTAAAAGAAATTGTCTCTTTAATGATGCCAATTCTATTTCTTTTTTTCTCATAATAAAGATGAATATATGTGCCTGAATATATATATGAATGCTATTCATACTTGAATGATTGACCTAGAACTGCCAACATGTCTTTTTTATGTATTTTCAAAGCTAGTAATGTGCACTTCTAAATAATTTGATATTATAATTAAAATGTTAGTAAATTAAAAAGTAAGTAATGTTTTAATAATTTATCATCTTAATTTATGTATATATTATTGTACAAAACATTTTGCACCATTATATAATATAAAAATATTATCTTTAATTTAGTTGTTAGGTATTTTTTTTTTTCTGAATTTTAACAATTTAAAATAATTTTGCATAAGTTTTGATTTTTGCATTGAAATGGTTAGTGTTTCCATTATTTCATCAAACTAATCGCATTAGTTTCTTCCGTCGCTGAAGGTGAAGGAACAAGGATTCGGTTTAATATTTATGTCTTCATGGAGGAATATGCAACAAAGCTATATCAAAGCAAAAGTCAGAAGACAGATGAATTAGACAGTTATGTTTTAATAGCACTGTGATGTTCTGAATTGTAACTCATTATGATGGGTTTTATTATATATAATGTTCACAGAGGACATAAGGTTATTAAAATAGGACGGTTTTTAATCAGTGATAATTTATTGCTTAAAAAATTTGTTGGCGGAAAAATGAGCAGGAATTTATTTGTAAGAGATTTAATTGAAATAAACGCAACCAATATATCGTTAAACTAATAAAAAACTATCGTCAATTAAAAATTAAGCAAAATTTTTGCGTTTTTCCGCTATAACTTCTGAAAATATTACAGCACAAAATTGATTTTTACATCATGTTGAAAATCAAAAAAAAAAAAAAAAAAATCTTTGCAATGATACTTACGTTTTAATCAACTAATTAAATTTCTTCTTTTAACGAATTTTTTAAAAAATCTATACTACTATTATAAATGTGAAAGTTTGGATGGATGGATGTTTGTTACTCAATCACGCCAGAATGGCGAAACGGAATTTGATGAAATTTGGCACAGAGATAAATTATAGTCTAGAATAGGACATAGACTGCTATTTATTCCACTTAATTCAGAGGTTAATTTTTTATTAATTAAAAACTAACTTTCCCGCTGAAATTTTTTTTTATTTCCCCACCGCCAAATGAGTAAGGCTTCAGTTTTTTTCCCACCCTAATGAGGTTAGGCTTAACATATATCCAACCGATTATTTCAAACGATTCTGTATATTTTTTTAGTGTTTGATGCATCTAAAATTAAACATTGTAAATTAATCGATTTGTTCACGATGAATCTGAGAAAATTTTGTTGAAAATTCTTGAGATATTACATAAATTAAGAAAGATAATCTGTAATGCCCATAAATGCTCAGCGACTCTGTTTTCAGTACTCATGTTAAAAAAAACGTTTTGTTTCAGTAAAAAATGTTCTTATATTAATTGCAGTTTAATCATGTTCACTTTAATTTAAAGCATGAATTCTACGGCAACTAACAGAAAATTAGAGAGATACATATGAAGTTATGACTGAAGCCTTTTATAATATTATGAGTGAATTATATGACTATCAAAATTTGAAGCTTTAAAATATTTTAATGAAAAAAAACTATTAAAATAGGAATTACATAAAATATTTAATTGTTAAAATTTTAACAAGCATTAAGATTAGTGAGCCGGCTGGTCGCCAAAAGCAGGTAGTCTTAAATAAAATAAAGAATTCGTTTAAACAATCTAGAAGTTAGATTGTAATTTCATAACTTTAATTCATAATTTCCTGTGGATTTAAAAAAATTAAATTCCATAAATTATGCTTTGAACTTTTGCACATTCGTATGGTTTCCGCAAATATTTATTTTTCTGCAAATAAATAAATTTGATTTTTCGTAAAAAAAGTAAATTAATTATAAAGGAATTAAAATAGCGATGTACTATATTTTTAAGCAATATTTACAATACGATTTCTGTTTCTTTTCTCCAACAAGTTGGTCAAATAATATGGGTATTCGTACTTCAAAATTTTCTTTCAAATTTAAATGGAACTTAAATGATTTAACATTTCTTATTGATCAGGATCTAAGGATTAAACAAACTTTTCATTGCGATTTTAACAGATGTGAGTTTAATGTATTAAAATACAGCTGCATCGCTCAAAAGTCTTATTGTAATATAAAAGGCAGAAAACTTCAGTAAATGAACAATTGCTTTACTCAAATTATTTTATTGCATTTTAGATATAAACAAACAAAAAAAACCCACCACAAGTCATTTTTTTTATCAAAAAGTATATGAAATTCTAAGATTATTGCGTTACATAAAATCAATTATGGTACTTTGTTTTCAAATGTTCAATACAATATTGAGATATATATATAGGGTAGTTATAATTAAAGTTTCACTTTGAAATGGTCATAAAAGGAAAACTAAAGGACCAAATATTATCAAACTTGGTAATAGTTTAAAGAAGGTCATGGGAATTTCTTTTCTGCCAAAAAAGTTCCAAAACTCACCAACAAGGGAAAAATGACGCTGTATGCAATATTGTTAAACAAAATAGGACATGAAGACATCGGTTTAAAATGTGTTTAATCGATTCTGAAACGTGTTACAAAGCATATTCACTGTGTGTTATCTCAAAAGCACTGTTTATGGTGATAATTTAAACAATTTGGCAGAACTGAAAGAAGCGATACACCTTTCCTCCTGATATGCTAAGAGTTACTGTTGAGAATGCAGTAATGCGCTTTAACTTGCTTGCAGAAAATGGTGGACACTACCTTGAACAATCTTTACGTTTCAGAAGCGATTAAACACATTTTAAAACGATGTCTTCATGTCCTACTTTGCTGATTACCCAATATTGCATACAGCTCCATTTCTTTCCAGGTGTTGAGTTTTTGAACTTTTTTTTTTGGTGGAAAAGAAATTCCCATGACCTCCTTTAGATTATTACCAAGTTTGATAACATTTGGTCCAGTAGTTTTTCTTTCACGACCATTTCAAAGCAATTATAACCACTCTGTATATCAGAGAAGCAATTATTGTTCAAAGAATTCTGCTTATTCAGAAATGTATCAGATTTATATTTCTAGTCCCCCCCCCCGTTTTTACTGGTCTTTTCTCAACCTTACAGAATTGCTTTGTTCCCATCTTTTTTTTTTTTTTTTTTTCCCTTGCATACGAATTCTATCTCTTTGCGAAAACCAAAAATTATGCAGAAAGCAATTTGCAATGAGAACTGAGGGTTCATGTTTGAAAACCTTCCTTTATCTACTTCTTTTAATTTAATTAGCAAAACAAAATGTAAGAATGAAAAATCCACTTATTTTCACTTCATTGCTGGTGGTTTAGAAATTAAAATATTTTTGCTCGTGAGGCTCTATTCCAATCCATTGGTTTAATATTATAGAAAGTTTATCAATTAAATTCCATTACATACGAGAGAAGAAACAAATTAAAATTAATTTCCAATTTTTATTTCACTAACAAAATTTAATAAAAAGGATTTTTAAATCTGTTTTTATTAAACTTTTTTTTCAAATCTGGGCTCAAGATGCTCATATTTATTTAATGGCTGGCTAGTTACATTAACGCCCCGTTTTAAAGGAACAGTAGGACTATTTTGAGACGGACCTCGTAATTTTGATCCTCGGCCAGATGACGAGGACGGCGCCTGAGCTGCCCTCCTTCTCCAGGCTTACATACCACACCACCGGGCGGGTGGATCCAATTGATTTAACGTGCTCCAGACCCGCTTACACGACAGTTCTTTGATAGAATCAGGTCTCTAACCTGAAACCCTCCGGTTCGGAAGCCGAGATCTTACCACCGTGACCCCACTAAGTGTCGGGATACGATGCATATTTGTGTCATAGACTCAGGGTGGTACTTGGAGAGGGAATAAATGCTTTACATAAAGAAATTGCTTTTCTTCTTATTAATAAAAAGTACTAAGCATATAATTAGAATTATATGCTTGTTAAAAAATAACAAATTTTAAGGAAAATAATAATTTTCTATCATAACAGAATTTTTAAAAAAATTAAATGAAAGGGGAAAAAAGTGAAAGAAAAATGAATTCGAAGAGCGGGCATAGAACCTGCGTCAACTTGTTGGAAGCTCGACACTCTGACCACAAGACAAAATAGGAATTGTCCAAAGACGCAGTTTAAAGCCACATGTCTAGTCTTTAGTGTATATTCTATAATGATGCGAGTCCCTGCATGAAAGCCATGTGTATATCAGAACGAATAAGTCTGCGCCTGTCCAGGCCCTCCGACCGAATTTAGAATTTTGTTTCATTCATTTCTGTATTTTGGGAAAAGTTTTAAATAGATTAAAATATTTTCAAATTCTTGAAAATTATCACAAATTGCAAAGAAAAACAATATTTTTTTCTAAATGTATAATTTAAAAAAAATTTAAAAAGATTTAAAAAAAAGTGAAAGAAAACCGAATTCGAAGAGCGGGCACCGAATCTGCGTCAACTTGTTGGAAGCTTGACACTCTGACCACAAGACAAAATACGAGTCGTCGAAAGACGCAATTTAAAACCATATGTCTTGTCTTTTGTGTATATTCTATAATAGTGCGAATCCCTTCATGAAAGCTATGTGTATATCAGAAAGAATAAGTCTGCGCATGTCCAGACTCTCCAACCGAATTTAGATTTTTGTTTCCTTAATATCTGTATTTTGGGAGGTGTTTTAAATAAAAGATAGTAAAAAATTATTTTATTCATAATGCTTAAAAACTTACATACGATCCATCATTCTTAGGTGAATTTACCAAAACGTCGTCGAAAGATTCAGTCGAATTCCGTTTTATGTACGATATTAATGTAGAATTATAAAATGTAAATAAATTATAAGGGGGAAATTAATAAAAGAATCGTGGATTTCCTTCAACCTAAAACCGCGAAGGAACAACTTATTGACATTGCCGAAACTTAAGCGGCCTGAGTCGACACCTCTGAAAGAAAAGAAGCGGTATCGGCTGATCACCAACCCTCCAGGTGGAGGAAAGGAAATGACAGAAACACAAAACATTCTTCTCTTGTGTCCTCAGGGACCCCTTAAGTTGAAGTCATAAAGAGAAAAGCAGAAATCTGTAAATGGATTTAAAAGTGAACGGACCGGTTATTCTTTAAATTTCCGTATCATTAAATCCCATATCACCGAAATGGGAGTATTCACAAGAAAGTGTGACATCACCGCTCCGCTTAATGATATTTGACTTTCCGATATTTGCACTTGACAATGCTCTATCCCATAAAGATCATTTCTAATTGCCTGTGACATGTCCTTCTAATGGTATTCATTCTGTTCATTTTGCAGGCGCCATCTATTGGCAGAATATAGATCTAAAATGAAAATTATAAAGAAATGACATTTTTTAAAATTCAGCTTTTTTAAAAAATGCTTTACTCTAATAAATAAATAGAATTGAAAAAAAATCAAAATTAGAAAGTAAGCTGAAATAGATAAATTCAGTCAATCACACGTTACTTAAATTAGCAAATAATTAATTACAATTAACAGATTTTATATTTCATTCTACTTAATTTTGTTTAATTAATAGTATGATTGAAATAACAGATATGTGGTACAAATATTTAAAAATAAGAATTGCAAAATTATTGTTATTTAAAAAATCGTAGATTATGCATCTCTATCCGTTGCCTTCTTCAGATGCCGAAGGCATCACATGCTCAAATTTTTTGTCTACACGACAGACCGGCGCAGCCGGTTTGCAAAATTTCTTTATTATAAAATTGTAAACGTAAGCAATGATAGTGATTCTAAATGTTAAAAAAAAAAAAAAAAGTCTTCTCAGATATAACAAAACTGACCAGTAAAGATCATAATTTTAATGCAGGAAGTGGTAACGGTAACTGTTTTGCAGAATTGTTTATTTTGTCCGCCATCTTCATTGGCGACTTGGCATCCTTGGCGTAGCAACGGGCGCACTAAAGTAAGATTTCACCCAGAAATTTAATTCAAAAACATTTGGTGAGTTCTTGTCTTAAAAAAATTGCAGTTTTGGTGCCATCCTCTGTTATGTATCTGTTTTTCTTATATGACCAGTTTGATATTTTGAAGGCATTAAGTCTTTGTGCAAATATTAATGTTTTTCAAAGACAAAGTTTTTTTCTTAACTTCTTAAGATTAGAGATGGAAGTTTTGATTATTGTTCTAGTAGCATCACATTACAGTAGCAAAAATTAATGCTACTGTACCAATGTCTTTCCATGTGTATACTTGATGCTGTCTCTCAAAGGGGGATTAGAATACTAATGGAGACTAATACTAATTAAGAAAGTTGCAAAGACTATTAGTTTCATTAGCCAATAAGAAATAATTCATCTTTTTATTTCTGCATATAAAAAATAAGACATTTAGGTAGGAAATTTCTCTACCAAAAAGTTTGTGTTTCTATTCCTCTTAAATGAATCATATTTAAAATGCTTAATGTTATTGTATTTTACTGTTATATCCAGTCAGATTTTACATATCTTTCCAAAATCTGTGGATATCAGTGCTTAAATAAAATTGTACAAAACTAAATTATTTTAAGCGAAATAAATTGCTGACAATGGGTACATGGCTGATATTTTTGAAATTATGATCCTTTAGCACACTGAGAAAAGGGGTCTGTATGAAAAAAGTCTAATTAAAGGTCCTTCAAAAGTTATTCTTTTAGCTTGAGACTGATGAAGATATATGTTAAAATTAGTTTTTATATGACAATTTTTTTTAGATTTTATAAAATAATGAAAAACTGATGTATTTTCATTGTTCCATTGAAAATAATAGCATAATATTTAATCTGTTTTTCTCATTTGCCCGTATTTTTTTATCAATTTTTTTTATCACAGATAAATCAAGTATTTTTCAAATTACTTTTTACAAAATGAATAAATAATATGTAAATAATTCTGGAATTCATTGAGAGCTGTTCCTTGAGAATATACTTTTAATGTTGTACTAGATGGGCAAAGTGTGTTATTTGTATATTGTTATGTCACTATATCAACAAACATTTGTAAATTTCTCTATCAAAAATTTACCAATTTTTTTTTTTTTTTTTTTGCAAAAGTGAGCAAAATTCTAATTTGCTGTAACAGAACTAATCATATAATGAAGTAATTAATTTTTGACAACTTTAATATTGAAATTCTTTTTAAAATATCTGATGGAAATAGCCAAGTTTCACATTGCGACTAGTAGAATTGGTTCATGATTGTGTAACTACATCCATTTGATACATTTTCATTATTCCTGTGTAAAGGATATTAAATTTCCTATCTCTTTCAACAGAAAGAAACAAAGTGATCAAAAAAAGATTGGTTTGTGTGGTTTTTAAAAAATTATTTACAAAATATTTTAAAAGGAACTGAAGATAATTTGATTTTGTCATTATAAATCTTCATTGTACTAGAATATTCTGTTGTTTTAAAAAATTGGTTATTATTTTTATCTTTTCTTGAAAAAATATTTTAAGAATAAGCCTTATTATTATATCATTATTCAGTATAAATGCATTGTCGAGATAAATTATTTTTCAACTACCAAGTAATGTTTTAAGTACTATTTCTGATTTTTCATAATTCAGTGTCTTTAATTACTTTTTGTTTAAGATTAATTTACATGATATGGCGATAAAACATTTTTTATTATTTTTGAAAATTTATAATCCGCCAATGGGCTGTAAAAGATATAACCAGATATTCATCTTTCTTCTAATTTTGATTTTAGTAGTTAAAGATGAATGACTTTTCTGCAATATGCCTTAAGCCTTTTGATACAAGAAAATAAAATTAATGTGACTTAATAGAAGTCAAGACTTGGGTAATTGTATTTGTACTCACTCTACAGTGCATTTTAAAAATATCAATGTCCAGTTACTTAACTTTCACTACATGCAATCATTTTTAGAACACAATTACCTAAAATTGTTGAACAGTTATTCTTGTGCTATTGGTTCCACTAACAGAGAAAAAAAAAAGCTGTCCTTAATTATCGAATAAGTAGTTTTTCAGATACAAATGTGATTTTTTGAAAGAATAAAGGAGTTTTAACTTATCAATATTCTTCTAGAATATTCATGGCTTCCTTTTTATTTATTCATATATAATCTCTTGCATTATAAATAATTTTTATATAAATTATATTAAAAGAATCAATTATTTATTAATAGTTTAGAACCATTGACACTAAAATGCTAATTCATGTGCTGAATGAATATGATTTCTTATTTTCAAAATCACTCATAAATATATTGTAAGCTCAGAAATTCAATGATATTTTTTTAACAAGAAGTTAAAAGAGCTCATCTGTGGGTTAAGCGACTTTGCTTTGAAACAGTATATATATATATTTTATTCTTGCCATCTTGGGTAAGAGGAAGTTAAAAGGAATGCTTAAATTTATCATATAATATATTTATATTGATCATATAATAGATATGTTATTTTTCAGAGTTGAAGATGAGCCCAGGAAAAGCCAAAAATTACACCCGACCAGTTATCAGCAATGCAAAGGAAAAGAAAAGATCTGTTAAAAGAGTCAAGAAGATGCAAAAATGTCTAAAAACTATTTGTGATCCATTATCTAATGAAATAATATTGAGTGATCAAATATTAAGTAGTGCAAAACAAAATACTCATATTTTACCTCCATTTGTCAGATTGAAGAGGTTGGATTTTGGCATAACTGATCCAAATTCTTTATATAAACTTTCAATTCCAGTGACTGAAAATGGAGAAATTATTAAATCCTCTCAAAAGAAAACAAAAATTAAAGAAAAAAATAAAATTTTAGAATCTGCATCTTCTCCTGTTAAAAACAGTTCGGAAGTATTAAATCAAATATGTGCTTCAACTTCTGCAATACTATCTTCATCTAAAAATGATATTAAATTGCTTAAAGAAAAAAAATTGTACCATTCAAATTCTGATACTGCATTGCCATTTTCTAGAAATACTATTCCTCATATTGTTAAAGAACTAAATGATACTTCTTCTAATCAAATTTGTATTAAAAATGATGAACTTTGCAATTCAATTTATAATCATGCTTCTTTAGATAATGACGATTGCCTTTGTAAGATAAATTCTAGTAGCTCATTAATGTGTGATATAAATGATATTATTAGTTTGAAAACTAAAAAATATATTTGCAATTGTGATACTTGTGTACCTGCTATATTAGATGCTTCGGTGATTGCTGATGCTTTCAAGTTTTACAAATGTCACAAAAAAATATCAAATTTATCTTCAGGTACTAATGATTTTTCCATTAACCAATTATCTCATTCAAATTATTTAAATTCTGAAGCAGATAATTCATGTAATGAATTAATAGGGGCTGATGATTCTTTTCCGATCACTGAAGGAGAAGTTCCTCAATCTTTAGCAGCTGTAACTTCCAATTCAGAATTGAGAGCTGTTATGGAACACATCACTGCAACATCAGATTGTGTAGAGTCTCGTAGTATTAGAGAAATTTCAGATTATACCCATTATGCTGGCTCAAATGCAATTTTAGAAAATCCTGGCTTTAATAGGATTTACATGCAAAGTATTCAAGAAGAGAAGCAAGAGAAAGTAGAAGTTTTATCAACAGTTAAAGATATTGACTTCTCAAATGGTGAGATAAATAACTTTCAGACTAATAATGATCTTGATATAAAGATTTGCAATGTTCGAAGTTATTCTTCAGAACAAGTTATTCAGTGTGTAATGGGAGGCAATGAACTGATAAATGAAATGTCCATAAATAATGAAACTGACAAATTTTCTTTTTTTTCTAATTATGAACAAGATTCAGCCATTGAATGTGAAGATTCAGCCGTTGAAAGGAGACAACCTGCTGAAAAAAGTAGTGTGACTATAGAAAAAGCAGATGTAGTTTCAGTTTCTGGATTAATACAAATAAACTCTAATCAACCTTCAAATATTCTGAACTGTGACATTTCTAAATCAAATTCTTTGACTATAAATGAAGAAAAAAGTACTGCTTCCTTAATGGAAAATTCTGATATATTAGACAAAGATGTTCAGTCTCCAAATAAAGGATCTTGTACAATTACAGCCCAGAACTCACTCTGCATAACATCTGATCATCGAATTCAAAGCAATTCAAAAGACCAAGCAATAAAAAATATTGCTTCTAAACATAAAAATGAAAAAAATGAACTTTCCCAGAATGATGTAGGAAACTCAACAAATGTAGGTTCTGAATTTGAGTGGGTTTCAAGTGCAAAACATGATGAACAAAATTCTAACTCAAGAGGCTTTCATAAAACTGACATTTTGTTTGATGAGTTGGATTATGAACCATCAGAAGTAGGTGAATTTGAAGTGAGTGAGAGTGAATCAAATAATGGTGAAATAGACACAAATGAAAATCATTTAGATATTAGAATATCAGCTACTGCAAAACAAACCATTAACGAAGTTAATAAAATTCAGCTCAACAATGATGATAGTATTTTTAGACATTCTTTTGCAGAGGAGCCTGAAAAAGATTCTCTCATGATAAGATCCGATGATGAAGAAGACAATCAGTTATTCAATAAAACTAAAATTTCATTCAATAATGATTCAGTGGAATCTATTCAACAAAATGGTATGTTTGTTAATCAAACTGCTAATTACTCACCTCTAAATGATAATGATAGGTGTGAGGACTTTCATTCTAGTTCACACATAAATTCTGGTCAAGCTAACTTTTCCAATTCTGCTGTTTCTGACTCTATAGATACTTTGCAAGAAAAAAATGCAGAAAATTCAAATACGGAATTTGATGCAATAAATGATCATAACGTCCAAGAAATAAATCTTAACAGAAGTATTAACTCTGAAGATGACTCTGAAAGTGATAGTGAACATTCATTTAAAAGGTATTATGTATTTAATATAATTTTTAATTTATAATTTCTATGTTTTTAGATTTTTCCTAATGTTCAGAACAAATTTCATTTTATAGTTTATGAGACTTTAGTTGCAAATGCTGATGAATTCATGTTGTTTTTTGAAAAAATATTTTTATTAATTCTTAAACTGATAAAATCAAAATCTTTGTTCATGCAATCAGATTGTAAAATCAAACTTTCAATATCATAATTTTATGATCCCAAGCAAAATTCAAAATTACCTTACTCCATATTTACTACTGGCATAATAAAATTTAATATTTCAATATTATTTTATTAGCTATGCCTTGAGATGGATTATGTCCTCTACTCTGTTAGTGCCATACATCCAATGAAAATTCTTCAGCTCAGAAATTACCACTGCTGCATACGATAATTATCAAAAGATTGATCTCTCCTTATAAAAATATTCATCAGAATATTTGCATATCTTCTTTCGAAGAGCGGTCTTTTATGAAAGAAAATACTTTGAATAAGCGAGATATATTTTTGTCTAAGCCACAAAAAGTGAAATCAAAACTCATAACTCCCCCCCGCCCTCCATCTTTTCTAGTTTAAAGGGCAAATTTTTACAGATCATATAGAATAGTCTGGCCTTCTTTTACAATTTAAACTATGGAATTTTTTTTATTTTTATATAATTTAAGGGTATAAAATAATATTCTTATACAGAACTGACTAAAGTTTGTTGAATTTTTAAATTTTTCACATGCTTTATTGTTCTTTTCTGTTTGGCTCTTTTTTTTTGTTGTTATTGTTTGTTTGTTTAAACTATTATCTTTTCTAATGTAGGAAAAATTCTAATAGCAATCAAGGAATTAATTCTGTGATGGAAGAGAATTCAGTGGATAAATTTAGTCAAGTCAAGGTATTTTTGAAATTGTTTTTATGATTAGAATTTGAACATGACAATATTTATTTTGATGATTAAATTCTCTTTGTAGAAGTAATTAACTGATAGTTTATATTGTGTAGTATTAGAAATGCTGTGACTTTTTTAAACTCATAGAAATTTCATAAGCATGTATTCCCCATGATAATACAGGATTTTAATATTTTCAAAGTATAAATATTAGTTAAATAATATAAAAAATTTTCTTTTATACAAATTAGTCAATCTGTTAGTCAGCCTTATAGTGAATTTGAAGCAAATTTATTTCAATTTTTTTTTTAATTTCTAATATTGAATTATGAATTAAAAATTAAGAGAAACTGGAGAAAAATTTCTATTTTCTAGTACAATTTTAAAATTCTGTTTTCAGAACTGTCTTTAATCATTTATTAATTTTTAGGTGGATTCTTCAATAAAAACATTGGAAGAAGTGTTACTTTCAATTGAGGAAAAGTGCAAAAATGGTAAAATAGATGATGCCTTGCAGATTGCAAATAATTACATTCCGATAAGCAATTATTCAGTGCAAAAGAATATATTTGTAGAATTATTCATAAATGTAATAGAATCATTCCGTGATTCAGATCCTCCACTGATGGAAGATTTTTGCTTAGATATTATGAAAGATACCATGGGAATATTTTATGAATTAAATTTATATGAAACTGAATTATGTTCAGACATTATCATTGAATGCTTAAGTATGAATCTTACCTTTCCATTTGGACAGCAACTTTTTGCCATTTGTCAGAAGAATAATATCATTATTGATCCAACAGCAGTAATGTTGTACATAAATTTCATTAAACCCTCAGAAATGTCTTTGATTGAAACAATCTCATTTTTAAATTTCATTTGGAAATGCAAAGTCTCTCCTCCCAAAACTATTCTAAAGGAAATGTGGAATCTTCTCTTTCAAGATAAAGAAGATACATCACCTTCTGTAATAACTGAAATTTGTACATTATTGTGCAATGTTGATTCTTCAGAAGTCGATAAAGAAGACCTAAAGAATTTCTTAAAATTGTGTATTGAGAAAAAATTTTGGTCACAAATCGTTCACCTAATTTCTGCCTGGGCAAAGAAAGGTTCCCTAATTGCTTGTTTGATTGAAACATTTACATCTCAACTTGAAGATATTGGGTTTTATTTTGAGGAACTGGCAAAAGAAATTTATGGTAAGATTATAAGCTATCCCTAAATTTCTTTAATAATGCATTCTACAAAGCAATATGCTATGTAAAACACGTGCTTAATTTGTTTGCATAAATCATAGAAGTGAAAAGATTTATGGTATGTGAAATAAATAGCAATAAATTTTTTAAATGATATAAGTTAATTCAGTTACTTATTGAAATAAATTTTATGTTAAAGTATTATAAATACCAAATGTGATAGTCCTGTAATACTTTTCAGATAAATGTTATTTTTTTACACTATACTTGAATAGTTTGATTATTTTACATGCTAATTTATCTTTTTTTCTTATCTAGAAACTAAATTAGTGGAATAATTTTTGTTTTATTGATTTGTTTTTCTATTAATTAATTTAAAAATTATTTTTGGAAGAAGTCAATCTTCCACATGGTGTCTAAATATTTTAACAAATTTATGTATTCTTTAAGCTTGATTTTATTTATTGTGGCAAAGAATAAGTTATGAAAACAAATAAATTTTTTTTAAAAAATGCAAAGCAAAGGTATAACATTAAAAATAACAAATTTTATATCCAATAGCAGTTTAAAGAGAAATGGGCAGAATGGAATATTTTTTATCTCTATAACGAAAATATTAAATATAGTTTTCTAAAAAATATTTTGTAACATTTTCAAATAATTTTTATGAAAGGGAACAATAAGTTTTAGATGCAGGAAGTGTATCCAGAATTATTGGTTTAGGATTTTTAAAATATAGATTTTTTTTGCGGCTCATTAGTCATTAATATTACCACAGATGTAATCTATAGAGTAATTTGACATTTTCATTTTTACTTTCTCTAAGAAAAAGTTTTGTGATCATCAACAAAAACCTACCCCAAAATTTTGTTGAAATTCCTTGTTTTACTGAGGGAAACTTTCATTTGATTTTGAAAAAAATTAATATTACATTTTGGAATCAGGTCTGTGAACATAATTTAAAAATGCAATAAGTTAGAAAGATGAAATTTGGTGTGCTATCTTTTCACTAAAATTGTATATTGGTATTTTTCTTTGGATCTTGCATATAAAAGAACTTGTGTTTTTATTGTTTGTTTGTGTGTGTGTATGTGAGAGAGAGAACAGGTAATTCAAAACTATAAGAATATTGATAGATGAAATTTAGGATATAGTTTTAATGCCAAATTGCAAAATAAATTTTTTCACCTAATTCATCAGCAGATTAATGGTTTATTTCTGTGTATGTTGATTTAAATAAGTTGCAACTTCAATTAATGAAATTTGGCAATATTTTGCAATTTAAAAGGATAATACCTATCATCTAGTCAGTCCATTTAAAGTTTTCCAAAATTTACATATATATATATTTATTTATTATATTTTAAAGTGCAAAGCATAACATTTTGCATTAATATACAAGACATCTGAAGTGAGGACACTGACTAATGTTTGATTTCATTAATCCAACAAACTGAAATTTGTTCAGGATATAAGAGTTTTCCAGTAATTTTATAATCTTAAAATTTCTTAAATTTGTTATGGTGGTATTTCAAAAATGCTTAATGTATTTTCTTTTATAGAATTATAAGCTTATACAGGATTAAATTTTAAAAATATTCAATCAAATCTAGCAGACATAGCTGAAAGCATTTGTTTAATCCAAAGAAATAAAAATTGCAAAATAAATCTAAACATTCTTAAATGTAATTGAAAATTTTTTTAAAAAACATCTTTACCAACAAAATTTATGTTGACTAATAAAATGCTTTATTCTGATTAAAAAAAAAAAAAGGTTTAAAAATTTTATTGTAATAGTCATTTGATAAGAGTTTTGTCCCATGTTTATAAACCTGCTTGTAAATGAAAAATTTTCTAAATTTTTGCATGCAATCTTCACAAAATTGTATTATTGTAGATATTTCAATAAAACAAAAAGAATTTCTCTTTTTTAATCATTACATTAACTGATGTACCATTCTGGATGAAATTACTTTCATTTTTTATATTAATTAAAATTTACTATTTAATAATAAATTTTCACCAAATCTTTGCTAAAACCTTCATAACGCTTCAGTATTTGTAAGAAAAACATGAAGTGCTCATAATTAATAGATATAAAATAACAAGGGTTACAGTTATCACATGAAATCAGACATTAAGGTTTAAGTAATATAAATGTCAGTTACACGAAAATGAAAATGTATTTAATATGAATGCTCAAAAGAATACAAATTTATATACAAATAAATACCTTTTTAAAAGCATATAAGGTGCATTTTTATATAAAAAAATTATGTACAAAAAAAACCCAAAATCCTATTAACTTCTGCAAATTTATGAATATGTGTTACACAGAGCAACTTTTAAATATTTTACTATCTCAACAACAAAAAATGAAAAACACTAAAAGTTTTTTCCCCCTTTAACTTACCTATAATATTAAAGAATGAGGCAGAACTTATGCAATCATTTTGAGTGTCAGTTTGAAGACAAATGAAGTGATTTGGAATATTTATATCATTTTTATTAAAATAAAATGTGGCTTAATGTGAATTTGTCTTTCCTTTTAAAAAATATAGTTTAATTAATAAAAATTAAATTTATTTATTATTTGTTATAAAACTTTCATTAAATCCTTTCTCATTTAGAGTATATGTTTACTGCTTCAGAACAGTTATGAATGAAATTTGAAAAAATCTATTCAGTAGTTTGGATTTCTTTAGCATATTACCTATTTATGAAATTTAATTTATATTTCTTAGAATATAAATAGAGATATATGATATCTAACTTTGATTAAACATTTTTGATTTTTTTTTTTTTTTTTTTTTTCAGATCAAAATGACAATGTACCGATTCAAATGCGCTATATCTTTGGACAAATGGGATTGTGCCTATTCATGGAAGCTTCATCCAAGAAACATTATGACAGTGCTTTTAAAATCTTGTTAGTGTTTCACCATTACAATATCAACTATCTAGATTTTCAAGCACCAATGTATGATGCAGTTTCATATATAAAATCTGTTCCTGACCCTACTATGATTTTTGTGTTCCCATTTTCAGTAGCATTTACTGCTTTGGATATCTGTCTGTATTTAGAAAGACCAAAAGATGCATATATGATCTTTAAGAGTAAGTTGAATTATTTCTGTTGAAAACTATCTGATGTATCTATCATTGCTTGGATTAAAACACATTAATGTCTAAAATTTTTAACATAAAAATTACTTTTATATGGAATATTATAATACTTATAATCTTTTTATTGGCTGGAATGTTTTTTAATTAAAATAAAAATAACATCTGAACCAGATTGTTATATAATGAAAGCCAGATTTCTCCTAAAATATTAATATTTGTTATATGAGTACTTAAAATTTTGTTCTCAGTTAGAGGCTGCAGTGAATGTTTTAAAGCAATTTATTAATTTTTCATTTATTTGATCTTGATATAAATAATTAATCATTTAAACTTTTTTAATGATTTGATTAATTATACTAATATGTTCTGGTTACAGTTCTTCAGTAATAATAACTATCGTTATGAATTGTATGTAAATAAAATTGTGCAATGTTATAGTGTATAAAACTAATTTTGAAAAATTTATTAAAATAAAAATTATTATCATTAAATATTTTTAAAAAGACAGAAATATCAAAAATAAAAGTAAAGTCTTGCTGTTGTCTAGCAACAAAATATTTATAAATTTCATTAAATCAAAGGCATCTGCATTTATTTATTAAATTTTGAAAAATCAATAAAAATTGAAAAATTTACATATTTATGAAATTGGTATAATTGAAAAGGTAAAATTTTATATTAAGATGGTATAAAAATATTTCTTATTAGATACTTTGCTGTGCAATTGCTCCAGAAAAGCAAAAAAAGTTTTAATGCATTTTTAATTAATTGAATGCCTGATTAACTTTCATATTTTACAAAATGGACAGCATTATTTCACTTGCCTTAAATAGTAATTATGCAAAGTTTGATTGATATTGGCCTATTTATTTAGGAAACAATGTAGAACAAACAAATATGTATAGCCACAATGATTTTTATTTATATCAAGATAATGAAACAAAGTTTAAACTGAGATAGTCATTGAGCATAAAAAGAAGCAAAGCAATTACTTAGATCAAAATGCCACCAATTATTCTAATAAGATGCAGGTTGAGTTGAAAATAAATTATAAATACTATAATTGAATTTATAATAAGATTAATAACATCAGTAAATTTTAACATGCATATCCTTTCTATCATACAGAATGTTAAAGCTATCTTTTTCCATGATGTATGTTTGCCTTGACTCCCACAATAGATGCTATTTGCTGTTCTTAAAACATGAAAGGTTGAATCATCTCAAAAAAGACAGAGGGAAAATAATATAGATCATTATTATTTTTATTCTGTTGAATAATTCTCAATTGGAAACAACATGTTTGAAATAATTTTGTTTCCATGCCACCTATACAGGGATTGAGATTTGCATTTATATTGCACTAAGCATATCACCTCTTGGAAAAACATCAACATTGCAAGCTTCTTTTAAACTTTTCATATTATTGCTGCATGGCATTGATATCTAGAGGATTGCATGCATATTGATACTACTCTTTAACATGGATGTTATGATGGAAATAGATAAGTTTGTGCTATGGAGCCACAAATCCCATCTTACTTTTATTCTTATTAATGGCATTGTCTTAACTTCTATCATAGAGAATGGCACCTTACAGCATTTAACAGAAATATTTACTAAACATATTATTTAAATACTAATTGTGCAAAATTCGAATTTAAAAAAATTAAAGCCATTTTATGCAAGTTAAAAATTTGCAAGGCTATCTTCAATAGCTATTTCATGCTAATGTTTATAAATAGATCTTAAAAACTTTTTATCTGACCTTTATAATTACACACTAGTTTATTGGTTATAAAAATAATCACTCTGTTATGAATTACAGTATCTAAGGAGTAGGTGGTGCTGTATTTATTCACTTTTATTTTTATATGTTTCATACTTTTTCTGATGCAATACTCATTTCTGTTAATATCTTGTGCAATACATATGCATAAGCATGTGTGCTTGAAAGCTCTTGAATTTTCCCTTAACTAGGAGTAACATGATACTCGGCTAGTTGCAAGGTGCAAGCTTTTTTATTTTTTTTATTTGGGTATTTCAGAGTTATAAGATTCCCCTCATGAAGCATTGAAATGAGGCATTAACCAAATGAATGTCAACTTATTTTTGTCTTCTTTGTATTGTGTGCTAGTTGGTTTTTAAACCCAAATTTTCTAAATTACTTTTTTTTAATTAAAATTTTACTATAAATGCAAATTGTGGCTATATTGGGAAATTCGGCTAATGGTTGATCATTATTAATTATTAATTCTCATGTTTTAAATATAGATTCTCTGTTATTAGGGAAGATATTTTTTTTGGTACTTGCATCCTATAGTGGCCCCCAATTTTTATTTCCAAATAGTTGTGTTATGTATAGTGGAGCTAGTCTTGGTGTAATCTAAAAACTTTCATGTAAACCAGAGGGCTGTTGTAAGAAACAAGTATTGATTTTTTAATTAGTTTTCTTGGAAGATTCTTGAGAATAGTCCTTTGTCTTGATTTGATTTTGGTAGATGTACTAACTTTTTATATTCCGATCTGTTTTAAAAATTCTTTTTGTTTGTAGGTATTGTGGGAGTTTTTATCTAGTTTGATGATTCTTCTCATGACTTCATAATATAAAAAGTTATGAGCAATTTTCCTTATTAATGTTATTTTTGTAAAATAGGCTAAAAATCCATGTTGTACATACTAAAATAAAAAGTGATTTTACTGCTTTATTATGCTTTTTGAAAATAAAAGTATCATTTCCTTGAATAATATTATTTGATGCTATGCTCTATTTTTCTCTTTTTGTTTTGTTTTGTTTTGTTTATTAATCATCTCTTTTAGGTTTATCTTTAACTCTACCCAATGAATTTGAGGAAAGTCTGAAATTAGAAATTTGCAGGCAAAGATTTCATTATCTTTTAAAGATAACACTGGCTTTACAATCCAAAGATCCTCTTGTCAGAGGAATAAGTGCACTCCGCTCCCTTTTATCAATGGCTCAGAAAGGTATATTTTTTATTTATCAATATAATTCCATCTTTTTATTTATTATTGTTTGTCATTTTTTATTGCATTCTTATGATATTCTTATTTATGCTTAAATTTGTTTCAGTTTTTTGAACATTAAATTAAGAATAAATGATAAGGTTTGATTAATATAGTTAGTAAAACACAGCTGCATGATTTCATACCAAAAAAAGATTTAGTTTTAACTTTAATTATTTAGGAAAATATTTATAAGTAAATTTCAAATTGGATGGAAGAAATTATTTTATGCCTTATACTTGCTGAAAAATCAAAATCAGACTTATTAGTAGTGAAATTTGTGCTTTTATATACAGCTTTACAAATGTTTAAATCATTTTTCAAACAAATCATTCATAAACAAATCATTTTTCAATAGGATATAAGTTGAAAAAATGAAAGGACTTCTATGAGGGGCTATTTTTTGATTAATCAAACAAAAGAAGCATTATCAGAGTTGCCATGCCATCTTGAAAACAGGGAATTCAAAAATTGTCTTGAAAAAATCAGGAAAATTTGAAAATTTTCATAAAAACATGGAAAATACAGAGAATTTTAAATTTCTTATTTATTATTTCCCATCTAAAAATTGCCGATCTTTAACGATTGCAAGAATACTATTAGCAAGAAACAATACTATTAGTGATTGTATAATGCGGAAACCCACCCCATTTCTCTCTCCCCCTTTCTTTTCTCTGTATAGATCATTCCAGTTTCGATTTACAAGATAGTTGGTCTTTCTCCATAAGATTCCTGAATTGCAGCTAATGACCATGTGCAAGACTTCTGTAACTGTGTGAAAGAATTGAATAGATTTCTCTGATGGGATTAGTTACGTTCAATCTGCGGTAACAGTGTAGTGATATTTATTCAACTTGAGTTTATTGTATGGTTTGTTTATTATTTGAGAAACTCTAAACTTATTCAAAGTAGATTAGAGGATTATTTTGTTAAAATAATGAGCTGCTCAAAATCCGTATTTAATACAAATTGGACGGATAAAAAAAAATTAATTCTGATTTTGTGGAATGGGTTTCAGAAGTTCCACAAAATCAATTTGTTGCACACTGCTTACTTTGTAAGAAGGTAATAAGCCTAAGTAATATGGGAACACAAGCTATTACTAGTCATGTCAAAAGAGGAAATTGATGTGTCATTGATGTTGGACATCAAGTTGGACCTATCAAGTTTAGTTAGTAAACGGAATACAAGAAAAGCTGACACTTGAAATCCTAAAACATCAAATTTAGTGTCTGAAAGTAAACTGATTTCGAGCTTTTTGGTTCACGAACAATAATTTAAAGTTGAATTATGAGTATTAAACCTTGTTGCTTCACATTTTCCTTTAATGGATTCAATAATATATCAAAAATTTTTTCACATATGTTCACTGAAAGTGAAGTAACTAAAAAATATACTTTAGGCTGTACAGAAATATGGATTAGGTCCATTAGCTCCATGAAACTGATGGCTGAAAAATCTGCAAAAATTGATGCCCAGTTACTTGAATTGGCAAAAATGGATAAATACAAGAATAATAATCTTGCTTTGTAATATTTTTTGTTAAGTAATCATTAAATGATTTGTATCATGATAACAAAAATGTTTTGTGTTTTATTTCACTCCAGAACTTAATTTTGTGTGACTTACAATTAAAGAGCATGAGAGGTAATATATCCTCTCCCCTTAATATATAAATTGTGTCTTGCTAAAATCTAGTTAATAAATAAAGGGAAATTGTTTATTTTTCTGTATGTAAATATAAACCTTCTTTAGATATGCTATTATTTTGAATTATGTCAAATGGTTTCTTCCTTTCCTTTCTTTTCCAACTCCTTAAAACCATATCCATTACAACTAGTGTGTGAGTGCTCTCCGGGCATTTCATCTTTTCTTGAATATACATATACATAGAAAATACAGATAAATTTTTTCCCCAGATTTGAATGGCAACTCTGATTATATAAAATGTACAACATATATTTAATGGAAAGTAAATTTAGAATAGCAGAACATAAAATTTGCATAAACAATATCTTTAAAATTTGTGTGTATCATGTAAGTTTGAAAATCCTATGAAAACTTTTTCAATTTTATTTTCTTATACTTGGGGTTAAGGTTGAAATAAACACTTGATTTTTTATTAGGTCCTTGAAAAATAAGTAATGTACATCCATTATTCTTCAGAGAAAAGAGAAATCCAGTTTGTGAATTAGTTTTACCTTGAGAATTTCAACCAAGAAAAAAAAGGCACTGATAGGATAATTCTGTCGATAACTCCTTTCTGTATAATTTAGGGAGAGCAAGAATCGGGCAGTATTACCCCACAACAGCACAAGTAATCTTCAATAGATCCTGTAGTCGAGGAATATTACACTTATGATATTTATTATGCCTTCACAATGCTTATATCCAGAAATGAATTTGTCTTTGAAGTATGGGAGAGAGGTATTATTAATATAGCTCATGCAAGGAAATTTCAAATTTATTCTTTAAAAAAAGATGTTCCTCCAACAACAAGATTGCCAAAATTTTCTCCAGTGGGTCAGTAAAATGCTTTTATTTAATTTCATTTAGGATTGTGCCATACATTAAAAATGTTTTATTTAAATGCCTGGTTGATCTTAATGTATATAATCTGTTTAACAAAGCATGCAGTAAATGTTTGCAAATGAAGCAAAACTTTCATAATTCTACAGGAAAATTGAATTTGAGAAATGCTTTGTTTATCTCAATAGATGATTCATCAGTAACTTTAAAGTTCTGTTTATTTATTGAATAACAAAATGCAAAAAAAATTGTCAACATTTTAAAGAAATATGGATAGTTGTAACCTGCATTTTATCAATAGTTCATTTAGATATGGCAAAATAATATCCATTTGGAAAACTTCTTTTGTCCATTAACTCTTCTGTTCATTAAACTTAATAATATCCATTAAACTTCTTTTTGTCTAATGTGTATTATTTATCCAAAAATTTGCCAGTTAGTAAAGTACTTAAAATTTTGAGCAAGTGGCAAAATTTTGTTGCCACTTGCTGAAATTCTGCAAAATTCTGTTGGAGCTGTTGCTGAACTAGCAATCAAGAATATAGGTGTTACATGTCAAGGCTGTTGAAAAGAGCTGGTGTTCTATGACAAAATTAAATTGGACAGCTTTTTTGCAAACTACCTTTTGCAACCAGTTTGTTTGCAGGGAATGCTGGTTACATTTTATTTCAGTTAAATCACTTGGAAATAATATTTCCATCAAATTATCAGACTTCAATGTTGATTTAATAGCCATTAATAAACATTTGGCTTTATATTAATTGAAAATATGCGGCCAAATATAGAATCCCAAATCACAAAAGAAATATATGAAGTGAAAAAAGAAAGAAAAGAAAACAAACAAAAAAGTTCATGCAATAAATATATTGAAAGCATGGGTGACCAAAGATTACAGTCTTAAACTGGTGAAAATATGAAAAAGAAGCACCTCAGAAATGAACTAAAGGACTTAAAAATAAAAAAGAGGAAAATTGAAGTGAAGGTCTGCTGGAAAAGACAACAAATAAAATTAAAAAGTCAGAGAAGACGAGGTTTTCAATATGTAGCAAATATTGGAATTGAAACTTTCACAGAGTAACATAAAATGTGAATTATAATATTTTAATTGCATGCTGATTATCAATACATTAGCTTAACTGTAAATATAGGATTGTTGATTTGTATCTGTTCGTTATATTTTTTTTAATTGCCTAGCAACGGCCAAAAATAATGTTAGGAACTCTTGTGTATAAATTTTTTTTAATTAATCTTATTTCAACTGAAGTATGAATGTATTTGTGAAACGAACCTCCATTAATAGTTTATATAAAATTAGCATCTAATAGTAGTAACATTCAAGATATATGCAATATGATTTCTAATGTCAATTCGAACTGTAAGTTTTGATTTATTCTCTACAAGTTGAGCATAACATTTCATAGTAATCTTTATTTGGAACATTTTGAAGTGAGAAATTAATG
This sequence comes from Argiope bruennichi, assembly GCF_947563725.1. Lineage (NCBI taxonomy): Eukaryota > Metazoa > Arthropoda > Arachnida > Araneae > Araneidae > Argiope > Argiope bruennichi. The sequence goes on from NC_079159.1 coordinate 102,404,248, forward strand.
GACATTTGAATGTTGATAGTATTTTTTATTTTTATTTATTTATTTATTTTTACTAAAATGTGGGGTTTTGTTGTTTTTAATTTTCTAAAAAATGATCTTTGAAAGTTCTTGACTTTTTCCCTTCATTAAGCATAGAAAACTTGATGCAGCATAACATATACAATAGTAAGTAATATACAGTTAACAATGAAGTTTGGGAATTTTTAAAAGTGTACAAAGGACTTGCCATGAAAAGTGATACAGCATCACATGTTGTAATTCATGCAAATGGGTTGTTGTGCTGTTGTAAATATGTACCTCATTAAACCTGTGTTGTGCTATTCATTTGATATAATCTTTTATTTTCCTTAATCATTGATTAAGAACAGCCTTCCAATCCTCTGTTTTGTTGCAAAAATGATTTGCTTTTTATATGTCAGATTTACTCTTAAAGTTTATAAATAATCTTTCAGATTGTCTTTTAAATTATTTTCTTGTTATAAAAAATATTTACTTTTTAATTGTAGTATTCTGCGCATAAGATCTTGACTTTAGATTTGTATGATTGCAAATGTGAGATGAGTCTAAACATCCATGATGAATATGAATAAGGATTTAGTACATGCTAGATCTGGTCTTATATTAATTCAACAAAGCAAGAAGAGTTACAAAATCTTTTTTGAAAGTACTAACTGATATGTTAATTAAGTTAAATAATTTACATGCCTTAATTTTGTTTACATGTGGATAAAAAAATTCCATCTATTAATTAGTGTCAAATATTCATAAATATAAATTTTTGTTGTACATATTAAAGACTACAACAATAGTTTATTTCTAAATGTAATTGTCTTTCAAATGTAAGCTGCAGCCAATATTTTACAGTGTTTGTTATTCTTTTTTCAAAATAAATAATTAAATTTGGCAACTGGATATGAAAGCATTCTTTAAGAATAAAATGAAAAGGGACTGCACAAATCTCCATTTCAAAATCTCCTAAAGAGGTAACAGTTAATTGTTATCACATTTGTGGTACAGAGAGAATAGTTAAAAATATATTTGCACTGTTTCTGTGGTATGTCTTATGGTGTCTGGATTAATATTTTTGGGATTATAAAAGCATATTATAATTTACATACCCTGAAGCTTTTTTTAGATTCTCTCACAACTTGTGATAAATTCCAACAACCAAAAATGAAAAAAAAAAGAAAAAAAACATGAAAATTTTTTATAGGAACTATGAAAAATTATTTTATTGGAGCTAATATCTGTTTGGATTCTGGGAAAATTTGATACAATATTATTGATATACTAAATGCAATAGAGTATTGACTTTGGGTACTCTGTAAAAGGGTACAGAAAGAGCTAGTAACAGGTTCATAATGCAATGTAGCCATAGATAAGTCAGTTGAGGATAGTACTTTGAGTCGGAGTAATGCTCAGTTACTATTACAATATATGCTAAAAATGACATTTTTGGATTAAAAGTATCAGATTTGGTTTTGCGGTGTTACCAGCTGCCTCGTCCTTCTAAAAACAAATCAGTACTCATTTCATTTATCTTCTATATGTTCTTTTATAGAAAACTGTTGCTATTACATAGTGTTGAAATGTTAATTATCTTGTGTGTTGTGTGAATCATTTAATCCTTATTGAAGTACATTGTTACTGTTTCCACACAACATTTATTTTTATGCTCAAAAACTAAGATCAAGTTAATCTTAAGGAAAGTGAATTAGATGAATCTCAATAGATCTTGTATCATATTTAGATGTTGCTAATGTACTTGGAACTAACACTAATCCATGTAGAACAAAGTACTGCTGCTGCATTAACCAATATGATATTTATGCAACACTGGTGAACATTATATTGAAAAAAAATTAATTCCTTATGTTAAAAGAAAATGAAATAATGACAAAAGAAGTGATAATGTTTGAATTAGCTCCCATTAATTAAAATGCTGTATTCATTTTTAAATAACAATTCAAATGTTTCTTTAAATTAGGAATAAACTTTAACTTTGTTTTTGATTCATAACTGTTATTTTTTAATTCACTTTTTAAGAAAAGTTCTTTCAATTTATTTGAAAAAAGATGTTTTAGGTTGTCCAGAATTTTGAATTCTTTAGAACTGAATTACCAAGACTCCATTATTGTACAATTACTGCACATTTCTCAAATTTTTGTATGTTTGTTTCTTCATCCCTTTTTTAGAGAGTAATAGATAATTTTTGACAATTAATGGTATTGATTCCAACTATAAATGCCTAATAAGCACCTGATGTTACACCTTATTTCTCACATATTATCAGAGTTTAATTTCTGAGTTTTTGCACAAAAATTCTCAAAATATATGTCAATCAAGAAATGCATAATTTGCTATTAAAGCACTTTAATTTGTTTATTGAGATTACATTTCAATGATTTTTTTTTCCTTGTGACACACACACACAAAACCCACTATAATATTAATTATTATTTGCAATATCTTTAACATGTTATGCTTCAGGAAATATAATAAAAATTATTTTAAAATGATAATGTTTTTTCAGGTTGTCCTTTTTCTGTAAATTATTTCGTAAAAATTACTCATTTAAGAACTAAAAATGTGCAGCATCTTGTGCTATAATGAGTTTTTATATGATAGATGATTGGGCAGATAATTCTTTCTGTAAATTATTTGTTTAAAAATCAGAATGTAACAAATTGATTCAATTAAATCTAAAATATTATTATACTTAGATGCTCCCAAGTAGAAAATCAAAATTGTTTTTAATTTTCTCATATATCCAAGGTAGAGAAACCCGACTAGATCAAATTGGATATTCAGGTAACTTTTTCATATATAAAGTATAGAAACTTTTATGATTTTTGAAAAAGATTCAAGCTCAAGATTTTATTAAAAGTCCATATTTCAGATCTCCCCGAGTCTACAAAATCTAATTTTGGATCATAGCTCTTTATGAGAGAATACCTCAAAAATAGAGTCAGTGAGACAGCTTGATAGACAAAATTTGGTACATGAAAACTGTAGATGTCTTTCAAATTTTGTATGAAATCAGTGTATTAGAAATCTGTCTTTAAATGTACTATCATGATATTCCAAAAATTCATTGAGCTAAATATTTAAAATCTAACAAAGAGTTTATCACCAAAATTGTAGTTCTGGATCAAATTTTGAACTAGACTTATCCTGTCTCTCTTTTAGTATGTTTGTGAAGATGATAAACTCAGAAATGTAACAAACTAGAATAATTAATTTAATTAAATGGTTTTTACATCACAGTTCTCAATTTTTGTCAAATTTTCCACCCATTCAAGGAAAGAAGAACGAATATGAATCTAAAATTGAATCCTCTTAATTGAATTATGGAATTAAGAAGAACAATTCTTAGACTGTGGACATATATGAGAAAGTTTGGGAGAAGGAATTTTCATTTTAATAATAAAATAAAATTCTTTGTATGCATTTATTTTTAGCAAAAAGGGGGTAAGAGTACAATTTCAAAATACAGATTACATTTTAAAATATTTTATGAAATTTGAATGAATGATTAAAATAAATATTTAAATTTTCAAAATCTTTAACTATTTTAAAAGATGATAGTGGATATTACCCATCTTTGAACATGAAACAACATTCTTTTTTATGTAATTTTCAATGTTAAGTATTTTTAATATTTTATTTATTAAGTTTATTTCTTTAGTTAACAGGAAATTTATGGCATTTTTCACTAAAGAAGTTAATTTTATTTTCTAGATTTTATTTTAGAGCAACTGAATGACTATTCTAAAGGTAAATATGAATTCTTTTATTCCTTTTTACATCCAATGATGTCTCTTAAATTTTCCCTTTCAGATTGTATAATTGCAACCCAACGCGGCTCTTTGGATCAGGCACAAATACGGAGTGAGGCCTTCTCATTTGAGAATAAAGTGAATAAATAAATAAAATCTAAATTTTATTACAAGAAAATGTATATATGACTCATTCTTTGCTAAATAATAGCATTTAAAGCATATTAATATAAAAAAATTAATTTAACTCAAGAAGAAAAGCAGTCTAAAGGACATTCATACTTAATTCTTTAACATTAGGCAAAAGTGCTTGATGTATGCGTATATTATAGCAAGCTACAAAATGTTATAAAGATGCCAAGTGAAGATTTGAAAAACTGTTGGGTATGTTACTGTTACTGTAATAAAGATAATAATAAAAATTAAGGAAATTATATTTGAAATTAAAGAAAGGTATAATTTACAATGAAAAATTTTTTAAAGGAAGAAGTTAAATTGAGAAACTTTTTATATAAAAGGTAGCTTGAAAAATTCTTGAAGGAAAGGTATAATTTGGGACTCTTAGATTTTGACAAAAGGTTGTTTTTGAGGCTTTAAATAGTTTGAGTGTTCCTTCTGCTATTTACATTTGTGTGAACATTATCTAATAGGCAATCCTTTAGTTACATTTTAAAATATTCATGAAAGGTTCATAGGTAGAGGCAGGAGTATTGTTGTTTGTAAGTTTGTTTTGTTTCTAAGTGTTTGATTTGTTTTTTAACTGAATTTATTTCATTGCATATTTTATTAACTCTTATTAGATTATTTTAGATTGGGTTTGCATAATTTTTTCATTCTTTTGCAAATGATTTAATAGCAGGAGGTTACTGACTGATTTGAAAGCAAACTGTTCATTGTGTTAACAAAAAAGAGATTAACTTCTTTTTACCATCATATACCGTAGAATTTATGCATAAAGATAATGAATTATTAATTTAAGATTAAAAAGTAGAAATAATTAAATTTAAAAAAATTATCCAATTTATTCTCCAACCATTTGAACAAACAATTATTTAAAGTTTACCTACCTAATTTTAAAGTTATATTTCTGTTTGTAAATATATAAGCATATTTATGTTGCATTTAAAGTTTTCTTTTAAATTTCCATTTGCCTTTCAACTATGAAAAATATAAAAAGAATTTAATAATCTGTAATCTGTCAAGCAAATATGCAAACTAATTTTCTTAAGATTATATCTTTTATTTATTGACAAATTTGTTGAAATAGAGCAACTCTTTTAGATCCTTTGCAAAGTCAGAAACTGTCAAAATCTTGAAGCAATGGCTTAAAAAAAAATCATGTTGTTGTTCTGTGGAAAAGCTGCAGATTATTAAGAAATATGTCAAGAAAAAAATTAATAAAATTTACTGATATCATTTGCTCCTGCATACAGTTTGAAAGTTTTTTAAGGAAGGACTGGTTTTAAGTAATTTTAAAAATTTCTCTCCCAATCTGTTTTATTGTAACAATACCTGTTAAATGATAAACTTCTTTAAAGTAATAAAGTTTATTTTTAAAAATCGGCTTTTAACCTTACTTACTCATACTTTGTAAAGTTAAAAAGAAAAAATGCATAAAATCACTTCAGAATGCAATTTTTATTTTTCGACTTCATCACCATAATTTTCACATCCATCAATTACAACAATAGATGTATACATAGAATAAAAAAAGGTTACTTAAAAAAATAAAATATTAAACATAAAAAGAAACTTCTATATATTTTCTTTGTTTGTGGCAACAAAAATTGCAAAACTAAGCTTCTAAACTAGAATATCATTTGTTAACAAAACAGGAGTTGCCTAGAATACAAAAATTAAAAGACCCTTACAAAACATCTTGGCTATTAAAACATCTTTATGTGAAATTTAAATATTCGGAAATCTTACATTAGTGCCAAAAGTTCTGGCTCCAATTCAGTCTTTACATTAGATCACCCCCCTTCCTCCCACTAGTCACTAGAATTTGGCTACAGTGATATCCCCCCCCCCCTCTCCAGAAATGCAGGGATGACAATGTGGACTTAACAAAACCAGAAATGATGAAGCAGCTGAAAAGACTTTTTGGGGACTTTCTGGAGTGTTTTAAAGAATGGAAGTGTAGATGGATCAGGAGGCACTTCAATTCAGAAGTATTTGAAAGAGAAAAGTTGATGTTATCCTTAATTGCATGGAGGAAAGTTTAATTACTTCTGTCTGCATATTACAAATTTTTAGTGTTTCTTCACAGCACATTTAGTTCTATGGTAAGGAAGACAATTTCACTGATAGCTCTAGTGATTCGAAATGGTTGCCAAGTCAATCTCACCTGGCTCTGGTGACCATTTAGCAACAATATCAAAGTTAAAAGTTATGATAATTTCTCTAAAAACTTTGGCAATTGTGCCATGTCTCTTAAACTATTAAAAAGAGAGAGAGAGTTGAAGAGTCATTTGTATGGTGAGAGAGCAGTTGGTTTGAGCACAAGCAAATGATTGAGTGAATTATCACAGAGTGCCTTATGCTAATTTTACGATTGTTTATTACTAATTTGCTTTATTGTATACATTTTGCCTCTATTTAACTGCTGTGAGTTCGAACTTGTGTATGGAATAAAACATCTTTACCTATTTTTGAGCTTGTTAGAATTTTCACCATACAAGCCACATAATTCTCTGTAATAATATTTCATGATCAGACTGTATACATTTGCAACTATTAAAAAACAATAATTTTTTTTTTTTAAATGAGTGCTTTGCTTTTAGGCAAAGGGGAACTTTATACTGATTTTGAGGATATGTCTTTAAATAAAATTATTTTTTGTTCAACTTATAATTTTTTGAAGATCAAAATGTCTTAATTCCTTTTTCTTTATTTTAGATATCCAAGCTATTTATAATAAATATATGGTATGCATTTTAAATACAGAAGATGAAAACTTAATAAAGGAATTTTATTCCTATACGTGCGGTCCTCAAAAGGAGCTTTTTACTTTGGATTGTCAAGTATTACGAGGGCTTACTGTATTCTTTGTGAAGCATGGCATGCTAGAAGAAGCCAATAAATTATTCCTTTGGGGATATTCAAAGGATGTATATGAATTTGAAAAGGTAAACATTATGTATATCTATTGTACCAATATTAAGTTTTATTTTTATATGTTAAGTTTTTTTTTTTTTTCCCCTCATATATGAAATATATGAAACTCATTTCTAATATATGTAATGTAATTTTTTTTTCTAGCAATAGCTACATGGTTAAGACACAAAATTGATGAAAATGTTAATGAAACTATGTGAAAATGTTGCTAACTTGGCAATAAGACAGTATCATGTTCTTATATCAAACCCAGATTTTTATTTTAACTCATTTACAAGTGTCTCATTTGTGATGATTTAGCTGTGAGTTAGACATGTTTTTCGAAAGCAGTGCAAAGTTTATTATTTTGTGTTTATAAAGAATTAGAAACTTAACTTTAAATAACTCTGAGATTTTCCATCTATGGGAATGTGAATGAGCAATAAAACCTAAGTTATAAATCATTACCTATTTCTCATTTTCATGACATTTTTATTTTTTTTATTCCAGTGTTTTAAACAAGAATATAATAAAAAAAAGTAAAGAAGGCATATTTTTTTCTATGTAATTATTGCTTAAGATTTTATGCATCTAAGTTATTGTATACTGTATGTGGTGCAAAGAACAGATATTATTTTTGTGGATAGTACAAATATAATAAGACCAGAAAACATATAATTATCTATTAATTATAAAGGCAAATTTGCTTCAGAATTTCGATAATTTAAATTTTTTTCCGTTATTTTTATTTAGTATTTTAATTCTTTACTTACCTTCCCTATCCCTTATGGTTTTCAACTCCCCCCCCCCCATACACATAAAAACTAATGCCAAACTGTTCAGAGTATTTCGGCATCATTTAATTTATATCTTCACCATTGGTTTTCTTTATTTAAACACATATTTAATCGCATGATTTTCTATAGAAGAAATATTTTGTTTATTATCTAACTAATTTATGTGAAAAATTTTTGAAAAAAAAAAAAGTCAGCAATTAGAATATGAATTCGATGAATGGTCTTGATCTATTAAAAAAGTTCAAGTACACAATAGGCAGAACAGCTGTAAGGTTTTCAAAATAATCAAGTTGTAATGTCTATCACAATTTGATACTTAAAATTGCTTTGTTGGAAGTATCGTGTATAAGAAATTTAATTGAATTAAGCATAACAAATGTTCTTGTGCAATTAGTTGCTTGCTAAATTCAACAAATATTAATAAAAGCGAATGTGTATGTTTCTGTTGGCGCTATACAAACTAAATTGTGGCATTAAGAGCTACAAAACTTAGTATATATGGGAAAATGTATATCAGAGCAATTTTTTTTAAATGTTGGCATATTTCCACGGAGATTTCAGAAAATTGCCTTTCTATTAATACTAGTTTGACATTAATGGACTTTTTTCTAGTTTAATAAATTTTATTTTTGAATTATTATTTGCAGTGATGCTTTTCATTGTAACAAAATTCAAAACAATGTCATAACTTAGTCAAGTCATTCAATGACATATTTTTTAAGTGTCCAGGTCATGATAAAAAAAAAATGAATTCTTAAAAATATAACACTCACTTTTTTTAGTATATATTTCCAGTAATAAGCCACTCAAACTATTCAATTTTTTTTTTCATATTTTAATATTTATTTCTCATTTATTCATTAGGTTTATCACTGCCTTTTGAAAATGCGTTTTTCAGTTCAAACTTATTGAATTTTTAGATTTTATATAATTAATAAAGTTCTTATTATAATTACTAGAATATTTTATCTCTCTGTGTGATTTTCTTTCATATGAGGAACTTAATCATTGAAGAATACTAGTATAAAATATGTACATATATTTTGTCAAGCTGGTCCTACAGGTAATTTAAAATAGCATAAGATTATTTACATTGGGATAATTTTTTCTTTGCTTTCTTTAGCCAACAGTAATGATACCTCCTTGGCAAATGATGGTTAACTGTAACTGGACCTCAGAGGAAATAAAGCTCACCTTTCTGAGATTTGCAGATACTCTCACGCCATATCTTAGGTCAAAGAAAAGGATAGATGATTTTGATAAATGGTTTTCTGTGGAAATATTAATAAAAGTAAGAAGTACTTAATATTTTTGAAGGTACAGTCACTTCGTAGATTCTCAGTAATTATTATTAGATTAGTTAGATTGTATTACTGTGTATAAATTATAGAAAGATTATTTGGTTTTGTAAGACCTAAAGTGGGAAAGCATTTTGATAAGTTATGAGAAGATACAATTTAATTTTGCATATAACATTTAAATCCATAATTAATCTAACACTATTTTCATTTTAATGCTTTAATAAAGGAATGGAACAAACAGTATGTGTAAGGTGAAAATTTTGAAATTGTATATACAAAAGTTTGAAAATTAGTTATAAAAGTTACTAAAATAGGGCACTATATGCATTGCAAATTCCTTAAAATAGTACAGCAATGTCCTGAGCAATAAGTTCTTTCTGAAATTTGTAAAAAGAAGTTAGCGTACCAACTCAAGAGCTTACAAAATCATGTATTCCATTGTACAATGCACATTTCTGGTATTGGAATATCACAGGTTAGAGTACAGTCCTACAGTAACAAGGTGCAGTTTCCAAACAGTATATAATGTTCTAGAAAGCCCTGATGCAAAACCTATTCACAAGCTTTTCGTCAAATTCCAAAGAACAGGCAGCATAACTGATGATGTAGTGAAGAATGTTGGCCACAAGCAAATGATAATTACCCATACATACGTTGCCACAGTTTCTGGAATGATTCAAGAACATCTGAGGAAATCCATTCGAAGAATTGCAGCAGAATCTGATTTAAAGCATTCCAACATGTTTCTATTCAAAATGCAAAAACTCACCAACCAATACCTGTTCAAGCTGAAGAACAGGACTTGGCGAAGAAAGGGAGGAATTTGCAAGCACAGTGTTCACAGCAATTGATCAGAATGGATTTGATGTTAGCTGCATCTGATTTCCAAATGAAGCACATTTTTTCCTAAATGGTTTTGTGAATAAACAAATTTTGCGGCTTGGGGGAACCGAAAACCCTAATTTGCTTGAGGTGAAACTAGTACTTTCTCCAAAGAAACTGTTTGGACTGCGGTATGCTATAGAGTATTATTGGGTCTTTTTCTATGTGTGACATGATCACTAGTAAGCATTACATTGAAACTTTGAACGATTTGTTTCCACACAGCTAGCATTAGAGGAGTGACCACACACTGAGTGGTCTTACTCGCCCGATCTCACCACATATGACTACTTTTTGTGAGATGCATTGAAAGATTCTGTCCCTCAGAACAGTCCCAAGACACTGAACGAGCTTGCAGAGTCGATATATGCAGTCTGTGTGTCAATTTCCACTTGAACACTTCAGGATGTGATGACATATTTCGTTATCCATTATCCAGGGGACACTTTGAACAAATTTTGATATGCTTTCAAAAACTTCTTGCAGGATTTTTCAAAAATGTTGATTTGCCAATTGTTTTCATTTAAAAAATTCTGTACAGTGCAATTTGTTTGCAACTTTTATAATATATTTCCAAACTTTTGTATAAAATTTTCACTTGCTTTCGCACTGAACATACCATTTGTTTCAGTCCTGTATCAATCATAAGTTTTGTGATTTTAAATTTTGAAATCAGGGTGTCCTTTGCTGGACACCCTATAAGAATGCTTATTAAAATTTCAGAAATTAGAAACAGGTCTAAAATGCTTCGCAATTGCAGAAAAGTTTTTTCGTGTTCAAAAGTGAAAAATAATTGCACATGGAAAATTAACTTTAATAAAAATGGTTTTTAAAATTTTTTTCTTGTTATGTATGGAAATAAACTTTACACATCATTTTTTTTATTGTTTAGCCATTATTATGTAAATCTTTATATTCCAGACTAATGATTGCAGAAAAAGTATTTGAAAAAAATATACTTTAAAAGTAGGTACATAATTAAAATTAATGAAAAATTAGCAATGTTTTTTTTATCAAAAACTCATCAATAATCTAATTATTGTTTTTGATTAACTAATTATTCAAAATTGATCTAATCCTTTAATTGTTTTGCTTTTTTTTTTTTTTTTCATTATTTAATTGAATTGCACTTCCCTTCTAGAAATGTGCTGTCTTTCTAATTCCTTTTTAAGAATTTTTAGTGCACCTGACATGTTTGTGGATTGTTACAATTTTATCAAATCATGACTTTGAATAACTTAATTTCAGCTTATAAATTTGAGAAACAATAAATTGTTACCAACATGATGCATGGACATGATGTTTAAAGAGTTAAGAAAAAGAGAAAAAATAATTATAATTAAAAATAGTTATTTGTTACAATTAATTATCTTTATTTTGTAGAATGTTACAAAAGTAGATTACGAAGTGGATTGTTTGAATGAATATTCTGAAAATCCTATCCAGAAAAGGATTTGCAATGCTTTGAAAAGCGTAGACTCAAACATTCGATGGAAAAGTGGAAGAGGTGGGATGTCTGTAGTATTGAATCCGGAAACTTTTTATAGCTTTTGGTTCTCGGTAAGTTTCTGTGTCTTTAAAGTCTTTCTGTAGATGTAATTATGACATTATATCCTAGGCTTAACTTATTGCAGTCTCAATTATTGTTATCAATCATTACATTTTTGGAAATTTTCTGCACTTTTTATATTTTTTAGTGACAGTACTTTGCTCTCATATTTTCAGTTAATAAATTAATTTAGTTAAATTATGTTTCAATAAGAGCTCTCTGCTTAGTAATAAATGTTAGAAAACTTTGGTTGCAAGATTTCATAACATTTATAATCATGTAATCACTAAAGGATAAAAAATTAAATGCATTAAAATTAAATAAATTCATTTTTAAACTGCTTCTATTAAATTTATCCTCTCTTAATATTTGAACTATGTGTGGTGGATGATATCCTCTGAAATGCCTATTTAAATGTTAAGATAAATTTAGCAAGCATTTATTCTTTCTTATTAGATTTATTTTTTAATTTTACATTCATTTGTAAGAATAAATTTTTTTAGACTGTACATTTATTTGTCATTTTGTGTATAACATTGAAATGTTATTTAAAATTTTGTTAAATATTTTCTTTGTCTCATTAATTTTGGATTTCTGAATCAAGAAACTTTAAAAATTTTTAAAATATATCTTATGAAGCAACTCTGTAGTATTTTGATTCATTATTTAAATTTTTTTTAGTGGATGCATCCAGCATTCTTCAAGATGAATTTGCATATGTATCAAACTTGATATTTAATTAACTGTCATAAGATACTTTTTTTTTCAATTTTTTTAAACTAATAATATAATCAGATAACAGTTTTAATGCTATAGTTATCACATATCAAATCAGCTGTTGAAGGTAATTGCTCTTATCATCATATGTAAAAAAAATGGAATCTACTTGTTATTAGCACTCTTTAAAATCTCATTGTTATTGTAAATAAATGCATTTTTTAAAAATATGTCGATAATATTTTAATATAAAATTGCATCTATATAGTAATGTTATATAAACATAATAAAATCCTCTTATTGTCTGCTGTTTTATATTTAATTAAACTAAGAATATCAGTTGCACTGATCAGTTTTTAAACCTTGTAGCTTCTCAAAACCACACACTTGTTTAAATAAATTTTATGATTCTTATTAAATGTTTTCTATATATTAACTTATTATGTCTTTCCCACCCTCTCTTTCTTTTTAGAAATTTTCATCTTCCTCAGAGTCTACAGAAATCTTCAAAGTTCCTGGGAAAATGCGTATTTCATTTGGTGTATCATGTGCTCAAGAGAGTTTTGACAATGAAAGCCCAATGAATTTTTCTGATCTAGAATCTTCAGAAGCTCTTAGTAACTGCTATACAACCGAAACACATTCTGTTGATACAAGAGTACATGAGGAGAAATTTCTTTCTGATGATTTTGTAAATTTGAGTACAAAAAATATTCTAGAAGTTCCTAAAAACATTTTTTTGAACAGTTGTAGCAATGACAATGAATTGTGCATTCAAGAAAATGTTTCCAAGAATATTGATTATTTTAGCCCTAAAAAAACTACTTCAAATACTTCATCTACTCCACCAAATATTGAAGAACATATTCCTTCAGCCATATCTCCTCATTTAAGCCCCAAAAAAACTGCTTTAACTACTTCATCTCCTCAAAAGTCTTTTTTGAAAAGTTCTGATAAAATTGTATCTCCAGGAGTCCAAAAAAATTCCTCTCAAGTCTTTTCTCCTAAGAGCAATGGCAGTCCAGGTGGGATGACTGTTTCAAATACAAACTTTGAAAATGCTGATCAGAACTCTTCTTTTAGAAAAAATATAAACTTTGATCATTGTAGAATTTCTCCACAGCAGAATACTGTGACAAATAATCTTCCAGAATCAAGTAATTCTGATAATCTGATCCTTCCAGCTGTTAGTGCCAATGAAAGTGTTGAAACTCTTGATCCTAAAATTCGTTCCTCTTCGACTTTAATAAAGAAAGGAATTTCTACATCTTGTTCAAGTTATAAAAAGGCTACTAGAACATTAATAAAAGCCAAGTCTAAAATTAAAAAACGACCTCTTAATTTTGAGAATATTAATATTACTCTTCAAAATACTTCAGTACAAGGTGATGCACACCGAATTGTGAAACCAATGCCGGGAGTGAAACTTCATATTGGAGCATCTCAGAGGGAAACGATTGACTCTGGGGAATCAAATTATAAGTGTAGTAAGTACTTTTAAACATATTAAATCTGATTCAATTTATTTATATAATTTACAATTATATGATATTAACTCTTAATCAGGTTTTAATATTTTCTAGTAATGATGATAGCAAATCTAAAAATAATTTTTAATTTTTTTTTTATAATTTTAAAATGTTTATTTGTAGTAATTCATATATTTCAATTTTATGTAAATTTGAAATTTTTACCATTTTTTTATTCACATTTTATTAATTTTTAGATAGTTTACTAATATTTATTGTTTACAAGTATCACTTGTAGATTTTGTTTTGTTATTCCATTATACGGCATGTGGCAATATATTCACAATTCTATATAAAATCTGGCCAAATTTTAATAGTTTGAAATTGTAAAGTTTTATTCTAAATAAAAATAAAAAATAAAAGTTTCTGCAAATATTGAAAAACATTTTAAATTTTAGTAGAACAAACACAAGGTGATGCACATCAATTTGTGAAACCAATGCCGGGAGTAAAACTTCATATTGGAGCATCTCAGAGGGAAACAATTGACTCTGAGGAATCAAATTTTCAGTGTAGTAAGTATTTTTAAACATATTAAATCTGATTCAATTTATTTATATAATTTACAATTATATGATATTAACTTAATCAGGTTTTAATATTTTCTAGTATTGATATCAGGTCTAAAAATAATTTTAAAATCTTCCTTTTTTTTTCTTTTTTTTTTTTTTTTTTTTTTTTTTCTTCATAACTTCATAATGTTTATTTGTAGTGATTCATGCATTTCAATTTTATGTAAATTTGAAATTTTCCCCATTTTTTTATTTACCTTTTATTAATTTTGAGATAGTTTTCTAATATTTATTGTCTTCAAGTATCACTTGTAGATTTTGTTTTCCATTATATGGCATTTTGTTATTCCATTATATGGCATGTGGCTATATATTCACAATTCTATATAAAATCTGACCAAATTTTAATAATTTGAAATTGTAAAGTTTTATTCTAAAAACAAATAAAAAATAAAAGTTTCTGCAAATATTTAAAAAATTTAAAAATTTCGGTAGAACACACACAAGGTGATGCACATCAAATTGTGAAACCAATGCAGCGAGTAAAACTTCATATTGGAGCATCTCAGAGGAAAACAATTGACTCTGAGAAATCAAATTTTCAGTGTAGTAAGTATTTTTAATAATTTTTAAATCTTCTTTTTTTTATATATAACTTCATAATGTTCATTTGTAGTAATTCATGCATTTCAATTTTATGTAAATTTGAAATTTTCCCTTATTTTTTTAATCATATTTTATTAATTTTTAGATAGTTTACTAACATTTATTGTCTACAATTATCACTTGTAAATTTTGTTTTGTTATTCTATTATATGGCATGTATCAATGTATCAATATTTGGGAAACCCATCATGCTATGGCATCCGTTAATTCAAAGACTTGATCAGTTACAATAGATAAAATGGAATTGGTCTTAATCAATATGTGTGATTCCTTTAGATAAAGTTTTATTTGTGTGTGCAATATCTGCAAGTAACTTTTTATTGAGATTTACAGTATCTGTAAATAACCATTTCTTTTATTATGTTCTTTGCAATTTATTTTTGGAATAAAATGTTTCCTTGTTTTTTTTTTTTTTGTTTGTTTTTTTTTTTTTTTTTTGTTTTTTTAGATATTCCCAAAGATGTGTTTCAGAAGATTACTAATTTTTTGAAATCCAAAGTGATGGTGAAACGTAAAGATTTAACACCTCAACAGCAACAAAAGAAAGCACTTAGCTTGGCTGAAGGCTTTATTCAGAAAAATGTTGTTAACACACTTGATAAAAGAACAATGAAGCTTCTCAATGATTATTCAGATGAGTGCCTGTGACAGTCTTGCCACTTTCTCCAAATACCTTGTTACTGTATGGAAGTGTTCCAATCCAAGTAAAATGGAGCTTATTTTAAAGCTCT
Source organism: Argiope bruennichi (assembly GCF_947563725.1). NCBI lineage: Eukaryota > Metazoa > Arthropoda > Arachnida > Araneae > Araneidae > Argiope > Argiope bruennichi. The sequence continues at coordinate 102,419,807 of NC_079159.1, forward strand.
AAGATTCTAAAAGGAGATTGCAGCTATATATTAATTTTAAATTTACTTTATATTTCAGTAGTTCAGGTGTTACATGAGACCTACACAAGATTGCTGTTGGCATTGATGCTGTATGTAACTTTACTCATGCTTAAGAAAGGAGATGGATGACTTCAGAGTTATAATTCCTAGGGTTGCTGATATATCCAGTTTTTGTAATGCCCTGCATGAATTTATGACTGGTGAACTTTTAACCTTTCAATGGTTGGGAGTTATAAGGAGAGAATTATCAAGATGGAATTTTGAAGAATTCCCACCAAAATTTTTTAGCAGGTCAAGACTCTCTTTGGACATATGTGGTGCTTAGAACAGCACCATCTATTTCAAAAGATTTCTTCCATTGGCTGTTTAGGATCTGGTAGTGTGGTACAGGAGCATTGAGTATAATTATTTCACCTTCCATCTGACAAATGAGTATTGGCCTTTTTCATCTAAAGAATTATTAAGTAGCATCATTTTTCTTATCTTCATTGTAGAATGCTGTCATTTTTGGGAGTGAGAAACTGGAATGCCATCACTCCATACTCATGCAGCAAACACATTCTTTCCTTCAGTTTAGATAGTATTACAAAATAAGGCTGTTTTCTTGTGGCATGTTTTATAATTACTAAATATATTGTCACTTTTATATATTGTCATTTTTCTATATTTTGTAAGATATATGTAAATCATTGTTTGGAATTAAACATATAAAATAAATCAATACATTTTTAATGAAATTTAATATTTTTCACCTTGCATTTATTATCATTCTGAATTATATTGTTTTAGCATAATTTGAAAATATTTAAATATTTAATTTTTATATTCATCTCTTTAATTCTATATCACACATCAGATTGTAGAAAAGGTATGTCAAATGTGTGCTTGGACATTTTATTGCTTCAAAAGGAGAAAAGCCTATAGTTGGGAATAAAATAAATAAGAATTTGGTAATTACCGTTTTGATGAGGCTTGTAAAGCTCATTGTGGAAAAATAAAATTTTTGCTTATGTTTAACCTTTAGCACTCACTCTATTGGCATTTTCTTAAGAGGTCATATGCTAATTAAAACTGTTAAGATTAGATTTTTTAGTTACTTGGCAGGAGGAAATATTATTAATAAAATTTTTACTATTAAATTATTTGCTTAGAGGTGTTTTAATATATCCGATTTTTTTGCTGATTTTATTCACATTTTTTGTCGTATCTCCAAGTAAGTTCAAAATAAAATAGTGGTTTATGATGAAATTGATATTTTGTTTTGAACTTTAGTTAGTACAATTTTGTTAAATATGAAAATAAAATTTTCTTGATTGAATGAATTATGAAATCAAATTTGATAAGTAAACTTACCAATGATTACAGGCTAAACTAAAAGTGAGAAATATATTTATCACTGAGCATTAAAGTTAAAAACACTTTAGAATGCTTACTGCAAGTAAATTTAACCTTAGATTAATTTATAATCTTTGTTGGCATTCGTGAGGTGCAATTCAATGATATGTTTAAAAATTGAAAATAAGGATTTAATTGAACTAAACTTGGAGCTTATTTTGAGTTTAATGGGATAGACTGACAAAGGGCAACATTACAAAAATAAAAAACTATTGCACCCTATTATAATTTATTAATAATATCTTATCAAGGTAAATTAAAATATCAAGCTACAACCTATATTTATTCAGAATTCAGTCGAAATAAATGCAAGACTTCTAATTTCAAGATCTCAAATGTGAAGATATGCCTACTTCATCAAAAGTGTTTCAGATTTTGTTTCAATGCCTTTGTCGCCATCTGCTAATTTTTCAAAATAATTGTATGCTGTGGAGGGGGGGGGGCTTCAGTTTTTAAAATTAGATTTATATAAAAGTCACCTTAACATCATTTTTGAAATAACTACAAGCATCAAATTGAAGAGAAATAATGAATTATTGGATAATTCCCTTCCAATTTTTGCATGATGTAACTTTTAAGTTAATCCAGGTATTGAGAAATTTTAGATGAAAATATAATATTAATAATTTAGGTAAAATTTTCTTTCTGTTGCCTTTTTATCTAAAGAGTATGAGTTCCCATTACTCTTTATAACAATATGATCTTTACCTGACGTAGTTTTGTATTTGATTTATATTTCATTACTCCTTTAATCCTAGTAACTGGATAATTTTGTTTTTGTTGTTGACTAAAGAGTCATAAATGCAGAACAAGAGTCGGTATGAAAATGAATTTTTTTCAAATAATTCTCCATTCTCTCAGTTGATTTTGAAATTGTCTCTGTCGAGAAATTACCCTTCTTATTAATGCGTTTTATTATTTGAGATTAAAGTTTTTCAACATTTTCACAAAAACACATAACAAATGCAAAAAAATTTTAATAGTCATTTTTTCCCATGTTATTAATTGCCTAGAAATGGTAATATTTTTCCAAAGAAGAAATCTTATGTATCATTTGGGTTGTTTCTATAGTTGCTATATGTTCTAATAATGCTTAATAGTTACATTTTTGTGTTTAAGTTTTGTTCAATTCTTTCAATCAATTTTCAGTGCCATCTAACATCATCTTTACTTATACAATTTTTTTAAACTTTCAATATTTGGGGTTGAACTTCCCATGCTGCTATCAAATTTCGAACTATTTTCTTTTGCAGGTTCAAAACTTTCTCTAAAATTGTCGAGATGGAGATACCACGTCTTTCGATGATCAAAAGTAATTCTAAGACTGAATACTTAATATTTTTGTTGCTGATCTTAATAGAGGGAATGTGAGGACTTTCTTTTTTATGCAGAAACATAATAAATCAATGTTTCCTTGAAATTATTTTTAGATTTTACTTTTTAGCACTATCTTCTAGTGGTTTCTTAGTTGGGATTTTAAATCTTGTTCGAATATCGTTGGCAAACATTATACAGTGTTGAGCAAATTAATTGGGAAAAACTTCGTTTTTCATAAAATTCGTCCTTTCATAAGTATTTCCTATCTGTTATCGGTTCAAATTGTATTTTGTGACGAGGGACCGGTGGTCAAAACATTATCGAGAAACCTAAAATGATTTGACCATGTGATCATAACACGTAGAGCATTTTCGCATCAGTTGTATTTAGAGATTGTACGATTTGTCTGGTTCTCATGTATACGAAAACAGTTATCATTTGCAATGAAAGTATAGAATTATTACTCTAAGTCAGTATACTTTTGTGATTGAGGGACATTGAAGCTAGTTGTTAGAGTCCCGAAAATCCAGTATTTCTAAAATTAATAATCAGCAAAATAAATTTGGGATACTTTTTCCAAAACATGTATAATTATACTGTTTTTAATCGTGTATAATTATACTTTTTCCAAAACATGTATAATTATACTGTTTTTAATCGTGTATAATTATACTTTTTCCAAAACATGTATAATTATACTGTTTTTAATCGTGTATAATTATACTTTTCCAAAACATGTATAATTATACTGTTTTTAATCGTGTATAATTATACTTTCTCCTTAGTATATAATTATACTTTACTTAAACTGTGTGTAATTATAACTTAAACATGTGTTAGTGTCTAATTATATTGTAGCTCTTCAGTGACTTTATGGTAGATTTAACATTCACCAAGACTCACTCATTTAATGCGTTTCACCTTCTCAGAATAAACGAATATGATCCTTTCTGTCTTTGCTGCCTATTGAACAAAACACATTCTCTTTCATTCCCATTGGAAAAATAAAATTAGCCTTTTTTGTTATTATTATTTAGTCTTTCCATGTTTGTGAAGTCCCTTATTTTATTGTAGTTTCATTTTTATGTACTTCGATATGCTTATAATTTCAACCATATCTACAAAATTTATTTAGATATAGTAGAAATTGCAATGTATAAATATACAAATTTATAAAATAAGTGACTTATAATCTAATATGTTCATTTTTATTCAAGTAATTAAAAATTGAGCCCATAATTACTTTACATTTCTTTTTCATAATTTTTTTTATTATTATTTCTTTTGAACAATATAAATGATTTAATATACCTAAGTATATTTATATACTACATACACAGAGAATGCCAAACTCCAGTAAGATCTGGGCCATGTGTTAGGATGATTTAATTTGGCAAAATAGGGGTGAGAGGAATGGAGATGTTTACATTTAACAATTAAATAAATTCCGGTAATGGCGCACATCTTTCCGAGTGTCACCCCTTAGTGAGATAGAACCACCGAAAAGTGGTTGTCCCAGAATAATGAAACGAACAGTAGATATTTTTTTTTCTGTCTGACTTTTGACTATATTCTTGAAAATTTCATTGTTGCCATTTTTCTAATTTGGAAGAAATTCTGTTTGCAATAATTGCTACTATAACTGACAAACATATAAATGTCAGTAATTCTGGATTTCTTTTACATGATTCTTGTTTCCATACATAGTTGTAAATAATTGCTTGAATCTGAAAATGGAAATAATTTCGCGTATGAATCAGTTCTTTTAAACAAAATTGGCAAAGTTTGCTTAAAATCCAATTACAATAAATTTCAGTATCGAATAGAATCTCTTTTTCAACTTTTGCATGTGTTTAACTTTGTATTCTATAAAATCCAATGAAGTTTATCTTCCGAAAACTTGAACTTTTATTTTTGTGATTTTATTTTTAACTGCTTGAAATTCATCTAAGTTTGTCTATTAATAAGGAAGCTTTAGAAAGTTATGAAATGGAAATTTTGTTACTGTATAATATCTCCACGATGTTGTCCGACATTCCGACCAATATTGTGTAGATATCGTAACTAAGTTATCGGACATAGCTATGCTAATAAGATTTTACTTGATTGAAACAATAGCTTTTTATTCTGGCGTCATTGTTTCCGTTGGTGAAACATTCACCAATGGATTCAAAATTTTCCTGAAATCTTTTGATCTGATTTTAATTTCTGTGGTGTCCATTGATTCATGGTGGCCTTTCCAGGAATGCCAGACGACTCCATCCGCGTAGCTCTCATGCTTCCCTCTCAAGTACAGTCCGTTCAGATTCGATGCATGGCACGCGCCATACCACCATCCACCTTTATAAAGTTGTGAACAGCTCTGATTGGCTTCATTATCGTTATCTTGGTCTTTAGTCGTGAATTTATTATTGTTATGAGATCCTATCATTGAGTCTCCTGAAAGAGAAGAGAAAACCAGTTTAAAATGACAATGTCTGTAGACTGAACACTAAATGTAACTTGCGGTATGCATGTTGTGGTATATATTATTCAGAAATGAAAGCAAAGCTATCATTTTAGAAATGAAAGCAAAGATGGCTGTTAGGCTAGCTATCGATACATTCTGAATCTAGAGATACCAAATTTGGCAGGTATAGGATAATAAGAGCTCAATAAGTATGGATCTTTCAAAATTTTAATTAAAAATTAGTTTAACTAGTTTTTAAATGAAAGTTAATGGAAACGTTACTGTTTTTCCTCAATCATTACTGAGCATGCATAATTTGGTTACGGAAATTTTTTTAGCTACTTTAAAGATACTTCATGAAAAAGAAACGTGAAATTAGTCTTTGCACAATATATTTGTTGTAACGTTATTTACATTAAATTAAGCCTGAGGTTAAGGCGTTAAATTAAAAATCTTTTTGTTTAAACTTTCTTTTAATTAATGCGAAAAAGCACTGGCAGATTTCTGTAAATTTACTATAGTTAAAAATTAGAACAAGTGAAAAGTTATTTTGCTGAACTGAAAAAGCTTCTTTTATTTAACATTCTTGAATTAAATTAAAACTCTTTACAGATTTCAATTACAATCTGCCACCATATTTTCCCATAAGCCTTGTTCCATTATCTTTATGTCTTAAAAAAATCGTTCACATTAATCTTTGTTATTATCATCAAGATTTTTAGAAAAATGATATGAAAAGCTGGGCTAAGATAATGAACCTTTATGTTCATGTCACAATTAAAGTCTTTGATGGTCCAATGTCTTTATAAGTCATTATGTAACTACTTCAACATAGTTTCCAACCTTGGGATTGCCAAAGAATTCTTGAGAACAAGTAAAAATATGATCCTCGTTTTTGGATGTCCAAATCGAGAATCACATTTTTGAAAAAGCCAGGATCACATTAATTACTGGGTTTTCTTTATAACCAAAAAAAATAAATAAATAAAACATTAACTAATCCACATATAAAACTTAATTTCTAGTTAATGAATTATATATATTTCATATTTAGCCCCATTGAATCTCAATAAATAGGGCTGAAAAGAAAAGCTGTTTTTATATTTGAGGTCATGCCATAAAATTCAGTCAAATCAGTTTTTAAAAAAATTCCTTGTATGAAACATTTTTCTCCCTTTTTGTAAGAAGCTTTGCACATAGACCATTCTTATACATCTTTAAACTCCAAAAGAAAATTGATTTTTCAGCGAAATCTGTTTTATTTCTGAATAATTTTCTCTCCGACTTTAATAAAATCTAAGTATATTTTATTATTTTATACACGCGTGTTTTGATCATATTTTAATACTCCTTTTGTGCATGTCAAGACTGCTATGATTACTAGTAAAGTTTTAAAATTGTTAAAAAAAATAGATTGATCAAATTTAAAGTAATATCATTTAAATCTCTTCATTTTAAATGGTTTTATTTTTTTTAAGTTAATAGTAATTTTTTTCTACACTCTCTCCTATCTGTAGTCTTACAGTCAGAATATGAAAAACGAATGTCAGATGCAATTGGTAGCGAACTAGAATCATTATAATACAAAAGTAAATCTTTTAATCCAAATTCCACATCATTTGTCTAAAAGTAGTCTCGGCTTCAGGATCAGAGAATAGTAGGTTCGACATCAGATCCCACCAAAAATAAAATATGTTTTTTTTTTTTTTTTTTTTTTTTTTGTCATGATATATTTTGAAATTGCTTCCAGGACTCGAACTTCACGAAGGCTTGGTATGGAAGTTTATAGATTTGACCGCTGTCACAGATATTGAATCCTTTTTCGTTTATTTTCGATAACTTGTAAAATGAGATCCATTATAAAGTCGCCCTCGTTTAACTTGTAAAAGGCGGAATGGAAAGTAAGGTATTCTCATTTAAATATTAAACGACTTAAAAGCGCTACAACTCTAAAAAAAAAAAAAAAAAAAAAAAAAAAGGCAACAGCATTATTTACAAAAATTATAGGAGAAGATAAATTAACCCATATTGGATCACTCATAAAAACAAACAGGAAAAACGTAAATTTTTAAAGACATGATCAATGCAATGGTCTTGCCCATATAAAAAAAACATTTAATATTTTTTTTAATACAGATCATCCTATAAATAGGACAACGGTCCAATACAGTGTATTGGACCGTTGTAGTGTATTTTTAGTAGTGTATTGAATACACTACTAAAAATTACAAAGTTTGACTTACCTTACAAAAAAGATTTATAAATTTAAGTCCGAAAAATAGTCACTACATAGTCTAATATTACACATTCTTCAAACTGTAATAAGTTTTTTACTAGCAAGATTTTTATTGACATCGTCTTTGACAACCATCTGTGTTTTTTACTAATAAATGCTCACAATTTAGGAGACGAAATTCTTTATTATTCTGCAACATTCCTCTATGTGTTGCTTTTCGGAATTGTTTCACCAAAGTAATTTGTCGTTACTGACCAGAGAGAGTAACAATAAATGCAACCCATATGAAGTAAAAAAATTTATCCATATATATATAATCTGTGAAACGTAGGATTTTTCACAACAAAAATTCTACAACAGATTGGGAAAGTGGCTCCATAAACTTTTCTTGATTACCTTGATAAGGAATAATAATGAAGGATATACATTGTAGTCAACATCCATAACTTGTATCCAAATTTCACAGGTTTATTTCTCATGTACAACGTACAACTGTGTTTGCCAAAATCGATTATTAGATTTTTCTGAAAATATTCCAAATTTTTATAGTGGAATATTAAATTTTTCTGAAAGTGGACGAATTTTGTAATAACGATCCTCTTTGTTGATGACCGAATTGTCATTCAAATGTATGTGTTTTTTATTATGTCATTGTATTGTTTCCTAGACATAGCTCTATTCACTCAGGTTGTGCCAGTGTCCGGAGCATTTTCCCAATGCGCTTTTTCATGTTATAAAATGTGATAACCACTGTAATCAAAGATTCCCTATAAACTTTTCGATGTCACTTTCGTTGACTTCAAAAGATTTATCTTTCTTCTGCACTGCATAACGATTAGTCTCTGTATCTATGCGATATCAAATCATTAGCCATCATGGAAAAAAGTTCGATGATACTTTTTTCCTAATATCCTATCTGCAATACATTGATGATCTTGAAAAGAAAAAGAACAGGGTGAAAAAGAAACTTCTAGTTCGCAATTTTTCCCATTTGGGTGGTTTTGTATCAAACCTAATTTCTTCACTGATATTTGACAAAACCTCTATAGTTCCAGCAGTATCTCGTATCTCAGGATAACCACATGTTTCATATATATTACAATTTGTGAAAAAATTGTCTGTTTCTTCTTCGTCACTGACCGCATCTGGTTTCGGTGGAATAATTGTCCTTTTAAGATCATAAAATTCTTCATCGGATAAAGAATTCATATATTCGAAAACTACCACCGCTGTTAGAAATTTCCGTCATATTTTGCAACAACAAAAATGGTCGCAACTACAAAGTAAAGCAGCAATTGAAGTAATGGAAAGAAAGAAGCTAAAACAAGTTTCATACAAGCATATGTGCAACAGCATGGTCAAAACTAGTTTTACAAAGGGGACTGATACCAAGGAACATTTCGACTTCTGTTCCCTAACATGAAAAAAAAAAAAATACATCGTTCCCTGAATTTAAGGAAAGCGATCTAGAAGTATGGGCGCTTTGAGAAAAAGGTGGGTATCGGACAGTTGTCCTATTTATAAGACAGCTGGAAAACAAATATCAAATGCCTGTAATATTTATATTTTTCATGGATATTTTTAAAGATTTGAACAATACTGATGATCTACTAAAAAACTATATATGTTTGTTTAAAAAAATTAATAATTTTATTATTATTTAGGGGATTAAAACTTTTACATTATTTTAGGGGTGAATTTAAAACAATTTTATTTAATTAATTATTATTTAAATTCCATTTTTCCCACTAATTTATTAAATTTAGTCTGTTTATAATAATTTAGAGAAGTTCTATGTAGATTTTAATTGTTTCTTTTATTTTATTCACATTTAATTCAACTGTCCTATAAATAGAACAGCGGTCCAATATGGATTAAAGTAGAAGTAAGATTGCTTTGTTCTAGCTAATAGAATATTGAGTGCCGGCCGTCTAGTTGCCATAGTTGATAATGAAAACTCGCCACACTTACCTAAAACTGATTAAACTAAGGACTATCTATCCCTCATTGGACGGAATCAGTTACCCATTCATTTTTTATGTCATCTGGTAAGCTAAAATTGTCATACTCCTGTTTATCCAAAATATAGGCAATAAAAGAGAAAAAGAAATCAGAAGTTCTTTTTACCAGCATCGCCACTGTAACCACCAATATGCAAGGTGTATTTGTGATCCTCATCGTCAATCCAGAAGGTGTCATATAAGGCGTAGCGTTTCTGTCCTTCGACGTCTTTCAGATCGAAGCGTATGGAAGTCAGTCTTTGATTACTCAAAGCAAAGATGTTGTCATTACCTAGAAAAATGATAGGTAGTGTATAAACATACATAATCTATTACGAACTTAGTAAAGAGTGGGCAAAAAGTCCGTAAAAACTTTAAAAATTCATAAAACCCGAAAAAAATGACCAAAATAATAAAAGGTTTCGCAGGTTTGGCATTAATAGGCCACGAGATTTTTTTAAGATAAGAAAAAAAATTTAAAAAACAGCCGACAGATGGCACTGGTACTAACGATTTAATTGGATACATGCAAATGAGACAGGCGATTATAAATGATTATGCTCTTGATCCAGAACCAATTTTCTGTTGCATGCCATCATGTAAGTGAACAAGGATACTGAGTGGAAAAGATAAAGCTCTGTTGGTGAAGCTGTTTGACATGAACCAGGAATCAGCGACTGTTGCACTGCGTAAATTTCGACTTCAGAAAGATGTGAAGATTGGAAAAGGGTCTTGAACAGTGGCAAGCCTCATAAAGCTTGTTCAGCGATTTGAGGAAACTGGATCGCTGGAGGATCGTGTAAGGACCGGGCGATCAAGTCTAAAGCCCCGTTCCAAAAACCTGTCGCCTTACAGACGAGGTACGCTTTTCTCTATTTCCCCTCTCTTGCGAGTTTCCGGGGTTCTTTGATGTCTGTCCAGTTTACCGACAATTTTCGGGAAACTCCGGATCGCGTTCACAGACATCAAAGAACCTCAGAAAACCGCAAGAGAGAGGAAACTGTGCCATGTCTGCAGAGGCATAGGTCGTAGGAACCACGGCTTAAGGCATACACGTTCAGCACTTTGCAGCCGAAATGGAAACATTAACGTTAGCATTTAAATGTGGAAATGTCGTCTAAATGTTGCTATAATAAATGATTTGTAACATTATTTTTGTTATTTGCCTGTTTTTTTCACTTATGCACAAAACACCATCTATCGGCTGTTTTTTCCCTTAAAAAAATCTCATGACTAACTGCATGCTAAACCTGCAAACCATTTTTTATTCTGCTTAATTTTCTGGATTTTATAAATTTTTAGTTTTTACGGACTTTTTGCCCACTGTATTTCCTTATTTATAAATGAAAGCAATTTGGAAAAACTTTTAAAATTTTAGAATCCCGATTATTTACTAGAAATATTATATTGAAATGTACATCATGTGCTAGTTTCATACTTTTACTTCTTTAACATATTAAAATAACTACGGATACTGAAAATTATAAAATAAGATAATGAAATTTCAGAATGTCCGTTATAATATTCCGAAGAGTTTATACGAAAGAATGTATCAAAAAAGAATTCGTATAAAAGACATTCAGGACCATATTCTTAATTAGAATTTGTAACTACTGTTTGAAAATAATAAGAAATTTGTTAAATAAGATAGAATTTAAAATACTCATTTTATTATAAAAGATTCAAGAACAGTAATTCAATATAGTAAGCGAAAGGTTAACAAACATGAAATATTATTGGCAGACAGCACATAAAGCATTGAAATAAAACTGGAGTGATTGCAAGGGTTTTATGCAGCGATTCTCAACCTGTGGGGCGCGCCCCCCTAGGGGGGCGTGAGCACACTAGAGGGGGGCCTTGAGAATATCCAAGAGAAAATATTATTTAAAAAGATTGATTAACTCACTGAAAGGAAAGCAGACATACACATAGAAAACAAAATACATTCCGACATATTTAATAACTTATTGAAATAAAACAACTTACTAAATCAAAACATATTAAATTAAAAACAAATTTAATAATTATTAGTGACTTCTTGGGCCTGTCTTGCAAAGCAAAGTTTTTCGAAGGAAGGCTTAATATTAGAAATAGCCACTCTCAGTTCTGTTTCTTATATTTCTATATTTTGTTTTCAAAGAAGCCACAGCAGAAAATCCAGTTTCACAAAGGTACGATGTTGAATGGTAATAGAATGTGAAATGTCCTTGTTTTTAGTACAGAAAAATCATGCTTACTCCTGCCCAAAATTCAAATAATGATTTATTACTAAATTGTCTTTTAGTTTCGCCATTTGTCGTGAAGTCTATGAATTTTTCTTCCTCATCAATTGAGTCCTTCGGGAGTCTTATGAAATGGATCCCTAATCCATTCACTATCAGTTTGTCGTCAGCATAAAAATACTTTTTAAAATTCTTTGCCAGCATGGCTAAATGATTTTCAATGGTTACAAAAACAACTTTTACATGTTCTTCTTCAGCCTTACAAGTTTTAGTACAATCATCCACATTTACAAATATTGTTAGGTGTTTTGCTTTAAATTTCTGCTCCACAATTCCAATTTTCTACAAAAAGCATTAACTTTATCACTCGTATCCAACATATGTGTATTTGCTCCTTGGAGTTGAAGATTCAAGTTACTTAATTTCTCGAATATGTCGACCAAGTACCTCAATTTCACCACAAACTATCGCGAAAATTCTCGGCCTCCTGTCTGTTTTCTTCTTCTAGGAAATGGCGATTTCTTCTCTTAATTCATAAACACGTTGCAAAAATTTCTCACGTGATGACCATCTTGCCTCGCAATAAAATAGTAACGCTGAATGCACTGAACCCATGTCTGCGGAACCAAAGTGCGGAAAAGATTCTTGATTTCAGGGGTCTCATTTTTATATAATTTATTACGGTTACAGCCGTAGTTAACACAATATTCAGACCAGGACTGATTTCTTTCGAAGCCAAAGTTTCTCTGTGGATCATGCAATGTGTGCACTGAGGCGATTTTTGTTTTAAAATTGCTTGTATATCTTGGAATCTTTAGGACATTGAACGAGCACCATCGGTGCATATTCCGACGCATTTTTTGTATTCTATGTTTGCCTCGTTCATAAAATCATTTAAAATAGCAAATAATGCGAGCGCTGATGTTTTGAGTTCTATTGGTTTGCAGAAAAGTAGTTCTTCTACTACTGACATATTATCACAAATTCGAACATAGGCAACTAAATGAGCACCTTTATTACTATCTGTTGCTTCGTCAAGCTGTATTGAAAACAATTTGTCACACAACTTCGAAAAAAGCTGACATTGTACATCTTCAGCTATATCGCTAATTCGACGGGCAACAGTATCATTTGAAACAGGTATGGACTGCAATTGTTTTGAAAAATTATCTCAAACATAGTTTCTACAATCTCCATTGTTGCTGGCAAAATAAGCTCTTCACCAATGGTGTGAGGTTTTTTACATCTGGCTATTTTATATGAACTTTGTAAGAGGCAATTAAAGTTTTTTTTTTCACAAAATTTCTTTAGAAAATGATTTTTGCTTGTTATATGATTTTAATTTTAATTCGAAGAATTCTCTGGGTTTGTTGACGTACTCACTATGAAGCGTTTCCGAATGTCGTTTAAGTTTATTAGGTTTCATGCTGTCTGTGGCCAACATTTTTGAGCAAATGATACACAGGGGCCTTTCTTCTTCATTTACTTCAGTACTGGTAAACCCAAAATTTAAGTATTCTTGAGAATATTTCCTTGATTTTATTTTCGAAGCAACGCTCGTCTGTGTACTTCTTGATGCTTGACTATCGTCTAATGCTTGCTTACTTCCACTTAAAAATTTATTCATGAGACTGCATAAATCTACTGCCATGAATGTTTTATATGGTGAATTGCGAATAACACGAAAACATGTATCACATACAAATTCACGATGGATTCTATAGCGATAAAAGGATCGACTCGAATGAGACTGGTTGGAATTGAAACTTGAATCGAATATTTTCCTTCTTCTTATGAGAAACATTTGTTCCGCGCATGCTCGAGACGGCATCGGTCGTGTGGATTCCCTTCCACAAACATTCCTATTTTTTTCACTTTTGTTTTGTCATGTTTCTTTCTTTTTTTATTCGAAAAAATGTATTCCCAGTTTCTAAATTTAGCTCACCCCGTCTAGGTTAACTTTCATTGGCGAATTTTTCTACTTTTATATTCTTTTAACGTTATCTCCCTGTTTGGCTTTCATTGCAAATATAATATTTAAATTTTCTCCGCTTTCATTCGCTTCATCTGTTCACCGCCCGCTTGTCCAAAATGCAAGATGTGGTTTCTCGCCAACGTTGGCTCGCTTTTTCTCTTGTTTTGGCAGTTAGTTAAAAATAATTTAAAAACAGAATCCAAAATACTCAATATACATTATTGTTGTATACATTTTATTGTAAGCGGGGGGCGCGATGAAAATTATAATTAAAAACTGGGCCACGAATACTGCAAGGTTGAGAAACGCTGGTTTTATGTATTTCCGGGTCATTGCACCCTAATACGGTCAAGCATCAGACGAAGTATTTCATGCCAACAATCCATCTTCTGACCGAAGCTTTATTTGCCAAGGCAACATATATAGTAATCTCTCATAACCATTCATCAATGGATATCAGGCTATCTTGCAAGATTAATAGATGTTCGTTCAAAAGAAAACACATTTTAATTGCAAAGTCTGTGTCTTTGTAAAAGTTATACCGAAAATTAAATTATTTATATCAAACAATATAAAATAAAATACACAATTTGAACAGCGATTTGATTTTAATAGTAGAAGTAGATACTGCACTCACAAGTGATATCAACATATTCGCTAAAAGTGAGCCTAACTTGTCTACTCTCTGTAATACTTCAAATGAAGTTATCTGCGAAAAACGCTTGATTAAAAAAAATACTCATTGATAAAATTATAAGCAAAATTTAGAAGTGTAATCCTGCTAAAGGACAGAAAATTGAAGCTCTCTTTGAAAAGGAAGCCTTAGCTGTCCAATAGTGTATTATCCTCTTCGGTGTAGGTTACTACAGCACATAAGTCAACTAAAAGTAACTCTAAATATTATTATGAGACAATATTTATAGTTACTTTGACAATTCATTTGCATTGCGAGACAAATTTTATTTAGAGCAGAATTTAACATTAAAATGCCTTATTATTTGTTGTTTTGTGACAAATGATGCTGATATTTGATTAGGTCATATATTGAAGTCCATTTGTGGAACGCTCATAGATTTTTATTTTTATTTATTTATATTTTTACTTTCATTTGCATTGCGGTTTTTACGCAGTTACAAAGTTCTTACGGAATTTATTCGAATTAAAAATTATTTTCTGAAATAAACAGAGGGAAAGTTGAAAAATTATTAAATATGCAATAAAGAAGTTGGTCAAAAAGGTTATTACTTATTTTAAAATATTCTTCATGATGGAACGATCTAGTAATTTTTTTTATATTTATGGAAATGGCAATTTTATTTTTACACTATTTCTTTCATTTCTTAAATTTTTTTTATAAAAAATACTATTTATTTTTATTGTTTATAGTTAATTATGTTATTCTTATAGAAAGTGTTTTTTTTTTTTTTTTTTTTTTTTTAATGAAAGTTAATGTTTTCAGTACCTAGCCAAAAATCCTTTTCAATGTTTCCAAAACCCGTTTTGTAAGCCTTCCAGTCTTGAAAAAAGTAATCTTTCGGCCTTGAGAAGTTACCTCTCCTTTGCAGGACCTAGAGAAATAAATAAAATAGTAAAAAGCAAAATAAATAAATAAATAACAGCCGGTAACACAGTCAAAAAATGCATTGCACTGAATGCATATTACAAGAATACTTTCTTTTTGACATTGACAATAACAGCGCATCCTTTTAGAAAGCAATAGTGCTGAAAAAATATTTATCAAGGGATTGCAATTAAAAAAAAATACCTTTCCTGTGAATATCTTAACATTTTTACTTACTCTTATATATAATATAGAGAAAGTATAGTAATAGTCAAAAAATTCGAACTCAAGATTTTGATGAATATCTGCGTTTCATACCATCTTGAGTTCGAAAACCACATTTTTGGAAAATATCTGCCTATTTGTCTGTGACGAAAATAACTCAAAACTTGATTTAAACCGTTGAATTTTCTATTCAGAGAATTACTTCTGTCCGGTTGTTAACTATAAAATGAAACAACTATATAAAATAAAACGAAAAGAGCTGGATAGATAAGATTCAGTACACAGATTTAATATCTATGGTGAAGATATCTATCAAATTCTGAGCCAAAACCAGCAACGGGTTTATTTTATAATAGTTTTAGAATGCTGAAGAAAAAAGAAGGAATTGAACAATTTTATTGAGAGATAAGGATTCCACTTACCGTCCATCCTCCTCCATCAGTATCCATGTCGCAGAAGACATCAATGGATCTTCCATTCAACACTCTACTGTTAGGCCAAACAGTGTATACTTTGCTTTCATTATGGCCTGCTTTTAATATTTCCTCGCAATCGATAGCTTTATGTTGCATACTTGGACCTGAAATATTTCACAAATGTGAATTCACTGATACCTGTATGGACAATGAATATAAATAAGAAACTACTCTTCAATTGGCTTGCATTTTTTATTCTTGCATTTAGACCCTATATTGATTTTTATTACTAAACATTAGTCTAACTTAATATAATATCACAGTCTCGGTCATCGAGGTAAAAGCCGTTGCACCGACAATTGTCACGACTATCCTAGAAATTCTTTGGGCATTTCGAAATATTTTGCTATTTACTAATTACGTACAATACGGGCAAAGGTTTTACTGATTTTCATCAATGATTCTTAAAATCTCATATTTCAAAAAGAGCATTTGTACTGCTTTTCGTTCAAAAAGAATTTATTTTAAGGTTCTTGAGTCTTTGTCTTTCAACTCAATTACAATTAAACAGTTTTCGTTCATTCATTTGGTTCAGTTAATAATTGTGAAATTAAATGTTCAATAAATGCGAAAAAGAAACTGCGAAGTTGATTTGAAAACTCTTTTGATTTGCTCGCAAGAATCATCTGCCTTCTAGACCCATGTATGGTCCACCCATATGAGACCCACATTAGCTTAAAACTACAGAGAATTACAAATCTTCCAGAATAGAAAATTAATGAGAATCATTAAGTTTTTAATATGTTTTATGGAATGGATTACTTCAAAATTAATATTTGATTAAAAATTAATCTTGTCATCGTGAATTAACTACATATAAATTCTTCGAAAATGTTATTTGTGATTCGTAATAGGACGTTAAAACGGCCTACTTAAGATTCTGAAATTCCTAGCTCAAAAAATAGAGGCATCAGTGCTGAATCAAATGTTGAGTGTCTGTTAAGCCAAATATTCAAATCACTCCACCAATGGAGTGATGTCATTCCAAAATTCAATGAAAAAAAAAAGCATCAATCGGAATTGCCAAGGTATAGACTGGAAGGTTGGATATTCAATATTTTATAATATCTTTTCAGTTCATTTTTACAACGCATTGGACTGGAATGACCGTTCGCTGAATGCGAAAAGTTTTAAATGAGTAGAGGATTGCCGTGTACTTTAGAAAAGCGTTTTCTGAGGGAATAAGAAAGACGTTTTCTGGATCTAAACGTATGGTTTGAAGAAATCGGAATTGACAGGATAAAGACTGGAAACCAAGTTACTATCCAATCCAAAATCCAATCTAATGCGCTAAAATGGATGGACACAACGCTGGAATAATGCGGAAGGACTGTGAAAGATGGATTTTATGAATTAAATATCATTTATCTTTCATTCATTGATTAAATAGTGATTTTTAATATATCTGTTATGATTCATTCTGGTTAAAATTTAATATTACATAAAATGGGGAGTTAATTGCTTCCTTATTTAATCTAAATTAGCGGAATACTTTAACAGCTTGATATTTTTAAGGACAAGAGATGCCCAAACACTTAATTCAGCTCGCATAAACTGCTTTGAAAGATTTTAAAAGCTGTTTTTGTAGATGAATAAATATTTTTGAATTTAGGAGGCATCAATCTAATGAATTTATCCCGTGGCAGACAGACATAATTCGAGAAGTGTGTGTTTCAGATTCAGGGCAGATATTGAAGTCTCGAGTATATTATCGATTACAATATTTACTTTCCCTTTGTATACTTGTATGCAAGAAAGTAAAAAAAGTGAAAAATTACTAAATTAATCCAATGAAAATCTAATAAATTAGACTTTTAAAAAATTTTATTATTCAGGTCATACGTAAGTCATGATCTGAAAAGAGCACTTTTATCCGAACTTTTCCTAATCCTTAAAATCGGGAAAAAGAGTAGTAATTGATTTGGGAGGATTAAAAGATAATAAAAAAACTCAGAATCTAAGATCTATAGTAATCCCTTTAAATATATAAATTATTTCAATAAAATTTTAAAACTTTTTATTGCGATGTATCCAATTTTAATTCAATTACACAAAGATATTCTCTCACCTTAAGTCGATCAAAATATTTTCCTCTTATTGTCAAATAATGTATTAAATTTCAAATATTCCAAACTCTAGTGTGAATATGCGTAAATTTATTTCTCAAGACGTTACTTCATAAATCAACTCTCTTGATTGCTTAACAGACATTAAGATGTTTAAAGACTTTTAGTGAGGAGTTATTGATATGATGTAGTCTTTTTATTATGATTACAAAGAAGAAGTGAGGTAATTGCATTTCTTATAATGACATTACTATGAAACAATTAGTATATTGAGATTACAGTATAATTACATAGGAAATTAAGTAAAGAACAATGAGATTACGAGACATTATTTAGCCATACAAATTTTTCCTGATTTTTAGCAGGTTTTTTAAAATATTTTTTTGCCTAATTCCCATCTCATATTACGTTATTGATTTGAAATTCGAGTTCGAATTTATTGCTTCATCAGATATTTGATCGACCGATTTTCTTGCATTGTTTAAAACTAACGAAGAAGGGTTCAGTTTAATATTTGCGTAGGTTAAGAAACAAATAAGGAAATAAAATTACAATGGCGCTAAATTTAAAGAAAGTTGGATACTTACGTTTTTAATAGCGCTATGATGTTAAGGGACTGAGTTGGAGAGTTATGAATTATATTAGAGAGTTACATGTACATAATAAATGAAACTTAAGTAAATCAATTAAAATAACACGGTTCGTAATTTCAGACAATTTGGGGGAATCGTAGACATGAAATAATATCTAAACAATTTATCGGAACTGAAATATAGCTAATATTCCAATGATTCAGATGGTCGCCAATGGCTGCTAGTTGTTAATAATAATAAATAAAATTTATTGATTTATCACATTTTGCTTGGTTATTATTAATACTAATCTCGTTTATTTTTAATAATAAGGGATTAGTCACATTGACTTAACGTACACAACAGCAAGTTGAAAAAGTGGAAGTTATACCAAAAATAAAAATGCTAGCATTTCATACAGTTGAGTTTGAAAATCTAGAAACAAAACGATAATAGCATTAATCATTCATTTAAAACTTTTCAAAATTTAGCAAAATATTACCACTTAGAATATGTTTTCATCTGTGGATAAAAAAAAATGTAAAAACTGAAATCCTTTTCTAAATTGCACACTGAAACTTACAACTGTAAAACCCACAAAAATGTAATTTTTAAAAATTTTATATAGAAATTGCGTAAATTTTGAAGACAATGATACGTGAATGTGTAATCATAAACAGCTACTCCGACTCGCCTGGAGGCATACAAAAAAAGCTGAATAGCTAGACACCGCTACAGCATTAGCGAGAATTAAGTTTGAGTTCTAAGAGCCATCACCGTCCACAGTACAATTTCTCCCGTAGGAGGCATGTCCCGTCATCGGTAGGGGATATTTGATCCTACACCATTTCTGTACCCACCAAAGCGCCGGGAACCAGCCACCGTTCCGATGACCATCTTGAGGAATATGAATGGGTAAAAACTAAGGCCAATATAATGCGTTTCGTAAGAGCATAATAAACGTGGGCATTTGTTATATTTTAAAGATGTGTTTCAGAGACTTTCAAAAATTGAGGTAATTCATATGATTTGAATGTCTTGTAACAATTTCATAAAAATTCATCAAAAGCAAACATAATCGCTCTAATCATTTGACAACTCTTGGTTTTACCATAGGCTCTGGGATCGCATCCCCCAAAAGATTTTTAAAATTAAACTAATTTTAATTAAAAAAATTTTAATTTTAATTGGCGTATTCGACGTTTAAAGCGTAAGCATAAAATCGAAAAACAATCTAAACTTTCAACTAAGTAGCGAGAATTACTTTAAAAAAATAGAGGGCTTACACGGGCGATAACTTTCTTTCGCATTTCTTATCATCTGTGTTGCTACATCCAGATAAGACGTAGTCTTCGTTTTCACTTCGCAGTTCGAATATTCTTCACTCTGAGCACTGACGATAATGAAAACGGAGTGAAGTAAAAGAAAACGGACCATCAACCTATGAAAAGAAAACACTTATAAAGTTATATATAACAAGGAACTATGTTACTTAATAATATTGAGAAACTAAATTTTGTAGTCATAAGAACAAAGACATTTTCTGTCGTATTTTTGAAATGAAGTCTTCAAAAATTACTTGCTTTCTAACATGCTATGCTAAGTTTTAAAAAAAAAGAAAGCATTGTAATAGTCAGGAAATCGAACTCGAAATTTTAACAAAATCTGTGTTTCTCCCTGAGGGCACAAAATACATTTTTGAAATTACATCTGTCTCTTTGTGAAAGTGATAATTCAAAAACGCTTTGAGTTAAACAAATGAAGTATAATAATGGTAATTCGCTAAATTTGTAACATTCTGTTTCTAAACGAAATCCACTCATAGAAAGTTCGTCTAGTCGGCAATTCGAGTACAAATGAATTCTATAATTATACTACAAAATATATAAAACTATATATATAAAATTTAGTACTCATGTGTAGCATCTAAAATGAGTATTCGTATCATATTTTGAACCGAGTCAAATCTCCAAATTTGTCAAATCTCCAAATATGACTGTTTGTCAGTCTATGCTTTCTCGTGCATATAAAAGTAATAACTCAAAAATGCATTGATTTCAAATATTCAATTTAATTGTAGTATGAATACTGGCATAAATATGGACGGAAGAATGATTTGATGAAACAAAAAAAATGTATTTGATTACAACAATAAAAAGCACTATGATTCAATTTAATTTTCAAAAATTCATTATAATTTAAAAAACATATTGTTAAATAAAACTGATATCGATAAAAGGCTTATTATTATTTTTTTTTTTTGAAGCTTAAAGTGTTGAAAAAATAGTTTGTGTGTAATAATACATCTTGAAGCTCTTGAGAAGACAAGTTAAAATTTCAAATAATTATAATTAATTAAATATTTAACAATGATTTTTAGAAACTCTTATTAAGTGAGCACGCAATGCCCAAGAAATAATTATGTGCCAACTTTAGATCAAATAGCCTGAGTTGGTTCTGTAGAGATATGCATTCTGCGAGCACGATTTCATTTTGCTGCTTACCCAAAGTAAGCCAATATAAAAATGTTATCATGTTGGAACGGTCAAGTTTTTCTTACAATAGCAAAAATAATGCATAAATGATGCCAATTAAAATCATAAGAAGTTATTTTAAAATTTCTATGCATAAATACAAAATATATAACTCCCATTTTTATTTTATATATAAAAATTTAAAAATCGTAAGAGTTTTTTTTTTTAAATTTTTATGCATAAAGTAAAAATGGGAATTATATATTTTGATTATTATCAATAAAACTATTCAGTTCTAGAAGTTATCAAATTTTTTAAAGAAAAATTTGTATACTAAGTTGCTAAACATTCCATTATTTAAAAATAAATTTTATTTTTCATTCAATTAATTCCAGAAAAATATTTAATATCAATAATTTGTATTTCTAAATTGAAATAATAAATACAAAGTAACGTTTTCAAATGAAATTGAGAAACACAAAATGCTACCACTACTTACCTTATGTCCATTTTGTAAAGAATAGAGCACGAAAATAGTGATTTCAAAAGGTTCTTTTTCATTTTATAATAAAATCACAAGTTGATGCTGATATTTCCTGTCGTCATTGCAAAGGATTTTCCAATTTCCTCCGGCTGTTCTTCTCTGAAATCACCAAGACATTTTTCGGCGAAACGAGGAAGTCTTTGACATATCGATCAGGAACTCATTACCGCAAATCAACAATCTTTAAACGAGCTATAATTTCAAGTTGAGAATATAAATCAGGTGTTCAAACTGAATAGATCATCACATATAAGGATATATCAGCTGCAGGTATTTTTATTCGGGCAAAAAAAAAAAAAAAAGTAAGTCTAATCATGATAGCTTTAAATGATAAATCAAAGAATTTATTTTTAAAAATTTCACGCATAGTGAAGTTTGGTTTAGTCTTTTTAAAAGATATCTTATTTTACACTCATGTCCATAATTTAAGGATAATGCAAGTTCAGGAAAGGAAAGAATTAGAAGCAAAACAAATGTGATTTATTTGTAAAGCCTATTTATTAAACAAAGGTAAAGAGCAAAAAGGATGCTATATGTTTGATATCATTAATAAAAATTGCAATTTTTTTGCCCCCTAGAGCAAATTACAAAAAAAAAAAAAAAAAAAACTATATTACATGGTTGGTATGATGGCTATGTCTCCCAGACGATGCAATACAGTCCGTACAACGCCTAGGTATGCTGAGTACCAAATTATCGATCTGATCTTGCGGAATATTACACCACTCATCAATGCAATGCTCTCCGAAGTTCCGGTAGACATGTAGGAGGTGGTTGACGGGCTGCAACTCATCGGCCAAGCATGTCCCACACATGCTATACTGGATTCAAGTCCGGCGAGAATGCTGGCCAGTCCATACGGGTGATATCCTCCCATCGAAGGCATTCGTTTACGATGTTTGCACGGTGAGGACGGGCGTTGTCATCCATAAACACGAATTCTGCGCCCATAGCGCCCCGAAACAAACGTACATGTTGTTGCAGAATGACGCCCCGATAGATTTGGCCTGTCACGGTTTCAATTTGAATATGCAGGTCAGCTCTGGAACCCAGAATAATTGTTACGAGCAATTCTGCACCACCGTAACGGTGTCGTTCAGTGATGTTCTCTTAGTGATAATGGGTACCTGGCGCTCTCCATATGAAAGTCCGGCGAGAATCAGACTACAAGCTAAACTTGGACTCGTCGGAAAAGATCACACAAGCCCACTGTTGCGGTGTTCACAATGCATGCTGTCTACTCCAGTCTAATCGCATTAAGTGGAACACATCTGATAGGCCTACGAGCATATAGATCAATCTGCCCTAAGCGTCTGTACACGGTCTGCCTTGAAACTGTCGTACCAGTGGCTGAAGAGAGCTGATGAGACAGGTCTGATGCTGTGCTCCGTCTGTTTCTTTTGGCAATAACTGCTAAATACCATTCCTCATTTGGCATTGTAATTCGGAGGCGACCTGGCCTGTAACGTCTACTAACATTACTATCATCTTAGAATCGTTGCCAAAGCTGGAGATGACACTCCGGGCGATTCCAAGTTCCTCAGATACTTCCAACTGGGTACGCCTACATTCCAGACGGCCGATAATTCTACCACGTAAAAAATCATCCGAATGCCTAATTTGTGTTATAACTATGCAGTTATTGCACTGAAATGCTTATAAAACACTTGCGAACAATTTTACTTTTTTGCCTGTATTCTTTATACATCACTTTCTTACACTCTCGTCATTGTGACGTATTATCGGTGTAATCTGGTGGCTTCCTGTAATTTGCATATGATTTTTGAAGATGTGTGTTGTCATTTTACGAGTGATATATGATTACGAGTGATATTTTAGAGTTCGATTTCCATGCGACTCTGAATTATCCTTAATTTATCGGCATGAGTGTATATTTAAGAAAATAGATACTTCAAAATTTCATGAATGAAAATGCATCATTGTTGGTTAAATGCAATTTAATGAATTTAATTACATGTCAAGTTCCTTTTTGAATCTAAATACCATTTGCAGAAAAAAGAGAACGAAAATCTTCATAATTTCAAACTCATCCAAGAAAAAAAAAAAATAAGATAAAAGTTTAATACGAGCAACTTTTAAATGTCGAATATTTGACCTTAATAAATATTAGTATTTACATAATTTAATAACAAAGCTCTTCTTTAAATAATTATAATTCTTCTTCGATTAAATAACAAATATCCACTTTGTGATTTTTTTACCAATATAATAAATTTTTCAGAATGTTTTTTGATAATATCTATTTTGGTGAAAACTATTATATGAAAATTATTTTTCGATGTTTTTTTTTTTCTATCTATATTGGAAAAAAATATTTTAATAATTTGCACTTGGGAGAATTCATATAATTATACATCCTTGTTCATTAAAGAATTTTTTAAAAAAATTCATAAACTGAATGTTCATTTGTTTGCTGAAGCTGCTATAATTTTACACCCCTTGATAGAAACCAACCAAAATTTGGTAGAAATATTTCTTAGCGTTTGGAGAAATAACTGCACTTTTTAAAATTTGCTACGTTTCCCTTAAAAAGGTGAAGGAGGAATGAAATAATTTTATATTTTTCTACCTTAAATTTAGAATATAGTATTGCACGAAAATTATTTTTAGATCATTCTAAAAATAAAAAAAATAGAAATAAAAATAAAAAAATAAAAAATTATCTCATAAATTTCATTTTTAGATAACTATTTTCCTATGTTTAATCAATTTTACTGATTAGAATTAGATTGATTATTATTATTAAAATTAAAAAATAATGAATTAAAATTAAAAAATGATAATAATTTATTATTATTATTAAGTTATTTTAAACATTATTTATAGCAATGCCTTTTTACCCGTTGGATATTAAAACTATTTTACTGTTTACATTTATATAACACCGGCATTTTTTTGTTCATATTAAACTTAATTTTTTTTTTATTTTAGAATATTTTTACGTTTGCTTTATTTTTAGTTCCTTTTAATATGCTTACGTAGATATATATCTATAAATGCTGCCTTTAAAAACAATATTAATTCTGAAATTTTATGTTTCTGTTAAGGCCACATATATATTGCGATTTGCTAGAAAGGAACTTCCCTACAAGCTTTAAATATTTGCCAACCAGAGAGACAAGAGTGTTATTTTTCGAAATTTGAATATTAATTAATTATTATTATGATTAGTAATAATTTAATATTAAGATTTTTAGAATTCAGAATTCTAAAAATCTTACGAAATATAAAACTAATAATGTAAAGTTATTTTTATTTTATTTTTTCTTGTATACATCTACTACAAATAAGCTCAAGCGCAGCTATTGGTACAGCGGCTAGTTTATTTATGTTTTTAAGCATACTCCTATAAAAAGAACATCATAAGATCTTTTAACCTTAATGCTCAATGTAATTATACTTATCATTTCCAATTTAAATTAAATAATCACTGGAAGCGTTTAATCGCTCCTAATTTCCCAAATTAATTAGCTAAATGGGAAAATTGAAATGTTCTCTTATTTTACAAGGTCAGTGTATCAAAATAAAAAAAAAAAAAGAGCTTTGAAGATATCCCGGAGTTATGCCTAGCAAACAATTTACAATTTAAATTAAGTAATAACTGGAAGCGCTTCATCGTCAAATAAATAACTAAGAAAATAAGACCTATTAATTTTTTTAATTAAAATTTTTTATTAATATTAAAAGTCTTTCCAAAACATTAGTAATACATACTCATACAAAATAATCGAAAAAAATGTAAACTGAATTATATGCTAATTTATAATTTTAAATCCCATACGATCTTTTGGGAACTTTCTTGAGATGACAGAATTAAATTTAAAATCATCTAAAACTATGACATTCAAATTTCCCGATAATTTAATTGAATTAAAGTGGATAAGCTTAAGAATCAATTCAAGTCAAGAAAAGATTATTAACTTATTTCTAGTTACACACACACACACACGCACGCACACACACGCACGCACACACACACACACACACACACACACACACACACACACACACACACACACACACACACACACACACACACACACACACACACATCAGTTCCGAGTCGACTTTTTCTAACACTAGATAGAGTCTTGAAACTCACGCCAGAAACATTGTGTTTTAAAAACTTTCAAAGGGTACGTAATTTATTTGTATGTAAATAGTAAATTGTGTTTTCGTTCAATACAATTATGCTTTCTAAATACACATCTAGATCGGTGGTAGATCTATCAGCGAAGCACGAAACAAAGGTCGCTTATGAGTTTCTCATACAAACGAAATGCCATGAATAATTAAAAGAACCGTATAGCTTCGTGCGAGCTCCCCCCCCCCCATACACAAACTTTCTTTCTACAAATTTTCGCATGGGCAATGACAATGTCATTCTTTGCAAGATAATTCAGCCACACTTTCTTCATTTGTAAGTCGGAAATGAGGGATTACCCAAGTCGCATCATTGTTTCTGGAATTTCCAAAACTTTTTGGAAGGTAAGAAGATGTACAAACAGGGTTCGAGTGGCGTTGATTCGAGAAGGAGAAGAGGTTACCGATGGTCTCTTCTCTATCCTCCTTATTAGCCTGAAATGTCCAACATTATTGTTACGATATCTTAATGATATTGTATGGTCAAAATATCGAAATTATATTTAGAAATGCAAACAATATTGAGCAGATATCGTAAGGTATCGTGATAATTAGGTTGATGAATATGCATTATATTACTGATATTCATGCACCCAATAACCACCTGTTTGATAAATGATTGAAGAGTTGAAAAGGGTTTGAAGAAAGTATTTTCACTTTGCTGTCCTTATTAGTGATGAAAATGTTGTCTTTTTCTAATTGTTTTCGAGCTTAGGCATAAGACTGGTTCAAAGTGGGTTTAATGCTTAAGAAAAGTCTATCAGAGGTACAGTGGACCCATTCGAGTAAAAAGTTTTTTTAATTCATTCAATATTTGTTGAATTTGGAGTTTTGGAGTCTATAAACTTTGATTTGAACACAATATGGCTCATATCGGGGCACATGATTTTACAATTACAATTCGATATTTTCTTAATTTATTTCTTATTTTAAATTTAAAAAGCATAGTGTAAACCACTTTAACTGCAACTGTCAAACAAACATAAATAAACAAACGATTTAAAAATATCCGCGGTACGGTACGAGTCAGAATTATGTGGTTTATAATGCATTAAAATTTTTTTTAGTAAATATCAAAAATGTGATATTCAAATAATGTAGATGTAAAAAAAGGACGGGCTATGTAATTGTTTAATGCCTATAAAATTATATTAAAATGTCCCACAGTGATTTTTATGATTCGTCAAATTCTTTAGAAGAAAGTAAATAATTAATTTTTTATAGCCTTTTCTCTATACATTATTTGTATGTGCCTTTAAAAAATTAAATATTATTTTATGTGTCTACGTGATTATTTTTTTAGGCTAGTGAAGAGTGACTTATATGAATATTGATTATTTCTTCCAATATTCTAAATTTAAATGCTTCCAAATAGTAGTATTAGATTTATGAAGTCTGCTTTTTTGGCCTTAATGAGCTTCTTTTCCCCCTCTCTTTCATTCATAATTTATTAGCTACCATGAACTTCTGTACTAATTTTTATTTAATGCTTGATTTAAAAATAAATGACACTTTAATCATTTAAGTATTTGAAATGATTTGTTATAAACTTTTTTCTATAAAATTGAAGTTTAAGAGCCTAATATTGAATAATATTCATAACATTATATTATATTCAATATTAGGCATTAAGAGCACATTACATATTATATTCAATATTAGGCATTTAACATTAAGAGCCTAATATTGAATATAATATAATGTTATGAATATTATTCAATATTAGGCTCTTAAACTTCAATTTTATAGAAAAAAGTTTATAACAAATCATTTCAAATACTTAAATGATTAAAGTGCCATTTATTCATTGTTAAGCTCTTAATGTTATCAAAAATGGATAAAAAAAGATTCATTACATCAGGATTTTTTTTTTCTGTTGAAATAGTAATTATTATTTCAATTAAACTTTTAGATTTTGATAATGCTTTGAAACTTTAGCTTCTTTTCAGTAGTATTATAAAGTCCATCTGATTTCATTTTCTTGTTTAGATTCTAAATTGATAATATACAATTGTTTTTAACATTTTGTAACATGTAATTCTAACTATATAATAATTTCCTTTTCAAGAATAATGTTTTTTTTTAAAGAATTAAAAAAATATATCTAATTGTTAAGTATGTCTTTAGTCAATTATGTTAGTATTAATCTAGAAAGGAATTATGCTTATTAAAAATTTAATGAAAAGAATTAAAAAAATATGGATATTTGAATGTTGTAAAGATGTTATTCTCGCAGTTGTATCTACTTAATTGGAGAAAAAACAACAACTTATGGTTAATAAGACACCAGATTTTTTCAATGAAAATGCCATGATTTAATACAATTATTATCAGCATTTTTTAGCTGATTAAATTCTTTTTTAATTACCTTATTTAAATATTTTTTTGCTTTAATATTGATGCTCTAAAATGCTTAAATAAATATAAAAAAAGTGGAAAAGAAAATTAAATTTCAATTTATTTCATTTTTAATGTTTTTTTTGTTTTTTCTTCTTTCAGAATGTCTACATTTAGCTAATAAATTAATCTTGTATTGCAAAAGACCATGTCCTCGAGTACAGTGTCTTAGAGATATCAACAGTGATTTAATAGTATTGCTGTTTGAAAGCATTACAAATCACCCTATTCAAGGTATTTCTTAATATTTTTCATTTTAATCTGATTTTAAAAAATGAAGGCAAGTTAAATAAACTTTTACTATAATAACAATAAAACTTCTCTAATGACAGAATCAATAGAGATGAGAGTTAACTGTTTGGCACATTAATAAGATTTATTTCTTCACTTTATGCATCTTTACATTATGTGTGATTCTGTTTAAATTGAATGAAAATTTATATTAATTAATGAAATGACTGTTATTTATGATTATAAAAAGACAGATATTAACCATTATATTATATACTAATGATTTACAAGATAATTGTTGTTAATTTATACTTTTCTACATGTATCTGATAAATTGTTTTGCATTTAAAGCTATGCAATACATAAAATTTTCTTTGATTTCTTTGTATGTTTTGACTTACTATTTTGACTAGATAATAGGTACATTCCATTGATTCATCAATCCTTCTTTTTTGATGCATTTTTTTCTGTTATTCAAATACTTTTTTTTTTTTTTTTTTGCTATTCTGTCTTCTTTCTGGTTGTAAATTGATCTTGAAAGTAATTTTAATAGATATAATATAGTATAAAAAGTTGATTAATTTTTTAAGCTGTTATATATAGAAATACAGTCTTTGCCTTTGCTTTCTGCTCTTGCACTATTAATTGATTAAATTTTTTATTTCCCTATTGAAGTAATTTGTCTCTTCTTTAATATCTTGAATTATCATTTTACTGTTTGTTCAATTGCCTCTCATGTTTGATGAATAAATTATTTGCTCTAAAAAAAAAGAAATAGAAAAAAAAAAAAGAATAATTTAATAAGTGATTTAGAGAGAGATTCATTAAAATGTACCTTTAGTTATTTAAAAATAGATTGAAGCATATTCCTGTTTTTTAACCCTTTCTAGGGCCATGGGAAGTATGTTTCCCACCAAATTTATCAATCTTTGTATGAATTTATGCAGGTTGGCATAAGTTCTGACAAATTTTTTTAGAAACACAGATGCTTTAGTTCTTTATTTTACACAAAATGATGTGTCTTGATTTGTTACTTAATTATTAATTAACCAAATTAAGGAATTAATTAATCAAATTAAATTTATCTAATAAGCTAAATGAATCCCTTTTCTTATTCTAATTTCAAGCCTAAAATTATTTTAACATAATATGACTAGAAAAAAAATGGTCCTTTAAAGGGTTAATTTACTTTTATGACAAAATTTTTAGTGCTCAGCTAAGCACTTTGTATTTGCTTTGCTATGCTTATCAATATTGAAATCTTTTACAAACTTATTTTTATCAATTTTATTCATGTAATTTTATTTTAATCTCTTGAAAAACAGTTATTTGCAAAGGAAATTCTTTGGTTCGCCTTTGTTTAGCAGTTTTATATAATAACAAGATCATCACTAGAACTGAAAATGCAGAATTATGTGTTATTATATTATTTGATAAGACTTTAACTCTTTTTGAATCCCTTTGTTCTAATATAAATTATATTTATTTTAGAGTAAACTTTTTTTTTTTTAAACTTTTCAATTCCTAAAAAAATTCCACAAATTCAGTGGTGCATTTTTCTAATTATTAAATGGAATTTCTATGGTAGATCTTTGCACGTGAAGGCTATTGACTACTAAATCCATTCTCTCAAATATTTGCCTTTTATGTGTGTCACATGTATGTTAAACTTACCAAGATCTGATACCTTCCTATTGTTATTTCATTTAAAAGGAAAGATTATTTGATGTATGCCAAAGTATTTTTCTTTCATTCATCCACTTGTTGTGACTTAAATGTTTTTTAGATATGATATACAAAAGTAATAACTTTGTCATTGAATAATATTTAATTATTTTTATAGATTTATTAGTTTGTACAACCAAAGAAGAAGAAGCTCATAATGTGCAGGCTGTCATAGACACTCTATCTTTGGATATTTTGGGAATATCTCTGTCCCACATCACAGGGGAGGATGTAGTTGCTGGTAATTTAGTTGCTATTTGCAATCTTTTAGAAGTATTAGAAGGCATAACGTTGCATCTGAAAATAAAGAAAGACAAACTAGGAAGTAGAAGTAAGTTTTTTTAAATTTATATTTATATGGTCACTGTTCAAACTGATATTTATCTGAAAGTTTATGTATGTTTTAAATAATATTATATGTGTGATATATCATATTATTTAAAATACTCTTGTTTATTAATTGAAATTTTATTTTCTATTTCTTTATTTGCAAATAACTTCTGTAATTTTTTTGAATTTTTTTACTGTGCAAATTGCAAAATTATATTTAATTTAACAAATTACATTTGAAATGTATTACATATCTATTTTTTTCTTACTATATATGAAATATAATTTATTTTTTTTATTTTTAGGAAGCAGTCTTAAAAGGAAAATTTGTAGAAAAAAGGCACCCATCCTAAAAGTAGAATCAAAATCTTCTAAACATTCTTCAAATGGCATTTCTGTAATAAATTTTTCCTTTATTATCAAATCTTATATTTTTATGCAATATTTTGTTGATTTCTGAATCTTTTTCATATTAAGATGAAAAGAAATATTTAAAATTATAGATAAATATCTATAAAAAATAAATTTAAAAAATTGGTGAATTTTTTTCTATCTACTTTTTATAGTGAATTTTCTAAAAATATCAGTATTTTTATAATTTTTAAAATGTAAGAATTAATCTAGGTCAATATTGTGTCACCTTTTTCAACCAAAAGCAAAAATAAGAAAAGGAAAGTAGAAAAAATTGTAATTATCAGGATATTTATTTGATAATAACATAAAATAATAGGATCTATGCATTTCTAAAATAAGAACTCACTATAAGGATGAATAAGGGAATGAGGGGGGAAAACCTAAGAACGATGAGAGGTTTAAATGATTTACAAGTCCAATTTTGGAATAGTAAATAAATTTATCTTTGCTGATAATACTAAGTTGTGACTAAATCAAAGATAAGAATTGTATACGTAATTGTGCTTATCTTAAAAATTATTATACATAGTTAATTTATTTGAGTTTTTTGATAATTACTTTTATTAATAAATTATTGTTATGATTCATACAAAATAGATGTAAAAAGTCTTATTTTAATGGGAATTATATGAGTTTGGCCATTTCTGTAAGCATTTAATTATTAACTCATGATAGTATTATAGGATTGTTAGATGCATCTATTTACCAAAGATGCTATGATGTAACAAGTCTATTTTAAAAGATTATTTTTTTATGTACTTATTAACATTTTTATATAGCAAAACTTCAAAGGTGTCAGTGGTTAATTTCCCTAGGATACTAAAATTAAAATTATTTAATATGAGATTTGAATATTTTTTTGGATTATTTAATTTGATTATTTTTTAAAATACTTTTTCGTTGTTTATTTTAAATTAGGATGGTGGAAGTGAAGAAACTTCTATTAGTACTTCTGGTTCTCTTACTCTTTCCACAAATTCCAAATTTTCAATTTCTAGTCCCTCTGAACGAGGATCAAAGAAATCAACTAAAACCAGTAAGTAAAAGCAATATAGAATGCTGTAATGCTTTTATTAATTTTTTTTTAAAAAGACATTTAATTTTTTTGATATTTTAGCTAAAATAGGAGTTTACTTAAAGTATTCATACTTTATTTCAATTTAATTATATTTCAGTTAGATTTATTTTAACTTCTGAGAGGTATTGTGGTATGTTGGTGATAGTTTCAAGTCCAATATCAGTAATTTCTTATTCCACTGAACACCCACCAATTGTGTGATTCTTATTAAACTCATCTGGTATAAATGCTACCCATTAATGCAGTATTTAACTATGAAGTGGAGGATGTCAGTCTAATTATTGTCTTCATCACCTGAACATTATTTTATAGCCTTATTTTGAAACATTAATTTAAATAATTTAAAAATTCAGATTTTGATTTATTAGACAGATTAGAATTAAATTTGATGAAGGAATATGATTATCTTTGACTAATAAAAAACTTCTTTCTAAATTTTATATGTTAATTTTTTTCTTAGGATAAATTGAAAACATGACTGGATTTTGAAGTTATACTGCCTTTTAACAAATCAGAAGTTATATATATATATATATATATATATATATATATATATATATATATATATATATATATATATATATATATATATATATATATATATATATATATATATATATATATATATATATATATATATATATATATATATATATATATAAATATATATATATATAATATAATGTATTAGAGCAAGATTTAACCTTAATGGATAGCAGTGATGGGTTACAAATAAAAATGTTATCTTATAAATGAGAAAAAATATAGTGAAAATTTGCTGCATCAGATTAATTATGCTACTGCACCACTGACTTAAGAATACTCTGAAGTCTTATATTTTGCACTTTGTTTTTGATTTGTTTGTTTCAATTGAAAATTTATTTGCTTTAATAATTCTGTATATGTTCTGTACAGGTGTTAAAGATCACTTTACTCAGGAAAAGGATTTAACAACTGATTACCCAATCAGTAGCGGCTCTGCATCCTATTCTTCCCCCTCAAATGTAACTGACATTGAAAAATCTGAAGCAATTTTTCAAAAGAATCATGTAGTTGAAGTGAGTATTAAATTATATCAGTCACTTGTAACTTGAAGACTTTTCTGTGTGTCTTATAGAAATGCTAGGAATTTTAAAATTTTGTGGTTAAAAATGATTTTATTTGTTATCTTAATAATAAGGATGAATTTGTGTTTGTGCTCTATTGGCTCAATCACTTGACCTACCACTACCAAATTTGGCATATAAATATATATGGAGGATGGAAAAGCACAACTCAGAACAATTTTTTAAAAAAAGAAACTTTGATTAAAATTTTAATCAACTAAGCTTAATTTTATTTATTTGTTTATTCCTTATAAAAACCTTTGAAAATATTACTCCAAAATAAATTTTACTCCATTTTAAAATTACCAATTAAATAAACAGGCAATTTTTTTTTTTTTGTATTTCAGCAATTTTTTAAAAATACTTTTTTGCCTAATTTCAAACAATAGATTTCATTATTGCCCTGAAATTCAAATCATTTTCCTTCTTTTATAAGATATTTAATTATGTTACTTTCTTCTATTGTTGTAAACTGTGAAAAAAAGAATTCTGTTTAATATCTGTGTAAATGAAGCAGCAGTTATGGTCTCCTTAAAATTTTCTTCTATTTTAATACAGATATTATCCCTCTTACCCCACATTTCTTATTTGTTTAATCTTAAACCTGCATGTACTATTAAGGAATTTTCCCCTCTTAGAAAATCATTCATGTACATGAATTTGAGCTAATACGAAATGAATTATAAGTAGGACTGTCTCATTTATTGCAAAATGTAATCATGTTGTTGTTGCTAATCTCCATGGTCTGACGTAGTCAGACCAAATCCAAAAATCCGTTGACAAGAAGAAAGTCAAAAACGAGGAAGGGAGAAGAATAAATTTCTCCCCAATGAAATCCTAGACAGTCCAGAATATGTTCAGCAGAGGCCTGATGCTGGCAGCATTTCGGGCAAAGAGGGTAAAACTTTTCACCCTGAGAAAAGAAAAGACATTTAATGTGGCCACTGGCAAGGTGCAACAGGCAAGTGTTGGTTTTTCTATCACAAGGAAGATTTAAGGACTGCCCCGGCTTATTGGCTCTATACCAATCATGAGTAGGGGGAACCATCCAATTCTTCTTATTTAGGAATTTCGCCTGAGAGAATAGTTCTAAGTGTGTGAGCTCAGCAGAAGAGGAAGTCGCTAGGCTGCTTCCTTTCTTTGCAAGCCTGTCTGCTATTTCGTTACCAAGTAGATCCACATGAGATGGGATCCACTGGAAATGAATATCATGTTGAAGTGAAATCAGCTTCAACTTCTGAAGAATAGACAAACTTGCTTTATCTCCAACATAGGTCCAATTGTTAAGGTGTTCCATTGAGCTGCGGCTATCAGTAAGAATCCAAAGGTTCTTATAATTATTTTCGTGTAAAATTTTCTTAAGTCCCTCATCGATTGCTAAAAGTTTGCTTCTAAAAACGGAACAGAAGTCTGGATTTCGCTGACATAGAGAAAAACTAGACTGAGGAGTTACAATATAGATGCCACTACCTGCAGAATTGTCGATTTTGCTGCCGTCAGTATACAATTTAATGTCACATTTAGGTATTTTATTAATGACTTCCAAGGCCAATTGTCTGAGGTATTCTGACGCATTTTCCTTTTTATTAATGGGAACAGGGAGGTTGAAATGAAAGTGAACCCTGGTAAGTTCTTCAGTAGGATTCATACAGGAGAGAAGAGAATGTGGCTCTACATTTTTAGGAATTATATTCTGAGACAAGACTTGACTAAAGGGACTATTTTTCTTGAGTCTCTGGAGGTTAGTCCAATTTCTTAGGTATTTTGAAGTGTTGTTTTGAATGCCATAACTGGAAAGTTTGTTGAAATATTTGATAAGGTTAGCATGCCTTCTAACATGGAGAGGTTTAAGGTCGGCTTCATAAAGGACAATGTCTGAGGGGCAACTTCGTTTCAGACCAGTTATTATACGAGCTGCACTCAGCTGAACCTGTTCAAGTTTCTTCAAGTTGGAAACGGAGGCACAGCAATAAACTGGGAATCCATATTCAAGTAAAGGTCTGATGATAGCTAGATAGGTAGTTCTAAGGGTAGTCGCATCAGCTCCCCAATCTCTACCTGCAATATATTTAAGGATGTTTAATCGCTTTCTTGCTTTTGAGACTATGTAATCAATGTGCTTATTACTTGTAAGTTCAGAATCCGAAACAAATCCTAAATACTTTGGGTGTTTTTCATATGCAAGTTCTTGATTTTCAAGCATCAATTTTGGTTTGTAGTTGTATAAGTGTTTATTGGTTGTAAAAAAGGTGGTAATTGATTTGGCAGGATTAAATTTGAGTTTAAGTTCTGCAGCAAACTCGGACAAGGCCTTCAAAGGCTCATTGAGTTTGATCTCTAGAAGGTTTATATCGAATCCAGAGCTCCAAAGCGCAATGTCATCAGCAAACATACCAATGCGAGTTCCAAAAGAGATAACTTTTTCTGCACCTGCTAAAAACAAAGAGAATAGTGTTGGACTAAGCACTGTACCCTGTGGGACACCTTGGCTAAGATGAAAATTGTTAGAAAGTGTCTTATTGGACCTAACCCTGATAGATCTCTGTTGTTGATAATCTGTGATCCAAGCCAAAATATTTCCACGGATGTTAAAGCTATTATGCAGCTTAATGATTAATTTGTGTTTCCAAACTCTATCGAAGGCTTTTGTAAGATCTAAAAAAGCAGCCACGGTATGATGCGTTGGCTTGTGGTTATGAGCATCTCTGATAGTCTGTGCAAAGTAAAGAACTTGGTCAATGGTACTGTGGCTCCTTCGAAAGCCATACTGCTCACAAGGCATAAGATTATTTTGGTTTAGGAAGAATTGTAGTCGAATAAGGATAATTTTTTCCATAACCTTGCTAGTTGTACATGTAAGTGCTATTGGTCTAAAATCCTCAGGGGAGGAAGAATTCTTGTTAGGCTTTTTAACTGGAATAATGATGGCCTTTTTCCATTCCTGTGGTAAGCGTCCTTTCTTCCACGATAAGTTGAAAAGGTCAATAAGTCTTTGTTTCTTTGGTCTTCTACCTCCTGGTGCTCCAGTCTTTTGACTCACAGAAGCTGCACTTCCCTCCCCATGAATCGGTTGACAAATGTAATCATAAAATGTAGTGACTAAATAAAATTTTCTGTATTTTTGTAAATTTATTTGAATTTGTCAGGAACTTTACAAATTTTTATAGAATATTCAATACTGATACATAGTGTTTAAATATTTTATAGAATTGCAGGATATTCCTTTTAACATGCCAAACTGATGAATATTTCAACTAAATGTGTGATAGAAAGATGCAAGGGACCTCTTTCTATCACACATATTAGTATCACAAATCACTGTATGGAAAAAGTTTTATCATCTGGAGAAAATTGATTAATAAGTTTTAATGTTGAAGTAATATTGGAATTATGCTGCTTGAATGTAGGATTAGGTTTTCAAAATATTTTTTTACAGTGAGATTTTTATAGAATAAATAGGGAAAACTCTTCCCACTTGTTCAAATAATTTTTAAATAAGAATTTTCTTAACTCTTCTGTTCCCTTTGGTGTACACATTCATGTATTTCTCCATTACATATAGTTACAATACAGGAGATTTTGTATGAAAACTGATACTCTTATGATTTTTGGCATCTATTTACTAGATTTATGCATAGAGGAAAATAATCTATCACTAAAGAATATTTATTGATATTACACACTCATGATGGAAAGATTGAATTATGCTCACACATCATTAAATGTTAAATAGTATCATAGATAAAATGTGCATTAGTGAGCATATGTTCTATTTAATCATTAACATTACTTCAGAAGAGTATCTGATATGAAGAGAATTCAAATATTATTTACACACAGACTCAAAATATAAAGTGATTAGGAAATTAAAATGTTAACTGCTTGTAAATTGTATAGTTTGATTATGTTTTTGAAATTTTTCGTATCTGACATTTAAGCATTAAAGTTTGAGTCCAGTTCTTAAATTTATTTGAAAGCACAGAAATAAATTAAGGTTTGCTAAATTAATTTTAGTAAAATAATGCATGTCTCATTTATTAAACAACTGTTGCTTCTTATAGGTTGAATGCTTCTTGATTTAAGCCTTTTTTTATGTTTTAGTTTAATTTTCTTATTTAAAAAATTTTCAACAAATTAGAATTATTTTTCAAATAATTCATTTCTAGTATTTCCATTGATTTTGCTCATTTTAAGGATATAACTTTTGAGATTTGCAGAAACAAACTGTTTCCCTTTCTCTTAAAAAAGCTTTTAAAAAGTAAAATGATTGGACATCTAAATTGAGAGCAAATTCCTTCTTACTAAACAACACAATAACTATAATGAAGATGGAAAAACTATCTGTGATTTTTAAACTGCTGATTATGATTTCATAAAACATAAAAATATTAAGTAGTGTTATATCAATTTAAGTAGCATTATATTCATTTTGTAAAGCTCAATTATTAAAATTTGTCCAGATGATTTATCCTTAATTTCTTAATTTCCTGAATTATTATCAATTTGAATACTGTTTTTTTAATATAAGTTTTTTTACAATTAAAAATATGCTATGCTATGCTATCTTTCTATTTTAAATATTAGATGATATAATTTAAAAATTTATGTAAAAAGAAGCATGAATTGTACTCATTCATTAAACAAATGCAAATGATAAGTTCATAGTTTATAGCAAAGAGTAAGTTCATTTTGATTTATAATGATTTATTTTTAATGATATCAAAATTTTATATTGTCTGTTTTTTTCATTGTCTTTTATTCGTTCATTATTTAAAACTATACTTTTGTAAATGGATGCATAAAAATAACTTGTCAAATATTTTCAATAGGAAACTGATCATATCACATATCCTAAAAAGATACTGCAACAATTCAACAGTCAAGTATCTTCAAAACCTGAAAATAAACCTCATTTTCGGATTGAGAAAGTTGAGCAGGATAGGTAAGAAAAAATTTTTTTTATTAACTTATTGTCTATTTTAGATAGGATTTCAACTATTTTAATGATAAAAAAATCGTCTACACTGTAGCATTATAATCCAATATGTAACAATATAATAAATAATATAATATATAATCAAGATATAAATTTTAAAATTGTATGTAGTAACACTAAACAAATGGCACTGACAAAACTCGGTACTGTTCGTCAACGGATTCTGATATGACCACATTTCAATAACTCCATCTCATTAAGGGGTGAAACGTGGAATGATGTGTGCATTCCCGATATTTCCTTTGATATTGAATTTCCCCTATTAGATACTAGTAAATGTAAACATCTCCTCCTTTCATCTTTCCTCTCATCCCTATTTTGACGAATTAAACCCATCCTTACGCATGCGCAAAAGTGCGGTGGATTTTACAATCCGTTGCTGAGCAGTATGCATCTAGAAACATTTTAATATTTAAGAAAGCTGAATCTCACTTTTTTTATATGTAGGATTTAAAAATTTGGAATAGAGTTGACAGTAAGATGGCATTCAATCTGTATCCCAAATTTGTTTTGAAATAACTTCCTATGTGACATTCTCTAAAAGACACTACCTACTCATTTCATTTGTGAAAAAGAAAGTAACTTATGAAGTTTTTTTTTTCCCCCACAATATAAAAGTTTTGATCTTTTTGCCACGATTTCAGAGAGACAGTTATTCTGATTTGGAAAGTGCTCTAGTTATCTTGCCTTTGTAATTATTCCTGCCTGCTTAATAACTGCTATGTAATGAAGTTTCACAGCAGATTTTACTGTTACTAAATATTCAGTTTTAAAAACTCATGTTGAAATGATGTTACTTTATTTATTTTGGATTTTATTAAATAATTGCTAAATTATTATTTATTTGATGAATCAATTTTTTTATGTAATAATCTTAAACTACCTGTTACTTTTCTCAAAGCTTTAATAACCATTTGATTTCGTGTATTCCTCTTACTTGCATGCTTCTAATATCAGCAATATTTCTTTATTTCAGATGTTTACAATTTAGGGCTACAAAATTTTGTACAATATGCATATTATTGATATAAGCTTTCTGCTTAGAACACATGGTATTTAAAATTTGCAGAATCTGTATCTATCAACTCCTTTCATGCTGGTAGAATTTGTAGTTACAGGGAAGGGATATAATGATTTATATATTTATTGACAGCAGAACCAATTTGTATTAAAAAATTATATGTTGAATTAAATATTGTTATTTTGACAAATTAGTCCCAAAATTTCTTTGAAAGTATATAATCTGATATATATTGTTTCTTTATGGATAAGCATGTTTCCTGTTATTGAAAATATATGTTTTCTGTATTTGTGCTGATAAAAAAACTGCTGAAATGAGATATTTAGACAATAAATATAATAAATTAATTCAAAAAATATTTAAAAGCCTTTTTTTTTCTTTCCTCTCTTATTTCATTTATAATTGATACTTGCATCCGTTTTAATTAATAATTTTAAGTTCTTTGAAGCAATAAAATTATTTGATTTTATGTTATTTAGTAAATAATTAGATATCACAAGGTAGTTAATTATAAGAATTAGTAATAATAACAAATTGAGTCTCATTATGTAATTGCAATTATTTTTGTAAATTTTGAATTCATTACTGAAAATAGTAGTAGTCGTGTTTGCTTTAAAAAATTGAACCGGTTTCTGTTCATTCAACAAACGACTATGTTTACGATATTAATTAATTTTGAAAAATTCTGCAATTGAATTTTTTTAATTTTCTTAAAAAATGAGTTATTTTTCAATATGTGTATTTGCTTATTATCTATGTTACTATATCTAATTGTGCTTTATCTAAATTTATGTTTTTATCTTTCCTCTTTTATGTAAGAGACTATTTTTTATATATGCATAATGACAGAGTAATTACATTTTAATGAAAAGCAAAGCATATTACGTCTAATAATAACTTTTATTTAGTCAGTAATGGTTTGCCAGCTGATTAGTTTTATGACTTTTAACTAGATTTTGGTAATTTGTTACAGTTTTTAGATTTGTGACATTTAAATTAGTTTCTCAAGAATATGAGAATATGTTTTTTGTTTACTGATAAAAATTGTGAAAATCAAATAAGCTATTAATCTAATGTGATTTGATATAAATTCTGTTTTTTTTTTTTTTTTCTTTCAGACATTTAAAAGATTACAAAGAATTATCTTCTAAGCCTGGATATTTGAAAAGGAAAATTTCTAAATGTCCACATGAAAAAAGAACACAGCAGTCTGTAGAAAAAGAACAAGTATGAAGGAAATAAGTTTAGTTATTAATGAATTTTTAGACAATGTTCTTATTCTTGTTTATGATATATTTATTCTGAGTTACAATATCCAGTTTTTAAATTTTTTGTACTTATACAATTTTTAATGCATGCTGTGTTCGTGTTCTTTTTCAGTTTCATTTAATAGTTGGAAGTAATTGAAATTCATTGTAAGAAAATAAAAAAAAAATTATTCATTTTTCTGTCAAGTTTATAAGATTTGTATATCCTCTGCCACTTTATCACTTCCTTAAAAAAAGGTTTTTTTTTAAAAGATGTTTTTTTATTGGAATATTTTTAGTATGGAAAACTTCAAAAGTAATTTTTTAAATTGCTTTGGAAACTTTAAATAATCCAGAATATAAAATAATATTAATGCTTTCATATTATTTCTGGAAGTTGTTTTTAAAATTTATTTTTTTTCTAATTTTATGTTAATCAAATATTTTTTTCCTATTTTATTTTTTTAAATCTTTTTTTGTCTAAAGAAATACAAACAAACTATTTATGCAATAAGTTTTTAAAAAATATCCTATATTAAATATTCGTTATATAAAATTGGAACTAATGGTTTATTATCAGTTTTCTTTAAAAGCAAATAACAAACATTTATCTATTGTACTTTTTCAAATAATTTAAGCTCACCTTTGAAATTTCTTTATTAAGGACATGTTTTATATTATTGATCCTGTAAAAATACATAGCAATATATTAAGTTACTTACTTTTTTTTTACTTGTTATCTTTTCAAAATTTGTTCTTAGAAATTTCAGGTTTATTTTTTATTAATCATTATCTTTTATTTAATACTTTAGTAAATTTTAATGTGCTTATAAAAACTATATCTTATTATTTTTAGATAATAATATATATTTTTTAAATTTTTCATATTAATTTTACAATTTTTTTTTTAAACTAAATTTTTAATAAAGTGATACCCTTCCTTTGTATGCTTACTTAGGAGGTAGAGGAATTATTTGAAAGAAATCTAGAAAAGAAGGTCAGAGTTCTTTTAGAAAAGAATAGTTCCTATTATCCTCAAGCTTCTAGATTAGTAAGTAATTTTCTTACTTCAGTGTTTGAAAAATACATTAAAATTTTAATTAAATTTGAACTTAATATTTTTATATATAGTACAAAAATCATTTTAAAATTTTGCCTAGCAAAATGTAATGTTCTGCAAAATGATTGGAAACCAGTTCTTATTTAATTTATAAAAAGAAGAAGTATCATACATTTAAGTTTTATTTTGTATATTAGATTATATTTAATTTTCAGAAAAGACTGCAGCTTCAAAGGTTACAAAAACCCATTAGGAAAGCAGCATTCACTCCCTGCAAAAAATCTTGTAAGTACTGTGCATTCTAGTTAATATATTCACTTTAAACTTTTAAAGTAAAATGGAATTCTTATTTATTTTAGAACAGAGTTTGCAATTATTATTATCAGTGGTATTTTTATTATATAAAACTGATTAATCTGACTTCTTTATGTTCATAAATATTTTTTTTAATATTAAAATTCATTAGATTCCAAGTTAAAAAAAAGTTCTGCAGATAATTGCTATAAGATTTTCTAAATCATTTGCTTAACCTAATTAAAAATCATTTTTAATTACATTTAATTTAATTAAGATATTCTTCTTGTTTGTGATTATTTATTCCATATTTTATTATGTATTTATTTTTTGTAACACAGTTCTCCTACCTCACTCATTAAGACGTCGTTCTATAAGAAAAACATCTTTCAAACGGACAAGTGGTCATAAAAATCCTATTTCTCATACTCATCAGAGACAAGAAGGTAAGGATATGCTTAAATATTGCATGAACTAAATTTCATAGATAAGATAGCAAGATCCATAGTGTAAAAGATACTACTAGTCAATCATGATTGGGGTTCCCATAGTCCTTAAAAATATTCAAAACTTTTTGAATTTTATTTGTTGAATTTGGGACCCAGAAAATACTTGATTTTTCATTAGGTGTTTGAAAAATAGATAAGTACATCCAATATGTTTTGAGAAAGTAGAAAAATTAATTGTTTACACCATGTTTTTGCTTGAAAATTCAGCTAATTTAAATTA
Organism: Argiope bruennichi; assembly: GCF_947563725.1. NCBI lineage: Eukaryota > Metazoa > Arthropoda > Arachnida > Araneae > Araneidae > Argiope > Argiope bruennichi. The sequence goes on from NC_079159.1 coordinate 102,462,132, forward strand.
GATGTTACAACTGCTTTCGTTTCAGAAGTGTTTCGATATATCAGGACCTTTAAATCTACCCGATTTCTTCTTTAATTTGGTGAATTACTCAAATGATGATAGAATACTTCAGCAAATAGAGTCACTTGCATTTTAAAACATTTATTTGATTTAGACGCAACATATTTTCATCAATTCACACACAAAACACGGCTATATACAAGACTTATGTACAATTAGTTATGAAAACATATTTTACATCTATGGAACAAGAGCATGCAGGCTCGTGAATAGTCCGTTCACTTCAGTTCATTTTTAAACATGGACGGTCTTCTTCACATTAGAATTAAAAAATGAGTGATTCTGATAGATTAAAAAATTGTGAATTCTGTCATCATAAAACTTTTCTCTCTGTGTAATTTGATGGAAGGAAATATGAAGGGGGGGGCTTACAAATTTACACCACAACTGCTGAGGAATCTTCAACACTTTGCTCTTAGATATAATATTATTATGCCATCTATTCATCTTTAAAAGGCTTAGATACAGAATTGAAATGACCTTTGAAATGCATGAATAGTTCTTTTTCCTATAACTCTTGTTAGAAGATTTCAAACTTGTTTTGAGAAATGATTTCAGACAGCGAGACTGCTAAAAAGTTCTGCTGTGGACAAACAAAACATTCTTTTTAAAACTGATTTAGCATGTTACTCTATATATTAGACATGGTTTATTCAAATTGACTGCCTTTAATGTATATAATTTAATGTTTGATGAAGTATCCAACAATTTTTTGTAAATTAAGAAATAGATTTCTTAAATGCCTTCCAAATTTCAGTTTTGGAAGGAAAGAACAAGGAGGTGGAAATCAAATACATGGCTTAAACTTTTATAGGTCATTTTAAAGATTAAGATATTTTAAAACTTTATGATTCTATTAAAAAAACTGGATTTGAAAAAGAATTGGATTTTGATAATTTATCTAATTAAAATTTTTTTTGACTTTTTGAATTATTAGATGCAAAAAGAATTTTTAATATTGTTAATAAATGTGTGTAGTGTTACCTACATATTGTCAAAAATTCATTTAGATATGGCAAAATAGTATGGGATATTGAACATCAGATATCTTATGTGTATTATTTATTCAAAGATTCCACAACAAGAAGGGAGAACTACTTAAAATTTGTGAAATGGAGGCCATTAACTACACCTAAATTTTTGCAAAACCTGATGTTTAGAGAATAAAACTGCTGCTGATTAGCAATGAAATGCTGGTGTTAATATGTTGAGAATACTTAAAAGTGTAAGCTTCCTGGACTAGAAATAATTTACATTTGTTTCAAAGTGTAGCAAACATGTGTCTCTACCTGCCTAACTGAGAGTTTTCTTGTCATTTTCCAGTCATTTTTTATATTCTACAATTCAGCATTTTTTTCATATGATATGAAAAAGATACTAACTAATTATGTAGAAACTTACAGCATTATGAAAAATAATATTTTAGAAGCCTAAGACTTGCAAATAGTGTTTCTGAGTTTAGTTTTTCAAAGCAAAGATTTAAATGCCAATATCAGTAAAATTATTACAGGATTTTTTGAGAATAGAACATTTAAAAACTCATTAACCTGAAATAAAATTTTAAAATGTAGCTAAGAGATTTGAAACATTAATATCCATGTTTTTTATGTACTTTCATTTGTAGAATTTTGAGTTAGTTTTCTCTCAATAATGTGCTTTCTAGAAGTGTGGGTTGTTTAGATCCAAGAGAGATAACCAAACAAATCCATTTTTGTTGCAACAAGATGAAGGCCATTTTTTTTTTAAATCTATTGAATTACAAATGATTTCAAGAAAAAGCAATATGATTCTATTTTAATACAATGCAACAATTTTTTGAATAATGTGACTTGCAATTCAGTAAAATTCGAAGGGTTTGAAATATTGAATTGATAAGTCTTTATAAAATGTTTAGAAGATCAAATGTCTTATCAAAAATTTTGGGAGGTAATTAAGATTCTAGTTGAGACCATATAAGTTGCAAATAGATCATAGTTGAAAGGAGATTTATATTGAATTTGAAAATCTTAAAAAAGAAATATAAGTTGCAAAATGCTTTGTTTTAGATTAATTGAAAAAGTGCAATGGAGTAGAGAATTTTTAAATCACAAGACATTAAATTAAATATATTAGCTCTAAATATGCCATAAACAATCATAAGCAAATATTGCTATCCCAATGTGCTGAAAAGAAAAAGAAATGCATTAAACTTCATTTAAAAGATTTAAAATAAATAAGGGGATTTTAAAAAGATATTACAAATTAATTGAAAAGGCAAAGAAGAATTGAAATTTCCAATGCCTAGCAGAACAGATTAATTTTGGAAATTGTTGCTTTAACAAACAAAATGAAAATGTATATTTAAATTATTTGAGTGCATTGAGTGCATCAATTTATTTCTTTAAATGTAAATAATGTTATTTGTATTTCTCTCTTGCTTTTATTCCTTTATTTTACCAAATTTTGATCAAAAGTGAGGTTAGAGAATTTTTTTTTAGTGATTTTATTATATATATATATATATATATATATATATATATATATATATATATATATATATATATATATATATATATATATATATATATATATATATATGTGTGTGTGTGTTTCAAGTAAAGTAAGAATGTGTTTGTGAAGTGAACATTAAGTTGTAATTTGTATGAAATTACACCTCGTAGTAGCCATGTGGTGGCCGACTTAAGGGCTTGTGATCTCAAAATCCACTTTGAATTACATATCTGTTATTTTCATTTTACATCTTTCGTTTATTAACTATAAGATAAGTGCAACAAATATTCATAATGCTTTTTACTTAAGCATCTAGAAATAATAAACAAAAAAGTAATGGGGCATTTTAACATTAATTATTAAAATATTTTATCTAAATTTGTTATTTATATTTTTATTTCTAAAATATTCAATTTTATCGATGCTAGAATTTTTATAAAAAAGGTCCTTGAAATTCCTTAAAATGACCTTGATTTGTTTTTCTTCAATGATAGTAAGAATTTGATGATAAATATAATTATAATTCTGTGTTATAATTAGTATTATATGTTTTATATGTTAGTATTATATGTTATTGTCGAAATACATTGTTTTTATTTTATGCTTAGTACCTAAATGAAGTAGTTTAATGGCTTCTCAAAATCTTGATTATCTGTTTTAAAAGAAAAAAATTATTAAAAAGAGAAAAAATTAAATTAGAGAATATTTAATTCAAGTAACACTTCTAAAGACCCACCATGTAAGCTCACAAAATATGTCTGAGATCAGAAATTCTCCCACTATTGTAAAATTTTGAAAAGGAGATGTTGGCTTTAATTTTGTCTTTGTGGTAGGGATTTAAAGTAGGATTCCCCCATATATGGGATAGCTATTTTTTTATAGAATTATTATTTTCATTTTGTGCTGTCTGCTTGAATAATGTTGTCTAATGAACAAATTAGATTTTAGAAATAGCCTTAGATTTAATTGGGAGATTTTAGATCAAGCAGTGCCTTCAAAGATCTTCCATGTATTTAGAACCTGGTGTGTATACACATCATTCATGGATAAAAAATTCTTCTATTGGAATGAGGAGATAATTTAGGTAAGCAGTGGGCACTGTTTGCAAATATCACTCTAATGGTTGGAAAGTGAAGGAACTTTTGCCGATAACTCTCTTGTGATAGCTTTGAAAGCCAATATTAATACAAGAATAAAGCCTTAATTTTATTCCAGGATCAGTATTCTGTTCTGAGAATCATTACACATTTATTGTTTTTTATTATTAAAAAAAATATTTTTTTAGATGTCTTTTTATCAATTGAATTTTCATGTATTTGAAAGAAATTACTTTAATTTATAAATTTTATTTTTACAGGAAATGAAATGGAAGGGAGTATTCCAACTGGGTTTATTCAAGAGCTTTTTGAAGAATTTCCTGGTCTTAAACTACCTCCTCAAATTATTAATCATATAAGAAAAAAATATCAACAGCATCTTTTGAAGTTACATAAGCAAGTGAAAAGCTGTCTTTTAAAGAAACCAAAATCTCAGTTACAGGTACTATTTCTGTATGATTTTTCTTTCTGCAATTGTTTTGAAAGTTTGTCTAATTTTGTTCTCTGCAAATACTACTTCTGTTCAGGGTTTTATAAAATTTATATAGGACTTAGATTACTCTTATTCCATTTAAATTTGGGAAAGATAAGGTTTTAATTTGAAGCATTTAAATTGTATGCTTAATATATTTACTGTATCTGCTTTCGTTTATCTTTATATTTTTATGTAAAAAAATTAAAAATATAAATATTTTATACTGTACAGTTTTTATATTCAATTCTTTAAGAGGTTTTATGACTCACTTATTTTTAATACCTAAATGATGATTACCTTATAGAAAACAGATTCTTTTCAGATAAATTGCATTTTTAACTGTGTAATAAATTGGATCAATTTGAAACATTGGCATTTAAAGGTAATTTACAGCATTTGCATATTTAAGGTAAATAAAAGCAAAAATGGAACTCTTTGAAGAAGTTTGAACTGTTCTGATAAGTTTCCAAGTTATGATAATAGAAAATTTCAAAGTGTTTTGCCTTTATTTCACTCCTTTTAGAGGAGCATAGCAACTTTTTTTTAGCATATCATTCCTTAGTGCTAATGCTCCTCTAGATGCTAATGAATGTGTCAGATTTGTTCAAACTTGTCACAAGCATGGGATTGTTTGAAGTTCAAACAAACAGTCATTCATTTTTATAAATATAGATTAAGAGAAATATACTATGCTCAGTTTTGAAACAAATATTTTTATTTCTTCGTATATCAAAATTTTGTGAAAGATTTTGCTTTAAGGATCTTTTAAATCTAATAAAATGTAATGATTATTTTCATTGCCAGACAAAAAAAAAAAAAAAAAAATGTTTATGTCTTTAAGAAAATTTTAAAATTTTTAGAAATATTTGATAAAGTCAATAATGCATGTGATCACATCCAGAGACAATTATTTTCATTGGTTTAGGCAGAAGAAGCTGCAAAACGTCAAGCCCTTCTATCTGAGCTATTAAAGAAAAATATCCTCGAAGAGCAGCATTTGGTGAGCCATTTCTTTAAATTATTTCTGAATTATATCTTCACTCATTATTATCTTTATATTCCAGTTACTGATAATAATAGTTATTTACTTCGTTTGAAGTTTTGATGTAATAATTTTTTTTTATTTTAGTTTATTGATTGCTATGATAATAAAGACAATTATGCTCAATGTATATGACTATTAAAGTTAATAAAAATGAATAGAGTTTGTATCTTTAAAATTTTATTATAGACCTGAAGGGATTATTAATCTTCTATTTTTAAAATAAATAAAATTAGCAGAAGTTTTTATTTTGTTTATGGTTATAATCATATTTGTTCTGAATTTTTAATTTAATGTAGCTGCTTTAGGGTGACAGACTTTCGCATTTTCGGACTCATGGTTTGACAATGAGGGTAATTTGTGAACTGCATTCCACTTCCAGAATTTTAATGCAAATGTAAGAAAAATGGCAAATGAATTAGATTCACTTCTGGCAGACATTTTGGAAAATTGGGTTTTGAATCCATTAGATTATTCTGTCTTTTAATTTTTTTACTTGAATTTCTAGATATTTAGGATGAAGGGCAGGTGGAGATAAAGATTCTCTGTTCACACCTTTAACAGAAGCCGCAAATATGAAATAGCACTTCATTAAAGTAGGAGACAAAAAAATACTATGCCCTCGATTTTAGTAGCCATCACTGTGATGGTATAAAATTTAAACTCTAAAAAAAGAAGCTATATCTACAATAAAATCAGTTAATTTAGCCACAATTCTAAAATTTAATCTTTGAATTTTTAGGTATTTTTTTTTAATCTCAAATTTGATTCATAAAATTTTTGTAATCAGTACAATAAGATTTAATTTTGTCTCCATTTTTGATTCCAAAATAGATTTTCATAGTTTTATTTCTCATTTAAAAAGCTTTTTGTTCATTAAATAATAAGAAATTATAATAATAATTATTAAAGGATAATTATTATAATATTATAATTCTTTAATCATAAGTACATTAAATAATAAATAAAAACTTTGGTTCATTAAATAATAATAATCAAGTTAATAATATGTAATTTCAGACAAATTTTTTTAACGTGATTCTTTTTTATTGCCATAAGATCAGTAAAAATGTAATATTCTAAGTTTAATTATTTGAGTTTAATGTAATAGTAACAATTCTGTTAATCTTTCAGAGAGAATTAAGAGATAACAGAAAGTATGAAAATAAAATAAAATATCGTTTAAGAGATGCAAGATTGCAGTCTGCTAAGATGAAACAATATTGTGACGAATTTCATACAGAAATGAGAAAGAAAATGCAGAAAAGAAATTTTACAGAAGAACAGGTAAGTTTGAAATATACTACTCTAATTTGTTGCTTCAATAATTAATACAAACTGTGGTGATTTTTTAAAAATTTTTATGCATATTTCTTATTATGCACTTTATATAATTTTATGTACTAAAAATAAGTGTAATATTTGTAAGTAAAATGTTAATCCTCTTTTTAAATGTAAGCGTTGACACTTAAGTATTAGAATTTTGAAAGATTTTATGATTTTCAAATTCTTATGCCGGAAATATTTAATAATGATTGAATAATTCATATTTTATATTTCAATTATCTTGAATAAAAAAATGTTATGATAATTCTAAAACTTATTTAATATATTTTTTCCCGACAGGCTCATTAAACTTCCCCATCATTAAGTTAAAGTCTCATATACAGTTTTTTTGTTTTTTTTTAATCAGGTTTCTTTAAAATTAGCCTTACTCAGCACATTGATTTGTAGTTTTATCACTACCATTTTTGGAAATTTTGGATAATTATGTGATTAACATAATTGTTTACTGCAAGTTTTAGAAGTTAAAGGAAGAATTTTTTAATAAAAGATTTTAAGTGACTCTTTAGCCCTGGTTAGGATAAAAATTTCAATATCTGAGAAAACTTGGAAAATTTCCGTGCACAGAAACAAAACTGAATTGCTCCATTTTTATTTTAAGAGAAATTTCTGCATGGAAACATCCACTGCATGACGAATTTTTAACTATGGAATCATAGCTGGAGATGGTCATTTGTAATTTGAAGGAAATAGTTTTTAAAAACTAATCTTACATTTAAAATCCTTGTATTGTATAAGCTATTAATTTTTTCATCTGTTAGCATACAATAAAGCACAGCAAGAAGAAAATGTCATTCAAAATGACATGGAAATTTATCTGAAATTTCTGTTCACAAATATATTTATCTGCTTATTAAGTATCACATCTTCTAACGGTAAATGTGACATTTTGCATTAAGATTTACAACTGATACATTGCATAATGAGTGATAAATTTTTCATGGTTTCTAAATTTCATCATTAGTTTTAAAGGAATCCATTGTCCATTGATCCATTTTTATCCATTGTCTTTACATATCATTTTCAAAACTATATTTAATTTTAATTATGAAATATGCATTTAATTTGAATAAAATGCAAAAATAAAAAAGTTTGAAAAAAATGATGGAATGTCTTTATTTCTGTATTTTATATGTTTTCATTTAGAATTTGCTTAATTTATTTGTGTTTATAATGATTTGATTTTTTTTATAGATTCTTGAGAAAATTTTTATGGATGCTTTGAATATACAGAAAGAGCAAGTTAATTATTTGTGTGAAGAAGTAAAAGAAGCAGAGGAAAATGATGCAAAGCAACATTTAGCATATCTTGATGCATTAGAAAATCTGTATCCTTTTTCATAAATAATTCTAAATAACTTTTTGTTTTATTTATGCAAACTTGATTTTTTATGCATAATCAGATTCCTTCAATATTATAGATAATTCTTTTTTAATTGATGTCATTAAATTATTGCTTGGATACAACTGAACTAAGAAAGCATGTATTTGAAAGATTTAGCAGATATATAAAACATAGTACATCTGTTTCAATCATTAAAAGTAAATATTTTTCTTCGTTTAGCATGTGGTTCAAAAAAAGCGTCTTTGTTGAAATTATTATTTCTATTTCAAAGAATACTGCATCACAAATTATAATTTCCTTTTGAAAACTTGCAATGAACAGGTGCATTAAATACAACTTGCAAGAATGGTTTCGATGGTTGTAAAGATAATGGTGATAGGAAAAACCAAAAAAAAAAAAAAATGGGATTGGAAGAATCTCTGGTAGAAAATTCTAAGCAAATACATCGGAATTGAATAAAACATTAAACTAAATGTCCAAATATATGAAGATTTTATAGATTAGTTTGAAGACTAGATTATTTTAAAACGAGAAAAGTTCTCTCTTTATAGAATCTTTAAAAAAATGAATTGGGAGAATTTAGATCAGCACTGCTGAATTTGCATGAATCATTGAATCAAGAATGCTCAGAATATGGCAAAATACAGTACAGTACAAGACTATTTTCCAACATTTTAGATTCCCTTATTTGTTGAGAGAACAATCAAAATAGTTCTGGAAGCAATTTGTAAGGATTGTCTAAATTACTGTGAATCCATCAGATTTTTAAAAAATTTTTTTTATTATTATTTTTATCCTTTAGATAACTATATTTGTTATACATACAGGGCAACCTTTTTAGAGAGCAATTCAACTCTTATAAGCGTTAGCATTGATGACAGTAATTTCAAAGTGATCAGAATTCTTTCTCCATAAAATCTATGAATGCTTTCAGTCAGTAGATGGAAGATATATATATATTATTCTGGTATATAATATTATGGATAAATTTTTTTCTATAATTCTTCGATACTATTTCTTCTATACTCTTTACTCCATTAATAATGGAATATATTTATATAAAGTGTAAATATGACTCCAATATCAGTAAATAATTAAATAATCATAATTTAGGCATATTACTCTTTTTACATTTACATTGTAAAATTATGTTTGTGAAGTTTAGTGTATTAATTTTTATTCATTAACAAATGAATAAATTGCTTACTGATGATTTTAAAAAGTTATATATATTTTTTATTTTGTATTAATCCAATTTTATATTATGGCAATTTTTTCCTTTAACTCCATTCTAGATATCAAACACAATTTGCAATGCTTTCTGAGGCAATATCAACTGAAAAGAAAGACAAGGAAGTGCAAGTAAAGGCTCAAGAACAAGTAAAATTATTTTAATATGCATATCTTATTATCAGGTTCTAGAGAAAGTTTTGGTTGAGGTTTTGAATCTATAAAAAAACGTGGCATTAAATAAAGAAATATGTCATGAAGTTAACTATGCATCAGAATACCTCCTAAACTGAGCTTTTGAAAAAACAGAGAGTGAACCTTTTTCTAATTGATTTAATTTGGCATTTCTTTTATATTAAAATGTGTTAAAATATTTAAAGCTTTTGCAAATTTTTTACAAAATTAAATTGCTTTATTGCATACTTTTCAAAACTTTTGAGTTGCTAATTTAATTTATATTAGTGTGCCCAAGTAGTAAAGCATTTAATATATGGAAAGTAAGAGATATATAAAAAAAAGTGTAAAAGTAATTTTTAGAAATATTTTTTTTTGTGTATGATGAAGATTTTTCGTTTAAATTATTTTCTGCTTTTTGTCTTTAATTTATAATTTTTTGTTATAAATATTATGGAAACATGTTGGTTCTACTTATATTTAATCGAAAGTTAATTATATTAATTTCTAATTGAATTTTGGAGTTATTAAAAAAGTATATTGTAATTGAGTACATACTAATGTACAAAATTTCAGAACTCTAATATTGCAGGATATAAATGAAAAAAAAAATTATTACTAGATACCATCTTTTGAACCATAAAACAAATCAAGTTAAATAAAAGTCTGTAAAAGTAAAATACGTTGGCACAAAGATGAATCATGATGTTATTCATATATAAGTCAAATATATGTATGTATTATAGAGGTCCCTTTTAATATAATGATTTTTATGATTACTTTTTGATTAAAAGTATTACTCAGTTTATGATTTTTATATAATATTTTTTTCTATAGAAATATGTTTAATAACTTCATAACCTAAAATCTAGTTTCTTAGTTTAAATTCATATTGGCACTAGATAACCTGTTGTTTGCTCTCATCAAATTGAATTAATTTTGCTTTATAAATTCCATTTTTTTTGTTTGTTTAAATTCTGCTAAATTTTAACATCCAATAATATAATTATAACAAATTAACATATTGTTTTATTTATAGGTAATAAGATCGATGCAGAGGGAATTTCAAGATGAATTAAAAAAAGAAATTCGATTCATGCAAAAAGTTATTTTAGAGTGTACAGAAGATACTCACTTTAGAGAGATGGATGCAGAGTTATATAAAGAAAAGCTGAGGAGAAGATATTTCAGATAAAGTTATATGTGTATAAAATGTGAATTCAAGATTATAATTTAAAATTTTATTTGCATTGTAATAAATTACATTTCATTTGTATTCATCAATAATGAATTCCTTATTTATTACATAACTAAGAATATGATTTTATAGTTTTGTGTTTATATGATGATTAGGATTCTTTTAAGTTAGAAAAAGGATCAATGTATAAAGGCGATTTGAAATTTGCCACTCTTTCTTTAAAACTGAGAAAACAATAAAGAAAGAATAAAAATTCAATTAAATTTATATATTAACTGCTAATTGAGTTCTGGTGATATTAAAATAGCGTATTGTCATTTAGAACACATAAGCATACAAAATTTCAGAACTAGCATACCAGAAAATAAGTGAAATAGAAAACTTATTTTGTCATAGTTTTTTTTTAATTAAATTTTAAGAAATTTTTATAATCCTTATAATGATTTTGAGAAAAAAAACTGAAATCATAAAATGAGTTTTTCTTCAAAACATGCAAAATAAAGATGGCTATTTTTAGATAGATGCCTTACAAGGAACTATCTGTTGTAGTGGTTCTCATGACAATTGGGTGTATTAAAATTTTAGAAGTTTTAAAAAATAAGTCAAAGTAGATCAAACAGTTAAAGAAATTTCAATAATTTTAAAATTCAGAATTTAAAACATGCGTCAAACTGTACTGCATTATAAATTCAATTAAAATTCAACTAAAAAAAAGCTATTTAACAAAAGCAAAAATGCCTAATGTAAGAATTGTATGTAAACAATGATATATGTGATTAAACAGTGAATTAGATTTCATATTTTTATTTTTTAATCAAGGAGTTGATAAAATTTGTTTAAATTAATTTTGAAAAATTCCTAAAATAAGATTAAAATAACGTTGTAATGAAACTGGTATCCATATAAAGCTAATTTTTTTTAAAATTTTAAGATGGTGTAAGAATAATTTTTGTACGGCAGTTTGTTTAGAAGTTACGTTGGAAAAACCTTAAGGATTTTAACACCCATTTTACCTCCTTTAGAAGGGCAGCTGAAACTTTTTAATGGCGCAGTTCATTCTTCTATGCTATATTTCGTTTGAATCCCTCAAGGACTATGGAAGGGTATAAGGTTCAAACAAACATTCAATTTTATGTAAAGAGAGAGGTATAATGTTACTTCGTGAACAAGATGGTTCAAGTACAGTAAACTCCCGATTATCCGCGCCTGCCTCACTAAGTGTTTGTTTTTGCTTCCAAGCAAAGAGAAAATGCTTCCAAAGCAAGAAGCAAACACAAATGACTGATTTCTTCAAAAAGGTGCAGTTTTACAGTTATGCTTTTGTAATGACATAATACATTACAGTGTTAAAACAGTACATATGTATTAATTTTTCTGTGTATCCTTGACGCCTCTCTTAAGTACAAAGCACTTTTCTATTTTCATTCACAAAATGCATTTTGGGTTAGTTTTGAGTGATATACTAAAATAGTAAGCGTTAGTTAAACATTTCCTGCTGTTTATTTTACGTTTTATTGTACATAAAACGATTTTTCAAAGTTGGAATGACTGTTTTCTCTTTTGCTATACCCGTTTTTAGTTTTTTTCGGATTATCCGCGATTTTTGTTATCCGCGGCGACCGCGCCACCCAATTCCGCGGATAATCGGGGGTGTACTGTAGTTTTATTCGGATTTAAACACGCAAGAAATGTATTAAATGAAGGGAGAAAATCTCTGCCGATTTTATTAATACGCTTTTCAACTCAGAGAGATGGAAATGGTTGAGTGCTGAAATTCTTATTTTCCCACTCTTTCTTGGAAAGAGAAAAGTAATTAAGCGTATTGTTCAATCTTTATTCTGATCCTTAGTTGATAGCTGCAATAGCTTAGAAATTGGAGATAGAGTTGATTTGGCTTAAGTCTTGAAAAGGAATTTTCAATTACATTAAACTTAACTTTTTAACCTAAAATTATGATGCTTTCATCTTTACAACTCCCAACTCTTATGCAGTTAAAGAAGAGAAAATAACGAGGAACAGGGTACTTTACATGTCTTCGAATAAACGAAATAATAAAACGACGATAAAATGAAAATATCCTTTTTTGATGATAAACAAATTATTGGGGTATGCACCTTCTATTTATTTTGAATCCCAGAGAATGCCTTGCATGGCAATGACGTACAATAATTACGGTATATTAACCTTTGGCGCTCATTTACCATTTTACTGAATTTATCTTACCATCTTTGGCGGTTAATCCCTGTCGTGTAGTTAATGGTATCCATAAATCGAATTTGTGTTTTAATCCCGTTTTTATCAACCGACTGAAATAAAAATGTAACACAAAATTATAATTGTATTCATAAATTTTCAAACTAAATTTGGTATATTTAAGTCATTGCGCTTTTATATTATCTGTTTACAAGTTTCTGAACGCACAGAGCGACAGACGAACAACCCTTTGCTGGATTTGGCTCAAAATTTTTAAGCGTCTACACTATAGCTGTTAAACCTATTTAACGAATTTTATCACTAGCTCTCTTCGTTTTGTAGTTATCGTATTAATTTATATTAGAAAAGCCAGACAAATTGATCTCATTTTGACTCATTTATTTGATAGAAATCTACAAATTTGATGTTAAGATCGCATGCCAAATTTCATCTGGCTAGCTCAAAGTGATTTTGTGTTATCTTTGTTATAGATAGAGATTTTCCAAAAATGTGTTTTTCGAACTCAGAGAGGTCTTAAATGTGGTGGTATCGCTAAAATTTTTGTAATGTGTGTGGTAAAATCGCTAAAATTTTGTAATGTGTGTGGTAAAATCGCTAAAATTTTTGTAATGTGTGTGGTAAAATCGCTAAAATTTTTGTAATGTGTGTGGTAAAATCGCTAAAATTTTTGTAATGTGTGTGGTAAAATCGCTAAAATTTTGTAATGTGTGTGGTAAAATCGCTAAATTTTTGTAATGTGTGTGGTAAAATCGCTAAAATTTTTGTAATGTGTGTGGTAAAATCGCTAAAATTTTTGTAATGTGTGTGGTAAAATCGCTAAAATTTTTGTAATGTGTGTGGTAAAATCGCTAAATTTTTTTGGCGATTACTATACTTTTTCTATACTAAGTAAAAAATCGAAGACGGCGATTCTACTTGGTTTAAAAAAAATTTTAATGAAAAGATCCAAGTTTTCCTTCAGAAAGTCTTTTGAAAACCGAAGGGGATAAACACTTCTTCCTTCATTTGTAAACGGTTCACATAAGACTATGAATAAGCTTGTTTAGTCAGCTGTTCGATGATGAAGTGTCATAGCCAAATGACATCACTTCTGTAGTAATCTGCGCATTCGTTTGTATTCATTACCTGTTGAATTCTTTCTTTCATAACTCGGGATCTGTTTTAGGACGATAAGCAAGTAGAACAATAGGATTTCGAAAAATTCGATCATGAGACCTTTACTAAAGTTCTTTCAATTATAATGAAATGGACGGCGAAAAGAGAAGCAATGTCGAAAGCACAAGGTAAATTTAAAGAATAAATAAAGTTAAATAATTCGCCTTGTAACTTACTTCTTTTTGGGAGAAAAAAAATTTGTAAATCTATTTTCAAAAAAATTTTTTCTCCCAAATTTAATTCACAGAATCTTGAACCAAAATTGAAAAGTAGCTTAGAACATAACGAATAAATATCTGCTAATAACTAGCCGAGTGGTCTTCCCGATATTTTCTCGTATACTCCATAATAAAAGTATTATTCTCCCTTCCCCACATACAAATTGCGGGCTTAACCAGTGCTCAGATTTTTATTTTCGAAATCCCGGCATGAATGTTTTATACTTCGTATCAGAATGAAAAAAAATCGAGTATGCACATTGGATGCCTTTTAGTTCACTGATTGAAATCAAAATTTGACACAAAATTATGATTTTTGTAAAAAAATCACATGTCAAATTTCATTTATCTAGATCTTTGCATTTTAGAGTCATTGTGTTTATATGAATGCGAATGTACAAATTGATCGATGATTTATCAAATGACGCTTTTGATAGGAATCTATACTTTAGAGGTTAAAACTGTATATCAAATTCTACAGATCACTTTGTGTTTCTTACTTACTGTGTTCACCTGTTCTCGGACAGACAAGTAAAACAATTTGATAGAAATCTACAAATCTGATGCAAAGACCACATACCAAGTATCATCCATCTAGCTTAAAGCGTTTTTAAATTATCACATTCACAGATAGAGAGACATAATTCCAGAAATGTGTTTTTTGGATTAAGGAAAGTCTGAAACATGAAAATTAGTCAAAAACTTGAATTCGAATTTTTTGACGATTTATTTTCTCTTTGCACATTTAGGATAAAAGTAAAGATGCACCCATTTATCTATTGGTATTTTACAGGATAGACCTTTGAATCAACGACCTGGCATTTGAAAACATGATCTGCGAGATGAAAATGTGGATTCTGGAAATGATTTTTTTAACATTTTAAATACAATTTTAATTACTTAAAAATTAAGATAATTATTAGAGTTTTCCTTTCCTAACTTTCGTTAAAAGTATTTCCTGAAAATACTTATCGTACAATTTGCAATAGTACTTTTCATTGTTATAATGAAATTAAATTGAATTTCGTTGTTTCGTTCAATTAATTTAATATTATTATTATTTTTTTTCTATTTTAAAAGCTATGATTTACAAAATCCGCCTTCTTTTATACTTGTACTTAATTCCGCGCACAGCTGTTGTCAGTAGTAAAAAGCGCGGGAAACAGTCTCTGACCATCTGCCTGTATTATGGAAGGAATATGTGTTAGAGTAAATCTCTTTAGTTTCTAATTTCTCGTTTTTATTACAACATTCTCAAACATTGAAAGAAATAATTTTCCCGTAAAATTTTGTGCTTTCAGTTTTACGGTATTCTTTGAGTCAATTTAGCAACTTTCAATCGAAACTGTGAGCTATGTGGTGTTAATTCATACTAAATATACTTTACATAATGGGTATTTGACTTATTTTATAGATGCCTCGAATTTATATACGGAATATTGTTAAGGAATCTTGAAGCCTGCTCATTTAAAAGTAGTTATTAAAGCTGTTTGACAGGAAAAATGAAAAATTAGGAAAAGCTTTTGGAATTCCCGAAGGAAGCACCTCATATTAGACAAATTTTTACAATCTAATATTTCGGAAAAAATCTCTTTAGAAGGAAAACTGGTTTTTCTTATTTTCCCAAGAACAAAAAGACGGTTCGGCAAATTAATAACATGCATTGGTTTATCAGAAAAAATGACATCCGTAAAGACCTCAGCCTTATAAGATTACAACAATTACACAAAAAATTATCAACCAAATTCTTTGATAAACTGGACCTTTATGACAACATCGCCATTAAAGAAATTGAACCATGTTTCTGCAGAACATCAAGAGAACTCTCCACTTCATCCATATTTAAAGTTTAATTGCTGCTTTACTACTCCGTCATGACTCTGGACCAATTTTGCCGAAAAAATTCTTATGTAAAATTCTGCCCTTTTATTCTTATTTTATTTTTTCTCTCTCTTTCTCCCGAAATATTATTTATAATCATTATATTGTTCCGTTAAATAATAATTACTTTCATAACGAACAACTGCTTGCTAAGTAATCACAATGCCTCCAATCTCCAAAGGTTTCTATCAAATAGATTTATGTATAAAATACTTGAGAAACTTAACTAATTAATGTAAGAACTTAAATAAGACAATTAAAATAGTACGGCTTTAATGCCTGATAGTTTCATAGATATGAAGTTATATGTCAAAATTCAACTGAAATTAAATATTATCAATATTTCCGGCGAACAAGCTGGTCGTCGAAG
Source organism: Argiope bruennichi (assembly GCF_947563725.1). Lineage (NCBI taxonomy): Eukaryota > Metazoa > Arthropoda > Arachnida > Araneae > Araneidae > Argiope > Argiope bruennichi. The sequence continues at coordinate 102,478,425 of NC_079159.1, forward strand.
GCGACTAGTAAGAGAAAAAAAAAAAAAAAAAAGAAATCGTAAGGTACCTTCTTAAAATAATGCGATCTTCATCTTTGCCCTCAATATATATATATATATATATATATATATATATATTTCAAATTAATAAAAGTTCTAAACCACTGCCAAGCCTGAGACACTGAAGGAGGTAAAAATATTCAGATGACAAACATTTAAATATATTTTATGCTCAGATTCTGAAAACACATCGTGTTTTCTATATTGTACTGAAATGAATTTCTGTATAATCTGAAAATAACAAATTTTGAAGAATATTCTTTTAACATTTTCAAGGTTATTTTTATATTTTGAACATCAGTATGCTTTTTGCTGATGTTGGATTAAAAATAAAATGCAGAATTGCAAAATATGAATTGTTTCATTGTTCCACTTCACGATTTTCACATCTAGATAAAATTATTATACATTTTTACAAATAAAAAAAAACATTGTGTGATGCTTTGATGCTTACGGCTCCTATTATCTGGATAATTCTGAAGCCTATTTGCCCCTAACAATACCACCCAGATCAAAATGCTTAATTTACAACTTCCACTGGTGAAAAATATAGAAAAAAAAAATGAATTCTTTGGAGAGCTATAGTCTCTAAAATTTACATCTAACAAATGCGCCTGGTACACGTACGATGAAATTTACAACTATGCAGCTTATTGCTGATAAATTTGCTTGTCAGTCATAAATCTTAGAAATAAAAAGCAACGGTAAGACAGAGAAACTGACTTTTCCGCTTGCCTGTTTTTTTGAAAGAGAAGACAGCAGACAGATTTTATTGCCCGTACTCGAAATTTTATTTTCGTTCTAACATTTTTCGGAGTGTCTTATCCTTTCTGTTGAATAAATGTTTTTTTTTTTTTTAATCTTAAAATATTCCCTGAAGATTGAGTTTTTAATTATGAAGGTTAAATTTGTTTTTCAGACTGGTTCACTGATTGCGTACATTGATATAGTGGTTTTGTAGAAACGACATTGTTGAAAATGAACGATGGAAACAAGTGCAAATATTAGATTTTATTAACAGAGCTGTTTTTTTTTTTTTGTTTTTTTTTTCATTTTCTTTACCAGTTAGTTTTCGCTTTTACTTTATCTTATACGTAGTATAGAGAAACTATAATAATTTTCAAAAAATTCAAAATTGACAGTTTGAATTTTTTACCTTCTTGAGTTCGAAAAAAACATATTTTTGGAAAATGTCCGCCTCTCTGTCAGTCTATCTATGGCAAAGATAACTGAAAAACAATTTGAGCTAGACGGTTGGAATTTGGTATAGGATATTTACCCCAATTGCTTAGCTTTCTATCAAATTTTGAATTAAATCCGTTCAGAGGAGGTCTGTCTAGCTACTCGAATAAAAATTAACACTACAACTGCAGAATGAAGAGAGCTATATAAATAATATTCGATACACAATTAACATTTATAGTGCAGACATCCGTCAAATTTTTAGCCGAATCCAATTGCGTGTTGACTGTCTGTCGGTCTTTACTTTTAGCAATAAGTAAACACGATAATTAAAAAAAAAAAAAAAATGGAACGTCTTAAATATATCAGATTTGGTATGGTAATTTGTGACTAATTTTTATCAATTTTTGTTTCAATCGATTGAGAAAAACACATCTAAAACACAAATTCGATTTTTAGATATTATTAACCATATGCCAGGGATAAATAGCAAAGTAACTCGCCAAGGGTTACATGCTAAACTCAGTAAAAATGCTAAATTCTCGCCAAAAAATATTTCGTATATATTGTGCGCCAATGCCATGTAAGGTCTTCTCTGGGATGGCAAATTTATTAGTGAGTATGCGAGAAAGTTTTAAGGAGACCACTCTCACAGGTTTGAAAATGTGATTTCCAGTCCTCACCGAAATGAGCAATAACGTTATTGCAAATGCAATTTTTGAAAATAATTTAATCGATCAGAAATATACCTATTTGGGGAATATTTAATTGAAAGAAAAAATTCATTTTAGTTGCTGCCTCTTTTCTCTCTAGTAAAATCGTTATGTATAAAGATTAACAATTCCAACTTCTTCACCACAAATGCATTCTAAGATTTTCTGACTTCTACGAAACTCCAAGCCACTGAATTCAGCGGAACGATTGTCCTTTAAGATCGCAGCAGTTGATTTTACTGTCGAGAGCAAATGGCATTTTCTAATCCCCGCATTCAGGATTTTCAGACCGTGGCTGTGACTTCTAGGAAGAGAAAAAAAAGTCAAAGTAAGAAAATAAAAACTATATAATGAGGGGAAAAGCGTCGCACAAAAGAGCATGTTCAGCACGTGTCGCAAGCTCTGATAAAACAAAGACAGTGCTGAACCTCTCCGGGGTCATGCCCCGCGGACCATTGTGTTTTGGGCAGCCGCGCCCACAGACAAAGCCCTGCATTTCAGATCTGGTCTCTAGCTGCCGAAACGAGCAGTTTATCACCCTTTTGGCTTTACTTTATCAAGCGCCATGTGAACAGAGAAAGATCTAATAAAGAATGGTATCATAAATCAGTCATTCAATATAAATAAAAGATAATTTTCCTAACTAGTTTGCACGATCTAGAAATCCATGTTACCGAGTAGCTTTTATTTACATTTTGCTAGCTAGCATTTTGTAAAGGAAGGAAGATCTAAAAGACAATAAATAAAATACTTCAATTTGTATCAATAAAATGTTTTCATCATAAGCACACAACTAAATGCAATTCCTCTAAATTGAAAACACGTCCGGCTTGGAAAAGATGTTCGGCTTTGAATAAAATATATTGGATCGAATGGATTATCTTGATTTTTGATTTAGAAGTATAGAATTCTTCAAATATTAATAAACTATAATTTCAAGAATTAGCTTTTGAAGAGTTCTCCTTTCCAAATTATAGAGCAACAAATAAAATAAGTTCATTTTGTTTTAATGAATGATGGCGCTCAAAATCATATTTCTGAAACATAGTGAAGCGCAAACTATTGCTTTCGGTCCAGGTGTCACTCAAAAAAGTTCTATCCAATCCGCCATAGATTTTTAAAATAATAATGTGATAATTTAAGATAAAAATATATCTTTTTTCTCTAACTAGATTATGAGGAACTTTTAAGAATGTATCCACAGGTCGATTCATCACATTAAAATTAAAGAATTTTTAAAACAATATTTTTTGAGTCCATTATTTAATTTTTGATTAACTATATTAACCTACCATCACTCTTCCTTCGCTTCTAAATAAACTGTCCACATCTCTGCCTTAGAATATTGTTATGTTTTTGGATATTACTAATGTCAATGGGGGAAAAAAAATAATAATAACATTTCGGTTTGTACTATCTTAAGTTTTTGTTTTTTTTATTTGGAACTTCCTAGTTTGAATTCTTAAAAAATCTGATCACTTTAATTTCGCGTTGTGTACTTTAAAGCCGCAAGTGCACATGTAAAGACAATCAAATTCTAACATACTTAAGAAAATAAAAAACTATCATCAATTAATAATAAAAATTACATGTTACTAAAATTTAATGTATTGTAAAGAAGTTTTAACCAAAGTAACTCCAAAACCCATGCTGTGTGATATTATTTGATGTGGGGAGCCATATTCTAAAAATTTTTGATATCTAAAAAAGTTTTTCTTCGATTGGAATCCATTTTTTAGAAAATAATTATTTAAATCTAAAAATATAAATATATACCTCATTATTAAAACGGAATAAAATGTAAGCAATAATTTTTCCTAGCCTTATACATCCATATGCGGATAGGAGAAATTATTTTATTCCTTTTAATCCGTTTGAAAAATATGGTGTATTAAAAAAATATTTAAATAATTATTTTATGTTTTTTAGTCTTATGTATATAAAACTTCGCAATCAGTTTTCAGCTAACTTCTCGATGAGCTAACGACTTGACATGGTGCCATCTGTTGTTAATGAAAGTTTTTAATCAATTGCAAAATATGTATCGAACAGACAAACAAGCAAAAAGATGGACGAGAAAACGAATCAATATTTCATTGTCATTCTATCCTGAACTATATTTAAAGTTTCAAGTTTTTAATTGCCTGAAGTTTAGTTTAAATCACTTGCAAAATTTGCACCAAACAGAAAGACAGATCAGAAAGCGAGTTAATAAAAATATGCTAAAAAATGCCTTCTCTGAAGAATTCTATACACATTTTAATTAAGAGTTATTTTTTTTAAAAATCAGTGAAATTTTAAATGAATTTCGAAGAGAACAATTAAAAAAATAAATTTATCACATGGATCGTTGAATTACTGTAATGGTTGAAATACAGTAATGTATTACCATAATATCATAAAGAAATTTTCATTTCAAAATTTCTTTAAAATGATTTATTTCTTTAATTAATAAATTTTTCTAAATTATACGATTTATTAAAACGTTTATAACGGCATTATTTCGATTATTAATTATCGATCACTTATCATTATCATTTTTTTTCTACTCAATGTTTTTACATTGGCTCAAGATGGCCAAAAATGGCTCTTTCGTGGTGAAACACAGCACAACCAACTATTATTAAAATAGGAAATTTTAAATTTTAAGAATTTTCATATTGAAAATCTCGAGCATGTCAAATATGAAAATAACAGAAGAAAAATTGCAGTTATGAAAAGCAAATAATAAAATTAAATAAATTCATTGTGAAAGAATTTAAAGAAAACTAAAGAACTGAAACCAACTTTTGTTTCAAAATTATTTAAAATAATGTACAATAATAAAAAACAATTTAAGTATCTGTTTGCTAACTAATAAACATGTCGTTAAATTAGCTACAAAACAGAAAACAGCTATTCTAAAAAGAACTACCATCAAATTTCACGAATAAGCATAGATGGAAGCCAGAATGTTATAATTCCTCATATATTTATATGAATAATTCGTTTCATATATTTGTATGAATTAAATTCCTCAAGTATATTTGTTTCAGCATTATTTAAAAGCCTCGGGAGGGGTAGGGGATTCTGATAAAATTCGGTACATTCATTCCTTATTGACCCATTAAAAGTACTATACGGGCAAATAAAAGCCAACCCTATCCGTTAGGTGGACTGACTAATCTAAAATTTGGCATGGCTAAGCCAATTTTAATTAAACTTGATATCAATGCAACCTTTTAGGTTGACTTTAAGAACTATAGTAAAAAATCAAAACTAATCTAAATTCCAAATTTAGGTAAAAAGGAGGGAAGGGGGAGTCATTGCAATACACATAGTCAATGGCCCGGTCGATGTGAAATTCGATTCTAATGTTGCAACCTATCAAATTCAAAATATGGAGGGGTTAAATTCTCTGTAATTATCTTCTTTAGACTGACAAGTAATGTTTATCTAGAATGGCTAGAGCAATTTTACTGAAACCTGTTTTTTCAGTTTATTAGACCACTGAATTTTCAGGCTGAAATATTAATTAAAAAATAGCTCATATATGATTCAATGAAAAATAATTTGATGTGAAATTATCCATCATCCTCTCCCTGCCGAATGGGATTTGTTCTAAGTCTATCCCACGGTAACTCGCCTGATCGAAAGGGTGTAAGATGCTGAAAATCTCCAGGGACAGAGCTGTTATTTATACATCGAAAGACTTACAATCATCGCCAAAGCATGAGTGGTAATTAAAAGATATTATAATTCTTTTGACTAAAATGAACTAATTTAATAAACAAATCTAATCTGGAGTCAAGAGATATAAAGTTAAAAATTTGCAGAAAACAGTAGAAAACATCCATAAACATAAGAATAAAATCACAAGGTCCAAAGAATGGGAAATATAGAACACTGTACAGCAATAGTAAGGGACTGAGGATATAATGATGAGGTAAGGGATGAGGGAGGGATAAAGGCGAATTATCGAAAGACATTTTTTAAAAAAAAGGGTTAATCTGTGTGATAATATCCGCATTTTTGTGTCCGAGGTTCCTAAAACGTTTTTGTGCCCCCTAATAAGCAAATAGCCTAAGAAAGATAGAATGATGTATATTTTTTATTCAACGAAAGAAAATTTTTGCATTATTTATTTATAAATTATTTCAACAGAATTTGTGGAGTATCACCTCATTAAAATAATAATAATATACAAAATCCTTTTTAAATAACGTTATTGATTTCCTATCTTACTCAAAATGTAATAAAAAAAATCGTTTAATCTTTTGATTTTTGAGGATAATTCTTTCATAACAAATGAATTTAAACATAGAAGGAAAGATTTCTTTTTCCTTCATTTATAGACAGTTAAATGATTTTTCTTCCTCGTATTTTATATGCATGTCACAAATTTACTTGCAATCTTTTACTTCCAACAAACAACAACGCTTATATTGAAAATTAAATCCTAGATCATCATACCCGCTTGTTCTATGGGCATCGAGTGATTGTTTCTCGAACTTATAAACTGAAATTAAATCATTCAGTTTATAAGTTATAATTCGATACAAAAATTATAAGCAATCTATAACATCATCTATTCTATAAATTATTCAATTATTATAATAATTAAGTCAGTAAGATTGCCAATTTCCCAAATGAATCTAATTACATTATGAAAATAGCAAAACAATGAAGGAATTACGGAAGTCTTTTCTGATTTAAAAACAATTCCATTTGTAATATTTGTAAAAAATGCAATGGTAGGGGAGGAAACATTTTATATTTAAAATAATCGCCCCCCATAAATTCCAGAAGTTTTACTCATAATTCAATAAACGATTAACTGGCTTTAAAATATGAATATTCTGATTTCAAATAGATTATTTTTTGTGATGGTTATTTTCTAATGCGTTTCATCATATAGAATCGTTGAAAGATAGCATCTGATTGAATATTCCGTCTTCAAACCTTATAAGGCGTTTAAACCCATGCTAGTTCGATTGTACAACCGACCATTAATGAAATTGTGACTCAAATCTGGAGGCTCGATTCCACCTCTATATCCTCTAGTCTAATAATTCAAAATATCGATAACATGAAAATCTCTTGCTTTTATGTGGTTGCCGTTTATAATATATCTAAAAAAATTAAATGGCAAGGTATGAAGTAAATAGGGTATCTGATATAATTACTTAATTCAGTTTGATCATTTTGTGAGTTAAATAAAATTTGCAGAATACAATCAATGAATAAATAATAATGATAAAATAGGTAATAATAGTTAGTAAATAGGCCGTTTCCTAAGAATAAATAAATTTAAAAAATACGATTCAGAACAATCATAACTCAATCGGAACATTTTTATGAGTCAATATCCTTAAGAAATAAGACATATTTTAAAATATGTGAAAATGATAATCATTTTCATTACCGTTTATTTATAAAATTGTTTTTTTTATATAAATCATTGAAAATCCATTAAAGCAGACATTACATTTGTCACTATGTGAATGAATTTTTATGAATTAATCATTGAAATCGCCAATTTGGCTAGAATTTGGCGATTGCACGCTTCAGATCACTTTCCGTATTTCGAGCATTTTTTACTCTTTGCACTCCGTGCGAAAAGTGTCGCAACTGCGAATAGGAGAAATCAATTTTGAATGTTCCCAGTATGTTTTATAGGAGCCATTAAATATGTTGATTATGCAAGAAAAAGTATTTTTATACCGTCGTGACGCATGGATAACAGGTATGGAATTTTTGATTATTGTTTTAATTATGATCTCAATAATTTTTTCACATTATGTTTAATATGATCAGAAATTTCAGAAATTTTTCCTTTGAATCCATTAAATTAAGAGAGTAGATTTTTTAGAAATTTAATTCGGTCTGAGATTTAAGTGAGCTACAAGAGAGACTGGCTTGAGAGTACAGAAGAAATTTCCTCAAATTCAAAACATGAGCAATTTAGAGATAAATGACGCTTTTACAGTAACGTCCGTGTTTTTCTTCTTTTTTACTTTTTTAAATACGAAGTGTAGCAAAAGTATTATAATCTTCAAAAAAAAAAATTCGAACTGAAGATTTTGGCAAATCTTGATGTTTCAGACCTCCTTGAATCTGAAAAGAATATTTTTGGCATCATGTCTGTCTGTCTGTGAACACGAAGACTAAAAAACGTTTTAAGCTAGAAGGATAACATTTGGTATTTGGACTAACTACCAAATTTGTAGATTTCTATTTAGTTTTGTACGTAATCCGTCTGTCTGTCTGACTGGCCGTTCGATTACAATGAGTTCGATAGCTCCAAGACACAAAGAGCTAGGTAGATGAAATCTGGTTCGTAGGTGAAATATCTAAAATGTAGATTATCATTAAATTTTGAACCAAATTTGAAAAAAGGTTTGACCGCTTGTCAGTCTATACTTTCGCATACACGTAAACGCAACAACTCATAAGTTTAATGATTTATATCAATGACGTTCTTATCTTATCTTGTAATTATGATCGTAATTTTGTGACAAATTTTGGTGTCTGCAAAAAGACTTCTAAACTATATATTCTCACAATAGATTCACTAAAAATGCGAGATTCACACCAAAGATCTCTATTTCGTAACTATTGTTCACCAATGTCAATATTCGCGACCTTATTGCAAGATCCACAAATTTATGCGAGAAGGGGGAATAAAAATTGTTTGGAAAATATGCAAGAACGTTTCAGGGAGACTATTATCACCGATTTAAACTTATAATCTAACAGAAAATCATTTACAAACATTATAATTCGGTGCAAAAATGAATTAGAGCTAAACGATGTGTAGACTCTTAATCCAATTGATAAGGTTATACATTGTTACACATCTAAGTAAACCATAGATAGAAAAGTGCAAATCAGAGATTTGATTATTAAAAAAACGGTTAGACAATAGGAAAGACTTATTATTTTGATATTCTCTGTACATCCAAGTGGTTTGGGTTCTATCCTATCAAGTTGCCATTGAATTTGTTGGAATGGCCATATACTATTCGTGTTAAAAGTGGAAAAAGAGGCGTTTTAGGCCCAGTGCTTTCCGAATATTAAAACTTTTTTCACTATGAATGATTTGTTGAGAAGCAAAAATGTATGAGTAATTTTATTCTTCCAAAATGAGGTGCATGTGGAAAAAGTTTAAGGATTTTTTATTATAAAAAATAATATCGAATTTTTACAATCGAAAATAAAACTTTCAAGATTAAAAAATTAATATATTTAAAATAATCAGAAAGACAAAAGAATTTGTTCCTCAACTCCAATCATTGTGCGATTTCGTTAATTTTGAAAGCTCATGATCCCTAAATACTTCATTTAACCCCAATTACATTATCAAGTAAATTGTGAAGGGAGAATTTAATAACAGATTAGTTACCGTTGATGGTTTGACATTGAAACTAAGAGAAATTAGCGTTTTGTGAAATATAAAACCAAACTTATCTAGGAAACGAAAACTTTACTTTTTATCCACAGAAACCCTAAATACTATTGATATTTTACTAAATTAGTATAAGTGTTTCTTTCCGGGTTTTATTCTGTTCGTTGAAAATAATAATATATTTTTCCTATTTGTGACAAATTTCTGAAAAACCCAATATGCATTTAGTATGAATATTGAAGCTATATTTTATTTCTATGTTTACAATACGAAACCAAGACAACAACCTGGGGAAATTACTCAATATAACATCGTCTCTTTGCTATTAAAAAAATCATAGTGTAATCATACATGCTTGCTCTCTTCTCACTGAGAAACTAATATTTGAGAAGGATTTAAAGAGTTTCTCGCTTCTATAAATAAGATCTGATTATACAACAGATTCTATTTGTTATTTTGTTTTGAGAAACCCAATTTCAGTTGGCTCCCAAATTGCAACCAGCTTCAATGGTCTCCCAAAAACTTTCTCGTATTTACTCTAATAAAGGTACCCCCCAAGGAACACTTTGCATAGCAATGGCATACAATAGTTACGAAATATTAATCTTTGAAGTGAATTTGGTATTTTTACTGAATTCGTCGTATCATTCTTGGGCAAACTATTTGGCGATTAATCCTTGGCATTTAGTTAAAAGTGTCCGAAAATTAAATTTGTTTTAGATGCGTTTTCCCCAACCGATTCAAATAAAAATTTGAAGCAAAGCTCCATTTTTAGTCACAAAATTACAAACCAGATTTGATTTATTTAAGTCATTGTGTTTTTGAGTTATCGTGTTTACATGTTTCTGAAAGTAAAGTCCGACTGATGGTCAAACCTTCTTTGGATTTAGATCAAAATTTGATAAGTATCTAGGCTATAAATATTAATTCTGTGAATCGTATTTTATTTTTCTAGCTCTCTTTGTTTTGTAGTTATCGTGTTAGTAACATTCGAAGAACCGGACAGACAGACTTCCTCTGAGCGGAATTTGTTCAAAATTTGATAGAAATCTGCAAATTTGGTGCAAAGATCGTATACCAAATTTAGCTCAAAGTGTTTGTGAATTATCTTTGTCACAGACAGACAGACGGACATTTTCCAAAAATGCGTTTTTTTTAACTCAAGGAAATTCAAAAAGTGGAGATTCATCAAAATCTGGAATTCGAATTTGTTGACGATTACAATACTTTCTCTGGACTACGTATACGAGGAAGAAACAAATCTATGTATTCTCCGGCATTTTATTGGAGAAGTTTTAGCTCTTAAGACTGCGTGGAGTATAAATTCACATTTCTATTAAATGTAACAAATTAATGTATCTGTTTTCACCCCCCCCCCTCCTGTTAACGGCACCAATGGTATATGTCCTACCTGCTCCACTTTAGTTACACAACTGGATAAGATATAAATGTTCAAGGTTGGCCGACATAATTAAGTTAATACTATTAATATGATGTGCGAACAGTGAGTCACTAAAGGCGATTAGTATAGGTTTCAGACCAATTTATCGTCATCCATGAGCCTGGAAGAAGTTAGGTGAAAATACAGTGGCCATATATCGAAATGGAATGAAAAGCACCAGATGTATATGAAGATCTTCCTTTCAAAATAAAATATTCGCTTTTTATAGACATTTAAATAAAGTCATCTTTCTAAGAGATATGAGGAAATGAGTGATTTTTAAAGCGTCATACTATTACTATTTTGCACTTAGAGATATTGGATCTTTTTTACCAAAATTTTTCCTTGAATCATATGCTACAGAACAAAAATAGTATTATAAAAGTTTTAACATTTTCCCCCTGTAAGAAAACAATGATTATATATTAAAAATACCCTAAACTAAAAAGCATGAAAGGTTACGAATTTCAATTATATAGAATTGCATCATCATTTTCAAACTTTATTCAGAAGAAAATGGTTGATCCTTTCAATTAAAGTTTCTCAATTTATTTAATCTTTGAAATTGTCATATTCAGTTCTGAATTCCAATTGCTTCTGCATTTAATTTTACAGCTGAAAAGTTACTTTCAACATAATAAATAAGTTAGAAAAGCATTGTGAATTTCAAGGCTATTAAGGACATTTCGGATATTTGATCTTGTGAGTGAGTTAAAAACCTTGAAAATAAGCAAAAATCTTTGGAAATTTGGCTAGATTTATATTATGAACATACATTAGGAATATTTTGGAATAGGCCTTATCATTTGAAACGGAGTTAGATAACGAAGACGACATTGGGAACAACATTCTTAACTCACATGCCAATATGCACTTGAAGATAAGATTTTACTTGCACCAGGTCCACAAACATACCAGATCTTTGAAAATAGGCTTTGATTTCATGATTGTTTGATCTCGAACTAGGAATTTACCACCCATTCACACTAACACCAAATGAAGTAAACAAAAAAAGAAGTTTTTAATGTTTTGACATCTTTAATGAAGTGGCCCTCGATCGATCTTTCAATAAAAAAGGAAATATTTTGAGCTGAGTATCTTTTCGGATTCTTGGGTTCTTGGATTCCATTCTTCGGATTCTTAGGTTCCCAGATTTAGAATTTTGTTTTGTTCCACATGATTTAATAATCTGTTTTTCTTTTACCTAGGTTTAAATCTACTGGCCATGAAAAATTGATTCAAGGCTCACATCGTTCTCTGTAAGAAAAGCAATGCCTGATTGGGATGAAGCCTGCAACGGAAAATACCAAATTCTCACAGCATTTCTTTTATGTTGCATTCAGTTGCCCATCACTTTCAGCGACCACTTGCTCCACCTTTACGGCTGGACACCTCCTCACAGGTGTCGTTTAACACCCCAGAATAGCACAGCCCTCGGCCACGCTCTTCCCTGGCCCATCGTGGAGGTGAAAGGCCGCAAAATGTTTGCCTCCTGCTCCATGTATATAGATCCCAATGACCATTTAGCCGGCATCCAACCCTGTAGTTACGGTTGGGAATATCTTCACAGTGAAGAAGAGTGGACACTCATCACAGAGGTAAAAAAATTATTTGAATTTCCAAGATAATGATGCTGTTTTTTTTTTTTTTTTTTTTTTTTTTTTTAAAGAAAGTTCAGAATTGCAATTGTGGTGAAAGCTTATAAGCCAGTTAACAGCTACGCTACCCGAGCAATTGCTTTTGTATCATGGTCATGTTACTGGACTCCTAACCACAAGGATCCAGATTCTATACTCGCTCATCACAGTCCGCCACATTGGTGATCTCGGACGTGATCCTTCAACCTTCGTACAGCTGTTGTGGCGCCATCTACCCACAGCAAACCAAAGTCGTCAGATTCACTTGACGGAGCAACAGCATTAGCAACTACTCACCCGCACACGCTCGCCATAACGCTTGGCGCTGCTCAAATGGGTGCAGGCGCATTAGAATCAACAGCTAATACATCACCACTCAACAGCCATATCGTTCGTCTCACCTCCGACTCACTGGAGGGAGAGTCTGTGGTGAAAGCTTATAAGCCAATTAACAGCTACGCTACCCGAACAATTGCTTTTGTATCATGGTGATGTTACGGGACTGCGAACCACAAAGTTCCAGGTTCTATCCCCGCTCATTCCAATCCTCTACACAATGTATAATTCTATTTGTTCTTCAATCAGAAAACTTCCATATTGCAGTTGTATAATTATGCTAATAAAAAACTGATTTCAATATTCTGGCATCACCATTTTGAAAGGATAGTAGAGATTGTCTATACACACCCGAAATAAACCAGTGGGAGGGTCTTACAAAACCTTTTCCGCCTGCACTCCACCAGAGAAGACGTTGACGGCCTGAAATGCAATAATTACAAAATATTAAACTGTGATGTGAATTTTACTGAATCTATCGTGCCATCCTTGGCAAGTTTTTGAGAAATTAAGTCCTGGCACGTGGTTAATAACATCCGAAAATCTAATTTGTATTTTAAATGCGTTTTTCTCAATCGATTGAAACAAAATTTTTTTAAAAAGCTACACTTGTATTCACAAAATCCTACACCAAATTTAATATATTTAGATCACTGCGTATTAGAGTTATTATATTTACATGTTTCTGAAAGTACATGATCGACAGACGGTGAACCCCTCATTGGATTTGGCTCAAAATTTGATAGGTGTCCATAGCTGTTAAATCTTTGTACTAAATCTTATCTATCTAGCTCTCTTGAGTTTGTAGTTTTCGATTAACTTATATTCGAATAAATTGATAGACAGACTTCCTCCTAACGGATTTTGTTCAAAATTTGACAGAAATCTACAAATTTGGTGTGAAGACAATATAATAAATTTCATCCGTATAGCTCATGTCGTTTTGGAATTATTTTTGTCACAGACAGGCGGATATTTTATAAAAATGTGTTTTTCGAACTCAGTATAGATTCTTCACAATCTCGAGTTCGAATTTTTTGGAGATTAATATACTTTCTTTATATTCCGCATAGGAGAAAGTAAAAAGCAGCGACAATCTCTCAATTGAGGGAAAATAGTCTCTTTTTAATAAAAAAAATTGCTATGAACTCAATGGATGAGATACGATGATATTATTTATTCCATGTATTTAGTTATTATCATAATACTGCATTTACACGTTTGAGATCCCTGTTAAAAAAGAAATGGTTGAATAAAGCATAAAAAAATGGCAAGAAAATACAAATCGTTAAGAAAACTCGATGTCCTGAATCTTTCTATGGATTTATGTTAGTTTTATCTCGTATCTGAGAAAAATACGGAACAGTAATAAAACCTAAAGCAAAAGATCATTGATACTATTACTCGGATTGTTGGCATTATGCTATAAGACGGCTCTATTATTTCATGCACTTGACAAGGCCTCATTTGATGTTCTTCCTGCTATTAATGTGCTCATAATGAGGCGTATTTAATGAACCTCCTCTTTATTTCCAGGGGAAAAAAGACGGGAGTCGATATCTAAGCCTTATTTAGAAATCCTATTCACAGGTTCCCCATTAATACAAATTTTTTAAAACTGCGAACAAATTTTGAGACATGCTGCATCTGTAATTGCATTTAGTTTGCTGAATCAACCCTTTCTTGGAAAGAATCACACGAGCTTTCTTTTATTTATGATTTTCCAGACAGTCCTTTTCCGATAAGTCATATCTAAACACGAAAATGCAAGAAAGGCAAGGCCATTGCCATTCTGATTTCGAAATACTTCTACCAAAAGATTTATTTATCATAAAATTTTCCATATGCGCTTAGCATTAAATTCTGTATCTGCTACCATTTTGGGTTAAACTCTTTTGCGAATAAAGATATTTCTAAACATTTTTTATAAAAATGGGACCATTTTCAGAAGTATTTTATTTAACATGAGTGTTGCTATTAAGTTGAATGCGTATATTTTTTTGAGCCAACTTCAAAGTCATACTGTTTAGATTGTATCATAGTTATTTTTAGGTTTGCATTTTTAAATTATAGATCTGTGGCTTTCTTTTTTTAAAACTTTCTATTATTTAGAATTTGGGCATTTTTTTCCCCAATTAATCATTGCTGCCATATGAAAGTTTAGAACCTAGTTTTAGAATATTGTAGAAAATGTGAATATCAAGGTTTAAATAAAACGGCTGTGAATGCAGAAATCATAAAATATTCACCAAGCATGAAATATTTTCGTAAGGGAAAAAAAATCAGTTAAAAGTAGCAGTTTTCAGAATATATGTTTATTTTTATGCATGCTTCGTCATACTCCTGAAAATTATTTATTTACTTGTTATCTGAATTTGCAATAGCTGGGATTTTGTTTTTAGCAGAAGTTGGCATTAAGACTGCGTTATTGCATAAAATATAAGATCAGTTCACTATAAAATATCCGAGATTAAAGAGACTTTAGGTTGCCTACTCCTGACATTGATAATGTCTTAAATTAAAAATTAATCTACTAAAAAAAGCCAGTACTAATTTAGAAACTTCATATTTCTTCCAAAATCAATTATATGTTGCCAAATTCTAAATGGAAATTCCAGTCAATCTAACATATATTTGTTTCATGTTGAGACTACTAATGTATTTTATCGAAATCTTTTGAATAATAATTAATTAGGTATTATTAATTGGGTCTAATGGTCTTAAAAATTTGAATATAAAAACTGTATGATTTAAAATACGTGTTTTCTTTTTCGCATACGAGCAGAATAAATAAATGCGAGCGGAGTTGTAGATATAATGGTTAATATTTAATCCATAATAAAAGGGATTGTAATAAGTTGCGTTAAAATTGATTTGGGAAAAAATTAAATAAATTTTTCAAAATTAATTTGGTGTGACTGAAAAGCCAACTCTTTCAAATTTTAAATTGGCTTTTCAGTCACACCAAACAATTTTTATAAAAAATTGTTTTTTTAAAAGTTTTTATAAAAAGTAATTTTTTGAGTGTCGATATATTCTGAAGCTGTGGTGGAAAAATATAAAATATTTGATTCCTATTTCAGCAGAAGTTTTTAAAATCAGTTTAGAAAATTAAGAAAGGCGAGCCAAATTTTGTTGGAATGTCTCAAGGAGCGTGGATAAGTGGTGGATAGTATCAAGGAGCGTGGACACACACAATGCTAATTTTTTTGCAAATTCAGAACTGAAGCTGTATCAACTACCGTTTTCTCATATTTAGATAAATGAAATTATTTGTTGAAATGTGAAGATATTGAAGATTCCTTTAGTACAGATTTTATGTAATGCATTATTATAACAATTTTTCTATAAACAAATTTTTTATGAGAAGAGATCTCTTGGAACAAATTTTTACTTCAGAAAAGAACGTAATGAATAGAACTAATTGGAGAAAATCAATTGAAACAAAAATAAATATTAAATAAAAAGTTTTTTTTTTTTACTTCCTAACTTGTGAAAAATTTATACAGAAAATTTTACAATCCTCATATTGCAATCCTTCCAGACTGTATAAAATATAGATCTGTATAAAATGTTGTGTTAATTCTATGAAAGAAGAGAGGCGTAACATAAAATATGAAATGGACTTTCTTAACGATACTTCTAGACTAAATATAAAAGAGTGACATATTCTATAAATATCCCAATAAGGTGAGGGAAAAATACTCTCGCTGCTATTTTTGAATCTAAAAAAGATCGCTTATTTAAAAAAAAAAAAAATGCTTTGAATTTTGGTTTAAAGAAAGATTTGGTTCAATAAGAAACAATAGAAGATATCTTCGCGATATTTTTTAAAATTATTTTTACATAAAAACAAAAGCAGAGACTGGCATGCAAAATATTATCTAAGAGAATTATATCTATTAACAATATGTATGAAAGTGCATCTGTAGGTGCTATACATGTCAGACCGTTTGACTCATAGCTACCAAATTTGGCACATATGTACACTAGAGAATGGAAATTCGTAACTTCAAGCAACTTTTTTTTTCCAAATTTTAATTAGAATTTGAATTAATTAAAAATCAAGCTGCATTTTAGCGTTTTCTCATGATAACTTCAGAAAATTTTGTCGCAAAAGTAAACTTTATAGCATTTTGAAAAATTATCATTGGCTGACTTCCAACATTAGATTATATTGTTGCCCTAAAATTAAAACTGCTTCCGTTTCATCAAACATTTAATTGCGTGATTTTTTCCATTGTTGAAAGCTAAAGAAAAAAGGTTAGTACCTGAGCAATTTACGAGACGGAAAAAGAGCGAAGTTAAATTAGTGCGAAATTTATAAAATAAATGAACCACACATTTACATTTTTAATAGCGATGTGACGTCATGGGACTGATCTTCATTAAAAAGTGTCATGTACACAATAAATAGAGCATATGCAAGAGTATTAGGCGACTTTTATTTCTGACAATTTGACAGAATCATGGACATAAAGGATATGTCTGAAAAATTTAATTGAAATTAAACTTAGTCAGTATACCAGCTAAGTTATTTTCCGTCGCCAAAGGCAACAAGAATTTAATTGTAGAAAAGTAATGATGTTTTAAATTTCCTATGCTCTGCATTCCTTATGCACAGTAAGATAAATAGAAATGAATTTCAATATTAGTTTAATTTGATATGAAACTGGTTATCATTTCAGTGGGACTTGGTCTGTGAGCGAGAATACCTGATGACTCTTCTCCCGTACGTGTACACAGTTGGGACGATGCTGGGAGGGCTGCTGTTCGGAGTTCTAGCTGACCATTATGGTCGAAGATTCAATCTCCTCGCCGCGCTTTTTCTTCATACAGTTTTAGGACTCAGTCTACACTTCTTTTCTCTCTTCACTATTTTTGCTGTTGGATACTCTTTACAAGGAGTTTTAGTCACGGTAGGAACTAAGTTGCAATTTTCATTTGAATATTTCTTTTGCTTAATGAGATCTTTACATCATGTATTCCTGAATGTATTGTTTATATGTATTTTTTTTACACACATTTGTTGTTATTGTTTATAATGGCACTTGCCATGGACAAGCTCGCTGACGAAGACAGCAATTTTAAGCCCAGGGAGAGTCTCTTGTTTTAGTAGCGCCAACTAGGGACAAGAGTACGTCTTAGCTTCTCACGCATCACATTCGCCTGCACAACCCCTTTTTACAGGGGGGCACATTCACACATCTCATAGATGAACAACCATGCCTGAATCGGGACTCGAACCCAGGACGCCCAGATCACGGAGAAGACGCGCTACCCCTATGCCAGGACACCAGCTTACACACATTTAACTCTATTTAATGTAAAGAAAGAATTTTGAGAATAATTTTTCATTTGTTTCTCAGCACTGGATTTTTGACTAGGCTGCTACTTTAGACCGTTGGCTGCGAGAGGAGCACGCAGGTCAATTAATAATTGTCATTGATTGGCCTAATAATCAAATAAATCTAAGAAAACCCCAGGTTCTATGAATTATAGTATATTAGGATAATATTACCTCTTTGCCAAGTATGATTGGTCTGCTTACAGTTCGTTTCATTACTTTGCCATAATTTATAAACCGCAAGTGTCTGTTGAAGTAATATTGTGTATAAACGCAAAAATCTCGCTTCTAGAAATCATAATCAACAAATATATATGCATTTTTACAAAGTTATTAAGATAAGAAGAAAAACAGTCTAATTTAACACTCTCAATCCTAAGATCATTCGAATTCAGGTGCCTCAGAATATTGGAATGGATTCAGCGTATATGTTACCGTTAAAGTATATAATGCAGTTATTTCATAGAATACCTAGTTATTCCATGAAATAACTGATCGTGTCCGTTAAAGTGTGTAATATGTTATTAATTTGACACTTCAACTAGTTATTCTATGAAATAACTAGGTATTCTATAAATTAACTAATGAGAGACAGTTAAAGTGTAAAATAAACAATTTATCTAAAATGAAATCAAACTAATGATGGACAATTAAAATGAAAAAGAAGCAATTTATCTAATTTATGCAGCGTATAAATGGTATTTATGGAAACGTACCATAAAATCATTTGTTACAACAAGGATTACTAAAATGACGCTTGGAATTACAAAGAACATTATTTCTAAAACAAAAACATTTTTTATTTCTAAAACAAACAAACAAAAACATAAATGCAGTAGGGGTGGAAGGTAAATGTATTTGTCGTGCGAGATATATGATATAGATTATTTTACACTTTAACGGGCTGCAGATCGTTATTCTATGAAATAACTAGTTAAACCATGAAATACAAGAGAGTTTTACACTTTAACGGACACGATCAGTTATTTCATGGAATAACTAGGTATTCTATAAAATAACGGATTTCATACTTTAACAGTAACATATACACAGAATTAAATTACTTCATTATCCTGCCTATATGTTCACTCGTTACCTGCTAACGTTGTCCCGAATCAGAATGGCAGAACCAATTCAGATACTATCCACGTCATCTGATCACAGTTAAAACTGATTTGAATGTTTCCAGAATAGCCTTACTGAAATTTCAAAACATACTTTAGTATAATTAAATCAATTATTTACAAGAGTTGATATATGTTTTGTTTCCATCTTTCCTCTCAATCAAAGATAATCTGTTAATTTTAAAGTAAGGAGTCAAATCTTGGATGATATGTTTCCCTTTTACACTTTTCATCAAATTAACATCTCAATATCAATTTCTGATCACAATATTATTATACATAAGTTTGTTTACATTCATGCTATTATATCTGATAGTTTTTCGTTCGTCAGCTATTCATCAAATCTTGCTCAATAAAATTCTTCATCCTGTAAAAACACCCAGCAAAACATTCTGTAAATTGGTAATGCAAAAGAACATATCGAATGGGATAACACATCCCAATTAATTTGCAGTAACTTTTATTGACAGATTAAAGCAACATAAATTGTAACATCATCAGTGCAGAATCTCCACAATAATGGCGATGGACACAAAACGAAAATGTAATTCAAAAGGCCTGTGACATAAATGCCATTCATGGTTGCGAATACTATTTTAATAAAAAAAAATCATTTTGTAGGTTTGCATGAAAAATTTCATTTTCATTTGAACGTATATAATGAAATTTTTCCTTTTTGTGAAAAAATATTACTCCGAGCTGAATTTTATAAAGTAGAATTCCACGGTATAAAAGTAGGTTCTACCAACTGAGACAGAATAAGTTTTTGTAGAAAGGCTTATGTTTCACAAACTGTCCAATAAACTTTTCCATCAACCACTAATTGTTTATTATGAAAGGCCACAAACGACTTTGCTTTGGTATTTCTGTGAATATCAAAATTTGTAAGAACTAAATTTGGAGCGGATTTAAAATTGATATAATTTCTTGCAACTGTTTTTCATTGCAGGCC
Organism: Argiope bruennichi; assembly: GCF_947563725.1. Lineage (NCBI taxonomy): Eukaryota > Metazoa > Arthropoda > Arachnida > Araneae > Araneidae > Argiope > Argiope bruennichi. The sequence continues at coordinate 102,498,583 of NC_079159.1, forward strand.
ATCCAATGCATTTCTTTCACATTACTTTTAGAAACTGTCCAATATCATCATCATCTGAAGGCGACCATTTGCTTATGTTTCGTCACCCCCATTGGCATCATAATCCTGTCCATCATTTCGTGGCTTATAAAGAACTGGAGGTACATACAGTTGGCGATATCTGCTCCAGGAATTGTCTGCCTGGGCTACTTTTGGTAAGTAAATCTTATAAACTTTCAAGCAAATGTAATTAGAAAAAAATAAATGAGTAAATTTCAGCTTATTTTATATTAATATGGTGGCACAAGACAACGTGAGTTCAATGACACTGTAGTCAAATCTAAGATTTCTTTAAGGACTAAATTAATTCTTTAGGATTAAATATTAGCTATAACACTGTTAAGATCTATCGGTTGGAAAAAGAGTTGCAGATTTGTAGATAAGAGCACGAGGAGAGGTCTCCCTAAAACTTTCTCGCATACACTCTAATAAACTTATCATGCCAGAGAACGCCTTACAAGGCATGGGGTACAACGGTAACGAAATATTAACTTTTGGATTGAATTTAACATTTTTACTGAATATATTGTATCATCTTTGGCCAGTTTTTTTTTTTTTTTTTTTTTTTTTTTTTTTTTTTTTTGCCGATTAATCCTTGGAATGCAATTAATAGAATGGATGCAAAGCTAGAATTTGTGTTTTAGACATGTTTTCACAACCGATTGAAACAAAGATTTGACACAAAACTGCTCTTGCAGTTACAATATCCCATAACAACTTTGATACATTTAAGCCATTGTGTTCTGGAATTAACGCATTTGCATGTTTCTGAATGCACTGACTGATAGACAGTCAACCCCTTGTTTGATTTGGCTCAAAATTTGACAATTGTCTACGCTATACATATTAAATCTATGTATCGAATTTTATTTATCTAGCTCTGCGTTTTGTAATCATCGTGTAAATTTATATTCGCCAAACGGACTTTCTCTGAACAGAATTTACTCAAAATTTGATAGAAATCTGCAAATTTGGTGTAAAGACCTTATACCAAATTTCATCTGTCAAGCTCAAAATGTAGTATATCAAATTTCATTTCTAGCTCAATGCGTTTTTGAGTTATATTTGTCAGGGAGAAACAGACACTTTCTAAAAATTTGTTTTTCATATTTAGGGAAGTCTAAAACGTGGAGATTAATTCGAACAAATTAAACAAATTCGACGATTACTATACTTTTTCTATACTACGTATACGATAAAGTAAAAATGACATATTCTTAAGCAAAACCTTTGAATTTAGGTGAATACGTACTTTCGTTATTCATTTTCCAAATATGCGCCGAAAAAAATATGAGAAATACTCACTCAGTTAGAATGATAATTATTTGACAGTGATGAAGGGAAGGGGGTATAGATGTTCCATGAAACCGAAAAAAATGAAATCAAAAAATAAAGTACTTATGACACTTTTTAAAGCCAAACATGAAGAGAAGGCGATAAATTATTATATGCTCGGGACAAGGTATACATTAGCATCATTTAATCATTGCTAAAAACTAAGAAAAAAATGTTTTCGTCCTTCAAAAACCGATTGTGTGTGTGTGTGTGTGTGTGTGTGTGTGTGTGTGTGTGTGTGTGTGTGTGTGTGTGTGTGTGTGTGTGTGTGTGTGTGTGTGTGTGTGTGTAAATACTTTTTCCGAATGTCCTCCGATTCAGTTCTATGCCCCAATTATTAAAAGTGCATATATATATAATTTGATTTTTGCCAGGAAATGAAAACGTTTTCCCAATTTTCTTTTTTTTAATATCTTATTACTATGGATTGTAATGAGAATTAAGTCAGTTAGTTACGTAGATGGTGAAAACAAATGTTGTATCACTTTAATTGTTTAAGAAAGTTGAATGTTTTACACATGTTATATATTTAAATATCAAATTAAATGATTTGAAACTGCGGCCAGATGGCGAGGACGATATCTGAGCTGGCATCCCTCCGCACCACACCAATGCGAGGGCATTTGGTCCGAACAGATTTAAAGAGCACCCTCATTCTAATTAGAATCGCTACAATAAAGAGTTTCAGAAGTACTATCAGAAAGCTGTAATCATTTGTCTTTGTATTGCAGGTTGATTCCTCGGAGTTTGCCATGGCTCTTAGCCGAAGGTTATACTAATGAAGCCGAAAAGCAGTTGGTCCATTTCGCCCGATTCAACAGGGCGATGCTGCCGCTCAACTTCCGCGTCCGCATCCTCAGCTTCTGCAAGAAGATAAAATCTTACACCACCGGGTCTCAGCACAGCCTGGAGACAGTCGTCTGCTCAACAAAAATCAGAAGATACACTTTTATACTTTACTACATGTGGTAAGTGTTTGCTGGGCTAAATGACACTTGCATTTTTTTTATCTATACTTATAATAAAACTCAATGTGTGCGTGAGTGTGTGTGTGTGTGTGTGTGTGTGTGTGTGTGTGTGTGTGTGTGTGTGTGTGTGTGTGTGTGTGTTGGCGCTCTACAGGCCAGACCGTTCAACCTACAGCTACCAAATTTGGCACGTGTATACCTTGGAGGCCGGGAATGTGCACCTGGGGGTTATTTTTTCAAATTTTTAATTAGAATTTTATTTATTTAAAAATTAAGCGAAATTTTGGCGTGTTTCTGCTATAACTTCCGAAAATATTACCGCACAAAAAAGATTTTTACATGAAGTTAAAGATCAAAAATTTATCTTTTAAATGATACCAATGTTTTAACCTTAAAATTAAATTTCTATTTTTAATGAATTTTTAAATAAACTATATTTTTCAACAATTTTTTTCGTACAAAATAAAAATAAAATCTAAGCTGCACGAGCACGTTTCGCATTCATGGGAAAAAAATCAGCTTTTTTCAAAGTGTTGCCATCACATTGATTAAAGCTCCAATTAAAAATAAATTAAATCTTTTTGGAAATGAAATCTGCAAAAATATAATTTTCGGCACGTGTCTGTAGGAAATGAAACAAATATAAAATATTATTTTTTCTAAAAAATAAATTCAAGAAAAATTATTTTATGATCTTTTACACTCTCTATATTATTAATTCAATAAATCAGTTTTATTTTAAGGCAAGTTTTATTTAATATGAACAGGATATCCATTCAAATCAGGGCCACACAGCTAATTTGTAAACTTTAGTAAGACACAGATCTGCTAAAATGGTCTAAATGGAAAATGATTATATTTTATGTAACTTGATTCAATAAATGCTCTAATAAATAACGAATTTTTGATTTTACATAAAGCTTCTGCTGTGGAAATCACGATTAACAAAGTGTTCTTGAAACACTAATATTTTAAATAAAAAGAGTTAATTTCCAATCAACTAAATCAATCACTTAAACTGAATGATTTATGAAAATTTGAATATCACTATTCAATAAAAAAAGGATAATTTTAGATTTTCCATCGATCGTTTCAAAGAAAATACGCCAATCAGCGCGCAGGTTTCTCAAGATTAATTGGCCTAAGATTATGAAAATGTTGAGTTTTTCTAAATTTTTAACATTCAAAACTTCATAAATAAGTCTTAGTTGATAGTGGAAAATAGAAACATTCATTCATTTATTTATAATTTGGTGTGTCCAGAATATCATACCTTACTGCATTAAATTTAGACTTCATAATTTGTGGAATATATTTATAGGCCGGAACAAAATATTTCATTTCCATCCTTTCGAAAGCAAAACTAAAAACTGAATTTTATGCTGAATCTGAGAAATTTTTGTTGAATTATTCTTTGAGATATTACATAAATTATGAAAAATATTTTGTAGTTCACATAAGAATTAAATACCGAGCGATTCTGTTTGCAACACTCATATTCAATAATAATAATAATAAATAAATAACAATAAAAATGATAAATAAAATAAAAAGCTTGGTTTCATTAAGAAATATCTTTATACTAATTGCAATTTCAGCATTTCCACTTTAAATTAAAGTTGAAGTTTTATCGGAAATGACAACACATTAGGAAAATATATATAGTAAATTGAACGAAACGATCTAAACAACAATATAAGTTTGGTATGACTATCAAAATTGGAAGATTCAAAATGTTTTGTTTGAGAATCTATTAAGAGACCAGTTACTTAAAATATTTAATTGAAAATCGTAGCGATCGGTAATACTGGCGAACCGGTTGATCGCCAAAGGTGGCTAGTTTATAATAAAACAAGAGCAAAATTGAATGTTATGATGTGACGAAAAATTTTACTTCTTAAACTAACTTACGAAAAAAAAAAAATGTGCGTTTTGGCTACGTTTACTAAAATATAATGGGGGATGTCCTTAATGTTTAAAGGAGACAAAACCCAAAATCAAATGAAACCGTCATTGTATGAATTATTTAAAACTACATGAATCAAAATTGCTCTTTTCAATTTTATTTCAAGTCCAGAATTTTCCTTTTAAATGGAATGTTGATATTCTTAAACCTACTACTTTTAACTGCACATGTTCGAAATTGTTTGAAATGCGATAAAATATAATGAAAGTTCTTGGGCACTACATTTTTGCTTTATTACAGTCCCGATGTAGTTTTAGTATTATTAAAATACATACTTAATCATTAATCTACTTTTGTCAAGCACTGAATTTTTACCATTACTATGAAAATAAAAAACAGCCTCATTTTATTTTTAAAGTTTTTTTGTCTTAACACTAAATAAAAGTATCATATGCAAGTTTAATTATTGCTTTTAAATAAATTTCTCAATTTTCATAAAATTATGGAACATTTATAGCTATTGCATTTATTTATATGCTTATTGTTACTTCTTCCAAATATATACATTTATTTTTGAGTAAGTTAAGGTTATTTTAAAAGAAAAACATTTTTTTTTAAGTTTTGAATTAGCTAAAACCCAATGCATTATGTAACAAAAAAAAAAGAAAAAAAAGAATAATTATTATTTTATTTGGCGATGTGTTAAGATTATTGTCTTCGGATGGTAATTTTAGTTATCATCAGGAAACACTAAAATTATGAAATGGAAAAAGCTTATTGACGAACAATTAACGTTTTCACACACTTTTTTTTAAACTTGCTTCATATTTGTAAATGTGTAACATCAATTTTTCAATCATATCTTAGTATGATAGTTAGCATTCTCAGAATTTAAATTTTTGATTAATCATAAATTAAATTAAATTCTGATTTCATACCAAGAGCCATTTGATATTGAGTTGGAAAAGAATTAAAGATTAAAAAGCATAGAAAATAATTTTAAAATATCTCTATTGCTTAGTACATTTAGAAGAATATTTTTATAACAAAACATTTTTTTAATTAATTCCACTAAAAATGAGTCGTTACTGATTTTTGGATACTTTCGGAGACTTTTATGCAGATCATTTGAAAGTATTTAGTCGGATAGCACACAGGAAAATTATAAATAATATCTTTATGCCGAAATAACCAAAAAAGTCCAGCGTAAACACACCAAATTCCTGTCGACTATTCTTTTACTTTTTCTAAACTAAGTAAACGTGTCTTTATTTTCTCCAGGTTTGTCATATCTCTGGATTCCGAATCATCTTCCTCGGAGCTACCAGCGTTAAAAAATAACAAGTACGCTTCGCTCTTCGTGAAAGGATTGATGGATACCGGAGTTCTTATTTTAGTGTATTTCTTTGCTCAAAGGTACGTTTCACTTGAAATATGGCGTTTCTTTTTAGAAGCAGGAGTAAACATGTTGACACAACGAGGCAATCTTAGAAATTGTCTGAAAACACAACACAATAAAATGACTAAAACTGCCGTCACACGAATTTTATTACCGTAAAAAATACTGCGAACTTAGTTTCTTTTGTTCTGGCAACCTTAATGGCGGAATCTCGTTCTTTTTATTCTTTCATAGTCTATGGAAGAATTTTTAAATTTGTTTTCTGTTTTCAAAAAAAAAAAAAATGCATTCAATTTTTTTATTTTATTTGTTTCTGTGTTACAAATTCGATGATAAAAATTGGTTTTTAAGCCAATTTTTCTGAATTTACTTGCATATTCCACATAGATCCTGCGTAAACATTAATTTAATATTATTAAAATGCAGAAAATTAAATTTCGACATTCAATAGAAATATTTTATTTTAATATTAATTAAAAGCTCATTAAAAATTTTCTTTTACTAAATAACGTTCCTTCATTGACAAGCAACTACTACTTTCATTAGTCATAAAAACGGAAATATAAACACCTTAAATTAAATGTCTATGTAAAGAAAATATATACATTTGAAATGAATTTTTTTGCTCATATAACTCCTATGTTTGGAATACATATTAAACGAATCATTTAAATTTATTTATTTATTTCGTAGATTTGGACCTCGCTCTGCTCATGGAACGGCACTAGGTGTAGGTGGGCTGTTTTGTATTGGATCCGTACTTCTTGGGTATAGCACATACTTCAGTGAAATCAGTAAGTGCAAAGTAAATTAGAAAAAGACGATAAGAAACTGAGCTCTTGATGAATAAAGAACTTAGTTAAATACAACTGATTCTCGAATAACACGTACCCGTGTGAAGTGCACTCGTTTAAAGAGCCGAAAAAATTGCGAATGCTGCCCATTAAACGCTATAAGCACTCCTATATTCTGAATAAGATAATTTCACATAGTTTTAGATGCAATCGATCACTTAACCATTATTTTCATTTTTTTATACGAATTGTAGAGGAAATATTGTTATCATCAAAAGATTCGAATTCGTGATTATGATAAATCTACATTTCATACCTCCCTCAATCAAATAACACATTTTGAGAATTATGTCTATCTGTATGTGAACACGATAATCCCAAAAGTTTTCGGGCTAGACAGATGAAATATGGTATATAAACTTTAGATCAAATTTATTGTATTATTTAAAAAAAATTTTGGACGACTTCCATTTAGAGGAAATCAGTTTGCCTAGCTATTCGAGTATAAAGGAATTCAATAATTACAAAACATAAAGAGATCGAATTGAGTGCACTGGTTTAGCATCTAAAATGTAGTTTCTTATTAAATTTTGAATCAAATATGTCAGAGTTGAACGTCCGTCGGTCAGTACTTTTCCATGCATGTAAACGCAATTACTGATAAACGCAATGATTCAAGTCAATGAAATTTGGTATATGATCTTGAGACTACAATCATAGTTCCACAGCAAATTTTTGATTTTAAATGGTCAGATAAAAGGCGTTTAAATTGTACATTCGGTTTTTCTGCACTCTTGCAATAACCACATTCCAACAATTAAACGATTTACAGCTAAGCCAAATAAATAAAATAAAATAAATAATTACCAAAAGATCGCGCGCTAATTGGTATTTTTATAATATTTGTCAATAACATGTAATTAATAATACATAACATCATTCATTCGAGATATACATGAAAGTCCCCGTGAGATAGCTCCCACTGGTTTTTATTCTATATATTTATGTACATCTTCAATACTTCTACATTCGAATTCCACCTTAACAAACAGTTTTGAAGCATATTTAACCCTCTGGCTGCGTAATTCTTTAAAATCACTATTTAGATGCGATGTTTGCAAATATGTTCAAATATTTTTCAAAGAAAGTGAACTGATACTATATGTTACACGATAATAATATGATATAATAAAAATCTGTAATCGTAAAAATAAACCCTCTAAACTGAGAAAAACGCGGGATGCAACAGAAAATGGACTGATTGCCAACCCGCGGAAATCGCGGGATGTGCAACTGGAGGGCTAAAACTTCATAAATTAATCCATCAAAACATTCTCCATATAACATGATTTCATCTTACATTATTCAATTAAATTATTATTATCATTAGATTTTGCCAGAGTTCATTGTACTGGGAATAAAATGAAATCTATTTTTCGTTTTTCTTAACTCAAGCTATTTTTATGAAAACTCTTAACTTATAAAGCTGAAAGCACTAATTGTTTTACATACTTTTCCCAAAGTTTTCTAAAAACAAATAATTAAATACAGTTTAATTGTTCTTTGCCTAAATATTCATATGTATAAAACAAGAATAAGCTCAACATACAAACACAGAAAGATTTATCGTTATTATTACAGCTATTATTATTATTATTATTATTCGATTCTGTTTCATACTGAACCATTTCCGATGCACAATAAAGAACAAATATTTTTACCGAATTTCCTTTTCAGAACCATTTATTCACTTGTTGACTTTGCTGTCTCCAATACTATCCGTAATCGGGAAAGCCTGTATTCGATCTGCCGCTGCAACAAGCATCTTTTTCACGCTGAAGATTTTCCCAACTGGTGTAAGGTAAGAAAATAAAGAAAAAAGCTTGAAAAATAAAAAATTAAAAAAAAACTAACGAATGAAATATTCAAATATTTGCTTCAAAGTTTTATGCACGGTGATCCACCTGCACGTTAAGGTCACAGTTACTCAAAGAAAAATTGGAATCATAACTAATTTTTCATGTACAGGAATTATTCATGCTTCGAAATCCCATTGTAATTTTTTTTTTTATTAATTTTGATTATTATGTCTTATTAGAGCCATTGGATTGGGTTCTTGCTTATTCTGGTCCAGAACAGCTCATCTGATTGGAATTCATATCTCTTCACTGGTAATTCTTTTTACTTATTTTTTTTTGGTAAATCTTTTTTATTTTCGCATCTTTTCTTTTTTTAAATGTTTATTTTTACCCTCTTTTATCTTATTGATTTTTTTTTTTTTTTGTATTTTCACATTTTTTTTCTTGGAGGATTCCTTTATTTTATAACTCACTGATAATAACTTCTTTTTTTCAATCTAATTCAATTATTTCTTTACTTTTCCAGAAGCTATATGCAAAGGGTATGTCGATACTTAAGGACGCACCAAATATATACAGTACACTCCCGATTATCCGCAGAATTGGGTGGCGCGGCCGCCGCGGATAACAAAAATCGCGGATAATCCGAAAAAAGCTAAAAACAGGTATAGCAAAAGAGAAAACAATCATTCCAACTTTGAAAAATCGTTTTATGTACAGTAAAACGTAAAATAAACAGCAGGAAATGTTTAATTAACGCTTAATATTTTAGTATATCACTCAAAACTAACCTAAAATGTGCAACAGAAAAGTGCTTTGTACTTACGAGAAGCGTCAAGGATACACAGAAAAATTAATACATATGTACTGTTTTAATACTGTAATGTATTATGTAATTACAAAAGAATAACTGTAAAACTACACCTTTTTGAAGAAATCAGTCATTTGTGTTTGCTTCTTGCTTTGGAAGCATTTTCTCTTTGCTTGGAAGCAAAAAAAAAAAAAAGACTTAGTGCGGCAGGCGCGGATAACCCGCCCGCCGATAATCGGGAGTCTACTGTATATATTTATTTATGACTTTACGTAACTTTAGTGCCAAATATGGCAAGGATGCGCCCAGGTGCCAACTACCCTTGCTAAGCTACTGCATTTGGCCATCACTGGAAAATATAGCCAACATTTTAGTTCATTCATTATGTTTGTTTCTATCCAACAGGAAGTGGAAAACACTTACAACATCCCCTTGGCGGTGTACGGCTTTCTTTCCATCATCGGTGGATTTCTGACGTCCTTCTTACCTGCCAACTGTCACAGACCTCTTCCGAACGTGGCCATCGAGGTGGAAAAAGCTATAATTCTGGATGATTTCGTTCGGCGGAAACGTGCACGGCCCCTGGTCGCCCCCCTTCAACGCACGCTTTCTTCAATCGATACGGATGTCCTACACTTCGATGAGGAACAAGAGAACGAGAGGAACAACACCTTGCTAGAGCTGAGTGTTCGTGAATTCCAGAATTCAAGACTACAACACGTATCGACTTGTCACCTGAGGGACGTGGCAGGACCGAGCCGGTTGTGCCACGTAACAGACAGATCCTCCATTTTGGACAAGGAAGATACAGAATCTAGACTTACGGACTTAGAAGACGAGCTGAATAGAATTTGGGAAGTAAATCCTGTTCCAGAAGAGGCCAACACAGATTCGTTAGCAGAGTTTCGCCATGGTGATGTGAGAGAACATTATGTTCGAATGAATGAAACGCGTTTTTGATACAACTCTGATATGAACTGAAATAAATTTATACTTTTATATGGTACATGTTGAGTGACAAAACTTGAATATGGTAGTTTTTATACCTGAAATTTTACATTATTAAACTATTACATTTTACATGTTTTTCAAGAAATCGTTCGAATTCGCAAGAAGCATAATATCATTTCATTTTTAAGTGTCCAATTTGATACTGGTCGATGGACGGTTTTGTAACTTCTGTCAACGAATATGGTGACAAATGGAATGAAGCTGAGAGTGACGTCATCATACAACTACCTGTTGTCTTGCGCTGTACTGCTAGTCTGTATGTTAAGGGTAGAATTTTCGCAGAATCAAAATCTCACTATTTCAAATAAATCAAATCATTAATATGGTATCCATAAATACACGCATTTTTTTTAAGCATAAGCTAAGCAAAATGTATGATTCTTTAATTAAATTAATTTTAATTGGCAGGTTTCTTAAAATAACGCATCATTCTCATTAGAGAGTAATTTTAAGGCTCAGCTTGTTTTTTTTTTTGAGGTGAAAGGAAGGGAGGGTGACAATAGTAACTGTTTCATTTATATTATTCTTTGCTGAGATTTGATGTTTCCTTATGACCAGCAAAACAATTTCACATAGACACTGGCTTTCCCTTTAATCTTTCAACAAAGTAATGCGTGCTTTTGAATAATATTCTTATAAGAATAGAGTTTTATGTATTTATATATATTTTTAAGAATATAAACATTATTTTATGTGAAGCAGAGGCAGATTCGAAGACATAGAAGAGACATTTTACATTTTAAAATTCATTTTAATCCATCCCGGGAAGGCAATTTATATACAAACAGAGACGCGGACAAGGCAGATCTGCCACAGTGCGGTACAAAAGCAGAAGTAAGCAAGGAACGAAACAAATGATCACTAGTCTTAAATAGCATGGGATTTCCGGCCACGTGTCGATTGAATACTCGTGTTGACCTTGGATAAGGGCACCGAAGGAATCATTTCCACTTGACACGTGGAACTGATGGCGCATCATTTTTACAAAGCTTCAACAGTGAAATGGGAACAGAAAACAAGAGAACACTTTAGAATGACCCCGACGTGGGCCGAATTAAGCAAAAAATTTAGGAAATTAATTTGGATTAAATTAAATATTAAAATATCATTACATACATATTATATATATATACATACAGAGCCAGGGAGAAGAGAATAAATATTATTTTTGTTTTATGAAAAATAGTATATGGCTGAAGAAGAAGCAAAAATGTTATTGTAAGATATCTGATTTTCGCAAAAACTTCAGGAATCAATAAGTTATAATTTATATCCTTTCTAAATAACAAAATTATTCTAAAAAAAAAATTTAAGGAAAAAAAAAAATCTAATATACAAATCTGGATATGAGAAAATAAAACGCTCGAATCTTTAGCATTCTATAAAATGCTTAATGGATTCCAGACTCGGCAAGGAGTGGTTGAAAGGTACCGTAAGACCCTGAAACATTTACTGTAATCTTGAAACAATAATCGAATTATATATTTTATTCTTCAAATCGCTGATATTTAGAAATTTATGTTGTACTAAGAAAGAATATTAAATTTTATTTCTCACGTCCGTATTTTTGCAAAATATTTACTGAAATTTACGTATACAATCCAGTCGAACTGTCATGAAAAATATCAAAATCTGGTTGGGAAAATGCAAAACAGTAACTTTACTATTTTAGGCTGTTGGGCTGGCCATCCAAAAAGAGGCCATTACATTTGTTTCCGGATATCGAGGCGGAAAAAGAGGTTGGGGAATGGAAAGATTTTGAAAATAGATTTTTCGGATTTAAGTTTTTAGAAACCTACTAATCAAAAAGAAGCAATCTAAATTGTAAAAATACAGATATTAAAATATGATAGCTAAAAAAAATCATGTTAAAATTTATAAATCTGTAATAATTTTTTTAAAATATGCTATGAAGCTTCAGTAATGCTTTAACTTAATAGATCCTTAATAATCCAACTTAATAGACTTTTACAATAAATTTTTTCTCATGATGATTTTGACAAATAAAGAAACTACACAAATATTTAAAAGGATAAGTTTATTCTCAAAATTAGCAGCACATGAAAGTATTTCCATGAAGAAATTGACTTATTACAATTTAATGATTTCTGATATATTTTAAAAATGCAGCTGTAAGAAAATATAGAATGCTGACTTGTTAAAATGTATAAAATTAAAATATACAAAATTACATGAAAAATTATCTTTGGTTGAATATCTTAATTTTATATATTACTGGAAATATATTACCTCTAATTAGTGCTAAAATTTATATAATCATAAAGGTTTGAAATTCTTAAATATTGCTATTAAATTTCAAGTAAAATTTCTTTTTGTAAGCACCTGTTGCAAAATTCAAATTTTTTTTCAATAACAAATAAGTACACATAACAAAAACAAGAATATTCCTACACCCAAAAAACAAAGTAAAACATCTTTTGTAAAAATGCAAATGCCTAAGGACAACAATTTAAATAAAAAAAATCTAACACTGACATGTAGTCACTTTAGAAACTATTTGAAAATAAGTACATTTTCTATACTTTTAGCGATAATGTATACAAATAATATGGGCAATTTTTGCAAACTAAAAACAAACACAAAACATCTTGATGCTTCATTTACACAAATTACCCCAAAAATATTTCACAAACAATTATAAAACTTTATGGATTTTGATTTGTGAAAATTCATTTTTTTTTTGTAAATAATAGTATAACAAAAATATAATTAATATAATAATAACACCAAACTAAAAATTAATGATAAAAATCAAAGTGGGCAGTAGCATTATTGGAAATATTCCAATTCATCATCGAGCTTCTTGTCAAGTTGAAAAGCAGCGAGAGTGACATCTCCACTGAAGCTTTTGTGCACTCTCAAGTGTAAATGTTGAGTTGGTGCATGTCTCACCTTAAAAGCAATATTACATATTATACAGAAGAAAAATAAATAATTTCAATGCTTTAGAAATGATTTTAAAAAATTTTATAACAATTTTAATATTAAAACACTTTAAAATTGTATTACTTCAAATCATATAAGGTGTATTAAGCATTTAAGGAAAATTCTGACTAAACTGAAACAACTATCAATACATTATTTCAAACATCTATAAGTTAATTAACATCGTCTACACCAGAATTTTTAAGAAATTTTTTAACAAAAAACTTCACAGCATATGTTTGATGCATCATAATCAAAAATGGTTTTCGCATCTGTAAATTCAATCAATGGATTCAAAGAATTTTACACTTTATAAAAAATTTTTTCAGCTTTTATTATTTCATAGTTTCTAGCTGAATAATCCCCTAGTTTAGCTACAACTTATGGATTATTCAACCAGTTTAGCCAATGATTTTATATGAATTTAAACTTTTTTAGCTTGATTTTTTTCATCAAAGATCATTTTTTTAATAAGTCTATAAGGATGCATTGATATGGAACTCCATGAAAACAATCTGAACATACGAGCTGTTGCCAAATGACAAAACAAATTCAGATTGATTTTTCATCTACATAAGCATCTTATGTATATAACACAAGTCAATGATTATTTTTGCAGTTATCTTCCAAATAATAAATGGTATTAAATTTTATTGAAAATTCTTATTAGATCCATTGGGCATTGACTATGCGCAAGTTAGGTACAGTGATAAAATGATATCTGATCTATAATAGTGTTCTTTTAAGTTTCCCACACTAACATGAAACTTCTTTGTCATTTCAAACCCAATTTCTGTTAATCCTACATAGATAATTAATATGCAATTTTGTCATCTTTCAATCTGTGAATCTCCAATTATGCTACTATATATGCTATCAAAGTCCTCAATAGAAGTTAGAGTTAAACAACAACAATTTTCATTCAAACAGCCTCATAAAAGAAACTGGGAAAAAGAAATTATTACCAGATAAATCGTCAATGTGGGGCAACTGGCCAAAAAGTAATATAATTCTTGCCCTTAAGATATAGCTAACTGTAGACACAACAATTCAAATGAAGTTTTCTTTTTTCTTTTACAAATACTTTTCTATTATATGATTAATCTGTTTTAAACTTAGCATCAAATATAAAAGATAGGAAGATATTAGGGATAAAAGAAATGTAATTTTGAATTGAACTTGATATAGAGGCATAGGCAAAGTAAAATCAAGCATTGATTGTTGAATCAATCATTGAATTCATTGATTGTTGAAACAATCAAGAAAATCGATTGTTGCCACTCTTAGTCTTCCTTTATAGGTATATCAGGGTTTTTTTTTTTTTTTTTTTTTTTTTTTAACTAACAGGAATCAAAGAATGTTTAAAAATAGCACTTGAATTTTCATACCTCAAGATATAAAATTAAAAGTATTAAATTTTAAAAGATTTCATATAATAAAGTTTATAAAGAATTAAAATATCAAAAATTTTAATTTCTTTACAATATTATAAACAAATATGTTTAAGTCACAGAAAATAATTTTTGAATGTATTACTAATTACTTTTAATAGCATTTATATTTACATATAAACTAAAAATAAATAAGTAAATGCAGAGATTTTACAATAGATTTTCATGATTATTCATTTTTTTCTCAAATATTTGATCTTTTACCTTAATAAAATAATTAGTTCCATTAACAAGTTGGCTTCTGTACTTGACTGGTTCAAATTCATCAAACAGAAGTCCAGTTTTTGACTGCACTTCATTTTTGATCTATAGGCAGAGGGGGAAAAAAAAGAATATAAATACTTTTTAAAAGTTCCATTAAAAATTTTATATCAAAATATGTTTTAGATAGTTAGATCATAAAAAAAATTGATTTAAAAATAATTGGCAATGTAATTTACAGTTAATAAAAATAATTAAGATTTTAAATTTTAAGAAGTCTTATTATTATCATTAATTATTCATCAAAATCTTAAAAGATGTTTAATGAATTTAATAAAACTAGTTAAATTTCTTAAATATGCTTTCTCAAATTCTATAAATTCCTCAAGGAATTGAAAATTCTACTTAACATTATGGGTGCTTTTTTTTTAATTGAAAAATCAAAGCTTTAAAAGGAATGGAAAAACTACCATAAATAACTGCCCGAATTTAAAATGGCTGTAATTAGTTTTAAAAGGTATGACATTATGCATTGTATGGCATAGCTTGTTTAATAGCAAACCAAATTGTTTCTTGACAAATTGTACCAGCATGATATTTATTCTTGATTTCAATTTTGCCAAAGTCTGCATGTTTCTTTACAAACACAATCTTTTAGAAATTTTCAGAACTAGAAATTACAGGAATTCAAGTCAAGAAAACAAAGAAGCTAGGTGGTCAGAAGATGTCTTGAAATTACTTAATCATCACCAAAGTGGACCTGTAACAGTTCCTTCACTCATTAGGAATATTGGGTGCTATATTATGTTGTATGAAGAAAGTAGTCTTTAGATATTTATGTTCTTGTAAAGCCAGAATGATTTGCTACTACAGAAGTTTGTAGTAATGGACACCCATGATGGAACATCTGGAGATGGCCAATGAAGAGTGTTTTCTTTAAAGAGAAGATGAGAAAGAAATCAGCAGAAAAACCATGCAGAAATGTAATCAGAATGCAGAGGCTGTTTATGCATGCCAGGACTGCAACACTTCATATGCAACAATTCCGAATATTGATTGCTTTATCTAGTATAAAATGTGAATCGTTTAACCATAAAATGTTTTAAGGTCATGCATTGCTAACACTTATTACTGACCAGAAAGCTAAATCAACATATTGTTCTGCGTCTTGAAAGATGCAACTCTTGCAATATGTGGATCTTTTCCAATTTTAAAATAGGCTGCATAAAATTCACATATTAGAGCCAAATCATGTAACACTGCTCGAGTACTTATTGATGGATATTAGGAACCAAATGCTCTTTCAATCACAGCAATAACAGACTTCTAGCACACTTTCATTAGAAATCCATTTTTATTTCCTTCCTGGCAATAGCCCAATTCCTCAGTCTCTACAAATTTATTAATCATCTTTTTCAATCCATTCTTTACCATAGGACTTTTCAAGCATCAATATTCTCACAGTGCAGCTAAACCACTACTGATAAAACAATTTGATCAGTAAAGCTTGTTCTTTTCTCAAAAGGCATGGTCAGGAAAGCTTTTATGCCAGTGTCAACTGATATTTTTAGATGTTCCTAATTTCATAACAACCTTTCTACATTACATGAAAAGTGCCATCTAGTGGACAAAATTTAAACTTTATTATTTTGCAATTTCCTTCTCTCCAAGGCCAAAATCAAGTTTCCGATGCCAAAAATCAAGTTCCCAGACATTAGCTGTAAGAGAATGGTTGGAAGCTGAATATTTTAATAAGTGGATTTATTTATAAGGACTTGCGTAAATTCTTATAAGGACTTGCGTAAATTCTTATAAGGACTTGCGTAAATTCTTACTAGATCACCTAACCTGGCACTTTTTGACTGTTATCTATGGGTTCATTTATATTCTTCAAACACACTTCCAGAAGATAAAACACATTTTTCTGATAATTTTCAGAATATGTTGAATGTTGTGAAGGTGCTGATTTTTAAAATGTATAAGCATTTGAATTAATCTATTATCTGACCATTTTTTAAAAATTTAGTAATACGTAGTTAATAAATGCATTATTATTTTTTTATTCTGTCTTTTAAATAAACTGTTGCGATAAGTGTATTATCTTTAAAATGTATAATGAAAAAATTGTTAGATCTTGGGTATGAAAGAATATATATATATATATATATATATATATATATATATATATATATATATATATATATATATATATATTGCCTTTAAATAATTTAGTAAATTTTATAAATAAAAATATGAAATTTTATATGTGTATTGATAAATGAAAATCAAACATTTTAACTTCTAATACTTATTTACTATAGGGAATGTTTTAAATTTTATTTCAACTTTTTATTATTGATCTTCAGAAAAGTCAAAGTTTTTGCATACAATTGCCTATCTTATTTAATAAAATAAGTTAGTAATGGGAGTCGACTCATGTGATTCATTTTCATTATTTAATGATGTGACATATCTTTTTGCTTATTCTTCCAGTTAAAAATTAAATCTGCATGGTGTATTTTATAAATGTCATTGGAATATAAATTTACTTCATCAGCAAAAAAAAGTTGGAATAAAATAAAAAATATATTTTTTTTTTCAGATTTACGGCTTTATTGTGTGCAAAATCTAGCTTCAATCAATGAATATTTATCGATAAAAGTGTTGCGAAATAATAAAATTCATAACTGTTTCATACAGATTTTTAAATTTATCAAATGTCTATTTTCGAAGCGTAATATAGAGCTTGATTGCACAAATTCTAATCATAAGCATTTTCGAAGAATCATTAATGAGTAAATCAAGGAACAAGTGTAGTTCCTAAACAAAAGAAATGAAAAATCCTATTATTTAAATATTGTCATATGATGCTTAAATGATTAATAAATGACCACGCCTCACAAACTCTCAAATGATATTAAAATTAATATTGGCATTTACATGATGAACTAAATATAAAATCTTTCGAATTTACCTGTTTAGTAATTTGATGAATATTTTCATCAGGCTCCTTAACCTCTCCAGTTCCTCCTACCATAGGCATAATGGAGCTTAAAACAAAAGATTTCCAAAAATTAGGAGATGTAAGAGAGAAGTCTCTGATCCAAAGAAAATTGACAGACTGATTGCAACTATATCGTACAGACTATCTATGTCTTATGACACGCCTATTGCACAGCAATCTCACCGCACGTGATGATTAGTGTTTATTTAGGTAGAAGTAAAAAAAAAAATCATAAGCGTGTGAGAGACTCGTTAACCGGAGGACGCTTGAACCCCCCATTTGAAGTTGAAAGGGGGGGAGCAGTGGGGGGAAGCAGCACTGGAGGACGGATTTCATTCCGGTAGTGATGGAAATGGGGGAATCGATGTATGGTTGCTTACGGAAAAGCTTTTTTCGCCAAAAGGTAAAAATTTATTTACACGCCAAGGATGAAGCGCATTTTTGGAATGTATAGGGTGGAGTGTGGACGAATGTCGGTTGGATCTATGATGAAGGCAGACCTTATTTATGCACGATCTTTTTTAATAAAAGAATAATACCGTGTTATAATATATTTATTTTTGCTCATAATTACGTTTTATGAATCTAATTTTTGACTAGAAATTAAGATTGACTGTGGCTGAGAACAGTGGGAAAGCTGAATTTTCTACAGACGTCTTCTATTTATAATTAATTAAATGGCAAGAAACTAATATGTTAACTCATAATTAAATTCTAACTTCTATTGGTTTGTTAAAGGAAATTTAAAGTTTTCACAAAGTAATGAAATGAATTTACAAGTTTCATTTAAATTCTTCATGGAAGCTAAAAATGATGCTTTATTCGGAATACAAATTCGATGTAGTTTTAATTTTATTTCTTGCAATTTGGCTGTGTTCATTGGAAAGTATTTTAGTTTTTTTATACTATTAATTTTAATGCTCATATTTTGTTTGTTTGTTGTTGTACAAAGCTAAATGTTTTTTTAAAAATTAGCTAAAAATTTTTTTAAATGATGCTTTTAAAAAATTATATATATATATTTTTACCTAATTAAGTAATAAATTAGTGTTATAGAGCATTTAAAACATTTTTTATAACTGCAGGCATGCTTTTTATTTTTATTTTTATATTTTGCATTTATATAAGCATTTATATTTTGTGGTCTAAAAATTGCAATAATAAAAATCTGTAATCTCTTTCTTGCAATTTTGTCCATTCTTTTTTTTTTTTTTTTTTAATGTTGATAATGTGCATGATGAACTCTTTAAAATTTGTTTTCAAATTGAATAATTCATACTTGTAAAAATATGCATTGTGAAGATATATATATATAATTTTAGCTAAGTTTTTGATAAAATATGGCTTATTCTCTGTTAAGAAAGTATGATAACCAAAAATCCTCAAAGGAATCATCAAAATATTCAATATTTTCTATTTAATAAAAAACTAATTTTTGTTTTGTTAAAATAAGATTTATATTGAATTAAAAATTATATGCATAAGCTGATTAATATTACATGATTTTAAAAAGTACTTTTTCAATACATATATTTCTTATTCTAATTTATTAATTTTTTTTTTCATAAATGCTTAAGACATTTAGTTATGCATACAGCAATTTAATTCTTCTTTTAATGCTAAAAATCAGAATTTTGATTGAAAGTAGCCAAACTAAATTTGAAAAGGTAATAGAATCAATTATTTCTAATTATACGATTGGTGTAATAATATTTTAAAAGAAAAATTGTATTAAAAATTCTAATATCTTGGATAAATTTGTTCTAAATGTTGAATTTTCTACTTTTATAATAATGCACAGAAGTTAAAACTTTTAAAGAAAATTTGGAATGTAATTTTTAATTTCAAAAAATAAAAATTATTTTTTAATTTAATTTTAAAATATTAGTGTATTCTAAATTAGTCAATAGAATTTTCAATTAAATTGTAAAATATCATTTGTTAATTTTTGCATAAAATTTAAGTCATATTTTATTCAACACTTACATTTTCTCAAGAAATTTTTCTTAGTTTTTTGAAGCTTAGTTTCTTCTCATTTTGATTTTCAATAATAATTCATGAAATAAAATTGATTTGCTTCACAAGCATTCATTATTGTAATATACAAATGTATATTAGTTAACTAAACCATTAACAAAATAAACATTTACTCCACCTTAAAAAATGCTATACTAATATTGTTTTAGCTGATTCAAATGAGTGGATAAATACCGAATGATGAATAGTTCTGAGATATTGTGTAAAAAAAATTATAAAGGATGATGAAAATCCTTAAAACCTATAAAACTTATATAGTTTATATACCTACTTTATCTTTTAGAATTAAGGTTTTGACTAAATTATTAAAAAAGACAATTTCAATAAGGATATAGAAAAATAAAATGGGAAAATGATTTTTATTGTTTTAAAGTAATGATAATTACAATGGAATAATGAATTTTAACACTGTTTATGTTAAATTGAAAAAATTATTTACAATTTAGAATCAATAATAAAAATAATCATAATCTCTGAATCAAATTATCTGCAAATTCATTTGTTCAATAGGAATTTAGTAACTTGGAGAATATGACTTTAGTCACTTGGAGACTTTAAATCAACTTCTATTGTCTCCATTACAAAAACGCGAAGAAAGGCTAATTTCCAAAAATAATTTAGTATTGATTCAATTCACCTTCAGTAAAAATTTTAAACTACTGACGCAAGTAGATTAAAACTATGTGAGTTGATTAACTTGCATATATCAATTGGATAAATAAAAGAAAATAGATGGCAATCAACTGAAGACAGATTTTATTCATTACAGAAAAAAGGATGTACTGAGAATGAATAATATCAGAAGGATCACAAAATATGTTCTGATCATTGTTTTGATAAAGGAGTTTGTATGAAACCAGTATTTTAAAAATCAAAGTAGTTTTGTACATTTTAAATGCAACTGAAAGAACTTCCTGCGCCATTGTATTCACAAAAGAAGAAAAAAGAAATCTTTTAGCATATGAAAGAGCAGTTGAACTTGGATATGTATCATATAATTTTGAAATTCTAAAGAGATAAAGAGAACTTGACAGGAAAAAAAAAAAAAAAACCTAAAGAACAAAGAGAAAGCACAATCATTTACAAGTGGAATATGTGATATAATATATTCTCAAAATGTATCAAAGCTGATAATCTATGCAACTCCTCTCAAAATTCAAATTCTACCTCTAAAACATGATTCTTATTAATGCTTAAACCACAGTCTGAAAAATGGAAGGAAAAAAACTGTAAACAGTTTCCAATATCATTTAACTAAAAGAAAACAAAAAATCTTTCTTTTTTATTTGATTAAAATTACTTTTTAAAAAATCGCCTTCCTCATTATTGTTTATTGTACCTAAAAAGAACTTAAATCAAGTATGTTAAATGTATAATGTGTTATTCTTTGTTTTTTTATTAATTTTTTAAAAATTTTATGAAATAAAAAAACTGATATGATTCCCTTCCTTTCTCTCTTTTATCTTCATACTTTTTCTGCCTCTTTATAACATTAGCATATAAGATCATACAGTTTTTTTTTATATGAATACAAATAATTGAAAAATAAATAATCATTGTGGATATTTCTCCTTAAAATTAGATACCTGAATGCCATCACTAATCAACTCGCACTTAAATTTCTTTACAGAACTTTTTTAAAAGAAAATTTTACTTTTGAAGAAAAATAATTATTTTGCGAATAAAAGAAACCTTAGTTAATGCTTCAGAAGTAAATTTCATAATTTCCAAATGTATTTTTTTAAGTTTTAAATACTAAATCTGAATGATAAAATGGTATTTTAACAAAATTTCGAATATGGCTGTGTTAATTTACCTAAGCAGTTTTATTGAACAAAAAAAATATCTTGAAGGGTACGAGAAATTGTGTTGTTTCAAGATGTCATAAGGAATTGTTTTCCTCGTTTGTAGATTTTTTCAGCTACTACTGCAAACATAATATTCCATTTTTTTTTTCAAAGATTATTTTTATCAAATAATATTATTGCTGTCATACTTTTTTTTTTTTTTTTTTTGTAATCACTATATTGCATACAAACAAACACGTAATGTTGAGTGACAGAAAAAACAAGTTTAAATTAATGACAAAAGAATAAATTCATCTTTACTTGATTAGTTAAATTTTGATAGTCTTGGGAATAAAATGAATTTTATTACAATAATAAAAATTATTGTAGAAATGCATTCTAAAAAATTTTTTTAGTTTATTTATATTAAAAAGACAATTGTATGATAATGAAATTGATATCAATAAAAGGATTTTGATATTAAGTTTGGAAAATGGTGTTAGTATCATTTTTGTACAATAATATATTTGGTAATTATAAGAGGAAAACATCTACATTTTGTTTAGTTAAAATTATAACTGGAAATTTTGATGCATTGCATCAAAGCACACGCTTTCATGTTTTAAAGCATGTTTGATAGATTTTCAGTTTCTGGAGTCGGCAGTCTGTCTTATAACTCATGTTAAAGTATAGATAAATATATGAACAACTATATATTTCTTCAGTAAGATTGAAATTACAATTGCATATCTGAATATTGACCTAATGTTATTCTTTGATTTGATATCCACCGGAATGCAGCATCTTGTAAAATTTTTATTCATCTACTATTCTATTTAAAAGTGAAGGGTTTTTTTTTTCATCAATTAATTTTCATAAACATTATTTTGATATTTTTCTTTAGCATTTTAATCATCAAAATAAAATTGCTTAAATGTAGTTTCTCAAAGAAAGCTTATTTGGAGAGAAGTATTTCTTAGATATGGCAGTAACTGATGCTTTTATGAGCATCAAGAAAGAAAAATAGATACGTATGACAGTTCTGTAATTGATTCCTCCACTTCCATTTACTGCTTACTATCTGCTACTTTTGAAAAGCTACCCCAATTTGCCTACGGCAACAAAACCAGCGGGCGGTTGTATGGCAGATGCGCTCTTAACTAGTATCATATGTGCTAAAGTTGTAGGATAAATGGAATTTAATTACCTTTTAGAGAAAACTTGGTAAACAGTTAGAGAAGCTGTAGGGAATGCATATTTCTCATTCTTGTAATGAGAGTGATTGATGGATAATGATTCTTTTTTATGGGAAAATCAACATTTTTCCCATGCGAAACTTGATAATTACACTTTAACCCATGCCTGGGGATGGGAAAATTCAATGAACTCATGGTCTAATTTCCTTCAAATAAATGCCTTCATTTTATAAAGGCAAATGAATAATTTTCTATAAAATTAAAAAAAAAAGACACATTAAGGAAAAATTAAAGAGATAGTTATTTGTTTACACAAATTATATAACAAAGTATTTGACATTCGCATTGGTCTGTGAATATCCATTTTGAACGGATGGTTTTTAAGTAAAGTTGATTAAACTGAATCTATTTTTCCCTTGTAGCATATAAATATCACAAATACTTGAAAAAGAATATTGGAATTACTATTAATATTTATTTCTTATTTAATACTTTTTTATCGATTATTAGTCAGTTTTGAGTTGCATTTTAATATAGTTAATGTTTTGATAGCCAGAATCGACAAAACCATTTTTTATACAACCATATCGAATGAGTTTTATTTTAATATATAGTATATATATATATATAGAGAGAGAGAGATTAATTAAAATTATAGTTGTAAATTTTGATAAACTGCCTAAAAGTACACATTTTTAACCCCTAAATCACGTTTGCTAAATTTGGGGGCTTTTGTCTTGCAACTCATGTTAACGTATAGATAAACACATTAACAATTATATTATTTTTCAGTAAGACTGAAATCACGAACTTCAGTAACTTTAGTTAGAGTAAATTCAGTATTTTACTCTAACGTTATTCTTTTGATTTAATATTCCTTAAAAAAGACCGATATTAGCTATTTGGAATGCAGCACATAGCGAAATTTTTATTCATCTGCTTAGTGATGAAGATTTTTAATCAAATAAATTTTAATAACATGAGTTTTATATTTTCCCCTTTCTTGTTTGGTATTGTATTCATCAAAGAAAGTAGCTTCTTGCTTAAAAGTAGCTTCTCAAATAAAGGCAGCTGTTTTCAAAAATAAATTCAAGCTAAAATACCGATTTTTATTTATTCTTTTAGTTTTTAATTATATTTTTTTATATTGGGCTCAATTTTTCATTCGGTTGATATGTCTCATTTTTCTGAAAAGAATGTCACATTATTTACAAAAATTTTAACATGATTAAATTTATGGACTGGATGTTGTCTCCGAATTAAGTTAGGAGAACATTTATAATGCAAAAACATATTCGAGATTTCTGAAAGCTAGACCGTTTGACCGAAAGTTAGTTCTTGATTTGAATAGTAGATGTTCAATAAGAAAGGATTTTAAAATTGTAAATAAGTTTTTTCTTTAAAAATTTATTGACGTTTTAACCCTTTGTCTCAATAACTTCCGAGAGTATTGTTGCATAGAAGGCATTCTTACGCCATTTTAAAATTCAAAATATTAATTATTCAGTGATATTAATTTTATTTCTATGCAATTTCTTTTCATATTTTAATTAAATATTTGAAAATATTTTAAAGAATATTTTATAATAATACTTTCTAGTCCCTTTGTTACAGGGGCGGTCTTAGAAGACGCGAGGCCCAATTTGAAACTATTTTCTATAATACTTATTTCTAGACAATTTTTAATAGTAATATAAAATAACTTTTGTAAAAAAAAAAAAAAAAAAAAAAAAAAAAACTTTTTAAAAGATAGTTTAATTAGGGAATTAAAAGTACATTTTTAAAAATTTTAATTGATTTTTTTAAAATTTTTTAAATTATTGTTACTATTCCCCTTTGGCAACTAGCTGGTTTGCCAGAATAAACATTTGCTTTTTAATTAAATTTTTTATGTAACTTGCTCCTTAATAGATTCTCAAGCAAAATGTTTTTAAGCTTCAAATTTTTATAAACGTATCACCGATACTATTATAAAAGCCTTACCTTATTCTGCTCGTTCTTCGATGCGTTTCTCTAATTTTCTATCAGTTCCCGTAAAATGTGAACTTGAAATTTAAGCTGGAATTGATCAAACTTCAAAAAATACAGTTTTTAAATACCAAACACGTCTTTAAAAAAAATATGAGTTCAGAATTGAAATCTAATTTGTATTACAGAATATTTTAATAATTTATGAATTATATAAAAACATTATTCAATAATATTTTCTTTGGCCTCATCATAAAATTTTATTTTCAATTTTGCTTTCTGAAGGATTTAAATGTCGTAATATTTTATTTTATTTCAATAAAAAAAAGTACTTCTGTAAACGATTATGAAGTCTAAATTTTATTTTGTCCTTCAGGCCTACGAATCCTATTCAATAAAATAATCTTGATCATCTAACGTTTCTATTTTTTGCGTTATAAATCCTTGAATATCCTTATTTTAGGACAATCAAAACTGTAATTATTTTAGGTCGATCAATCTTGGAGAAACTCAGGGCATTGATTGAATATCTTCGAGATGGTCAATGGAATTCCGCGTTTTTATAAAACAGTGACATTCAAATTGTCATAACTCACTCAGTTTTGGTCACAAAAGGGCGAACTTTTTTTATTTAAAGCAACAAAATATATGTAGAAAAATTATTAAAAGCATGCTTCATATTTAAGCCAACTCAACATGGGAAAATAAACCGAACCTTCATATCTTGGTCATAACAGTGGGAGAAGGCCAAGATGAGGTATTAGGAGCAACAATGTAAATGGTTTTAGTTTCTCTTCAATAATTAAATACAGTGTTGTAAAATAAACTTAAAAACTTTTAAAAAATAAAAAATTATATGGCAAAAATTTTGGCATCGTTAAAAAGATAATGTTTTGAATTTTAAGATGTTTTACAAATTGTTTTTCTGCTATATTTTCAGAAATTATTGCAAAAACGCCAAAATTTTACAAATTTTAATTAAATGAAAATTCAAAAAATCGCACCGAAATTTCAAATTTCCGCACTGCATATATGTGCAAAATCTGGTTGTTATAGATCAAACGATTTGCCCTGTACAGTACCAATACAAACACACACAAATTTATCTTTATAATTAGTGTAGATTATATGCATTATGTAATTTAAAAATAAACTGTTTTTTTCTCATATTCAGTACCGGATGGCACTACTCATGTGAAATTAAAAATTAAACAAATTGACAAGTTAATTTTCAGTAAAATTATGTATAGTCATAGAGAATACAAACGTGCCGTGCAATTTTGAAACTCTGTCTCCTGAGAGAGTGAATAAAAATTCCATTACAAAATTTCATTTTTACAAACAGGAAATGCATTATCTATGCTAATTATAAAGATGAATGTATGTATCTTCGTGCGTATGTGAGTATTTGCGTAAGACAATAAAAGTAACACATCTTTGATGTCTGGAAATTTCGCGGTATCACGGGTATATAGTTATATCTAAATAACTTATTTGGAATTAAATATAATCAATATTTTTGTCTTACCAGCTGATCACCGGGAGCGATATTTACTAATAATAAAGATGAGTATGTGTTTGTGCGTCTGTATATCCGGGTGTTGACGCTCTATTAATCAAACCGTAAGGCCTATAGCTACCAAACTTAGTACGCAATTATGTTGGACGGATAAAATGTGCACTTCGGAGCAATGTTTTAAAAATTTCATTTAGAATTTTAATTAATTAAAAATTAAGCAAGTTCTTGATGTTTTTTTCCCTCGATAACTTTCGAAAATATTACAGTATAAATGTTATTTTTATATATTCAGAAATTTTTTTTTCAATGATTGTAATTTTTTGCTGCTTAAATATTTTCTTCATATTTAATCAATTTTCTAAAAATTTTTAGGCACATTTTCCAGAAAAATCTTAAGAATTCTGAGCAAATATTAAGCGTATCAAGATTAATTATACAAAAGCATAAGAATTCTTAATGCACACCAAAGTTATTAAATTTGCAAAAAAATGTTCAGTTTTCATTTTATTGTGCGAATTATTATTCTGTCTTTTACAAAAATTATGACTGGCAAAGCTGATTTCAGGAAAGTAAGCAATATAATTATCTAATTCTGCAAAAAAAAAAAAAAAAATCGGAAAAATTTACATTTAAAATATTTTTAAAATGAAGAAAAATGCCAATTTTTGTTTTGCTCTAGGTTAGAAATTAGATTGTATTGTTGAAAGACTAAATATCAAAGTGCATCCACGATGGTTAGTGGCGTTGGCAGAAAATAAGGGAAATGCATACTAAAATGAATAGATCATAGAAGTCTTCTAATATAATATTTATTATAGACTATCTATCAAAATTTGAAGCTTATAAATAATTTGCTTAAGAAGCTATTAAGACCCAGTTACGTAAAGTATTTAATTGAAAATTTTAGCGGCCATTAACTTTGACTAGCCAGTTGGTCGGTGACTAGTATTAAATAAAATGTTGCTATAGATATAACTCAGCAATAGAATGGAAATCACAAATAGAAATTAACGCTAAATAGAAAATGATTAAAACATGTTTTTCACACTGATTAATAAACCAAACATACGCGTAAATTTATATATACTTTAAAACATATGCTTTAATTTTTAATTTATGAATGCACATAAGCTAGCCAACAAATGAACAAAAATTTGTATACTATTTGTAATAAGTAAATAGGTCACTATACTATTTATTTCAGTGACTTAACAAAGATTTATGAAAATTCTTTATTTGGTACAAAAAAAAAAAAAAAAAAAAATTGAAATGCAAGAACATTGTCAGAAATAAATAATTTTTAGGACTTACATAAAAAATAATTGAAAATTCATGGATCATTATTGTCGTTTATTATTAGGGAGCAATTTTTCTTGTTTTTATTTCCTTTTGCGAACTTTTTATATAAATCCGAAATCCAGCTGATTTCAGATCCAATCGATATAACTACCCAACAGTTTAAGCGTCCTTGCTGAATTAATGATCGTAAGTTTGTTTTAAAATTAATGATTTAATGATCGTAAGTATGTTTTATAATTAATGATTTAATGATCCTAATTAATTTCAAGTTGGAAAACTTTCTTTCTACAAATGCTAAGGAAACTGAAATTGCCAAGAGAATCCGTAGATGAATATATAAATTTGAAATGCGTCTTATCTGTTATCACAAGCCAGAAATTCAAAATTTTCATGTTTTTTATTTTTAATTTTATTTTATTTCCAAATGCATTCTTCAATTTCCTCACAAAGCATTCAACTATCATAATTTCATTCAAAAAAGAAATCGGAATGGGATTTTTTCCCCTTCTGCAAATTATTTCACGAAAAAAACTATATTATTCCAAATGTTCCCATTAATGACATATGGATAAATGCGTCTTGTTAAAATGGTGATTAATAAAGAAAAATGTTGATAGAATATCCATATCTACCATAATGGAAAAAAGTTTTAAAATTTTTAAAAAAAATACTTATTTTTGTGAGCATTTGAGCTTGCAAAAGTTAAAATAAAATTCTTAAAAAATAACCCTTTAGGATTACAGGAGAATTCGAATTAAGAACAAATATCTTGTTTTTGAATAAATTCAGTGCAGTGTAATAATTTCATAAATTCACATTTCCTAGTTAAAAGGCTTTTATTTAAAAATTACTTCATTCAAATTTTATAGAAAACACCACTTTTATAATGAACCAGAATCCAATGCATAAAATGCTAATTATTTTTTAAAGAAGAAATGTCTTGAAATTTTTATTTTCTGCTCATCAAAAGC
Organism: Argiope bruennichi; assembly: GCF_947563725.1. Classification (NCBI taxonomy): domain Eukaryota; kingdom Metazoa; phylum Arthropoda; class Arachnida; order Araneae; family Araneidae; genus Argiope; species Argiope bruennichi. Next base: position 102,527,084 of record NC_079159.1, read on the forward strand.
TTCGCCACGGATCCATTAGTAAATAGAATGTTAAGTGGACAAGAAGTTAATAATGTCCGTTGCTGAAGAGCTTTAACTTTCCGAATTCTTCTAAATTGTAAATTCTAAAAAAAGATAGAAACAATGATAGACAAAAAAAACTGGTAACAATGATGGAAACAGAGAAAAAAAAAAAAAAAAAGCTGATACAAAATTAGTAGTAACATTGAAAACGGCTTTGAGCTTTTTTTTTTTTTTTTTTTTTCAACAGTGAAATATATATTGTTGCAAAATACGTTTAAAATATTTTTCAAAAAATTTATTAAATATTGTAAGAAAAATTGTATGATAAACAAATTTGGTATCATTAAAAGGATATATATATATATTAATTTTATAATGCTATAAAAACTATTTTTCTACTGTAAACTTTTAAAAAGTTATTCCGAATAAAGACCAATATTTCGCTTAATTTTTAATTAACTAAAAAAAAATTTTAATCACTTTGAAAAGCACATTTTTATCCACCAAACTAAATATTTGCCAAATTTGATTGATACATGTCAAAAAGACTGGTTTGTAAAGTCAGCACATGTACAAACAGTCAGAAGCTTTTTCCTTATGTTTAAGTATCAAAATTTAGTTAAAATACCAATACATTTTCTCATTAAACATTATTGCCAGCAGGCTTATGCGTTTTAGCAAAAACTAATCACTCCCTAGCCCCTTTTTTCAATGAGCTAATAATGATTTATTGGACGTTTAACTCGTACGGAAATGTCTGGTCCCAATACCCTTCTCGTGCCCCCTCCCCTTTTTTTCCCTACTAAATAGACAAAGTAGCTGTAAATTTTATGTTACGAACATACAATACCCTTCGTAAAAAGACTACTAGGATTCTTTTATATTTGTTAAGGTCCATGGCAAGGCGGAAGAAAAATTAACCCTGTATGCAGGAAATAAGAAAGAGACCTTATGAACGTCGCCCAATTGGAAGCAATCGACTAAAGACCGGTCCTGTTTAATTCTTGGTCTTATACTCAAGAATGTGTTTGATATTGTCGATATTAAACCCCATTTTTATTTACTTTATTGCTCTTGTAATTAAGGGAAAAGAATAATATAAAGATAGATTAAAATGAAGCATAAAATATTATTATACTACGATATTTCGAATTAAAGGTTCGAATCACCTTACTATTAATTTTTTATATAATTTCTGTGATAAATTTGAAAAGAGAATATAAGTAGAGTCTATAGAAAATATAAGGATCTTTTTGATCTGCCGTCAAAGACATTCTTTTCCTTAATCTGTTCTCTCCTAGCAGATAACAAGTGGTCAAGATCAATTACATGATGTCATTGATACCGGATAAGATTAATGTATTAATCATTGGAAGAAGTAATAGGATTTATTTGAACAAAATTAAAACACAGTGCCTGAAAATTTGCCATTGTAGAATATCCCCTTTCCGAAAACTAAGAGAACTGCTCCACTTCGGGCTCCTTCATGTTTTTTTTTCTATCATTTTTCCTGATAGGTTTTCCAATATCCTTCTATTGATAGCGTTTGAAAAAGTCATAACAATAGTTTTTGATGCAAATTTAATTGAATTTTTTATTTCTTAAGATTTGAAGTCTGATTGGAAGAATTTACTTGATAAAATCAAATATCATAAATCCCATTATGGGTTTGAAGGGGTTTATACATTCCAACTTATTTTCATCAAAAAATCTACCAACAAGTTCATTACATTTTCAGAGAATAAATGTAGATTATTCAAAGAATAGTAGTTGATTAGAAAAGATATGTAGAAATTTATAGAACTATTAAAGGTCCATGCAACACATTCAACATTAATATAACAACGTAGGCGCATACCCGGCAGCTGAACGTAAATGCTAAATAGAGAATCAGTCAATAAATATTAATTTTGGATTTTAAGAGGAGTCGGTGCATAACTAAGCAGTTATTCCATGTATGACATGGCTAGAGACGAAGAAGAAACATGAGCTCTAATGTTAGCTAACTATTTAATATATAGACACCGCGTTCCCCAATGATATAAGTAGACTGTTTTGTTTCACATTGAAAACACATTTACATTATAAGGATGATTATTGTTAGATGTATACTTTGGAAACGAAATCGAAATAATTAGGGATGTACCAGCTGCTTTCGGTGACCAGCTGGACTGTCCATCATATATTTAGTATTACTTTAATTATGTCAATTAAAGTATTTGCAATAAATTTAATTTTTGTTAAATTAATGCATGAATTGCAAAAAAATAACAAGTTATATATAGTTGTAAATTATTATAAAAAATACTGTTTATGAGAATTTTTTTGAGAATTATTTTTTAATACTTAATTTTAGTTTAATTCTTCTTTAATTCTTAGTTTTTTATGACAATAACTGTTTAAGCAAACTATAATATATAAATAATTAACATAACCTTCGAAAAGAATTATCTTGCAGTTGATAGAAGACTTATTTAATGATTGAGCTAAGAAGTAAATATATTAAAACTAATAGAAAGTTAATTTTTAAAATTGCCGTTTATTAAATGATAGAAAAAAGCCATAAAAAGCTGGTCAAATAAAAAAAAATCAACTGTATTTTATTAGGGAAAAAAAAAAGAAAAAAAGATGATGCTCCAGTTATACCTAATTTTTAATTTTATGTTAACCTAAAATAAATGAAATAAAATAAATAAAAAATAAATAATAGAAATGAAAATAATGAAGTAGATTTGAATCTTCATCCAAAATATTATAGAAAGCCAAGATTGTAGATTTTAATTGTTTAGTTTTATATTATCTTTAAAAAATTAAAATGACAATAATATGCGTATAAAATTGTATTGAATATCACTGCAATGTGCTCATATAGAAGTATAGTTTACTAAACCAATGAAAAATATTTTTGAAAAATATGTTTAAAAGTATTCTGAAAAATACTAAGATCAAAGAAGAAAAATATTCAATGGAATTAAAAAAAAAAAAAAAAAGATAACTGAAAAACTAATTTTTTTAAAATTTAAAATGTTTTTGGTGAGCGATATATTTCGAATTTATAAAGAAAATGCTGGAATTTTGTTAATTTTTTATTAAAATTTTAATTTCATTTTTGAAACAAGATTTCTTAATATTGCTATCTAAGAAATAACTAATTGCCAGCCAAATTTGGAAGCTCAAAGTCCAACAACCTGCCTTGAAAGATGCAATTTATTGATAGCATGCCAGCCTATAAATTTTATAATATTAAAAGTATGAATAATTTTATCTCATATTTTTTAACAAAGAAAAATCATTCAGATTTGATTGAAAAATGAAAATGATTTGTCTTTCACGATATTGCTGAAAATTTAAATTTAAAAATTTGTTAAAATAAAGAATGTCATAAGATTTTATAATTAAAAAGATATATGTATAAATACACCTTTATTTTAAAGATGAATTAAAATCTTTTTTTAATTTGGAAACATTTTCGAAAGTTATTGCAGAAAAACTTCAAACTTTTTCGCTTTTTTTAAATAATAAAAATTAAAAAATTGCTCTACCAAACATTACACTTTCCTACCCTCCAAAACATATTTATTCTTCTCTGCATACACAAGCGCACGTTTTCTTTTATTAGAAAAAAAAATTTGCATATAGTAAAAAATTTATATATATATTATATAGAAAGTCCTTGCAGTCAAATGTTATTTCGAATCGCAATAACATAAAAGCATTTATTTATTCAAATTTCGCATGAAAATATTTCTATTATTTTCGACTGTTGGAGACGTTTTCTTTCAAATGAAAAATAATTATACAATAATAAAATAAATAAAAAATAATAAATAAATACATTTATATTTTCAATAAGTTATTTAATAAATAATAATTTTTAACAAATGACTTAAAAAAATTCTTAATAAATAAATACATTTTAATAATAATAAAGAATTTATTTACATCAATATCAATTTAAAATAAAAAAATTATCAGATGAATTTCTGAAAGAGTGTAAAAGAAACGAGTAAAGTTTCAGAAAGAGTAAAAGAAACGAAACAGTTAGACGATTCCAAGTTTTGGCGGAATAAAATAAAAAACAAAATCGCGTAATAGGAAATGAAAAAGATTGGCATAATTCGCCACAAATGTGCTTATTTGCCAAATCCTATAACCCCTATTATAGCTAATCCTGCAATTGGGATAGTTCTTGTTAGCGCCTACAGATGGCTGTAGACAGCTGGCGCCGTCTAGAGGCACTAATTGGAACCTAGCTTGATCCTCCAATACGTCCTCCGGTTAACTCTACCCAGCGTGTGAAACCACTGACAGCACAGTTTCGTTTCGAAGTTATAGTGGTTACAGTTTCACCAAAATTTCAAAAATATTATTATTTTATCATAGTCGCATTAGAGCTATTTAAATATTTCTTTTTTAATTTTCAATACTGTTTTTGTAAATTTAATAAACATTAAATTTTATGAAATAAACTTATTTTTTTTTGTTTTCGCATAATATAGGACAATGTCCAAAATTTCTACTATGAAATTAGTAACTTAAAAATGGCAATAACTGCACTTTTGTATATTTATTTACATTCTACGGTTGCGATGAGAACGTTTTGCATTTGAAACTATTGACGATAGAATTCATTTTCGTCACTAACTTACGTGTTGTTTTACAAAAATGAAAATCAAGATTAAGAGTTATACAGCTGTTGCGACTTGGCGTTGGATTGCTAATGATGATAGTTGTGGTATTTGCAGAATGCCATTTGATGGTTGTTGTCCTGATTGTAAAATGCCTGGAGACGACTGTCCGTTAGTTTGGGGTAGATGTTCTCATTGTTTCCATATTCACTGCATTATGAAGTGGCTAACTTCACAGCAAGTGCAACAACTGTGCCCAATGTGCAGACAAGAATGGAAGTTTAAAGAATAATTTTATTTGTGACATTGGTAACTTGTTTCACATATTTGTAATACAGATATTCGAAAATTCCTGCATTTGCGTGTAATTTCATTGCCTGTGTTCGTCGTATTATTTGAATTCATTTCAATTTTCATAAATGTTGGTTAAAAAACTGGATGTCTACCATTGGCATTTGTAAATACTTTTCATTTATTTCTGTCATAATGTATGAAATCGTCTAATAAATTTGACTAATTATTTTAAAATTTGTCTCTTATATTTGTTGAATATTTAGTACATAATTTTATTTTTATATATTTCAAGAATTTTTGTTATCTATTATAGATAAATTGGTGACATTTAAAAGCTTTACCAATTGCCATGAATAATTTAATTCAGTTAGAAAATATTGTTATGAATTAGAATAAATTTTAAAAACCACAAACAGCTTCAGCTTTGTGGTATCTTCTAGAATTAATGATATATTTCTGATCTAAAATTATAAATATATATTTTTTAAAGAATTGAAATATATAATTTTCACAATTTTTAATGATAAAATAGTTATTTATATTCATTTGTTATTTATCTGATTTATTTTGTTTTCTTAAAAGTGCTGTAAGGTATGTGAAAAAAATTCTAAAATACCTTTTGTAACTCACTGCAGTAAATGCTGAACTTCAAAATAATATTAATTTGCATTTTCCTCTCATACAATCAAAATTATAATATCAAATTAAAATCCACTCCAGATCTGAATTTTTAATAAAAACTTGAGAGTTTGAGTTTTTTTCCAAATATCAGGTATAACTAAATATTAAATATCCATAAGAACATAACACTATTGTTTGATATCAATAAGAACATGACAGTAGTATTTTAAAAGTCAATGCATTATGTTTTTGTTTGCTTATTAATGCATTAATTTAAAAATATATTTGTTTTGTTCATATATTGGTATAATTTTCTTATAACTTGCAGTGTGACAACTTTAAAAAAAATTATTTTTGGTATTTAAAAGCATATATTAGAAAGAAAAAAAATATGTATCGTATTCCTCGGAAAATCTGATCATATTTCACATTAATATATACTCTAAATATTGTATATTAAATTTTATTTATATTATGTTAAGTAATGGCTGACATTTTTTTAGAACTCTTTTTGTTTAAAATCATTTTTAAATTTCAGTTGTGCATTTTTTATACGATATATTGAAATCAATATTTCAAAAAAAATGATCTGTAATTATGTATTTTGCTCTTTCAGTTTGTCAAAATTTACTATGTAAAACTATTTATATCACAATTAAATTAAAATATATAAAAGTATTTTGTTTTAAAAATTTGAAATTTAAAGATGATTTTGATATTTGCATTGCATATGGGTCCCTTGAAAATCTATTCGAGCCCTGCTTTATATGATGTGCTGAAAACAAGTTCTTCATTGGGGAATTGATGAATATTTGTCTAACAAACTAAAAGCTCCATTTGTAATTTTTTTTGTCACTGATAAAGTAAATTCTATATAATATATAATTTTACTACATATTATTTTACAATAAATATTTAATCAAACAACTTCATAATAATTACATAAAATCTTGGAGTGGAAAAAATGAAAATTTAAGACATAAATCATGAGATTCCATAAACTTCCATGAACAATTTTTTTAGGATTCATAAAGGTCAAAATTTATGAAAACTGTCTTATTTTTTGACGATTTCTATATGCATTATAAATTGTAATAGTTGCAAAAATTATTTTTAATTCAATGTGTTCTATATTAGTTAAAAGGTTCTATGAGAAGGGTGATAATTTATTTCAGTGACAAATTTTGAAATGCTAGACACAATATTTTAAAGATATAGTTTCATTTCTGATTTTGCATTGTTCCAAATGTATACTGTGTAAGTGAATTAAAGTGGATAATGTCATTTAACCCTATAAATAAATTTTAAAGACATCTGAAATTTTGCATTTATTCAGGAACATCCTATTTGAAATCCAAAATTCAGAGAAAGAGAAGAGAGAAAAATTGACTGAGAAGATTTGACAGATTGTACAACAGCAATTGTAATCATGTGTGGAATGTCTTTTAGATGTCTGCAAAATTATTATTTAGATTCCATTTAATAAAAGATAACTCGGCATCTTTGTAGGAAACTTTTTTTTGCTGTGATAGATGAGAAGTTTAGAATTTTGTTAATTATCAACCAATGACAAATGGTGCAGTGTAACCATAGAGGTGCTGTATCTCGCACAACAGAGTGACAAATTTCTTCATTATTTAAATTTTATTAAATTTTTTTTATTATGATTAATTTAATAATTAATTAATTAAAAATAAATAAATTTTTGGCTTGATATAGATAAATTGTTAGCAAAAAATTTGTTAACAACTATGAATTTTCAATGAAGTTTAATTAGAAATTAAGGTCTAAAATAAATTTCCTCAATGAATATTCCTGCCATCCTTACTTACTTTCGTTTTTAAAGATTTATTTCAGTCCAGTCGAACAACAAAATTATGATTTGTGATGTTATAATAAATACGCATCGAAGGAAACTGATTTTCTTAATCATTTACAAAAAAAAAAAAAAAAAAAAAAACCACTCTACAATATTTTTATTTTTTGTTAATTATTCTTATTAACGTATTTTCGTCAATTATTTATTTTTAAATTGTGGACTTGTGAAATCCTCTCTCTATCAACTCTACTTCTTCCCACGGTACTCTCTTCCGTTCAAGCCGTATGGCTAATAAACAAGCGACTTGTTATTGCACTTGAGCAGCTGGAGGGAAGCCGGGATTGAAGTAAAGAGCAGCACTAAAGTTTTTTCTCTTTCCGAAGCGAGCAATGCCATTTTCATCAACGTTTGTTGTGGAGACTGAAAATTACAAAGGGGAAAACTTGCATAAGATCGTCGACTGGTTTAAGCATCATGTTTGAGATCAAATACACTTTAATTTATAGATTTAAAAAAAAATGTGAGAAAACTCATCACTCTCTGAGTTATTAAAAACGGATGAAGCTCATTATAGTTTAAGAATAATTATTTAATTAATTTTGAAAGTTTAAGTAAAGTATAAAATCAGAAAGAAAAAAAGAAAGAGAGAAATAAAAAAGAAAGCGATGTTTCAAAATGTATTGCAGTTAAAAAAGTCTTTGGTTTAGACGTTCAGATGTTCATTTTCAAAATCATATTTATCTATTTTTTTAAGTATGTCTGAGACTTTATGGTTGGTTATTTAAAAGTAAGAATTAAATAGTTCTTCTAGAGATTTATTTTATAAAAGTATTTTGGATTTGGTTTCTTGTCACAAAAGTCATGTATTAGATATAGTGTGCGGGGCTTAAATTTCTGTTTATTCCTGTTTGTAATTAACTAGTTCCCGTTTAAAATTATAGTTTAAATGATAAAAAGTGGAGAATCATAAACTACAATGAATATAAATGCAGAAAGTTTTAAAATATTAAAGAGTTACATCACTATCAAAATTTGAAATAACTATTTTGCCAAAGAAGTTACTGAGAACTAAGTTACGTATAAAGGATTTAATTCAAATTTTACATAAACAATAATCCGATGAACCAGCTGTTTGTCTGCGTTGACTAGTCTAATAAAAAATTACAAAATCAACAAGCTCTAAACAGTAATTAATGGCCAAAAGATGTGAAAAATTTATATTTTACATAATTAAAAATGCTAAAACTAATCTAAGCCAGAATATAAAAAAATCAAAAAGATTTTCAAAATGGTAAAATTATGTATTTGAAAGAGTGATAGTGTTTATATTGCGCTTTTTGTTTTTGTTGTTGATTAAAATATATATTCAACCAACAAAAAAAGAATTCGATAGAAATGAAATATTTCCAGATGAAGCATTATTTGGGTAAGGTTTTAAAATATCATTTTGGGTCTCTAATATGCTAAAAATATCAATTAAAAAAATCACTTATTTGAAGTAATTTTCAAATTTTAATGAATAACTGGATAACTTTCCATAATAACTAGAAAATTCCTTTATGCTCAAAAGTTATTCCTGGCATAAAGGAATCTTTAATGTTATTTATATTATTTTAATTAAAAAAAGTTAGGAATAAAATTGTCTTAAGAATAAACGAAAATTAAAAGACAAATTATTAATTTATAATATTTCTGTATAATAAATAATAAATACATTATAAGAATAAAGAGAAACAACAGTAAATAAAAATAAAATGGAAGAGTTGGCCGAAAAAATAAGGACGTGCCGTGACCAGGATTCGAACCTGGGTTATTGCGGCCACAACGCAATGTACTAACCACTATACGATCACGGCGCTGACATCTTGAGTGTAAGAAAGAATGAAGTCCAAAAGCTATTCTTGAAGAACCACTTTTTGAAAAGTAAATATTCTACCGATAGATGGCAGCATATGTATTATTGCTGAATTAAGATTTCATGTGACAATACTCCATGAATATTGGAAAAAATAGATTCTTTTAAATTCCTCGTAATGGATAGAATATTATAACTTTATTACAATATTATTTATTTTTTTTACTTTTTCTCAGAATATTGACTACTATTTTTTTATTTAAATCTGAAAATGCCACTATATGTGTGGTATTGATAGCTATTTGTTCTAAATGCCATTTCTTTAAATTTTTTGCTCAATTTTCAATTTTGTCTTATTGCTTTTTAACTCAACTGAAATTTAATGAAATCTGAATTTCATTCATGTGGAAATTAATGAAAAATATGGTTGATAAATATATATTTTCAGAAATATAACTGCCTCATTTGGAATAAATATATTGTGATTAGTAGCATTTTTTCATGTATTCCTATGTATGAAATTTGCAAGAACAGAAATATTTTGCAAAAACAGAAATGCTCTGTTTAAATAAATTTAGTTTTAATAGCGACCTTTAATCAATGAAGATTATATAGAATACATAATACTCGGATTTGAAATAAATGAGTTGGTCTGGTCTCTTATAGATGGCAGCACGAGTAAGAATTTCCCTCGTTCCTATTTGGTATTTTGAATGGTCCACTCGCGTACCATTCTCAGCTGAAAATGCTTTACAGGAATGCATAACTCAGAGAGAAATAAATACATGAGAAATCCCTTATCACTGACAGATGGAAAAAATAATTCAATATAATAATTCAAATTACGATTATTTTAGAATTATCATTGCTTATATGAAGGCAACAGAGGAACGCTTCTTAAACCATATTCGACAGTGGCACAGGGACGAAGAAAGAGAGTAAAGCAATCCTTGGACTGCTACGAAAATTATTAATATATTCATTTTACATTAAGGAACCAAATATGGCGATCGGAGATTTAAGTACTATTTTCAGGGTGTATTTAGCCTTACTATGCCAATGTATTTTTATTTTTATTTGTTTAGATACGGATTTAGAACTTTTTGGACACTTAATTCAGAAAGTAACATGTTAAGAAATCAGAGGCCAAATCTGAATCTCGACAGAAGCTATCAGAGATCTAAATATATGAGATTTATTTGGGATTTAAAAAGTTCAGTGAAGATCATATTTGTTAAAAACTTCTTCTTAAATTTGATTTCTTTTTAAATTTTTGTTTTGGATTATTTATTTAATTATCATTATAATATTATTTTAATATTTAAATGTCCAGGAGGTATCTTAAATGCATGCAAGTCGTGCCCATTGTCAAATCATTGAATGTAAAGTGATACCATTTGTGAGTGTGAAACGTGTAAAGAGATTGCGAGGAGCGCATCTACTGTTTTAATGCAGTTTAGAATGAGGTATCCCCTCACTTTTTATTTTCTCTTTATACAATGAGGAAGTATTGTAATCGTCAAAGAATTCGCACTCAAAATTTTGACGAATTTCCACATTTTATTCTGAAAAACATACATTTGGAACTATGTCTGCATGTGAATACGACAACTCCAAAATGCTTTGGGAAGATGGGTGACATTCAATAGCGATCTATTCACATGAAGTTTGTCAATCCGAGTACAAGGGAACACGACAGCTACAAAGTGCAAAGAGCTAGATAGATAAAATTTGGTACAAAGTTTAAGCATCGAAAGTATAGTTTTGTATCAAGTTTGAATCAAATTCGTCAAGGGATTGACAGTTTGTTTGCCTGTGCATTCGCAGACTTGCAAATGTAATAATTTAAAAACGCAGTAAGTAAAATAAATGAAATTTGATACTTGATCTGGCTATTGATATTGCAGTTTGGCATCAAATTTTAGTTTTAATTTCTGGAAAAGAAAAATACATGCATATTTGATTTTTTTTCCACTGTAATATGAAATACAAAATGGTGACATGTTTTATATAGAAAATAAAAATATGAGCACTTACAATCTTGTCCAAGGTGCTCAATTCTTATGTGGGAAGGAAAGGATAGCATCTTTATTACAAAGAATGCGAAAGAGCTTCGGAGAGACTACTCAAGTTAGTTATTGGCTCAGCAACATTAACAAGGCTCAGAAAATCTAAAGGTTCACTTGGCACATAAAGAAGTTCCTTTATCTTTGTATTAAATTTGGAAGCATGTTTTTGCTCGATATTAAATTATGCGAAAAAAATATCACACACACACACACACACACACACACACACACACACACACACACACACACACACACACACACACACACACACACACACACATATATATATAGTTGCACATATATATATTTCAAGACTCCCGAATGGTTTTTTATGTCTTAATTATGGTATCGATTGGTTTCAGTCATTCGTGCCATAAGGCTGCAATTTTTCTTTTCAAATCTCCATATAGTTACGTGTGAATCAGATCAATAAACACTTTTAAAAGGCTTTGGCAAATGTCAAAGGGAAAAAAAATGAGAATTACAATTGTGGATAACGACTTTTGACTTGAAATATTGTGCATTATCATTCTCTTGTCAATATCGCTTCATTTGGAATCTCATGTTATTTTGAGACTGTTGTCAATAAGTGCGAAAATCGATATCAAGATGATGGTAAATTCCAATAATGAATACCATGACTTCGCAAATGAATCCATAACATCGCCTAAGACAGACGATTGAGGCATTTATATTCCCTTGCTTTCACCAATAATGTAGTGAAAATCTGGCTGAAGATTTTGCAAGTTAAAATATCATCCGCCACATCTAACCACATTTCAAAATTGTCTGCCTTAGCTCTTGCATAGGTTTTGAAACAAGAAATGCTTTTGATTGCAGGGCACTTAAATCTAGATTCTGTATGAGGCCACTGAAATCCTCTCCCTTTGAAGTCTTCGAAATTGTTCAATACTATTGAAAAATTTTCTGGAAGCATTATGTGATAATTAATGTTTCATTTCTTTATTCATAATATAATCCAAGGCCTTTTAAAAAGAAAGATCATATGCAAGAAAGATAAAAATTAATATTTACAGAAAAAGAATTTCTGATTCAACTAGCAAAAAAATAATTAACTCATTTTGTCCCTAAGATCAAAACTCAACTTGCAATAACTCAAAAAATGAAATGACTTAAATATACAAAATTTGATATGTGACATTGTGATTACAATTGTACTGCGTCAATGTTTTTTTCAATTTGTTGAGAATAGCGCGATTAAAACACAAATTCCATTTTCAGATACTTTTAAGCACATGTCGGGGATTAATTGCCAAAGATGATACGATAGATTCAGTAAAAACACACAATTTACACAAAGATCAATATTTTATAAATATTGCGCCCCAATGCCATGAAGGCATTCTCTGCCTTACCCAAGATCCACAATTGTTTGCGGGGGTGGGTTATAGCCCTTTTATTAGAGAATTTGCAAGTAAGTTTTGAGAAGACCCCTCCCACTGTTTGGAATTATGTCTGTCAGTCTGTGAACACGATAATTCAAAATCGCTTTGAGCAAGATGGAAGAAATTGAGTATATGGTCTATGGTCTTCATAGCAAATTTATAAATTTTTTATAAAATTTTGAGTAAAAATTCATTGAGAGGAAGTCCGTTTGTCATAATATAAATTAGCGTGATAACTATAAAGTGAAGAGTTCTAGAAGGATAAAATTTGATACACAGGTTTATGGTAAGTGTAAATATGTATCAAATTTTGAATCTCATATGTTAAAAGATTGACCGTTTGTCACTCTGTACTTTCACAAGCATATAAATGTGATAACTCAAAAATGCAATGACTTAAATATATGAAATTTGGTATTTGATTTTGTGATTGCAATTGCGATTCTGAATCAAATTTTGATTTCAGGTATTTTGGGGAAAAAAGGCATTCAAAGTGCAGAATCGGTTTTTTTATACTTATGTATTAACGGCATCTCAGCGATTAATCGCCAAAAATCGTAAACTAAAAGATTCCTTCGTTCGTGGCATGTATTTAATAATACACAAATACATTTATCAGATAGACTATGTGAGAAAGTTTCGCGGAGATGTTTCCATGTTTTGAATTTTGTACATTTATATGTCTTAGAGAAATGCTCTATTTTAATGTCATCGTAATTTTATTTTCAGTGGGCCTATTTACATTTTTTTTTTTTTTTTCAAAATTGTAACATTACTTGGTAATGAATTTGAAAAAAAAAGATTCAAAATTTCATAATACTTATGAAAACGAATTATAGATTGAAGATTAAAAAATAGAAAATATCTAAGATGGAAAAAATATCGCTTTCTTAATTATTTGATAAAATGTGTACTTTTAAAAGCCTTTTTTATGAAATTTGCATCTTGTTTAATGTTATTAATTTTAACAATATTTTTATTGAAGTGTTTTTAGAATGAAACTGTTTGATAAAATTTATTATGCTCATGCCGTTTGGATGATCAACATATATAGTGTCTATGTATTAATGATAGTATAATCAACAGTCATAGTCTTCTGAATTCGAAAAGGAAACAAAGAGAACTTGTTTGTCAAATACAAGTTGGCTGCTGCTTAAATATACTTGTGCAAATGAATTGTGGATCACATATTACTTTCTCGAAATGTCTATTAATTCTTCCTTTTCGGGAAACCACCCGTTGTCGATTCTAGACAATGCATGGAGTGTCTTCTGACATATTTGTTAGAATATAGATCGTAGGTTTAGAAATCTATTTGAAACCCTCACCCAGTTTTAATTTAATTTTTTCACCTTTTCGGCTCATTTGGCTTAAAGACACATTAATGTATGTCTACATGGTCTGTTGCATCTTTTTGGAACACTTGATTGCCAACACTGTCAAGTTCATGTCTATATTTACATTAACAAATGCCTCAAATAAAACATTTGGACTACGATCCTTTTTTTTTTTTTTCGCAATTTTAAATAATTTTAGAAGTTATTTCTCAGGTTCCTCAGTATTCTTTAAAGTTTTTTTTTCACTCATTTCTAAATCCACAAAAATTTCAATAACCCATTTTTTTTTTCGAAAAGATTTTGTCATGAAACCGAAGTTCAAAATGAAATAAGAAAATGAAATATTAAATAATCCTAATTGAATGATGAATGAATGATGTTAAATGAAAAATGTAATGATACTTAAGTGTTGATTTCTTTTCTTAATTTTTCTTTAAAACGTTATGCAATCTGAAAGAAGGGATAGTGAAAATCGTCAAAAGTTTCGACTTCTAAATGCTGGCGTATCTTGACGTTGTAGATTTCCTGTCAGGAAGACATTTTTTTTTTTAAGTTAAAAAAAAATCACTCTTATTTAACTTGACTTGTTTCATGTTTTTCGAGATGGAATGTTTCAATCATTCTAGTACTCATTTCTTACTATGCTAGAGGTTTGAAATGCTCTATACTTGTGTATTCTCAATGACGATATAGTATTTTAATATTTTCAGAACTTATTTATCATTTAATCGTTAATTAAATTAAATTTCGATTGCTTTCCTGGGATGGCATTTGATATTGAGCTTGAGAAGCAATGAATCTCAACATTAAAAAGCAGAAATAAAAAAAATCCTGCTATTTAGTATATAAAAAAGGGCGTTTTAATACGTTTATTTATTAAATTACTTTAATAAGTAAACGTAACGTAAATAATAATTATTATTTGTGTTTATTATTTACTACTTTATCATTACGTTTATTATTTACTTATTATTTACGAATTAGTTAATTTAGTTATGAAAACTATTTACAAAAAAGGAATAAGATAGAAAACTGACATTTTATATGTGAGTTCAACACCCAAATTGGTGATGTTTGCTAAAGTTTGAATGAAATCCGTCAATGGAAACTCTGTTTTATCTATCCTTTCAGGTGAATGTAAACAAGCTGATTAAAAAACTCCAAATCTTCATATATGAAATACTGCATATGATTTCGTCAGTGAAAATCACAGATATGCATCCAGAATAACGCATGTATTATAATGAGTAAATAGATAACTCAAAAACGCAGAAGAGTATATGATTAGATTTTAATAACATAACGTTACACTAAAATTACAATAACTTTCTATATTTTGGATCAATTTCTTTAAATAGTCTGTGCTTGTCCGAATGTTTATGAGAATAAGATCATTGAAAAAGGCCATGATAATCGGTATGTGGCATTCCTTATTACTGCAATTATAAATGTGTATAAAACTTTAATTGAATGGTGTAATAGAAAAAATGAAAGAATTCACACTCGACCTTCTTTTTTAAGCATATATTGCCTATGAGAAAGTTGAGGCAACTCTTCCATTGTTTTTAACAAGAAATCATTATGGTATGAATATTATTTGCAAATTTCATGACCCGGCATGCAAAAATCGTTGACAATGCTTTATAAGTCAGGCTACTGTACCTAGAGCTAACACATTTAGCATGTAATTACTTCTTAGGTAGATACTCACTAAGAAAGATTTTCACAATTTTAATTAGATGTTTAATTAATTAAAAATTAGTGAACATTTTAATGTTTTCTTAACAACTTCAGTGTATATCACACAAAAACTATTTTTTTAATCATTTAAAAAATTTTAAAATGAGCTTTTCAATGATGTGATATTTATTTCTCAGCAAATTTTGCTTTCTGTTATATGAAAAATACATTTAGAAAATGTTACAATCATAAAAAAAAAAAAAAAAAAAATTAGAACTCGAAATTTTGACGATTTCGCCATATTCTAGACCTTCTCGAGCCAGAAACAGACATTTTTTAGAATCGTCTAAAAGCACGATGAATTAAAAAAAAACGAGCAAAACAGATGAAATTAAATGTATAGTCTTTGCATTAAATTTGTAAATTTTTATCAAATTTTGAATAGAGTCCATTCAGAGAAAGTTTTGTCTGCAAGGCTGTTAGAATGCAAATGAACACTGTAACTGTAAAACGCAAACAGCTGGAAAAATAAAATTTAATACGCAGGTTTAGCATTTAAAATGTAAATTATAATGAAATATTAAATCAAATTTGCCAAAGGGTTGACTGCCTGCTTGTCGGTACTTTCGTATACATATAAACTCGATACTCTTAAAACGAAATGACTTAAATGAATGAAATTTGGTAGATGAATTTCTGACCGCTATGTAAAATTTTGGTTTCAACTGGTTGATAAAAAAGGGTCCAAAATAAAGATTCGATTTTCAAATACTTGAGCGTTAATCGCATGCCAAAAATTAATCACAAAAAATATCGCCAAAAAACTTAGATAAGTTCTGTAAAAATACTAGATTCCTACCAAAGTTCATTTGATTAAATTATTAGATTCACGCCAAAGATCAATATTTCGAAATTTTTCGCCAATAACCATTCTAGACATCTGCGGCTTTAGGCAAGGTCCTTAATTTTATGCAGGGATGAAAGTGGCACTTTTATAAGAGAATATTCGTGAAGCGTTTGGAAAAATCACTTCACTTTCTTTCTTTAATTTTCAATATAATTTTACCACAACGTTTTTACTTTATAAAAGTGCGTGCAAATTTGTGAATGTTTTCCTTTCGACGAAACGAGGGGTAAAAAAGTATATTTTTCAGTTCATTATTAAATAATGCTTTAACATATTTCAAAAATTTGAATACATTTTAACTTAAATTTTAGGCTGGAATTCTTTCTGTAATTTGAGGGATATTAAAATCGTAATATTCAAATCAAACCAGTTGAAGACAAGGCAAACGATCATTTATTTATGATTCACTTTATATAATGGATTCGCTTTTGTGTTTTAGATATTAATAAGTTGTTTGATATTGCTGTACAGTATATTACATCCCCCGTCCTTTGGACATTGTGATATTATTTTTATGTTTATGTGTGTTACTGTTTTCTCTATGTAATTTTTAAGACTCCAGATTGGGTTGTTTACTATTTAATTTAAATATTTTATTTTGCTCAGATGAACTATAATGTATACTCTTAATTACCTCCTATTCTGACAATGATTGTAAGCCTTTCAATAAGTAAATAATGGTTCTTTCTCCGGCGATAACCTTTCGGATAGGCAGGTTGTCGTGGGGCAAACCGAAACCAAGGCAAACGAATCAAATATAAAGCATTATCACTTTCCGAAGTTTCGGTCTAGTTCGGAACTCTCTCTTTTTCCACACTTATGTACTAACACACAATCATATTAGGTGCTTGCATGTATTTTGATCAGTGACATCTATTGGTAAACATGCGAAGTATCTATATAATCGACAATGGTTTTGGTTTTTACCAATTTACTATTACTTTAATTATATCATTTTGAAAGTTTTCGATTTAGTATTATTGTTATTCAGTGTATAAAGACCCAAATCATGGAATGCTCCAAATTGCATTTTCGACATTCTTTACTTTTTTTGTTTGTTTTGTTTTGTTTTGTTTTTCTTCAAGAAATTTGCTGCCGAAGCCCCTCAGACACCTTTTAGAAATATATGGAGATGCTGCTCCGTCATATTTCAATTGTCGGTTTTGATTTCAACGATTTAAGAGCCAATGACTAAAATCGATGACAATGACTAAAAACGGCCTGGAGGACTAAACAAATTCGAAAACAATTAATTTCAAGACTTATTGGACGAAAATGGCAAAAAGTTGTAAAAAATGAGGGAAAATATTTTGATTGATATATATTGTACCAATTTTTCTCAATAAATGCCATTTTAAAGTGAAAAAAATGATAAAAATTCATGCAAGAACATAATACTAATTTCTACGAATTTTATAAACTTGTCGAGTATTTAAATCTTCCTTTCATATTAAATTTTCAATTTCTTTCTATCGAACAATTTTATTCAATTTTTTAATCTATTTTCTTTTATCTAACGGCATTCCAATAAACTTTTATAAATATTAAATAAGCTGTTCATCTTTTTTAATTCATCCATTTGCATTATAATAATTTTTTTTTATTATTACTGTATTACATTGATAATAACATAAAAAAATAATATAACTGCAATTAGTGTAACTCAATCGATTCATCTACAATCAAATGAATCGATAACACAAAGAAAGAACAAATATTCGTTTATTGCATTGCTTTATTGAGAATGGAAGCATATAGAGTTGTGAAATGCGTGGTTTTCATACATTATATTTGCACAATCGATTTTCAGAAGGAACATGATTAGAACATCATTTTTTTCAAAAAAAAATAATGAAAATTTTACATTGAAAATGATAATGATCAGTTTACACTGATAATAACAACAAACAAACCATAAGATTTGAACATTATAATGATTATTTTTTTCTCAAAAATACCATTGTAATTCAAGGAATTACAAAGGTAAATTTGATTAAAAAAAAGTGATAAATAATAAAAATTGAATAAAATAGATCAATAAAATTTCAATTTATGTCTTAATAATAAAACAAAATTGAATTTTTATTAAATAGTTATTTTATGTCTAATTTGAGGTTTCATATGATTACATTTTTGATCTCATTAAAGAACGATCTTTAGAATTTCAAATAACATATTGAGAACATCATTAACATTATTCTTGCGATTAAAATTTATAAACAGTATTGTCCTAAACTTTGCAGTATCATTAAATGCTGTATTTATGAATCAGAAAAACGATGCACTTGCTATTGATAATGATGAATATTGCAAGTTTTTTTTTGTAGGAAAAACGTGATAAAATCACTTCGATTGCAATAATCGCTTTAAAGTAAAATGAATAATTTTTCTCATACACCTAATTGTGTGTTTTAGGGAAATTAATAAATTATTGTGCTGAACAAATAGGTGTATGAAACATATTTTCATTCTGTGAATAATTTCAAATTATATTCTCTTGAAAGATTAATAAAAGCATCAATTTTTTTTTCTTAATTCTGGATTCAAATTTCAGTTGTTTTTTTTTTTTAAATTTCCAATTATAAACTTCGAACAAAATAAGCGAAGCCTATATATTCAGCCCTTCTTTCATTATAATTGTGTAATTTTCTTTCGAAAATGGTAGCCTATTTCAGTGATTCTGGTGAAGTTATAATAAGTAATATCCAAATTATGAAAAGAAGGTTCTTTAAGTTTTTATCCCTGTTTCAAATAAAGAATATAGAAAAGAAAATTAAAATAGAAATTTCGGAAATTATTATTTAAAAAAAAATTACATTTTCAGTCAGAAAGTATTAAATATTTTGGTTATGCAAATAGAAACTGAAATATGCAAATCACAATTTTAATTTTTAGTCATTTATTTATTTATTTTTCTTCATACATAGACAATTTTGATAAGATTCTGGATTATTTTAGAATTAAAGAAAGTCAAAATTGCAAAATTTTTAAGTAGACTGATTTTTAAAGAACTTCGCTCTTTAATTCAGAGTATTATAATTTGGAATAATAATTTTTTTCCGAATTAAACGAATATTTTTTTTACTATGGGAAGCTTCTAAAATATTGCATAAATGTAATGGAACTACGAATATCTTCTTAAACTTCAAAATCTACTAGTAAATTATAATATAAACTATTATTTTGGAAACTGTTATCTAATCGCGCACTCTTTTCAGATTAAAATGTAACTTTGATGAAATAGAAATGTTTATGAAATCAAAGAATAATTCTTGTTTTATAAAGAAATTAAAAAACAATATGTCTGTCAATACCCGTAAAAAAGTTCTTTCCTTGTACTTGTGCAGTTTGACATTATATGAAACAATTGCAATTGGTTGAATTTTTCGATCGATGATTAAATTCGAAAATATTGCAAAAAGAATATTTATATTGCATAATATCAAAATCTTTTGAAATATTTTTTTTTTCATAAATTCTTCAGCAATAAAAGTTTCATTACAGATATATAAAAAAAATGTTCAAATATAATGTTGCTTTTTATTAAAAAAAAAACATTTCTTTAAAGCATAGATGCCTAATATATTTTTTTTTTCTTTGAGCGTAAAATAAAAACCATCTTAATCGTGAATAATACAAAGAATATTTTTTTGACCTAAGAATAATTTTTTGATCTTAGAATATTTTTTGTATTTGAATATTTTTAAGATTTAGATTACAAATATTAAATTTAGAATTAAAAAAAATTCTATACTAAAAATTCTATAAAATAAAAAATTTCTTTTTTTAAAGTCGAAAATTCAAAACTTTTTTAATAGTTTTCATTTAAATAAAGATTATAAAATTAAAAAAAAATTATCAATTGAATATTGAATACTGGTTTCTTAATATTAATTAAAATAAACATAAGACTTTAGAGCTAGTCATTCTCGAACAAAATATAACTTCACAATCTCAAACAAATGAAAACATGCAAATAATTATCTGACAATAGAGGATTTGAAACATTCGAGTTTCTTCTTTTAAAATCTGTTAAACATAAATATGTAAGTATAAAACATCTCTTTGATTAAAGACGGCACAAAATAAATTAAATTATAACATATTTACAATGTCATGGAACTAGGAACAACTAAGGAATCAACAAATCAAGAGAAATATCTGTTTTGCTGGCCTAAGCCTGCTCCTAGAATACAGATACAAAAACACTTTAGAGCTGCTTTTTTTCATACTGAATTTTTCTAAGCAACATAATTTTTGTATACACATTACAACACAAGCTGCCACTCATGATTATGCACATATAAATACACAAAAGAATGACTTTCTCCTTCGCAGTTCTGGCATGTTGAAAGTGTTAGAACTTCAACACAGATCATAATTGATTTTAAAGTTGGATTGGCACTTCGTTCTCAAATTAAAGAATTTCGATACATTAAAAAATTCCTCAGGTAAACTTAACCTATAGGAACTCAATACCATTTGCAAAATTTGAAAATATTAATTATAGAAAATATTTCAGAGTTATCTTCTAATGGATAAATATTTTTAAAAAAGGATTTTGGAATTTTGTTTTTTAATTTAATATAAAAAATCTACTATAAATTGAAATCGTATTATTTTTATTACTGTTTTGCCAATTTCATAAAAAATGTAGATATTTAAAATATATACATTTTATATCTCACTTCGTTAAAGTTCACGATATTTCGAACATGCCAGAACGCTCAGATTTCTATTTATCTACAAAGTGATATAAATCTTGATCCTAATCTAAAAGGAAGAAAATAGCAAAGAAAAGAAAAGATAGTATTTCCTTGCATTATATCGAAAAAAAAATCTATATTTAAATAGTATGATATATAATCAGTTGCTTCTAAGAAACTACAATTTATACATTAATAACAGATGCCAGCATCGGTACCAGGAAGAACTATGAATTACTTTTATATTACATAGGGAATCAACAGGTATCATGAATCTTTTTGAGAGACAAAAGTTGATTTCAATATGGAGAACTACATTTTGGTTGGAGATCACTAGAGACTATGAACGTGTCATTCACTATTTTGATCTAATGGGGTGAGCTATGTCCCTGACTGACACACACTTGGAGAGTCCGTCGTCAGGGGAACCAGGCTCGCTAGTGGAATACATGGATTCAGGGACTGACCTTTGAGAAAAGTATGAGTCGTGCGAAGATGCATTGGAGAGTGGTGGCGAGCTGATAATGTCCGTGTAAGGTGTTATTTTGATGCCGTTATATATGTTCCCTCTGGAATTGTCCGAATTGGGGTGGAGGGCTGGAACATTTATCGGGAGCGTTGCAGGAGGTGACGTCGAGTCATTGTCACTGAGGTCTGTCATGGGATATTCGTAGTGCTGTCCATTCACACCTTCGAAATATACATTGTTAGGTTGGCAAGAAGTGGTTTTCCAGTGGGTGCGTAGACCTGACGCACTGATGTACTTTTTGTTGCATGTTTGACAGGTAAATGGCCTTTCATTCGTGTGTAGACGCTTGTGCAGTTTGAGATGAACGAATTGTGTGAACCTCGCAGGACATAGATCGCAAGGATAGGGTTTCTGTCCATTGTGAAGCCTCAGATGAGTTTTCAGGTTGCTAGTGCTGCTGAATTTTTTCTTGCACACCTCGCACTGATGCGGTTTTTCACCAGTATGAACTAGATGATGCTTTTGTAAGTGAGCCAGTTGCGTGAAGCTCTTCGTGCACAAGCGGCATGTGAAGGGTCTCTCCCCAGAGTGAGTCCTTAGATGAACCTTGAGGTTCGACAATTGTCCGAAGGTCTTGGAGCAGATATTGCATTCGTAGTGCATCTTACCGTCCTTCTTCTTCAAAGGATACGGCAGCGATCTGTAACCACGGCCTAACGACCCACCTCTTGGCGACTGCGGTCGCATTGGGTTCAGCCGTTCCGAATTTGCAGTTGAATGTACATTTGTGCTATAATAGTGACGCTTCTGAGAGTCCAGTTGGCTGCTAGAGTGATTTATAACACTGAATTGGCTCGAATATGGAAGAGCCATTTGAGCTGTATATTCTGATAACTGGGGAGTAGGAAAAGGGGGTCCGCTGTGCAAAGAAGGATGGATCCTTCCACCATATGGCGTAAAAGGATATGGAGGAAAAATAGTTGGTGCAGCACTGCCGTAAAGGAATCCACCTGTTGAGCTGTGGACGTTGTACGGAAGAGGATTCGGAGGACTGTGTCCATGCTGGAGGTGGCTTTTGTCTGTAGAATCGGGACTATGCATCTCTTGCCCGTGGCTGCTGGAAGTTACGAATGGAATGCTATGCTTGTGCGCTTGCAAGCTTTTCACACTCTGCGAGGAAGAATCAGGATTTTCAGATAGGCTCGTCGGTTCTTTTAAATCTCGATGGAATTCTCTAAGAACCTGAACCGAGGAATTCTCAGGAGTTGCTAGGAGATTCTGTAAAATCTTGGGAGTGAAAGGCCCAGGATATTCGGCGCTGATTCTCCTTATTGTTCCGTCGTAAGACATAAAAGCAGACTCCCTTTTATTAATGCCGTCATCTGGGAATTTCGGGCTGCTGGCACACATAGGGCTACTCGGTTGGGGAGGCGTATATTGACTGTCTACCTCCATATCTTCCTTTCTATAGATTTCAGATTCTGCACTTTTCGTTTTTTCTTCAGTGTTTTGATCTGTTGTTTGTTTTTTGGAAAACCTTTCCTCCTCCTCTGGATCTTCGATGATGGTTAGCTTACCATCGTAATCATTATCTTCTGTTCTTTCAGGAGAGACATTCCTGTGCTTCGTCCTTGCATACTTGAACTTCAACCTATGGAAATCGCTGGATTTGTACTCGGTATCGTTCTCTCCATCGCTGTCTGGTTTCGGTGGCTTGACGTTGTCTGTTTCGGAGGTTTCCAGAACGGTGGATTTCGAAGCTTTTCCTCGAACACTGAAGTCAAGGGCACAGTTCTCACTATCACTGTCGCTGCTGTCTTCCGGTGGGGTGAGAATATCAATGTTCTGGTGGGTTTCGTAGTTTCTTTTGATTTGAGACATTTGGAGTCGCAAAGTTTCGGGTGGTATCGGTTGATGTCCGAAGGGCTCAGACGGTGGGCTGATTTGAATACCTGTAAGAAAAAAATCTTTGATTTAGAAACAGCGTCAAAGAATCTTGCATTTAAAATAATGCATCCATGAAATCCTGACAAATTCTTCTAATTAAGGGCATTTGAAGATCAGTTAGATTTTGTGAATCTTTCCTGCCATATTTCGATTATTCCTAAAGAATTAATGTATTTTTTAAATTAAATTTTAACTCATTTATTTGTCGTATATGCAGAATGGGGCTATAAGTGTAAGATATAAGTGTTGTATGCAATGCACATGAATAACGCATAAAGGCCCACATTAACTTCATGCCCAAATTAACACTATGAGATTTACAGCATAGAGAATATTAACTTAATCAACAAAATATTTAGTTAAAATTATAATTGATTTATTTTTAAATACATTTGTAAACAAATTTGTTTGAAGTTAATAATTTTGCTTAAAATTTTTTTCAGGCTTATAAAATGTATAATTCATTACTTACGTATTCCATTATTTATTTCAACCTCTGCTTGCATCCTCTGCGCATATCCTTTACAGTACCAAACTAGAAGCTCTTGGTTGGGTTGGATACTCTTTGTTGTATAGAAATAGATAGCCCCATCCACTTGGCAGGCGATTAGATTCTGTTCAGACACTCTGAAAGCTGGATTGACGTATCGCATCCAGTTCGCTCTTTTCACATCGTAGCCGTCAATATAATAATACTCGCCTTCATTTTTATATACCTGTTAAAAAATTGAAGAAATTGAAGAAAATGCTTTAAAAATAATCTATGTACTAAAAAGCAGATTTTTTTTTTCTATTTAAACTATTTTTTTATTTTTTAGTGTCTTTAATTTTAGTGTTGAAAATTCTCTAATTTAATCTTGAAAATTCTCTAGTTTAAATATTAAGAGTTGGATCTTGAAAATTCTCTACCTTAAATATTAAGAAATGGATCTTAAAAATCCTCTATCATAAACATTAAAAATTAAATCTTGAAAATTCTCTATCATAAATATTATGAATTGAATCTTGAACTCAAATTTTTTTTCTTATATTCTTTATCAGGTGGAGTCATTAATAGTAAAACTTTTAAAGCTTTTATGGAAATAAACTTTAATTTAAAAAAATAGATACTTAATTTTTGAAAATATTAAAATAATATATTATCATCGAGAACATGCAAGTATAGAGAATGTGAAGACTCTAGCCCATCAAGAAGAAACTCGATTCGATTGATTACAAAATTCATCTTTACAAATATGAAATGTCAAGCTAAATAAAGGAGTGTACAAAGATTAAAATATGTTTAAAATGAAGCTTACCCTCCAAAAGTACTTTTTATTAGTGACGTGGTTGACTTCGGTGACGTGGTACACTTCGCCGACGAACGGACCGAAACACGTTCCCTGGGGAATGCCGCCGAGGGCATAAACTCCTTTTACCTGCAAAGACACAAGGAAACCCATTTGAAATTTCTGGGATAAAAGGGAAGCATTTAAAAATATTTCGTCAAACTAAAATTCAGAACTTTTTGTCTGTAAATCCTCCACGTTATTTCCTAATGACGCATATAATTTCAAGGTACATTTTTAGCAAATTATAATTTTTTGTGATGTATTTATATCGAAATAATATATAATAACGTTTAGAAGAAATGTTATGTAAAGTGAAGGATTCAGATAGGCCTTAAATTATTTTAGAATTTTTTTAATTAAACCATACTTGAGAAAGCTGATTTAAAGTCCATTATTCATTTCGAACATTTGCCTAAGAAAATCGAATGACCATAAACACAGTGTTACGAAATTTCTTTTCTAGTAAACAAAATAAAATAAAAAAAACCGACAAAAGACGATTGAAAAAAACTGGCAATTCTGAAAATAGACTTAGTAACCCACATTAACGCAGCTTTGAGGTTTTATCTATCAGATGTTTGGAAAAAAGAAGCTGATAAGAAGTGTGACAAAAAAGTGTTTTGAAGGGCAAACAGAAGATTGAAAGAATGAAGAGATATTAAAACCAGCACTGTGTGTCACATAGCAAGTGATAATTTTTTAAGAAGTCAACGACACGAATTGGCCTTAGTGATAATATTACCACTAGAAAAAAAAGGGAAAAATAAAGTCGAAGATACTGGCTGTCTAGTTCGTAATCGTCGAGACTTCTGGTAATTAGAAAAACTATTCTGTGATAACTGATTTTGGGGTGGAATATATAAACTGAAAACACTTCATGAAGTGATAAAGGTCACGGACGAAGAATTTTTAACATCGGAATATAATTAGGGTCTTATCAGCAAAGATTTTAAGAAAGAAAAATACCAGTGGAGATAATAGAAAATAATTAGTAAAATCATATGAGCAAATAAAATCGCCTCATCGAAAATCATCAAAATAAGTATAATAGTATAATTCTTTGAAAGATGACATGAAAATCCAGTATTATAATACTTTATTCTTCATGTCTAAATTTATTCCTGTAAAGTATCATTATAATTACATTAATGAAAATATACAGAGTATCCATTAAAGTTCTTCTACCAACATTAACTTGAGGACGGCGATAACTACTGTCACAAATTTGGTTCAAGGTGTAATAAAGTGACCATGCACTTGCATCAGTTAAATCAACACCAGCCAGCAAAAAAAAAAAAAAAAAAAAAAAAAAAAAAAATGGAGTTAACTTTCCTATTTTGAAAACGGTACAAAATACAGGACAATAGTGAATTTCAAAGTTGTAGAACGTTCTCAATTTAGTACGCAAAGATACCTTAAACACAATAATGCTTAGAAGGGAATGTGTAAAACGCGCATTTGTTAGGTCCTGATTTCATACATTCGTACTTAAAAAAGAAAAGAAAAAAAGGTTAGAAATAAAACGGAACGATTAGTTATCAGTAGATGCTTTTATTTCGGTGCTCGAAATACTCTGTGTCATCGTGTCGGCTTTTATTGTTCAAAAGATGAGGTTCCCTCCTGTTGTCGCTAATATATCATAAGTTTATTACATCATACATTAATTACATCGTAGTTTGGAAAATTACAACCGAACAAGAGGCTTTTTATACTTTTTGTTCTCAGCATTATTGTGCTCGAAGTACCTTTTCCTATAAAATTAAAGACGCCCCTGCAATTTTGTAACTGATTTGTGTTTCCGTATCTTGTACCGCTTTCGAGATAGGATTGAAAACTCCGAAGTTTGGGCAAGTGGCACTATAACTAATCACGCCATGTAAAACATGGTCACTTTATAATTCTTAGACACCATGTTTGTGGCAATAGTTGTCGCCGTTTTCAAAATAGGAAGTAATAGGACCTTGGCTGACACCCTGTATATTTCATTCTGCTTCTTATCTTAATTATCAGTGTTTATTTTTCCTAAAATCGTTAAGTTTTATGAATGGTTAATTACTTTTTTAACTGAGTTGAATTATGGTGGATTTTCATCTCACACTTTGTCCTCTAAGACTAAAAAGAATTCCTGAAAAGTGTAGAAGGGATTTTAAAAAAATAAAGCATGCTTTGCTTATCAGATTGGATCAGAGAAGGGGTGCTTTACTGTAAACTAGAAATGTGTGCATCGTAGGAGCTGTCAATAATCAATTGAAAAAAAGTTGAATGCACCGCCGACCTTTTGAAGGGTGAAAAAGAGAACTACGCACTGATCAATCTGTTCAAAGATCTTAAACAGAGATCAACTGTCAGTAGTACTCAGATTTATGATAGGAATTGTATATTATTACAAGAAGAAAATGTACCTTCTTTTAAAACAACATCACAGATTGGTAATTTTTTCTAACCCATTTTTCAATCAAAATATTATAGGGCTAATTTCTTTTTATCTATTACAATTTCAGGACTTTTTTAACACCAAAAAGTAAAATAAAAGCAATATAAATAATCTTTAATACAGGTTGTGAAATTTTTTGTATAAATGTAATTTTAGTTGAAATTTTCAATTGACATTTCGATGCTCTTTTCGTCTCATATCGCTCTCTTGAACTTTCATCTTTAAAAGATCATAAATAGTATTATTTTAAGAAATTTTCAATAGGCCACACATTTTATCCATATTTCCTGTGGCCAGTAAATAATTTTTTAAGTCACTTCAAAAAATTTCGGTTTCAGATAGTTAAAGGAGCTGCCTGACTTCTTTAGAACTATTATAATTTCATTTAATATTCAAATAGTGGCCACCGCCACATATCCAAAAAAAAGGATAATTTAATTTTAATAACATTTAAATGTTTTGAAGAGTTTTTATCGACGATAACTTTTTTAAAGATGAACATCATAATAATAATTAAAAAAATGCGAAATTTCAAAATGTTTACAATAAAATTATTTTCCTAGTTCTCTTCAGCTAAATTATTTTAATAAAGACGTTCCAATACTTCTTGAAATCCAGTGTCAAGTTCTTCAACCGTAACTATAATGAAATATTTACAACTTTCCACTGTTTCATGCGTTTTAATTAATTTAAATTATTTAATTGATATACAGTTAAAATTTATTCACTTTAAGCAATTGATAATGCATTAGTAGTACATTGAATCCAATTTCCATAACAACATTTTATATGCTATGCTTTTATCTCAGACATTATACAATATACTTTTAATAAGGTCACAATTTTGCTGTGGTGTCACGGGTGATATTATTCAAATTGTGTTGTAGCGTGACCACTCACGTTTTCAGGATTAATCGCTTTTGGTAAAAGGAGTGTTGTATTATTATCGAAATGAAATAAATTTCAAGATTCGAACGTGAATAAAAAAAAAATAACAAAAATACAAATTGATGCTGTGCCGTTATTCGAATTGAAATTATCGAAATCCAGAGAGGTCTGGATCACGCCACGGAACAATCACGTTGCTCTGAGTGAAGATCTTATCAATTTTTTGAGAGACCGTTCCCCCTTTCTCCCATTTTGCGCGTGTGTGCAATAAAAGCTGCTAATATGGCCTTGGCCTTGACTCTGAATACCACGCTTCCTTTTTTCTCTTATATTTTCTTTTCTTACAAAATGGAGGCCCGTATCTGCTACTGATTGAATAATTGCTTCATCTTGGTTCAGGAGAAGTAGATTGTGACGTTGAAAAACCTATCGTGACGACCATCGAAGCTGGTACACACATGACGACTTCGGAAAATTCTCAGCTACTTGAAATAAGAAATATTTATGAGGGCAATTCGAAAATGAAAATTCTACCTGCCTTTCAATACACCATCCCAATTCTATAATAAACGAAGACAACCCTTTCCTTTTTTTCCTTCAACTTTTGCCATGATAAAATTTTATTTTGTATTATAATAAGGTGCCCGCTATACTTGCTATTTGAGCTCTTTTGGAGGTAATCAGGAAAGCTGCCTTTTACTGATACAATATAGCTGCCACATATTTGTATCAGTATAACTAAAAAATATTTCGAAGTTGAATTTCTCCTTTTTCCTGCCCCTGCAGCAATGTTTTTCGGATTAAAGTATTTGTGCCTTGGTTTTCAAGTACAATTAACTGCGTTTTTCAAGTTCGATTAATTGTACAATATTAACTGACTTTGTCCATAATTAAAATGTTAAATAATCAGCTGTTGATTTGAAAACTGTTAAACTTCAAGTGAGACGTATATTTCAGTAATCGGTTTTCACTAAAAATCATATCACGCAGTAATATCGTATAGCATAAAAACATAATGTAAATTGGAAGAGAAAATCTGGTATTTACATCTCATTTGATTTATAAAACTAAAAGTTATCATGAGCCATTCTCTTTAGAATTATAAATCGGTAAAAGCTCAAATCAATCAAAATATGTTAAATAGCCCCTTTTAAAATTAAATTCTAAAAAAAAAAATTGTCAGTACCAAAGTGATTAATTATTATTTTAAAAATCTGAATGATGTCAATTTACTCACGTTTGGTAGTGCCTTGGATGGCCTGAAAACGAGATTTTTTGGCAAAGTAGCTTCGGCCTTGTTGCGGTCACCGACGTAGTCCACTGGACGGTCGGCCACTGTGTAGATGGCCAGCTCCTCAATACCTTCCTCCCGCAGGTCGTTAATGGTGTTGCAGCATCCATCTTCCATAGTATGATTCTGTAAAAGACAAAATCACCTGTTGAATGAATGGATCTTCTCGAAATAACTTCACAAAAAAAAAGTACAACAAAATTTTTACAATATTAAAAAAATAGTGGAGTAACAGACATTTTCCAACATTGTTAAATGTCATTCATAAATCAGAATATTGCTTACTAAATTTAAGGAATTTTGGCATAAACCTCGCATGTATTGAACATTTGGCGATAAACAATATCGGGAAAAGTGTAAAACTTGGCCAAACACAGTCGATAGACTCCTTTTAACTAATTAAATGAAGAATCAGAAGCATAAGGCCCTTCCGACGGCATTACATTTTGATTGAAAACAGATCTTAGGGATCCAAGATGCCAGATAATATGATGCAAAGGATATGCTATTGGTTTAAACAAAGCGTTGATTCACAATACGTACTTCCAGATCTGAAAGGGACAGACGGTTATGTGATATGAAAATGATATATAGGTCAAACTCACTTCATTTATTTAAAAATCAAACAAATAAAGACTTTCTGCGAAATAGAACAAACAGTAAATTAATTTTTAAATGAAATTTTCCTTCCTCAAATCAAAACTGTTGTAAGAATTTTTTTAATAAAATTAAAGTTTCTTGATAAAATAAACTGATTCAAGAAATTCTGGCTTATAAAAAGTCTTCGGCGATAAAAAAAAGCATAATAAATATATAAAATCGTCACATATTTTTCGTAAATTGCCATATATCTTCCTAATTGTCATAAATCCTTTTAAAACTTATGGAGTTTTTTGAACACTCGATAAAAAGTGGGAAAAAATTATGTAGAAATAAGTATTCAAAAAGATGATGACTAAACGCAGTTTCTTTTCAGTTAGATGGAATTCAATTATTAAAATAACAATCAAAATTAAATGAATTGAATTTTGACATAAAAGAAGACAACTGCTTTCTTTTTCCTTTCTTTTCACTTCCTTAAAACAGAAAATAATTTCATCCGTCTTTTCTATAGTACTATTTCCGGAAACTCTAGAATATCAAACTTAGTGAAAGAAGAAATGAGATAACTCACTTTCAATGAACATTTCTTTAGATTCCAAATTGCTAAATATTAAAAATTTCGAAACTTTCGGTTAATTAAATAATTTTTGTATTGATTCACCGTGAAAACTGATGTAAATTTGTAGCTGTAGACCCTAAAAAATTATAAATAGTAGGACACTACCAAAACAAAACTGTAAAAAAATTAGAAAAAAAAATGAGAGGTTTAACCTAATTACTAAGTTTATTATTAGAGATAATTGAAAAGCATTAATCTGAAATTCTTTAAACAGTTCTAAAAAGAATACGCGAAAATTCTCCTTCTTTCCAATGAACAAGATTCAAAAAATTTTAACCAATGCCAAAATGTATTTAAAAAAAAGTATTTTCCTAAACTGTAGAGAAAGGTCCCGAGGATCATTACCTCATTCTTTGGAAGCGGCGAGAGCACTGGCATGTCTAGAGAAACTGTGACTTCCGCGGTCGGGTGAAAAAGGAAAAAAAAAATATCTCCGCAAAATTGTTATAGCTCCGACCGTCAGCGGCGCTACGGTCATACCGAAAAGTATCAATCGGTGGGGGAAGGGACACTCTTTGCTCTCTTTCTGTACACCTGAAGACGGGAAGAGGTGGGCGGGAGAATAGGAGGCGGGCATTCCGGTGACGTCACGGGGCGGAGTCGCCAGGAAGAGAAGAAAGGGATTCGAGAGATGCTCCCGGAAAGGGATGAGATGGAGTTGTGCATTATTTTAAGGAGGAGGGACTTCTTTTACGAAGAGGAAGGGGGGGGGGGATGTCTGGTGAGAGATGCGAAGATAGAGTATTTCATTTTTATACGTATAAAGAATGTACTAGGCCAATTTAAAATAAAATCCCTTTTTTGTTTTTTCTTCTCTGCAATAAATCCAGTTTTAATAACAAGGGAAATAATCAAGCCACATATATTGGTTAACAAATAAAACAAATCTGCGGAGTTTTTTTTTTTCCCCTCTATAAACGGTAAAAATGCCACAACAAAGCAATTTGTTTTTCTGCAAAGGCGAGTTATAGATAATGAGTTACAAGATCATTATATCTTTTAAACGATCTGTATGTCCTTTAATCAAATGGTAGATAGTTTTAACTTCCCTGTTTAATCAAACGTTAAAAAAACAGTCTGCAGTTCTTCAAAATATGGCTATGTGACTTATTTAATTTAAACCCCAAAATTGCTCTACTGTATTAAACTGACGAAATCCCTACTTTTCAAATTATTTTTATCCAAAAATAAACTTTTAGAAACTTAATTTAGAATCTATTATAAATAAAAATTGTTATTTGCTTACAAAATTTAATGAATTCTTATTTTTTTAAATAGATAATTCATTTTGCAATTAATAAAATGCAAACTATTGCAAGAATGATTAGCAATAATCGTGTCCAATTTTTCATTTCGGTAATTCGATTGAAATAAAAATGTATTTTTTTAAAGTTTCACAAGTTTTGTATCTGGTGGTATAACAGCAGCTGGTATCTAAGGGGTGAAAAATTCAGAAGAAAATTATTATAGTTATCTAAACGATCTCATTTTATGATTCTCTCTTAATTTCTTTCTCCCTTCTTCTTCTTTTTTTTCTCCTTTTTTTTGTTATTGAGATTATTTTAATCTATTTCAGAAATAATCGAAAATTTATGAAAAATTATTGATTCTAACTCACAATGAAATCTGGAGAAATCTTAAGGAGCACGTCTTAACAGTTTCAAAAATACAAAAAAACCTTCGCAATTTAAATGAAAAATCTGATACTTTTATATCTACATTACGCCTTAACTTACATCATTTTCTTTTTAATTACCATCCTTAAAAGATGTTTCTAATCTTCTCGTTTTATTACTTTTAAAAAGTGCGTTTTTCTTTTAGAACTAATGAATAAATGTATTAATAAAAAGAACATTGCATTTTTTTCTGTTCAGAAAGTGAGAAAATAAAGCTTTTTCTTCAGTTTAATTTTTTTTTCATTGATAAAAGACTTCATTTTATATCATGTGAGCTTTTCTCTCATGTGTTAAACCTGCAGCTAAGTAATTTTTCATCTTTTTTTGTCCGACACCCTATTGTAGATGGAAAAAAAAAAAAGAAAGAATGGCTTCGAAAATAAGTAAATTCGGAAAATAGTAAGGGGGAGAGGAGATTTCGAACAAAGGGCCTCTTTCCGAATTCAATGAAATCGAGCCTCACCAAGGCAAGCGGGAGAGAAAATCAGTTGCGTGAATAGAAGTGGGGTCACGTGGTCTAAACGGAGCAAGTGCTGCCATTCAAACGAAGGTGAACTCTGCGTTATTTCCAAGCCTCTAAACACTGAACGCGACACAGGGCGCTCTCACAAAAGCGCGCCTCTTTAATATAATGGGTAACCGTAGTGCAGGGGAGGCTCGTCCTTTGATCAATTTGGACTAATATTGACTCTCCGATGTTCATGCCCGTCTGCACCCGTTGAAAGGCCGACTAAACACACGACGATTGAACTTCTCGCGCCCGACATCTCAACTCAACTCGATCAGTCCCGTTCTGAAAGGAACGCCTGGAATAATGGTGAATTCCCCGAGAGAATTTATCCATCGGTGTCGATGTTTGACATGTTATTGCTCGCCGCGGCGTGGATGGTGCCGAAATCGAAGATTTTATCTTTAACGCCTCACTGCTGTAGACTTTCTCCATAAAGGGAGCGCGGCACAGGTTTCGTTTACCAAATCGAATAGCTTTTCCTATTCACTTCATTCTCCGGGAGATATGCTGGCTTTTATTCTCTCTTAATTCACCCCTCTCCCCCCCTTTTCCTCTTTTGACTCCACCACCCTCGCGACGTGTCCCTCTCCTCCTCCCTTCAAATGCTTTCAAATGAACTCTTTTAACAGACGAGAAAATTCTTTTTCTGTTTTCCTCAGAAGTTCGAAGTTCCTTTTCTATTTGCATAAGTCTCTTTCAACTGGCACACGCTCTTTTTTCAAAAACCGTTGTACACTTTCTAAATCCAGTAAAAGGTAAAATTAATGCGTTCGTTAAAGCAAATAGGCTCCTGAATTAATTCATGATAAAAGTTAAGGTAAACACATATTCCTACATTAATGACAAGTTCCTCTTCTATTCATTCCACTCCTCGAATAGTTTTCTTTTGTGGTATCTCTGCTCCGATACAAAACGACTAGTCTGTAGGTTAAATGAATGTTTGTTTTAAAGAATGGCACCATTTTTTTTTTCTTCTCTTTTCCTGCTTCTCCATTTTTTTTTAAAATTAATTTGTTCTGTGGCAATACTGTTAGAGTTTTGAAAGAGTTCTTTCACAGCTTTTCTATACGGAAAGAAAGTCCAAAGATAGAATGAAAACCATTAGTATTTAGCTGTGTTTTCGATGTTTATCACGCTTTGAAAGATATGAAACGATTCTTTTCGATGAAAACTGAATATATTAATTTAATATAATAAGAAATCTCAAAACGAAGTCTCATTTATTTGAAAGTATTGAGAAGCTAGAATAAGATGTTATTTTGACGGTAGTCTTTCAAAGTCCCATTCAAGGCGAATTATTTATAACGAAAGCATTTGCGAAAGCATAAATTCTTTTCTTGAAACAAGGATCTCATTCTTTAAGTATTAAATGAAATAAATGAGCCATATTGAATTAAGTTATTTCAACTTGGAATGGAATAATGATTCACAGTCGAATAATAGAAGAATATGACTTTTCTGAAATTGGATAGATTTATAAACAGAATTCTTTCTGAAATTTGTCGGCAATCCATCAAAACGACAGCCGGTTTATGACCTTTTAGTTTTCGCTTGCAAACGAATATGAAATTGTTTGATCTACAGTTCGATTCAGATTGCTTTGAGGTAAGACAGCCCACAAATCTAAACCATCAGGTTACGAGCTTATAATTCTTCGATCTCTAACTCAAGCCATTGGTCCATGATACTAAGTCTTCCACTAAATCTAACTTAAGCTGTTGGTCCTTAGATACTAAGTCTTCCACTAAATCTAACTCAAGCTGTTGGTCCTTAGATACTAAGTCTTCCACTAAAGCTGTTGGTTCTTAGATACCAAGACTTCCACTAAATCTAACTCAAGCTGTTGGTCCTTAGATACTAAGTCTTCCATTAAATCTATCTCAAGCTGTTAGTTTTTAGATACTAAGTCTTCCACTAAGTAAAAAAACTGAAACTAAGTAAAATCCTTGAAATGTAACTTGTACATAAAATTAGCAATAAACAGGTGGTTCGTTGGAATAACAATTTTTATAAAAAACAACGTGGCATAAATTAGACCATTAGGCCAATTTTCAAATGCACCGTCTTTTTTCATTACATCATATCGAATTACTGGGGAAAAAAAGAGAGAGAAAGTATTACAGATAGTAGGATCTAGAGTAACCAAGAAAAATGCAATTGAGAGATTGATAATCGTATTTTCTTAAGGGTTCCTTCCAAGGTCAGGGTAATATTGATACCCTTTCTTGGCATTAGTCACAGAATGTCGATGGTAACTATTAAAAACCGAGAGATTAAATGTAGTGTTCCCGAACAAGGTCTGTAGACACTCCACGTGCTATCGATAAGCTGAGAGTTCCACTATTTGCTCTTAATCGTTCATTCACATTGACTTGTCCTTGAATTCCTTGATATAATAAGAACTTGATAGAAAGGGAAAAATTGGTACATGTGTTTCAACAGATAAGAGGAAAAAAAAGTTAAGATAGGTTATTGTAAACGGATAGATCGGAAAAAATAAATAAATCGAAAACAAATTTTTAAACAAAACGATGGTAATTCTTTTTTATTATTATTTCGTTCGTTTGCATTGTTGCTGATTGCTTTT
Organism: Argiope bruennichi; assembly: GCF_947563725.1. NCBI lineage: Eukaryota > Metazoa > Arthropoda > Arachnida > Araneae > Araneidae > Argiope > Argiope bruennichi. The sequence goes on from NC_079159.1 coordinate 102,562,765, forward strand.
GGTATTTTTAATTTCGCAAATTACGCTAGAGGTTGTTTTCTCGTGCAATAATTTAAATAATCAGTTGAATGATAAGTTCAGAAACAAATTGCTCATGTTAGTGTTCAAGTTTCCATGGATATTGTTTCGTAATAATTAGAAATCTTCAGACATATAAAATAAATATCTTTTATCAAAGAAAATAACTTCAATAAGGGGTGAGTGAAATGACAACAATATAACCAAGGGTATTTAATCTGATTAAAATGGATTAATTAACAAAAGACATTTCGAAGCACATGAACTTCAAATAATTCTGGATCTTTTATGTTTTTATTGAAGATATCCTTACAAATAGGGTCTTTATTATATTATTATTGGGAAGTAAATCTACTTGTTTAACTTATATATCGATAATAGGTGCTTAAAAAAAAGGGACATCGCACTTTTTGCTGGACGTAAGGACTTCTAGCATCCCTTGATGTTCAGTTCACTTCAGTTTTATTAACGTTCCGTTTTAAAGCAACATTAGGGCTATTTTGGGGCAGATTTCGTAATTTTAAGCCGCTATCAGATGAAGAAAGCAGATTTAACGTGCATTAGACCCACTTACATAAGGATTCTTTGGTGGCATCGGGTCTCGAATCAGAAACCCTTCGGTTCCGAAGCCGAGACCTTACCACCAGGCCTCCGCAACCCAGTATCCTTTGAAAAGTGGACCTTAATTTAAGAATTCTTGTTTCACTTACAATCACCCCCCCCCATATCATTTGATAGATGAATATACTTCTTGTAATATAATAAAATACTTTTTTTTTCTAATTTGTTTCCAAGGAGTTTGTTGGACAAAATTGATAATATAAAGAAAGAAAAAAGAAATGCATTGACTAAACGTAAAAGTCAAAAGCAATAAAAGCAAAAGATATTTATCTGAAGGCTAGATTTAGACTAATGCTTTAAAATTTTGCCTAATCAAAATAATCCCCGCTTTTGTATAAACCGCTTGCCCACTTCACTCCACCATATAGTATACTCAATTTAAAACTCCTTCAAATTTTGAGCATTTGGAATGCTTTTCGCCTTCCACTTCTATTGTGTTTTTATAGCCTACAGATTTATTAATCAATTGGAATTAACTTAATTTACCTAGGTTTTACTTTTTTAATGAGAAAATTGGAATTCGTTGTAAAAAATCATTATTTAAAAAAAATTAATTGCTAATTTTTATTTACCATTTCAGCTTTATTTTTACGTGACAGATATAAAATAGTTTCTATATTTTTAAAAGGAATTGGGTGACATAAAAATAAGTGGCTTTAAGTTTTTGCAATAAAAAGAGCAGTTCACGAAATGTTCTGTACATTTCCATTCCAAAGTAAGTTTTTTAGGCTGGAGTTAATTTTTATATCAGATCGAGAATTTTCATTAGGCTTCGTTTCATTTAGGTACTTCGTAAATTTTAAATACCGGCGTATGCGCAACATTTTGTAAAACTTGTTGATTATTTATATTAAACATAAGCATTTTACCATTTTTTTAAACTGTATAATTTTTTTTTACTTCCTTAAAAGTAATTATATGATTATATAAATAAGAATATAAAAAACGACAACAAAAATAATTGAACTATAAATAATTTTAATTAAAATTAATATTTAAAAGTTAATAGCTATTTAAATAAAATTCTTTACATAAAATATTATTTCTTCAAGTTAAGAAATAAAAATTTTGCTATTAAATTACTAAACTATTCCAATAGAAGTGGAAAAAAAAAAGAACAAACATTTTGATGGTGTTAATTTCAGTAGCTGTGCAATGAAAGATTTACACATTTACTTCTAAAATTAGTTAAAAAATAAGAAGTTCTGCGATTATAGAATTTTCGGAATCCTCGAAAAGTTCTTTACAATTCTATCTCAAATTGAGAATCATAGTTTAAAGCCCGTTGGCGAAGAAATTTCAACTGCAAATAAATGAAAATAAATGATTGGTTATTTGGATCAATTTTTGAATATCAAAAGCTTTCAAATGTGATAATTAAATAAGCAATTGGCGCCAAGATAAGCGATAAATCACTTGTAGTGAGTGGTTCCATCATAGCGGAAATAGACGGATTATCGAGAGTTGTCGTCCAAAGTAAGCCGCCCTTGACCTGCCGCTTTAAAGCCGTGACCTGAAACAGGTCGAAAGTTCATTTCTGGTGAGTCTCTTTTTTCACTCTTTCGTGGATCAATTAGTCATCCCCTTTGTTAAAAACAAATGAGTTCATTAATCTGACAAATGTTAATGAGCTTCGCCTTTAAGAGTCTGCCCTTATTGTTTGGACTTGGGTTGATCGGAATGAAAGAGATAGGTAGGATAGAAAAAGTAATGAGTCATTAGCAGATGCATGAAGCTGTTGTTAACTGTTTCAGATCCCGCTTCTATTATTGGCTGATAAATAACTCTGAAAAATGAATGGCCAAAAAGTTCATTGGGAATTTAAGCAAATAATTTTATAAAAACATCCCGTATCACCAATCTGAATTTAAATTTAAATTGCGCTTGCTTTCATTTGAAAATTTCAGAGACTTCTTAAACTTTTTTTTCCCCACTTGCGAGTCTTTTTTTCATTTGAAACGGATCATGTTGCCACCCCACGATAGGAAATAAATAAGAATATTATATAATCGTTGGTGGTAGATAAAAATAAATTCAAATTAAATTATCCGTAAAATCCAATTGTAACTGAAAAAAATTGAATCAAGATTATTTTATACTCTATTTTATTTAAAATATTAGACTTTGAAAAAAAGTGTATCTAAAATATTTACGACATTAGAATTATATATATATTTTTTAATCCAATTTGGTGCTATTACCTTAAATTAAGAAGCCTCAGATGTTTTAAAATTCTTATATGCAAAAAACACAATTTAGAGATATTAGAAATCGTATTTGTTGGTAAAAAAAATATAATTGAAATACCATTTTTAAATACTACATTATAAACTTCGAATTTAGTGTTCTAATTCCAAAATTTTGTAAAATTAACAAATGTTCCTTTTTTAAAGTGATTTCAATAATTTAAAAAATGTTGTACCGATAAGCCATAATGTACGAAGGGTTCAAAAAATAAATTTATTTTATAAATGTATGTAGGTAACGATAATTAAGGAGTAGTTCATTATAAATATGTTTATTAACGTAAGGAATAAAAAATTTATATTGCACACTCTATTAACGATGTACGAAAGCTAATTCAAGATAAATAAACTTCTCAATGATGTTTGTTCTAAGTTTAATTATTACTGAAATTTTTTTGAAAAAGTTTGGCAATGGTTTTGTTATTAAATAATCTTTTGCAAAACAGTAGTATACTGTTATCTACTTTGAACAAATATTCTTTTTTTTTTTTTCGAAATATTAATCCTTGATTCTTTAATTCCATAAATTTAATCTTAAAAAGTTCGAAAAAATTATGGTTTTTGAAGCAAATAGTAAAAATCTTTCCACTAATATTAAAATTCAATGAGAAGTTTACTTGGGATTTCCTATTATGGGATGTTCTTATTGCGGAATTGAAACTTTGGAAGAACAACTGATTATTCTTTTTATTTGAGAACACATTATTCCTGGAGCACAGTTTTTTCTATCTATAGATGTGAAAATTGTAGGAAAGGCATATATTTGATTTATACTTTCCTTAAATGTATGCTTATTTTAAAGTTTTGGGCATTTATATGGATTTGGGATACTAGAACCTTGAACCCGAAGCAGCGTTTCTTTGATAAATTAATGCATTGCTACCGCTTGAGTCGTGAAACGACTTTAAAATCTTTTCATAGATTTGAGGAAATGATTGAAATTGCAAATGTGCTTTTTTGTTTGTTTACAAGTTTGCGAAAGAAAGGTCGGAACAATTTTATTCCTGAATCTTGTTTTTTACAACTACGACAATGCTAATTAGCTATAGTATTTGTATACTTATTAAATCCCTTCCCAAAAAGAATGAAATTTTTACATGATTATCTAGCTTTTGAATTTTAAATAAAAAGTTAAAATTTTAACTAAAAATATAATTGTATTGTTCTCATAATGCATTGTAATCTTCCATAAATATGGACTATGACAATGCATTATAGGGAACAAATTATGTATTAGAATAAAAAGGTTTATAGTAGATTTTATTATTGTTTATTTGTATTAAATAATAATGTTGATGGAAACGTTTTGTTGTTTACATTCTATGAGTTATTGCAAGACTACACACAAATTTAATTATGGATTATGATTTTTAAATAAAGTACGGAACTGCAGACGATTTGTTTATTTATCTATTTTATTTAATGCTTTTTTTTATCAAACTGGAAATGGCATCATCATACGATTGTGAATATTGCATAATCACGAAAATGCAAGAACTTGGCTGCTTTAATTATATCGCGTAAGAAATAAAAAAATAAAACTCTATTATCTATTGCGTTCGTCTACTCAATGAAATAAAACTTAAAAAAATTAAACATCTACATTCGAGCAAAAGCTTAAAATATTTTTCTTCGGAAAAATTCTATTGCTTATTAAATTTTCAACAAGGTAAAATAATTAATTTGTAAATCTCTTTTTTTGTTTTTTTCATTAGTTAATTTAATTTTATTTGTATTCATTTTATTATAAGAAGCAAACTGATAACTAGTCTCAATTATACTATTTGGGTATCATATATTTTTTAATGAATTTCAGGTTCAGTCCTAAAAATTGTTCGCATGTGTGTGTAGTGACCGAAAATAGAATCATTTCAAACCAATTGTATAAAAAATAACTTTTAACATTGCAAAGATATCATTACAATTTTTTGTAGTACTTTGTATGTAATATATTGAAAACATATGTGAATATGATACTTTTTTGTTAATCTGAATCCGATTTTTGATCTGGAAAATATTAAATCGCCGGAAATTATTTCAGAGATATTATTCACGCCTTTCTAATCAGTAACACAAAAATACTGCGAAGAAATATGCAAATCTAGCATTTTGTTTCAAGTCCATTATCAGAAAGTTATTTAAAAGTGTTCGAATTTCTGAGGGTGCAATTTATATATTACACATCTTTATTAATGGTTTTTTTCCTTGCACACCTTGCAGACGGCCTTGTTCTACTTTAGAACTTCACTTTTTCTGTCGTTTAGAAAAACGTGATCAAAGAACGAATGAGTTTTATAAAGAGATGCAATTTTTTTTCGGTATGCTCCTAAGATTTATATCGTCCCTCGAGGATCCATTTAATTGCGAAGGTTGGCTGGAACTTCCCAGATTCTGTCGGCATATTTACTGTTATGTCATGAATCATAATCTGTCGCTGAAGTTGCCTTTTTACATAAAAACACTTTCACCAGCGAATGCATTTACATTAAGAACTTTCCTGAAAGTGTGCACGAGCTTCTGTGGATGTTGGTTTGATAAATTGCTTTAATTCGATAAAAAAATAAACATTTTTTTGTCGGAAAGATTGAATCGTAGTTTTTATTTCTTATATTCAATGTAATCGTGATTATAATATTATAGAACAACACTAAATAGAACATTGCTTTAATATTTAAATTAGGTGTCTAAATCCGTTCAAATTTTTTTGAAAATTAATTATGTGACAAAATGACAAAATGGAAGAAAGTATGTTTTGATTTTATTGGAAATTTATCAGTTACGTAGGCATGGAAACATGAATGAAAAGAACGTTCTTATTGTTGTTCGAACATTCTTATTCTTATTTTGCAACATTTTTATGTTTCTTTATACAAATGAACATGAATATCTCACTATTAATGATCTTTGGAAAATAAATCAAGAATGATAACATTCTTGGGCAAAAAAAGTAGATGAAGTTATATGGCTTATATATAAAAGTAACATATAAAATCCTATATGTTACAGTACAGTACGAAGTACAATATATAATGATAAAGAGAGTTTGAGCTTTATCATAAAATGCTATGCTAAAGTATGTACATATTTCATGATATTAACGCTTTCGTTTAACGGATTATTTTTAAAAAGTAATCAAAGAAATGAATTCTAACAAAAAAGAAATCAAGGAAAAAGTAATTTGTAGAGTTATGAATAAAATTCAATAAAATGCAGTTGTAGAATTGGTGTTGCAAAAATAACACATGCCCTTTTGCGCAGTTTAAAAGATAAAATTCGAGCTTCTTGAACAAATTGATATAAAGAATCGCTTATATATATATATTAAAATCTTTGTGGATAAAATATGCTTATCAAACTAAACAAAAAAATATTTACAAAATCTACAAATTAAATATTGTATACTTTTTTCATTTTAAATAGTGCTATTCAAATTGTGAACTTTTTGAATAAACGAATAAAATACATCGTTAAAATTTGGTACTTTAGATTTTTTTTTCAAATAATTTATAATTTTAATGAATTTCAGAATGTGATCTGATTATTTCCTGCGTCTTTTTTACCACGTGTTCGGAAGCATGTGATGTTTCCAAGGTTTCTCCACCACTTTCTAGATAAAAAGAGTGCAAAACAAAATGCACTTCCAAATTTATTAAAAGATACGATAGCTCGTGTCCCATATCGTTCGGGATATCCTTGAACATACCTTTCGATCTCTAAGAAAAGTAACTTCAAGGCCAGCCGCAAGTCGTGCTGCGAATACGAGGCTCTCTTATGTGCGAGTGATTAATATTTAAAGCTTAGGAACTTAGTGCAAAATACATGAACAACGATTTGGGTGAAAGTTTTATCAGTACGAGGAGAAAACTGACCTCGATTTCTAATGCACTTTAAATCTATCGTAGACAGGGAGAAGCTCATTAGTATTCTCTTAGAACATCTACTTCAAGCTTTATCTAAAGGAATACAGCTAAAAAAAAATGGGATTTTATTAAATTCTTTTTTTTTAATTCGTCTTTTCCATTTCCGTTATGTATTGAGTAATACATAGCGATTTCTAACGATGATAGAAAAGGCCAGTAGCTATATATATATATATATATATAAATCTAGAAAAATCCTTCGAAACATTATTGAGTCATCTGAAATATTTAACCCTTAATTTTTTTTTTTTTTTTTTTTTTTTTTTGTTAAGGACCGTTCTTTGAATGTTCTAACAAAATATTTAGTTTATTTTACTATTTTTTAACTGAATTTTCTTTATTGTTTATTATTTATTAAAGTAGTATTATTGATTAAAAAAAGAAATTATTATTGCAATACGCTAGTAAAAAATTATCAAATATGTTTTTTTTCTTATACACACCACATAAGCGGTTATGATTCAGATATATATCAGATAATTAATATACTTCTTCCATCGCATTTGCAATATTTTTTTGAAAAAATGATGGTTACATAACAGCTATTTAGATGAAGAGATTAAAAAAAAATAATAACTCGTTCATTTCATCCCCCCCCCCCTTCTCTTGAATGCGTATTATAAATATTTCCAAGGGAATAAAAAATCGTCTGCAAAGGGGATCTAAGTGATTTCTGACCTACATAAAGTTAAATACTGCATTGTATTCTCCACCCACTAAATAGACCTAAGTTTCTGATCATGAAATCAGTTCTCTCCTCTCTCTATAGACTTATCATTCCGTTATAGAGGTCAGGTCTCGAGGGGAGGCAGAAGCAGGTGTTCGTCTCACCGCAAGCAGCAGCTGCGATCAACCGACTGCGATGGTGATGCGCCTCCGCCCTCCCGTCCCCGGCACGCGCCGCTCGTTCAATCCGCCAACCCCCGTTTTAGGCCTAAGTAAGTTGAGGAATCTGCGCGGCTGGTTGACCCTTTACCGGAAATGACTGCGCAGGTGATCTTACTGAACTCGGACATGATGTGTGTGGTTGTTCGAAGCAATTGCTGTTAAAAGTAATTAATAGATGGGAGGTGTAAGAAAGTAAATGTATTCTTCCTTGTTTGAGTGGGATGCTTGGACCTTTAGGGGAGAATCTTCAACATTTTGAATGTTGAAATCGAAAGAAATTTATTCATTTGTGATAAATGGGATAAAGGACATATTTTTATGCTCTTATCTTTCCGCAGAATAAATAACACTGAGGTAAATGAAACTAATTTTCAACTATAGTGATCGTATTAAACTGAATACAATATTTTCTGCTTTTATACATGTAATTATAATTTTTATCAAATCCAAACAGTATATAAAGCGCTCTTTCAACTTTAAAAAGATATTTCTAATACAAGTTTTTTATTTTTTTTAAGGCATAATGAATTTAGGAAGGTGGGGTTAAAAATCATAGAAAAGTATTTAAAGAATTTACTGTGTTTACTTCCTTATTTATAAGTATCACAAGATTTATAAAAGTGAAAGATTTGTCATTTGAGAATATTAGTTGGATCATTTTATTCATCAGATTGGATTTGCAATTCATTGTTTCTTATTGAATTCAAGAAGTGTGTATAAAATATACATTCATCTTACATTTCTCACATTTTAGAAATTTTGCTAAGAGTCTCTTTGTGAATTTTGTTAATATTTAGTTTTAGTATTTTACATTTGACCTTGCTATTACAAATTTTATCTTTCATTTGCTTGCTTTAGTCTTCACGTGCTTTTATATCTTTATTTTGCTTTAAAAGGACATTTAAAAGATCTTACGCTTCGATACAGCTTATTCTATTACAGGATCTAAAATAATAATAATAATAATAATCCAAATGTATGGATATTGTTTATGTTATGTCGAAAATGCTTTCGCTAAAAATTCGAAAGCTTTATTATTATTTTTATTTTTAAAATGAACTCATGGAAATAAATTTAAATGTCGTTTTCCTAAAAGATGCATTCCGATTTGATTCGTGTTCCATTTGAAATTCACCAATCTAAGGAATTATGTCTATGAAAATCTACTGATTCACCACTTCATCTTTAAAAAAAAAAAAAAAAAAAAAACGTTTTCTATTAAATTTCATGATTTTATAAACATTTAGAATTCATGAGACATATGAAAAAATATATAAAATACAACAAAAAAATATTATTTTCTTAATGAAAATAATTGTGAGTTATTAGGTAACTACGATTTGTGAATCTCTAGTTACATAATAACTTATGATTTTACAAACTTAATTTATCATTTCACTTCTGAATCTTTTCAGATTTATATGATAAAATGACTAATATTCATTTTCCTAAACAGTCACTACCATTTAAAAAATAAATTAAATCTGAGCATTTTAAACAGCTGAAAAACTTGTTGCGCATCGTTTCTATTGACGTAACAACGAAAAAATATCTTCTATTTAAAAAGCAAAACTATCAAGTCAAGAAGAAACTGTGTTTACCTTCAAAAACTTAGGACAAGGTGCAAACTCTTCCTTAAAATAACCGTAAAAGTTGTCAAGCACCAACAAAATTCCCCCTTCCAGGCATCCGATGCCAAATACAACAGCCCGAAAGTGAAAGCTTTTCAAAATCGCAGAACCACCTTCTGTTGGACCGTAATGAAGACGAGTTCTTTATTTTATTTTTCGGCGGGAAAGTCAACAGACCTTGTCGTTTTTTGGCAGGTGGAACGATGCTGGCGTCAATTTGACGTAAGGTTTTGATGTCGCATCGAGAAAGAACATTTTACAATCGGATAGATCGAATTAAGTTTCGAAAACATAAATCCTTTGCGATAGATGCTATAAAAAACCCATTCAAGAAAATTGGAAAGCTCTGGTGATATAACACGAGTGCCATCAATTCAAGGTGAATTGATTACAATGAAAGCTCGTGCAGTTTCTTATAAACCATTTCATATTTTTTTAGAATACTTATAAAGGGTCCCTAGGATCACAAAGGAATTGTTACTTGACACACTTCTTCGAAAATTAGGGTTCACCTGCGTAGGCTAGGCCCCCTTTTGTTAACCTCCAACAGCACGTGTGCTCATAGTAATAAAGATTCCTTTGAAAAATTAGTTTTAAACAGCTGTTGAAATGTTCCACTTTTCATTTCATTTTTTCTTACTTTAAGTCGATTACAAATCCTAGGCACTTTAAAAAAATAATTCGCGTCTACATATTCTATACTGGGCTAAAAAAAAAAAAAAAAAAAAAAAAATTCAAATTTTGAACGTCAGCCAAATCGCCATTTTGTACTTCTTTGATATTAAATTTATATTATATATCATTGTTAAAAAAAATATTAGAAGGTTTTTCATTACAGGTTTAACAATTCTCGCTCTAAAGAAAATTTAACAAAGATAATTTTTGATCAAACTGTAGCAATTTATATGCATGGTTGTGTTTAAGAACACAGACAAAAAGCATAAAGCATTTAACTGTACTTCCGTTTATATAATAAATAGTAAATTATTCAATGCAGTTTAAACGATAATTACACAGGCCAGTAAAAAAATGATATAAAGTTTATTACAATTATTGTAACATTTTATGTTGTCACTTGCGTTATCTCACCTTTTAGATACAATTTTCTTTTTTTTTTTTTAACAATTTTATTACGATATTAGAAGTTTAATTATTTTTATTTTATCTTTAGCAAATCGAATTTTACTGACTCTCATCTCAATTCGTGTAGGTTTCATAACATAAAATAATGTTAATACTTCGCAAGTAATTTATATATTTTAATATAAATTGATTGAGATATTTGTTTAAATAATTTATTATTGAATATATTCTCAATATTTCTATTAAATGCTATAGATATGCATTTAACAAAACTATCAAAGAAGCTAATGAAAGAATTCTAGAGTTTGAGCGTGATACTTTTTTGAAATTGTTAGAATAACGTTCAGAAGTCCTAAAAGAACGAAAATCTTTTTGGAATAGAAAGTCGATATGTTAAAGAAGAATAAGAATATATGTTTAAGAATATAACGAAGAATAAGAATGTATGCTTAATAATATTTAAAACAAATAGTAAAAACTCCTTAAGAATGTAAGAGAACTCGGACAAGAATTCCTACTGTGCCTGTAAAGTCATGATTATCCCAATTTTTATATGATCAGGAAAAAAAATTTTTTTTGTGATTGTTCCATTTTTACTTTTGAATTAAATAAATTAATATAAAATGTTTTGTAAGATAAGTGACCATATTTAATTAAAAAAATACTTTTAAATATTTCGACTTTGCAACATTTTAATATTACAGAATATTTTTTGTTTTCTGTATATATCTATTTTTTTTAAGAATAAAAACAGGTCGTTTCAACGCCATTCATTTCCTTTATGTGGATTCTCTTACCATTTTCAAAATTATCAAATTTTTCTTTGCTCTTACTTGATTTCCATTCGAATGTCTAAAGTGTCATGGAAGAAAATTCAAAACATTGACCACTTGGGTCAAAGTCTATACACACAAAGAACACACAATCCTACAACAAGGAAATCGCCAATCCATTGGATAAAGTTGCCAAAATTGGAGGCAAGGAAGATGAAGCGAGTGTGTACTACCTGCCATGCATCGTCCTCAATGGATACATGACTGTCAAGAGGTAACCAGACTGCGGTGGCGCGCCATCTCGAAATTCTGCTCAGCGGTGAAAACCGCATAGGGCTTGAGCCCTGGGGCGACCACCGGAACATGTTTCATTTCGATTTCGCCCGGGGAAGCAAAATAATGATTCTTGTACTTACACTACTCGGCTTTGTATTGCTCTGAAAAGAGTAAAAGCTGTTGAAGATAGAGAAGGGTGGAATCTGATAGCGTGCACGTCGAGCCACTCACCGGAGCAGAAGTAAAGGGTGGAAGGCAGTCATTCGGGTCAATTTATCGAAGAATTTGTCTTTATTTAAAAAATAAAAACCTGTAAAAATACACATAGGTGATTATACAGATCACAAATTAAGTAATGAAGATCAAATTTCAATCTTCATTTGTTTATTTATTTCTTTTTTTTTTAAAAAAAGAAATCATTCTAATGGTAGATTCAGAAATTCGAAACAAAGAATATGAAAGAAGCTATATTAGAATTGGAACCAGTGGCGTAGTGATGTGGGAAAATTTTATTCATCCCCAGTTGCCATTATATTTCCGCTTTGGAAGAAATATTATGGTGTGTTTGTTAAAACATATATTAAGAAAAAATATGATTATTAACCTGGTGAATAATTGCTGCATAGCATATTTATTCTTGTTATGCCACTAATAGAAATGTGTGGTGGATATATATCTGTAATATGTTAAATATCCAGATATGAGGATAGTAAAAGATGAAAAAATATATTTCCATGTTAATGGCTTCTTAGTCTAGTAATAATTACGCATATGTATTTTCACAAAAGCAGTTTTGAATGTTATCCTATTGCTAACAATGTAATCGCACTCTTATAACTCTAGCTTCTGTAGTAGTCAAATCAGGTGACAAAATATCGCAAGATAAATATAGTTGAACGCTTTAACCAATCGCGCACTGTCTTATGATGTTTGTGACATAACGTCCTTTTTTTTAGTAAGATATGCAATGGATTCCAAATTTCAACCGTCTTCACACTCAAGGGAAAATACATTCGCATAAATTGATACTGGGCCATATTTTGTAAACAATGTGAGCAATGTTAATTGATGAACATTTATCATAATGATCATTTCGAAGAATGATGTAGTTAAATTAGAATTTATTTGAAAAAAATTAAATGGCTAAGAAAAACGGTTGATAGTGAAAGTGTTTCGGTATTTTCGATTGATTTGCAGACTAAACATGTTAGGAATATACTTGTTGCAATCATTATTTTTAATAAATATACTGAACATAAATATTATTTTCAATGAGGGATTTAAAAAAAAATCAGAAACGAAGAGACCACCGAACACATTAAATAAAGAAATATACAGTGAGCATTCTCATAAGACGTACTGATTCAAATCTTAACTGCAGTTCTTGAGGAACAAATTCCTTTCTTAACATGTTCATTAAGAAACTTCCAACTTTAATTTAAATTAAATATGCTTAAAAAGCACTCGAAAGTACTTCTATGAAATCTCTCTTACAACCACATACAAAAGATCTTTGACAATAAAAGTCGAACAAGAATACATCATAGAATTTCGAATCCAAATGATTGATCTCCGATGCACAAACAAAACTGAATGTGAATTACAACAAGAAAAGATCCAAGAATCGCAATCTTGCCATCTATGCTCAAAGATAAGGAGATGGAGCCACTTGGATATAATTGAGTAGCGAAGGACATATCTTCTCGCCTCACGTAACTCAGATACATCCGAGATCAATCAAAACTCGGTCATTGTTTTCCCGATTTCCGAAGACGCAGTTTTTATTACCTGGAGTAGGGGGGAGGGGGCTCTTGTGAAATTCCGGGCCGCTCCGATTTTTCTTTGTGAATCACTCTTTCGACGAAAAAATGTATCCGTCCCCCCCCCTTTTTTTTTTATCAAAATGTCAATAAGACTTCATTCAGATCAAAGTAAAAACTTTCGGGGCCTGGGTCGGGAATCTTCTTCAGTTCTTTTCCATCCCCTCAGTGAGGTCCTTTTGTTGTTAATTTCTTGCATGGATAGATTTTTTTTATGGCATGAGAGAGAGACTGCATTTTTTTTATTATTATTATTCTTTCCATCTTTAAAATCATTGATGAGTTTTTACTTTGCCGCTTCGGGTGGGGGATTGATGATAAAACAACGTTTGCTGGAAGGAGTGGTTTTATTATTATCATTTTTTTGCCTTTGATGAAAAAACCCACGGGTTATAACAATGCAAGCTCGTATCGGTTTCGTATTGTGCATCTCTTTGAGAACGAAGAAGGTTGGAAAAATGTAGTTTGAATCGTGAAGAGTACGTTACGTATCGAGGTTTCATCTGTGGCTCTTCTAGAACAAGTAGAACAAAAGAATGAATGCCTTTGTTCTTCGAATTCTTCAAAAGTTTTTGAAGTTTTATTATAATTCCTTTCGGTATTAGAAATCAGAATAGGAACAAATTGGAAAAGCTTTGCTTTTTCTATTCAAAGATGACTCGCGATTAAAGAAATGTATCCTCGAAATTTCTATAATGATTTTTTTTTATTTTAATACTTATTCTAGAAGATAATTCAGTCAAGGATTTGAAGGATCACAGTACTGTGCAATCAGAAAATAGAAGAAAAAAGAATCTAAGTTCAGAAATCGATACCAACTCGAATAATTATTTTTTACATTTGAATATTTTTTTAATGCATATCTTATAAAAATCTCAAAATTTGACTTAATATGTATTTATTGTTAAAAATTATTTTATAAAAAGAAAAAAAATCTCTATATATTTCCTAGAATAAGTGAATCTTGTAACTTCACGATTATAAAATTTAATACTATTAAAAAAATGAAAATAACTTCAAAAAATAAATATTGTACAGCTAAAAAGTGCCATATTTTCTTTTGTCATTACAATCAAAATTATTACAATTTACAATTAAAATTACAATGTCGTTACGACTGAAATTATTACATTTTATTACAATTTAAATTATATAGTTAAAAGGAAACTAGGCTTCCTTTTTTATTTTAAAATAATTTAAACAGATATTTCAATTCACAATAAATAATTAAAATATGATGTGAAACATTTTACAGATTCTCATTATGAATTTATTATGCCGTTTTATTTTTATTAACTGATTTAAGTAATAATAATACCCACAAAGTTTTTGATTTTCCTCCATGGAAGCCAAATTATGTTCAGAAACGCATTATAATTGGAAAAAAGTTCTTTTTATAATAATAGACAGTTGGTTGGCTAAATCTTAGAAATCGCATTAATTTCGGCGATCTTAAAGTCTATCATAGGACTAGAAATACATCCAGTGTTCACAATATGGTAAATGATATATACATCAAGATACTTGATAATTAGATACTTGATAAATAAGCGCGAGTCAACTTGAATTTTATTTTTTTATAAGCCTGCATCACATTCACTTATCAAAACTGGTTTGCTTTCTCTTTATATATTCATTTCCTATCTTCAAAAATTTTTTTATATGCAATTGGAGCAATGAGGATTTATTTATCTCGTGGCTGGAGATATGATCTTTGTATTAATTATGGTCAATGTTAAATGCATCGTGACAAACATTTGAAATTAGATGTCAATCAAAAAAAAAAAAAAACTTTCTTTCACGCTTATTGAAGAAAAATTGTGTGAAGGAAGTTTTACATTATTCATATATGCGGTTTCTTTTTTATTTCAAGAGAAAGTGCGAAAATTAACAAAATTTCTAAACATTCTCTTTATTGGAGTAGTCTTTTTCCATCACTTGCAATTCACTTAAAAATATTTTTTTAAATGTAATATGGAGAAAGAATAAAGAGAAAAAAGAGCATATTCCAAATAAGAAAGATTAGATGGCAACATGACTTGCAATTCACTTAAAAATATTTTTTTAAATGTAATATGGAGAAAGAATAAAGAGAAAAAATAGCATATTCCAAATAAGAAAGATTAGATGGCAACATGAATCATTTTAACAGAAACAGTAATCGTTTGGCACATTGTAATTGAACATTTCATTTAACATCTAAATATATACTGCATTAATTTTATTGTGATATTTTAATATAAATAAAGGTCATGGAGTTTATGTAATACCACATATCCTTCTAAATGAATGACTCGATTTCAAGCAACCTTGTACACTTTTTAAAGACAAGAGCAAGAATACTGTCAACTTTCAAAGTGTGAAAATAAATAAAATATTTTATTGATTAGAAATTATCTGAAAGTTCGCAGTTCTTCTGCAATAACTTCCGAGCAAATAATCTTTTAAGAAATATTTTAATACCATCTTAAAATCCAAAATCTTACCATTTTCAATACATCATTTTCATTTATGCACTGTATTTCTTTCAATTGCTATTAGTTTTTTAAAAGAACGCATTAAAATTTTTAACTTTCAACTAGTCCATCATTATGTTTTTGGATTTTTGTTTTATTTTAATTTTTACATTTTTACTTGACTTTCATTTCTTAGATAGCAGTGATTTAATAATGATTAAAAGCAGACCTAAGTCAATCGCTGAAACGATGCCAAAAAAAGTATAACCCTTGAGAACAAATGAAACATATGTGTGTCGCCAACAGCCGCTTCTGGTTACAAGAAATTTAGCCATATTTTGGATTTCCCCCCCCCCCACAGAAACCCTGGAAGAAAGTATTTCGAAAAAAAAAATTACAACTTCAAAAAATTAAGAAATTTATTTTTCAAATTGCATTTATTCTTTAATTCTTGTTCTTTCGGTTGACATTTGTTCTTTAGAAAATTTAACTCCAGATGATTTTGAAATAAGGCGATATGAAGGTATTCCTTTAATGGCAACATTAAGAATTTGAACCATTCTAACACTATGAATTTTTTTTCTCTCTTACTTCAATACATGTGTCTTGGAAAAGAGTTTTGTGTGTTATAAAATTTTGTACAAAAATAGTTTGTACGCTATAAATATTATACATTGAAGTATTTTAATCCCCACAACGCTGGATGTATAAACTAGTATTAAATATATTTTTCAGATATTTTTGATTCTTTTATACCTGACACGAGTGTGACCTAAATAATTGGTTATTTTCAGTGATATTACCTAATAAATTGCTCTCCTAGAGCTTTCAAATGACTGGCTAAGGAAAATTTGGCTACAGTAAATATTTTACGTGTAATTAACGGCAGAGGATTGCGATTATGAGGAGAAGTTCTGTATTTGATCTAATAATATATTATCTATTAATTAAAACTTCGAAAATTATCTTTTCTAATCCCTTGGCGCTCTTTTTTCAATATTTGGCGATCGCCATTTGTAACAACCCTGCATCCTCCCACTGCGGACAGCCGCAGGCTTCGCGAACGCGTGCGGATTTCTCCGTCGCATCCCCATCTCTTTCGGCACCAATGAGCGCACAGGTGATATCGATGGCTTTGCGGGGACGCACGACCGCCCCCACAAGAGCACCTTCTCCCGTTTTTTAAAGCACCTTTTCGAAGTGCTTCACTTGCACTTGTGTCTCCCGCAATCCAGTCCGAGAGACTGGCGTTTCAAAAAATCCATCCGCAATCCCGGATTTGATGAGGGATCGAAAAATAAATCCGATCCTCTCCTCGCTGCCTGTGGAAGGGATGGAAATGGAGAGTTTTTCTTTTTCTGCTGTTGCAAGAGGACATCATTTACACTTTGGAGGAGAAATTTCAATTCGGGAATTTTTTTTTACATCTTGATGTAATTCTCTATTGACTCGAAAGAGGTTATTATTTTTTTTTTGTCTGTGGCTGTTAATTGATTTTTCACATTGCTAATTGAATTCAGTCTAGAATTAGCCTCATATAAACATAGTTACGTTTTTGCAAATGTTTTCATTATACTGAAAAGTTTTATTGTACAGAGTCTATAATGTAGATTCCTTTTATTATTATCAAGAAAACCGAAATAACATTGTTTTTGTATTCGAAATTTGTGAACAAAACATATAGACAGGAAATATTCCGGCAGTCTTATTCAATCAACAAACTGGGTGAGCAAAAGACATTGTTTTGGCCGAGTGCGGGTTTTGGAACAAGCATTAGGCTCGAAATTCGATTTTACTAACGATCCAACATGGATCTTTATTAAATCCGCCACAGTCACCTTTGTACCATAGTCAGTACCTTACTGTTGGTACGGTATGAAAGTTTGGATAAATGGGCGTTAAATTATATGTCGCTTTTGCCATCTTACTGCGGTTTCAAAATTACGAGATTTGTCTCAAAATTACGTTATTATTGCTTCAAAACGATTCGTTAATATTACTAAGAAGAGAGATTAAATGAAGTTACCGCAAAAAATAGATAAATATTAATAAGATTAATAAACAAAATCTTTGACACATCATAAAATGAGTATTTATATTAATTTTATTGGTGCATTTTTAACCATTTCCTTATATTAAAAAACTACTTTAGGTTTGAAAATAAGCATGTAGATGAAATTTTATGAAGAGGAGGAATTACCTTTCATGGAAAAGGATCATTTTACAAAGGAAGTCATAAAATGGAGGAAGTATTTAATTATTAATATTAAATAATTACTCTTGAGTTAAATGATTAAGGTGTATATGATATTTGTTTCCATGCAATAAGACAAGATTCACTTTCATTTTCACATGATAATTATGAATCTAACTCAAGAGTATTAATATAAAAGAAACTAAATTATATTTTAAATCGAAAATAACAAAGCCTTTGTGAACTAAAAAAAGAGAGAGAGAGAACTTAATTGAAAAAAAAACGATGATGAAAAGAGAGTTACAAAAAAATATTATTTAATTTAATGAGACATAACATTACGCATCTTCCGAGACTAATAATAGAAAAAAAGACAACAATCGAACGAAATTGCCACTAATTTGTGACGAGAAAAACTCTTCCAAAAAGAAGAAAAAAAAAAAAAAAAGCGACACGATAGAAGGAACGAATAATAATAAAATTCCTCATTCTATCGGAAAGGCTCAGCTTCCGCAATGATCGTCAAGGGCAAGGCCATATCTGCGTGCTATGCGTCTGGGAGGCCCTGCAATGGGGACAAAAGGGCGACGACCGCAGTTGCACTACTTCTCTGCATTGTGGGCCGCTTGCTACGAGAACAGGTTCTCTTCCCCCCCCCTTCTTTTGCTACCTGAGACTGTATTAAGTGAATGGAGTCCAAATGAAGTAAAAGAGAAGGGGGGGGGGGGGAGACAAGAAGAGAATCACGAGTTTTTACCTTTTTTTTTCTGTGTATGTATCATGCTTGTTATGTGAAGCATGCGTGCGGAATTGCGATCTGGGAGAAGTTTTCACTTTTTCCTGGACGAGGTGAGGCATGCGATAAACAAATCGGAATGCTGCTACTCTGAGATGTTACTCGTCACTTTAGATACGTTGAGGGAATTGTCCTTGTATGCAATAAATTTCGTAACGCGGTGTTATGCGAGGAGAAATCCAACGGAAGGCTCGATTTAGTGGTTTGTGTGTAAAAGAATAAGCGGGAGAAAAAAGATGAGTTTTAAAAGCTGAAAGAAAAACAAAAGGTAGGAACAATAGGATCAATGCAAAATTGCATTTGTGTGAAAACAAATTGCGGTAAAATGCAGCTTGTCTTAAACAAAGCTTCCTCTGATAAAATTAAATATTAGTTATCTAAATTAAAAAAAATTAATTGGAGATGTGTTGCCAAGATGGAATAAATTATTGAGAAAGCAAGAGCCCGTTATGGATTGTAGAACCACAGTCGATCATGAAATATTAAAAAGAGCATCTAAAATAATATGCTTCAATTAAATATAATTGAAAAATGTGAGTTAAATACAAATGAATAGGTATAAGATTTAACTATAACTTTGTATCAAAATAAAACAAAATGAAATAAAGCATTAAATTCAGGAGTGAAGCCGAGTTGTAATAAACAAGTCACTCAATTGTTAATGCCATTAGTAATTTAGAAAGATGCATTTATTTTTTACTTGCTTAGAAATAAACAATATTAAAAGTTTCAATTTGTAATGATAAACCTTTTAAACAACGGAGAATATGCAATGACATGACTAATGAATAACTACATTTTTTATTCAAAAATACAAGAAAAAAAAGATCCGTGGTTATGGGATAATAATGGATTATATACTGGATTGACTAATATCCCTCCTTGATTATATTAAAATCCTATTTTTAATATTTAATGTCAAAATTACTTTGATTAAATATTATAATACATATAATCCATTTATCGTCTGAAATATTTTTTATTGCAAAATGAGACTATCATTAGAATCAAACGATTTTTCACAAACCACCACTTAACAATTTTTTAAATATTTTTTTTAAAGTTTTCATAAGTTATTAGCATTTGTTATACAAGTACTTTAAATTTTGTTCAAAAAATCTGAAGTATAAGAAACATTTTAATAAATATATAAATATAAAATAAGACAATTAATTAAAATGTTTCAATAAACGCCAACTTTTAAGCATTTTCTTTCACGTTCTTCCAGAATTCTATTTATGTATTCTGGTCACAGTTCTTCATATAAATTCTTGTTCTTCGAAAAAAAGTATTTATTTAAAAAATAAATAAAGTAGAGTAAAAAGTATTTTACTCTCTTTGAATTTGATCAATGAATGTATATTTCTTTAAAAGTAATATTAAATTGTTTTCCATATTTTTTTATTATTGGAAGCTCTATTTTAAACAAAAATATCGCTTATTTATTAATTAGTACAAAAAGCAGATTAAGACGGCAGGAGATTTCAACGGAAGCACTTTTTTTAGTCTGATTAAATAAATTACAGAATTTTTTTAAAAATCAATAACAATACTTGACAAAAGTGTTTTAAAAATAAAACAGAAAATATATATTACATATTTTCATTATCAAAAAAGAAAATAATGTAGTTCAAAGTTCCATCGTTGCCTGGCAACGGAATACCTACAAATTTCCTTATTTCAAAATCGTCTGCATCTATTCAATTAATAAATTTCGAAAAATTAAAAAAAGAATAAGAAAAAATTGCCATAAAATAAATTTTAAATTTTATGCTGATAATTTTTTTTTTTTTTTTTATAGAACTCGTTACTATGGAAAAGTGGTAAAATTTCGGTTCGTTTCTATTTAACTGAATTTTTAATTTTGCATTTTGAACAACTGACAATATTCATTCACTTGTCTTAAATAATAAATATGCTTTTATTGAGTTCAGCCCATTCGTTTAGAAGGGAACTTGGGGCATGTATTCCAAGAAAATTTTTTATTTAAATATATTAAGATAAAATTAGATACCAGTTTGATTTGGACGTATATGAGTTATGCAAGTTTAGTATATCTATATTAAAGTTACAATTTTTCTTCTTTTCTATATTAAAGTTACAATTTTCAGACGTAACACAATTTTATACCTATTATCTTATTATTTTGAATCATAATTAGTGAAAGTAGGAATGGAATCTTTTGATACATATCAAATGCATCGTGCTAAACAAATTTTGGAATACACTGAGCGTTTTATAAATGGAATAAAGATTAAATGTCTCCATAACGCTACAGGATATACAATTAGATCGCATACTCGTGACTGTAAATCACGTGAACCGATTCCACGGAGAAGATTTATTCTGATATTTATGATGTAAAAATCTATAAAGCTTGCCATTTGTGTTCTTAAGAAATTCCTTCGTAAATTACGTAATGTCAAAAATGCGAAAGCGTTTCTCAAAATTCTTTTATTTCCGTCATTAAACAAACAAGACAAACATTAGTACAAGACAAAATATTTCATTTTCTGAAAATTAGTAATTATTAGCATTTAGTGTTTTTTTTAAGCACACCATGCAATGTAAACATTTTTTTTTCACCTCCCTCCGCGGGTCAATGAATTCTCACGCAGTTTTGGAGGGAGAGTATTTCACTTCTGTTATTGCAAAAACCACCTGACAATACCTGTGAAGACAGGGGATTTCGGAGGGGTGAGTATGAAAAAAGGGGTATGCATACAACTTTTCCCTTTTCTTTTTTTTCTTCTACTCCCAGCCCCCTCCCCTTTCTCTCTCATTTTTTTTTTCTTTTAGAAATCCACCCGCTGAAGCGAAAGGGTCGACGAACCTAGAAAGAAGGAGTTTTGAAAAGGGGAGTCAAGACGCAATAGGGAGCGGTGCTTTTTTTTTTAAAGGGGTAGAGAACAGGTGTTTAAAGAGCGGTCATTGGTGGCGATCGAGTGGCCAGATTTTCTCGGGCATTGACACGAGATTTTTCAATCGGAATCAATGTATGATATTTAGGGTTAAATAAAACTACTGCTTGCTTAAAATCGCTATAGTTTAAGAATAAAAAAAAAAAAAAATGAATCGTTTTCTTTTGCAGTAATAAAGATAATCATTTCATTAAAGAATCTCCTAAATTTTTTGTCGAAATTGAAATGAATTTTTCCTTTATTAAGTTAAATGAATTGTATGTCTTAAAAAATATTTAACACTAGATAAGAATTTTGGAGAGAAGTTTATTTAAATTTTAATTCATACAGCTTCCGCTTAAATTTATTTTTACTTTTTTCAACTATAAGGGTTTGAAATTTTTATATTAAACTCCCTTAAAGTATTTCTTCATAAAAAAAAACTAATTTAAAATTATTTAAAATTTACATACAAATGATTTATTTGTAACGGCTCTTCAGTAAATAAAACGTTCACGAAAGAATGCAGCAAAAAGCACAGAAAAAAGAAAGAAAGAGAATATATTTTTGGTATGCTATTAAAACAGTTTTCTAATGCCTATTTTTTTAAAAGAAGGAGAATATATTTTTGGGATGCTATTAAAACAGTTTCCTACTGCCTTTCTACAAGTCGATATCTTTTTTTGAGCTAATACTATTTTCAAGTCAATACAATTAATTTAAATATGTGATGGAAATGTTCATGCCGATATTTCAAGGAAATTCTTGTTCCAAGTTTCTCTCTTACACAGAAATCCCTATTTTTCTTTTTTTTTTTTAATCATTAATTTAAACAAATATGATAAATTATTTAATTGCCCAGTAATTTACCTTAAATATGAAACTGGTATGCCTGAAAATCTATGTTTCAGCTTTTTTTATATCATCAATAATGCAATGTCAAAGACAAAAAGCAAATGAGGGAAAATATACCTCTCAGTAAAACTCACAGAGGACTCCAGTGAAGATAATGGAATCGAATGTGTTGTCAGGTACAACTAGAAATCTCAGTGCAAACATACTGCAATTCCATATGACGCCTTTCCGCTGAACATCTATCTGGAGCTACGACGCATTCAAAAGATCTGAACAAATATAATACCACAGTTAAGAGGTAATATTTTTTTAAAGAAGGCAATAAACCACTGGGAGTTTGTAGTCCATCTGAATGCATGGAGAAAGAGATTCTTGTTGTGCTCTGAACACATTCGGGCGCATCGAAGATGAAGGTGGAAAGGGGAGAGGGTGGAAAAGTTGTAGAAGGGGGAGTCGAGACGAAGGAATAGCCCCTTATATTTTCCCACGATATGC
This sequence comes from Argiope bruennichi, assembly GCF_947563725.1. Lineage (NCBI taxonomy): Eukaryota > Metazoa > Arthropoda > Arachnida > Araneae > Araneidae > Argiope > Argiope bruennichi. The sequence goes on from NC_079159.1 coordinate 102,585,737, forward strand.
TGACCACAACTTTCCCGGCGAAAAGAGTTGTTTTCCCTTTCCAGTCCCAGGCGCGGCCCAAGGAGTCAGTGAACTGTAGACAGTTTTCTTCAAAACAACCTTATTTTGGAAAACGCAAGAAACCATGCAGCGATGTGTTGGTTTGGATCATTCTAAAAATATGCCAAAAATGCTTAAAAATCGCATTTAAATAAAACAGAATAATCTCAAGTGTTCGTTTAGCATTCCTCACTTTATTTTTTACTAAAATTGAATATTGCAAAAGATTTTTAAAAACTCTTGTAACATAAGTTACACTTTATTTTTTACTAAAATTGAATATTGCAAAAGATTTTTAAAAACTCTTGTAACATAAGTTATTTATTTATTTTCAATAGATTTTTTTTAATATTTAGTATTGAAAGTAAATGAAAAAAAGAGGGTGATCCTTGTGAAACTATTATGAAATTCAAATTCGCAACAGTAATGGGGGAAAAAAAGAAGAAAAAGAAAAAGTAGAAAATTCAAGTAAATTGAAAAACAAACAAACAATATCTTAAAACTTTTAAATACTTTTATTAACTAACTTATAAATATATTTGATAGCTAAAATTACAAACTATTACAATTTTAAATATAATATTCATAATATGTATTATATATATAAAATTATTTGTAATATAAATTATATATACAATATATATAATAACAAACATTTGTATAATATAATTACTGGTAGATTAAAATTATAATTAACTATTCTTTTCATAGAATTAACAAAAAAGTGTTTATAAGTTAAACGTATTTAAAGAGCTACAATTTCACACTTCTGTCAAAATTTGAATATCTATACAATAATTTTAATCTTAAAAAAACGAATACCAAATAATAAAAAGAAAAAAAAATTATAAAAGTAATCTTTCCAAAACAGAAGGATCAAATCATTCTTTATTTATTTTTAAATGCACCATTTTTAATCTTTATTTTGAATCCTCAAAACATTATTTCGGTGCATGCCACGAGGAGAAGCTACAATTTTCTCCAAGAAGCGAAAACCAAACAAAAAAAAAATTTATGTTAAGAAAAGCATTTATAAAGCAAACAACCTTAATACTTGTGTATATAACAAGTAAATGCAAGGTGAAAAGGAAATTAAATTGCCTCCAATAGTTGAACATAAAATAGACTTGAAACTAAAACTGATCATTATTTTATATCATTCGATCCCAATCTGCGCAGCTGATACAATGAAACTCCATAAAAATAGAGAGAAAAAAAAATGAAAGTTCTAAGCGATGGAAAATTGCCTCACATATAACTAACCACCATAATAATTCGTTCTCTGAAAGTATTTTCAACATTTCTTTTTAATGTTCAAGAGAGGACACACTGAGTCAATCTGAAGTGTCGCATTTCAAACACAAGTTATCTAGTTGCTGCAATAAATGTCACGACAGATGCAAGACTTCGTAGTCCTTGTCAAATTTATCCCTTTTTGGTGGTAGATATCAAATTTATACAATTTAATTATTATGTTAAAAAAAAAAGAAAGATAAAAAGTGTAAATACTCTATATACCAAAATGACATAAAATGTTTGTTTGAGATTTTAAATTCTGTTGGAAAATAAAATAAGGTATTCAACGATTCGACGATAAGCATACTACGCAAGGAGTAAGATATTTTGGTGGTAAATGACGAAGTCATATTTAAAGCAACTGCCATGGTAATACAAAAGAATATTGAAATTTATAAATTCCTATATAAATAAGAATTAAGTTATGATTTTATAGAGATAATTTTCATTGCTCTGCAAAATATTTAAAATTGTTTATTATAATAAAACATTGAATCAATTACTCTAAGAATGATTGAAAAGTATTTGAGTAAATTTTAACAACGTAAGTAGAATCTTAAAATATGCAGCTAAATATTTAACAGCTAAAATGGTTAAAAGGCTAAATATTTACAGCCAAGAATGGTAGAAAAAGATTTGAGTAAATTTTAACAACGTTAATAGAATCTTAAAACACACGCTAAATATTTAATAGCGAAACAACTAAACATTAAATTTATTACAACAAGAATGGTTAAAAAGGATTTGATTAAATGTTAACAACGTAAATAGAAACTTAATACCTCATTAGAACTCGGAAGAACATTAGAAATTTTAACAACGTAAATTAAATAAATATTATAATAAAACATTTAATTAATTACTGCAAGAATTGGGAAAAAGGATCTGAGTAAATTTTAACAACATTAATAGAACCTTAAAACAAACAGCTAAATATTTAGCAGCGAAACAACTAAAGATTGATTTAATTACAACAAGAATGGTTAAAAAAAATTGAGTGAATGTTAACAACGTAAATAGAACCTTAATACCTTATCAGAACACGAAAGAACATTAGAACCATTAGAAATTTTAACAACGTAAATGGAACTTTATACGTTTATTACGTATAAGAAAAATGAAAACAATCTATTTCCATTTTGTGATATGATTTTTAATACGATTAATAGATAAAAATCTATTAAAAATATCCCTGTAAAGGATATCTAAACAGTAAAATTAAAGAATAAAACTTTAAAATAAAAAACGATATTTTAAAAAAAAATCCTTGATAAAATATTTGTTAAAAAAATAACTACACATCACTGCTTTCGATATTCCTAATGATAAGAAATTGAGTTTTCCCTGCAGCACACGAAGAAAGTCAGTCATTTTCTCCTACTACCGGATTAAAAATTACTAGAGAATTGCGCCACTATTGCTCGGAACGTACTTTCCCATATTAAAGTCTATACGCTGGAGAGCAATAACTTCTCCATTGCTCAAATGTTATTAGTTGGGGGGTGCATCTGTGGAAAGAACATATGCCGCCACTTTGTACCCACGCCAATTTCTCACGCCCCAAGTGAGAGCTCGCCAAGAACAAAAAATAAATAATATTACACCCTCTCATAGAGATAACAAAAAAGGAAGAGAGATAGAAATGAAGGGAAAACTTGGCGACAAAGCTATTGAAAAATGTGTCAATAGAAGCGTGGAAAAGGGACTCGGGGAGAGGAAAATGATGTTCTGTCTTGGATAAAATACAACAAAAAAAGTCTCACCCACTTCGTCTTGACTTTTGCTGCGGAAAAAATATGTAAGGATGGATTGGCGGTTATTTCCTGGTTATCACCGACATGTGGATAGATATTCGCTTATAAGTGATTCCATAAAACTGGATTATATTAATATTTTACACGGTTGCCGAGAGGTTTTATAGTTTTAGTTTCTTTTTTTTCTTCACCTAGTGTCTTCGGTTTGGGTTCGTATTTTGGATTTAGTAAGAAAGCGGTTTTGGGGATAAAAATGGTCCAATTCTGCTAGTGGATTTATTTATTGTAAATCCTTTAACATAATTAAAAATCTTGAAAATAATTTCAAAAATTATTTTCATTTTATGAAATAATTTGAATGACTATGATGAACTAAGTTTACAAAAATTATTATCTGTGCATCTAACACACAAAAAGTAAAATGTCTCTGAATTATGACTTCTTATTTTTCTCCTCGTGCTTACAATTATGTTCACAACAAAGTTCTTTCTTTTTTTTTAATAAAACATGGATGATTTTAACAAATATTTTTGAAATCATAAATGAATGATATTATATACTAGAGATTCAAAAATATGCATTTTGCAAAGTACATGATTTACTACATTTTAATAGAAAAAGACTAATTATAATACTTAAGACTATATGAAAACTTTTAAAAATGTTTTTACTATTATTATTTAGAAAGCTGATAATATCTGAAAAAAAAATACATTGATTTAACTGTATTATAATTTTATTAGTTTCCCCCTATAAAATATTTGATCGTTTATTATAATATTCTATAATAAATTAAAAATAATATTGTATTATACTGTATATTAAATTTAAAATAGTATTGTATTTTATTTTAATATTGTATAACAATAACAAAGGAAAAAATACTCAATGGTTAACAGAATAAATAATAACAAGCTAATGATATCATTTTTTAAAAATATTTTATCGGCCCTTTCAATTACCTGAAAATAAGTGAAATTTTACTGATAGTGGGTATTTACTAGTATTTCAAATTTCAAACTTCTTTTTTTAGATTCGGATTTTACAACGCGGAACCAAAAGGAAAACAAAAACATTTTTTACTGCATCATAATTTACGCCTCTAATCTTCCGCATTAATCCCGCGTCCGCATAAACTGGTCACCTGACACAAACGAAACTCGACACTTTTACTTAATGGTCACAAACACTTCCGCCTTAAGTCCATCACGTGCTTTTCGGGTCACGCCTTCGACTCTCCGCGAAAACAATAGAGATCCAGGGAGCGAGCATTCGATCCTCCGCAAAAAAATCGAGTCATATGCTAAACGGGGCCTGCTTTACAAAAACCGTCCGAAATGACGATCGCGATAAATAGCGGACCGATCACAAAAACACGTGTCTGCCGCAACAAAAGGTGACCCGAGTTGGCCGCCGCTACGCTCGACCGCGGGCGTCACGTCAGCGGCGCGGAGAGCGATGTGGAAGCGGCGGAAAGAAGGATTCCGATGCCGTCGGTATTTGTGTCACTGCCAGGGGAGGAACGGGTTTACGGTCAGGGCCAGGGACGCTCGGCGGAGAAGCCGAACGATCAGGGGAAATGCATGTTTGACGATCTGGAGTGTCTGTCGACTTTATTTTCTAACCTGGAGTTTGATTTAAAGATTTCTCTTTTGGTATTCCATCCCTTAGTATGCCATTATTTTAAACAGGTTTTTAGACCCCACACTGTACACTTTTTTCTCGAAAATAGAGTAATTACAGCAATCTATGTAACTGAAATGCACATGAAAAAAGAGCTTAAAAATTTATGTTGTTTTTTATCTTTAGATTAAAACTAATTAATTGAAAATAAATTGTTTGGTCCAAATAAAGCCAAAGAAAGTAAAGGTGTTAAAGCCAAAGATGTAATAAAATAATAATTTTATAAATTAAAAAGTTACTTAAGTTTAATTTTAAGAGGCACAAAAAGTAAATGCTTTAAATATGCATAAATGCGCTGTATGGGATGAAATAATGGATCTTAAAATAATTTTGCTTAATATATTAATCTGTTTCCAATTCGCCTTTTTAATTTTTTTTTTTTTTTTTTTTTTTTTTTATCTAAAGCGAAAATATTTTATTCCCTTCTTATGCTTCGATAATCAGTGTCTCCTAAGGTTTGCCTACGTTTTTTAAAGCATTCTTGTTTATCTACTATTATAGATGTTGAGAATCAACTGAGTAGAATAAAGCTTTATGGATAAGCCGAACATGTTATTTCAAAGACATCTTTCAAGAAGTTATTCAGTTGATTTCTTTTAATTTTGTTGCCATGAAACTGCATGAAAAATTTCGATGCAGTTTCAGTTTCATAGTATCTGCCTAAACTTTATCATTTTTCAAAAGAATGAAAAGGAAATACGTTAACACAAATACAAAAAAAGTTGTTTCCATATATTCTAAAAAAATTGTTTCAAATGAAATGTTATGCATAAACACAGCATTATATATAAAAAATTTACATGAGAAATGTCTTATTATTTTACTAGATGCTTTTTTAGAAATGTCTGAATAACTAACTCTCTTTCATAACTATACAGGGAAATGTGTTAAAACAAAATAGAAAAGAAAAAAGAAACTTTTGTTCCAAAACTTTTTGTTAATTTTTCGAATTGTCTTGTATATCCTTAATATCTTGATGATCTTGATCGGAAATTACATTTGACAAAAAGGCTAATTTCAGATTAATTTTATTTTGAAGTTTACAATAAAAGGTGCCAGTAATTAATTTATATCCTTTCTTTCATCTCATTTACTATTGCATTTCTGTATGTAGGCACTAACTATTAAGTTCAAATAACAGAGATTTAAATATATATATATATATAATTATGTTTATTTCTATATTCATTATTATAACCAGTATTCTAAGAATGTACAAGACAACGGAGATATTTAAACAGCTCATTTTCGATTTCACTAAGTTGCTACGAGATTTAATAATTAAGTAACGGTAACTACTAATAGCTTAGCAATGCACGAACTACTGCAATATAAATATCAAATATAAAAAAAGAATGTACTTCAATGAACGAGTTTTAGTATGTTATTTCAGTACAAAAGGATGATATATGCAGAAATAGTTATGCTAAACAAAGTATACTCTTTTAAATATCTACTTTTTTTTTAAATTACAGAAATATGTTTATTTAAAAATGCTTATTTAAGTTCATATTTTCAATTAGCGAGATTAAAAACAAAAATATAAATCTGAACAATCTGATTTCAGAATACTCGAAATTTTTTTTTACACTAACAAAAATCAAAGAATTTATTTACGCTGAACAGGAATAATGTTGCTATCAGACTCTTATTTCATTGAAATGTTACATAAAATCTACTAAATCGAAATCGATTTTTTTTTACATATTTTGAGTACAAGATACAAAATATAGAAAGGAATCATTTGAACAGTCTTGTTAAAATCATTTAAAAGAAGTGAAATCTATTTGAAAAGATAAAGTCAATTTTAATATCTATCTTATGATTATTTTATCTAATATCGTCCTTTCCATTTGACTAATATACAAGATTTACGCTCGATAGCTTATAATGCAGCTTTCCAAAGGAATTTTAATTATTAACGTCCATACAGGAACAACAGGTCAAAGAACTATTGGGACCACAAAGATTTCATGGGAAATTTCTTGCTTGGATAAAAGGGATCATATCATAAACAAACAAATCAGTGGCTTTGGATATAATTTTTAATAGTCACATATGCTGGGATGGGAAAAACATGACTGATATAACATAGAGCGTTGCAGTTAGATATAAAGATAGATAGTATTTGTATTACAGGTAGCTATATTAAATGAATCTTTAATTTATGCAAATTTCACAGTTATTTCCTACATTCAAGAGGCATGAGATAATGAACTATTTACAGCCAGCGGTTTTGATAGGAAAACCACCGGTTCAGGAATCTTATATGGTTGCAATTGGAGCTTAAAAACTAAACTGAGTAGTAATCGGAGTCAAAACTTGAGTGAAACCGATTGCAAGGGTTCAAAGACCTTGCCGCAGTTGGTCAGAAAGCCAAATATTTCTCCGAAAGTCAGCATCAAAGTGTGAGCACGGAATCGTGCGTCAAACACACTTTAACCTCCTTTTTTTCGCGGATCTTGAATGAAGGGTGCCGTTGCCTGTGTTTTCTCTGAAGCAGCCCGATCCAGGATTTCCTCCACGACAATTCCATTGCAAATGAGTGTGAAATGGAAATTCTCGCTTTTTGCGTCGGTATCAACCCTTTTTGTGGTGATACGGGAGTCAATGACTTTTCTGAAAGTGTCCGTTTGCGCGTTCAGCCGGCCACCATTTCTTCTTATTTTGTCTGATAGTTAAGAATTAGTTTGACTTTTTTTTTTTTTTCGATTGAAAGTGCAAAGCCTTGGAGCGAGTAAGGACAACTTCATGCATGCAGAAGACTTGCAACTCAATGAGACGGAAAATTTTCGTTAAATCTTTAATTATTGCCGGTAATTATAAGTCAGTTTTTAACTATTTTATTTCCAAAGACACTTTTTTGGGGAATAAAATATTTATTTTGAATTAATACAATTTTTTTAGACAAAATTAAAAATGTAATACTCTTATGACAAAAAAAAAAAATCAAAATAGCATGTTATATCTCAAAACGTTATAGGGAAAAGTACATCTTTTTCCCATAAAATGAAATCTTGTAATTGAAAAATAGCATTGTGTCTTTCTTAAGATAAATTTGTAAAAAATGTTATGCCTCCTAAAGATAAAATTAATTTTTTTCCATATGCATTTTTATTTTGCTACTGCTTAAATTTGCATTTTTTTTTCTCTACTGATGCAACGTAGCATTTTCTAAAAAATCTTCAGAACTCAATAGCTTAATTCGGAAATATAGGGTGTTCATTAATTATTGTCGGGGTTTCCGTACCTCATAACTTTCGAATAAAAAATATTACGCAAAAACCGATTACGTATTCGTAAATTACAACTCAAAGAATTTTATTAATGATATTAAAGTGTAAAGCTTGCACAATTTGCACTTTGTAGGCATTCAGCTGAAGGCGATTATGTATTCGTAAATTCGCTGAACAAATTTTTACTCGAACTGAGGATGATGAAAATTACCTTTGGAAATGGTTCTTCAGTGACGAATCCACTTTTCATGTGTCAGAAAAAGTGAATAAACATAACTGTAGAATATGGGGCTCGGAGACCCCCCCCACGATTATCAAAAGTCAAAATTTGTTCAGCGAATTTACGAATACATAATCGCCTTCAACTGAATGCCTACAAAGTGCAAATTGTGCAAGCTTTACACTTTAATATCATTTATAAAATTCTTTGAGTTGTAATTTACGAATACGTAATCGGTTTTTGCGTAATATTTTTTATTCGAAAGTTATGAGATACGGAAACCCCGACAATAATTAATGAACACCCTATATATTGATATTTTCAAACGAAGTACTCAATATATTTCAGGATGGTTTTTTTCTATGAATACTTTATAAACTTTAAATTATATGCCCATTTTAATTTACTTAAATTCCTACAAATTTGAATTTCGAAAATTGACTGTATTTGCTTAACAAATTATAAAACAATTAATCTTTGAAGAAAAATTATTCGTCGCAGTTTACGAAACATCCAAGAGATGAGCAAGAACAATGGAAAAGAAATAGTACATAGTGTTGAAGGTTCCAATTTGTTTGCAATACTGCCAATTTTTTTGATTTTTTATTTTCATTTGCAAAGAAAAGAAAACAGTATTGTGCAATTAGTGGAGCAATTTGCAAAATATGAAGAAAGTTATGCAATTTCTTAGATGCTTTGCAAAACTATTTCACCATGCTTTACTTTGACAGCTCATTCTTTGAATTTGAAATTGCATTTTTGTCCCAAAAATAATAAAAATTTGAATACAGAAATAAGGCTTATTACTCTATTTTCTGTTTTATATTTTTAGAAACATATTTGCGTTCTTATGCATTTTTGTTAAAAACAGTCCTTTTCTCTTGCATTGGAATCGACGAGTACATAAATCTGCAAAATTAAAATTTTGTGAAAAAAAATGACTTGCATTATTTTTAATTAAAAAATATCAAATTTGAAATGATTGTATGAAAAGTTGAACCTGCCTTCTGAATAATACATTCTTAAACTACAAATAAAAATGCAGCTCATATATATGATCTTAAATTTTTAAACTAAAATTCTCTACTTTTGAACTAAAAGAGCTAAAATTACTTTATGGTTTAAAAATATTTGGAAATAAAAAAAATAATAAACATACCTTTCTTACGTCATGCAGATATCTTCGAAATTATACTTGAGCACAGCACAAACACAGTAACGAGTTCAATACAGCAATACAGTACAAGTAAATAATCCAATCGTCCTTACTAAACAAGTAACTTAAAAGAAATTTTACAGTTGAAAATTTACAATTTTGATTTCACACCAAATGGTGGGTTATGTTGCCAAACCACAAAAATCAATAGGGTCCGCAGAAAATTTCTGGGCGCTTGTAGGTAATCAGTTCCTTTACGGCCTGGTCACTGCCGTTCAGTCCGTCCGATCACACGCACAGAACGACCTTCAGCATCGAACCCACCTGTTCGTGAGGAGCAAAGATTTTGAACTGCCTCTGGAAAAAGGGATCTTCCATAGTCTTCTCGACCGGTAGCAGAGAACAACTCTCGACCAATAAGAAAGCGCGAACGAAACCGCGCCAAGTTGAGGAAGGTTTGTGCGCATCACAACACGCGCAGGAAAGGGGGGGGGGATGAAAAAATAACTTTTTTTCCCTCCCTTTATTCTAATAGCGGAACTTCCACGTTTCGTGCCCGACAGCGTGTCTTCCGCGGTGTATAATGGCATTTATTTTTTTCCCCCTCTCTCCGTTACTCATTTTGGATTATCTCTTATTCTTTTCTCTCAGTGCTAGGTCAGTGATTTCGTTCGGTAGAAAACAATTAAGAAATTCGCAGGATCAGGTAACTTCAGAATGGGCGAAAAAAATTAGATTGGTTCTTTTTGTATAGAATTTTGTCGGATGTGACCAGATGACCTTGTGCTTTGTTGTAAGAAAATTAAATCTGGACGGAAAATTTTGTGTTTCTATGAAATAATAATAATAATATTAAAAAAAAACGTATTTGATAGTGTGAAATAATTTAATTTCTACCAAATGAGAGCCTACCCATCCTTTACCCATGTAAGAAACCTGTACTCAAGAGATAAACATTCAAAGCCTAAGCAAAATTATCGTGGATTTTTTTTTTTGTCAAAAAAATGATTAGTAGTAATAAAAATGCAATTCACTCAATAAATGTAACCGCCCACGTCATCAACCATCTAAATGATCGAGGTAAGATGCGCTATCCTGTAAAGTCTGCTCTTTACTCTCTCTCTCTCTTCCAAAGACAATAGATTTCAAAATTAAATTGGTTTGCACCTTTTGATATGCGTCACCTAACAGAAGTGAATTAAGCTTGTGGGACAATGTATATGACTTGACATATGACATGTATGGGACAATGACATAATTGGTGAAATTATTGAGGTACCTCTAAAAGCAACACACAGCTGCAAATTCCGACTTTTCATTTGTGACGTTTTAAAATTAGATAAGTTCGCATGCTTTTTATAGTATCTAAATGTTTATTAATAATAATTCCATTTTATAATTGTTGAATTGCATGCTTTCAGTAAGCTAATTATTTAGTTTAATTAATCTTTATTAATCTTTTAATAATTTGATAATTTTATCTGAATTCATTGATCTTAAATCTGTCAATTTATGTAAGTATTTACATTAAATATTCTTGAAGGGGCTTTAGAATTTATGTTATCTATACTTATAATAAAGCTCAATGTGTGTGTGTGTGTGTGTGTGTTGGCGCTCAACAGGCCAGACCGTTTGACATACAGCTACCAAACTTGGTACATGTATACCTTGGAGGTTGGGAATGTGCACCTGGGGTTTCTTTTTTCGAATTTTTAATTAGAATTTTAATTATTAATTAAAAACTAACTTTCCCGCCAAAAAAATCTTCCATTTTCCCTTCCGCCAACTTTTCCGCCAAAAAAATCTTCCATTATCCCGAGCGCCAAACGAGAAAGGCTTCAGTTTTTTTTTCTCCCAACAGTAATGAGGCTAGGGTTAAAATTTTTCGGTGGATTATTTCAATCGGTTCTGTTTATTTTCTTAATGTTTGATGCATTTAAAATTAAACATTGTTAATGAATCAATCTTTCAGATTCATTCTGAAGTACTTTTGAATTAAAATAAAACAGAATAAAGGAAATTAAAAATTTCTAATCCGCATAGCGTTACCCCAACTGGCGTAGAAAAAATCACGTACTTGCGTTACGTAACCGGCGAAGAAAATTCACGCATGCGCATTCTGTTCTGATTGTTGCCATGACAACGTTATCAATGGATGATTTAAATTATTTTTGGGTTAGTTGCAAGCTTTTGTAAGTAAATTGTATTTATGTTAGTTATATATTTTTTGTATATGCTTATAGTTTTAAGTACATTGTTTTTTAAGTAGTTTTTTTAAAACCTGTTTTCAACCGTTTATTTTAAACGATTCGTTTTATTTTCTTAGTGTTTGATGCATTTAAATTTAAACATTGTTAATGAATCGATCTGCTCATAATGAATCTAAGAAAATTTTGTTGACCAACTCTTGAGATATTACATAAATTTAAAAAGATATTCTTTAGTGCCCATAAAGTTTAAACGCTGAGTGACTCTATTTTCAGTAATCAGATTATAAAAAAATGCTTTGTTTCAGTAAAAAATATTATTATATTAATTGAAGATAAATTCTTTCCACTTTAATTTAAAGCATAAATTCTACCGTTTTCAACCGTTTATTTTAAACGATTCGTTTTATTTTCTTAGTGTTTGATGCATTTAAATTTAAGCATTGTTAATGAATCGATCTGCTCATAATGAATCTAAGAAAATTTTGTTGACCAACTCTTGAGATATTACATAAATTTAAAAAGATATTCTTTAGTGCCCATAAAGTTTAAACGCTGAGTGACTCTATTTTCAGTAATCAGATTATAAAAAAATGCTTTGTTTCAGTAAAAAATATTATTATATTAATTGAAGATAAATTCTTTCCACTTTAATTTAAAGCATAAATTCTACGGGTGCTAACAGAAAATGAGAGAGATACATATTACGTTATGACTGAAGGCCTTTATAATATTATGAATGAATTATATGATAATCAAAATTTGAAGTTTTAAAATATTTTGATGAAGAAGCTATTAAAGTAGAAATTGCATAAAATATTTAATTATTAAAATTTTAACGAACATTAAGATTGGCGAACCGGCTGGTCGCCAAAGGCGGCTAGTATATATATATAAAAAAGATAATTCGCTTTTACGTGGAATATTTTGGAATTCGCTGTTATTTAAATTATCAAAACTGGATATAACCACCAAATAAATAACTATCGCATTCTATGAAACAGTTGATTATTAATCTCTATAATTGATTTTGAATATTGAAATATGATAATTAAAAAAAAGAGAAAAACAATATGTGTAATATTTAAATCTTTATTATAATATAATAGATGTATATCTGCCCTTTCATCGGCATTCTTATTTTGAAGGACCATGATCTATTAAAAATCATTTGATATCATTCGTTTTTAAAATGTCTTTCCTGAATATGTTTTTAAAAAAATCATTGCCTAAAATAGTGGCCTAACGACAGTAAGGGGCCCTAATTAAGTTTTTAACCACCATTTGTTACCAGTAATCTTTTGAGAAAAATGGTGCTAGGGTATAGGTATGATTTTTGCCCTCCCCCTTCTATCTTTTAATATTTGCTTTGTCTTCATGATGTCCCCCTAAGTCTTCAGCTAAGGCATTGCATACACTTGCTCTCCCCTGGTCTTTACGACTCATAAATCATAAGACTATCGTAATGTACTTTAAAGTAAACGGCAGGTCGATACCGAATTATGACCATTCTAAAAATTGTTCAGATTATTCTATTAAAAAGAAATAAGTTTATTTAAATTGAGCCTTCATTATTTTTATTGAACCAATTGTATTATATAAAGACATTTAATTGTGATATATAAATGATAGAAACCTAAAATTTCGATGTTTAGAATATCGGAAACAATTGTTCAATAAATCATGATTTTTAGAAAAAAAATCTAACCGAATAAATTAAAAGATACAGTCTCTTTTTATTAAAAAATTAACATATCCGTCTTTCTTGGAATTAAGATCCCCATGTTTTTAACATAAAAACTACTTTTACATAAAATATTATAAAATACAAAAATCTTTTCAAGACATTTGTATTGAAATAAAAGAGAATTAAAAAAAAATAGGGGTTGATTAGTTTAAAGTATTAACGTCTCTCCGCAAAAGAGTACCTAAAAATATAATTAATTCAAAATCATCTATGTTAAATTTTTGAAAATTAATAACAATTGAAGGAAAAATTGTAAGGTTTGGTATCGTTAAAAAGATAATCTTTTTAAGATGGCGTAAAGTTTTTGGTAATAATTTTCCTCCATATATTTTAAAAATTATTTGTATTAAATGCTGTAAAACATAATTATGTTTTAACTATGAATTAGATATTAAAACAAAAGTACGTCCTTAAGTAAAATGTATGTTCTTATATAGAGACACATTTTATATAATTTTTTTAAATATAAGATCTTTTATTCTACTTAAATCTAAATCAAAATTTTAAGAATTATATAGAGTTAAAATTAAACTGGTTACACAAAGCCACAAAAATTCACTTCTTGATTGGGTTTTCATGAATTTATATAAATTATATGATATTTATTCTGCCATTTTAAAAATAATATCAATTTTTCTGTATCCTATAAGGATTTATCAGAACAAAAAATCTTGAATATGAGACAAGTTTTATAAACATTTGTACATACAATTTACAAATAAATTTAGTAGCTTAGTAAAATCTATTTAATTAGGGAATATTTCAAAAAAATAATATATATAATAATAATAAATTCTTGACATATATCTAAAAAAGTAATTATATTATAAAAATTAGATATGTTTATTTTACTTTTTCTTCAAAAGTATAATTGTATTCTTGAGATTTTAAAACTGGCCCAGTATTTTTTTCGAACCCCCAGTATTCATCTACTATCATATTCACATTCCATAATTCTTGTTAATGTATCACCTTTCCATGCATTTATAATTGGATGAAATCTTTCAACTTATTCCTCTGTTAACGCATCAAAATTTTTTAGGAAAATAACGCTGAAAGTAAGTAAAGTCTAAAAAGCGCATTTTTAAATTCACAACCTTTTTCTTTAAAGCTTGCAGTAGTTTCTCCCTCAGCGTTGTATAGCGATGATTTTTATAATTTACAAAATTTTCTGAATGACATCTTTGCAATGAATCTACATTTTTTTCTCAATCAGTTTCAATTTTTTCTAAATTTTTAATTCATTAACTGTTTGACAGGATTGAATACGAATAGGTTAATAAATACGTTTTCTTTTATCTTATCTTCCGATAGATATATGAAAATATCAATTAAATATCAAAAGTTTAAAAAATATATTCATTAATAATATTATTCATTATTCATTATTATTAATTATTATTATAATTAATAATATTAATTATTCATTCTAATATTATGTGTAAGGATGGTAAGAGAACTTGTTTTCCGTATCCGCAAAATTCAGAAGAACCACATTCTTTCATCCTGGTTTTAAATTTTATCTTCTTTTTCATAACTATTATTTGAACCAACAGGACTGGTTTTTAACAAATTATCGGCGATTTCACTCACATAGAAAACATGGCATTTTTATATGTCATTTTATTAACTTAATAATATGGTTTGAAATTTTCGTAAAATTTACAACTTTAAATTCTTGATACTTTTTTTTAATGAGTTAGAAAAAAGAATCAAGATTTTTGTACTACGGTCTGAAAACATTATTGAAGTAAAAATGTTAATATTAAACAACGAGAAATCTTTTAAATTTCTCTTAATATAATATTTAAAATAATGGATCAAAATTTATGCCAGAAAATAAGAGAGTTATTATTCCTGGAACATCTATGCTGTTTACGAAAGATTCTTGAGAAAAATTCTTGTAAACTATTTTTTGTATATTTAACTCAAGAAATACTGCTTTTATACTAAATAAATTTTTGAATCATGATCCTAAAATTTGAGCACGTTAAAAAAAAAAATAACCCGCTCATTTATTTTGTAAATTTTGAGAGGGGGTGCATGATGAGTTGTAACAGCCCAGATATACATAATAAACTTACATTGGTTAAATGAATTTAATTATTTAATTAACCGTTAAATACAATAATTTGTTTCATGTAATTTTTGTTACCTAACAAATTATCTAAGAGCATAAAATTTTGTTTCTTTTAAACAAAACACAACAAAATTTTATTTTATAAAATCTTATCTCTACTGTATAAGCTTATACAGTATTTGTCTAAAAACTAAACACACACACATATATATATACATATAAATGATTTTTTAAACTAGAAAGAAGCAGTGGATGGGTATTCCTATTATTTCAATGATTTCGAGTGACGTCTTTATTAAATGATCGTTAGTTTCAGTAATTTGTAAAACTAACTATTTAAAAATATACCTTGAAACTTATTTCACATCAGAGTTCTAGTTAAGAACTTTTCAAAGTTGTTCAAGGCGCTAGTAGGCAAAAAAATTGATCTTGACAAAATTTTGGTTCAATTTCTTAAAAAAAAAAAATTGTTGATTTTAATATAATAGTTTAAAACCGAATTCTTCTTTTATTGTGGAATACATTCTATATGTTAAACTTTATTCGCATAAAATTGGATAATGTTATATATCGAATGTATTATATATATCTAAAAATATTCACTTCAGTTACTCATAGAATCTCAATAAAGTAATAAAATCTTAGAAATATTCGAATAATTTATAATATTTTATACTATACATGCATAGATTTATTGAATATAATCTAGTATAATAATCTTGTTGTCTTCATTTAATTTTGATATCAAATTCTCAATTTAAATAATTCTTGAGGTTCAGCATTTTTTTTATTATTGCTTAGAATAAAGTATGAAATCTTTTATCATTCTTCTATTTTCATTTCTCATTTTGGCAATGATTGTGACATAAAATGGCTCGAATTCTTAAGGCCAGCACCTTGAATGGCCATCCTTACATGATATAAGATAATTCCTATAGATTTTACTGAAATAATTATGATCCCTATGAAAATAAAAAGCAGAATGAGTACAGTATTTTCGACCACAAATAGAGCCCATTTAAAATTGCCAACATATTTTTAAATAAAAAAAAAGGAATTCAAAATTAATAAGACAAATTTATACGAATCTGGAGTTTGCAATTTATCAGACGGTTTTTAGATAATCGAACATGCTAATTACAAAAATGACATTTGTCTCTTCCTGTTACTTTGTCATTACTCAAAAATAATAATTAAAAAACGATAATTTGAAAACTTAATAAAATTAATGTACAATATTATCAAACAAAATTTTGTTGTTATAATTTTTTAAAACTAATTTCTGAGTAAAATGACAGCAATAAATATAAAATACAATATTAACTAAAACGTAAAATGAGGAAATAAAAATCTAATTTATAACACAATTTGATATATTTGCTTATATCATAATGATATTATTGCTTTGATGATGATATTATTGCTTGCTGATATTATTGCTTTCTTAGTTCTTTATAATTATGGCATCTGATGGAAAAAAATACATTTGTTTTTTAAAGAATTATATTTTTAAAACATTTGTAATTTAAAGAATTTATGATTTAAATTAGCTTCTATTTATTGTGTTAATAATTAGATATTTCAATCTTTTCCTTTCAGTTTTTCAAAATTTTATATACAATAGTAAGTTTGAAAAATTAATATTTTTTTTCTCAAGGAAAAAGTATCAAAACAAATAAAAAAATTTTCATAGCCCTCTACTAGATCCTTTGGTGAGGACAATATTTGGTACAAGAATGACGTATTTTGCTCGAAAGTAAGATTAAAAAATTTTATACAAAATGCTTTACTTTCTTCTAAAAACCTTCTTAATATTATTTATTTTTTTAGTCTAAGAAAAGAAATAATACATATTTGAACAATTTTAAATGCTTATGCTTATATGAAACTAAAACAATTATTATATATATATATATATATATATATATATATATATATATATATATATATATATATATATATATATATATATATATATATATATATATATATAAACAACACCGAGATATAATTTTTTTCAAAAAAAAAAAAAGGGGGGGGGAAGAAGTGACAGTATTCTTTCTTCTCCTGTCTCTTTTACATTTGTTTTCAGTGGGAGTGATCTCCCGAAACTTTTTCGCATACTCCCGCTTATTCCCCCTTTTTTGTTCGCAAATGCCTTTTATGACATTAGCGAACAATAGTTCACGAAACGCAGATATTACCGTCAATACAGCGTTTTCACTAAATCTAACGTGCAAATATACATTTTGGAAGCTTTTTCCCCTGGTGATTGAAACGAAAATTTGACACAGAACTATAGTAGTTATAAAATCATATTCCGGATTTTCTTGATTTACTTCATTGCGTTTGTAAATTATTGTGCTTACACGTATGTGAATGCACAGGCCGAAAGACGGTTAACCCTTTGACTTGTTCCAAAATTTGTAAAACTCTGCATTTTAGATGCTAAACGTGAACAAATTTTATCTATCTAGCTTTTTAAGCTTTGTAGTTATCGAGTATTCAAATGACCATGCGCACTTTCTCTGAGCGGGTATCGTTTAAAATGTACTAGAGATCTACACATTTGATCTTAAATCTACATGCCAAATTCATCGAGGGAAAAACTTGTCTAATTTTTTTCTCTTGTGTCGCGGTGTAACCAGGAGAAGCGTATCATTGCTTCTCCTGTGTTCAAATTACACCCTTTCGTGGTAAAATAAACTGAAGTTTATTCCAAAAGTATCGGCTTTCCTGCCACTTCGTCGTCTAAAATTTTGCTACACACACACACATATGTATGTGTGTGTGCATCTAGCGATAAGAACTGGGGAAACTCGTAATAAAACCACTCTCTTGAGAATACTTGAGACTATTGGTTTAATGGTTATCTAGTAACGACGACAAAGTGTTATAATGGCTTCATAACGCACTTTAATTAGTTTTGTTTTAGTTTTGTTATATTAACGTCCCGTTTTAAAGCAACACTACGGCTATTTTGGACCTCGTAATTTTGAACCTCGGTCAGATGACGAGGGTGATACCTGAGTTGGCACCCTTCTCTCCACACCACGCCACACCAGCGGGAGGACGTTTGGTCATGACGAATTTAACGTGGAACAGACCCCTTTACACGACGGTTCTTCGGTGGAATTGGGACACGAACCTGAAAACCTCCGGTTCCGAAGCCGAGACCTTACCACCAGGCCACCGCGGCCGCTGACGCACTTTAAAGAAATCGTACTACATGTATTCGCTAAACATTATATTATTCATCATCAATATTTAATTATTAAAATGTATGAATGAACACCTATATACGTCGCTTTATTATATTATTAGCGAAGTAATAAAGTTAGAAGTAATTTTTTGCACAAGAGATTATTTGATCAAAATTTTAGTGAAAACAATGAAGATTACGCGCAGAAATTTATTGATTCTCAACCATTATTACTTCGCTTAGTACCAAACTTCTTTTGAAAACATATATGAAAAGCTGCGCGAAATCCTGGTTACAGCCAAAAATGATGTTATATCGTTTAATCGACAGATACCTTAAAATATTTAATGAAGTCAATTTACAGTTAAGTTATGAGCAAATCACTTTATGAGTTATGAGTTAAATTTTAGAAAAACAAAAAATGTCATTCCTGCTTTAGTGGAAAAATTTCAGTTCAAACGAAATCTCGACAAATGTGAATTAACAGCAAGTAAATCTCCATAAAACAGCAAGATTTAATTACTTTAAACATTTGGGCATTCTTCCTGCTGATTTTATGATGTCATTCTGAGATATTTTAAACATGATAATATCAAATTTGGTTTTAGAATTTTTCATCAATGCAGATAGAATAGATTGATGAAATTTAGAAGATAAATTCACAAAATTCATGATCAAGAACAAAAAATAAAATTCGGAAATGGTCCTGGATTGTGGGGAAGAGTACAAAAACCTGTATTTACTTTCAAATTCGTTGCATTTGATTAAGTATGAGCTCATTTCAATAGTTTATTTATTGTGTAAGAAAAGGCAAAGTTACATTTTCTTGCAAATTTTTCGAGATTTTATGCTTGAATAAAAGATTTAATTTTTTTAGTAAAATAGCTTAGTTAATAACATTTAAAAGAATCTTAATTTTTATTCCTCTTATAAATATATGAATCGACTTAGGGAATAATCTGATTTCAAAATGTTGATTTTTACATTTGAGACAGTTTGAAACCGTTTACCCAGCCGCGTTCGTAAGCTTAATGCATATTAAATATGATGGGGTCAAATACTTTCTCACTGGCATGATAAGGAAACTTGAACAGGAGAATCGGCTAATGTTTTATTTTCAGCTTCAGACTACGATGCAAAATGTTATGATCCATGCAGAAAGTGTCTTTGTGTAGATTGAAAACCAGTCTTAAATTTATTAAGGTGTATGTATACACTTGAAACTTTGAAAATCATTCAAAATATCGAATAATTTTATCGCTTAATAATGTTTTCTGATCCCTTTAGCTTTCAAACGATACCAAGATGTTGTTAATATTCGAAATATTTCTCGACTTATAATTATTTTTCTTCAGGTGCTTTCATTAAAAACTCTAGTTACAGTTTTTTTTAAAACTCATTTTATGAAGAATGATATTTTTCTACTATGTTGCTTCATTCAAACAATCATAATTCAACAAGAAATTAACCAAATACAATTATTTATCTATCAAAATAATCTGTATGAAATAGCGGATGTTTTGTGCCTTAATCAAAGTTATATTTATAGAAATAAAATTTTAATAGCTATTTAAAAGTTAAAATTACAGAAAAAATCTCGCTTTTTCTATTCATCGTTGATGAAAAATTAAAAAAAAAAAATACTATATAATTTTATAACTTGATTGATGCAGGCTACATGAAAACTAATATTAGGTATCATTTCCAACTAGAATTGTGTGTCTGTATAAATTAGAATTTAAGATATCACGTTTCAAAAATATGCTAATTAGCTCATTAAATATTATTTATTTAATTAATAATTAGTGTAATATGTTTTTTTTTCTTACTGAAATGAGTTTAAACATATATTAATGACCTACTGTGAAAAAACTGAATTTTTAAAGTTAAAATTAAAAAAAAAAATCTTCTAGCGTCTACGTACACCTTAAATAGAGTCATATTAGTCTTCCTTTAATAATTAACGACGCAATATTAACATTTAATAATGACTTAATCTTTGATAAAGGGTCAGGCCAGTTTACATTAAGCAAGTTTTTAGTTAGAAGGCATAAGTAATAAATCTTTTGCCCACTTAGGTAAAATGGCGATAAAATTTTAACAGAGATGTAGAAGGGAGGAATCGAATTTTCCCCTTTCCTTTTACGTAGGGTTTTAACGAGTTCATTTCCAACAAAAAACAGCCTGCTTCCTATCAAGGCATCCTCCACCGCACGCGCTTCCAGTAAGGGTTAGCAGCGCATTCCGTTACACTTATGTTGCTAACTATACCGGAAATTATTCCTTCGTCCACAGAAAAAAAAAGCAGGGATAATTCTGCAAAACCCTCCGAAGCACTCTTCCGGGTAGGGTTCCCCTAAACACAAAGCGAAGACGGATCTACCTTTATTCAAGTCTTGTCCCGCTTCTTTTTTTAGAGGGTGGTGTCTCTCTCCCCCAAGTTCGTGTTCCAGATTTAGTCCCCGAAGAAGTGTGCCCACTTCCACCTTCTTTTACAACCACATGCTTCGTTCTTTTTTTTATCAATTTCGGGGGAGACATAGTTTATTTTGCGATTCTCTTATATCGAAAAGACCTACTGTGCAACTCTAGATCCGCAATGTGCACGAGCGTCTAGACAAAGGGACTTGCATAGGTGCTCCACTTCTGTGATAAAAGCGCGGTTTTTTTTAAGGGGGAGTTGAAGGCGCGACGTCTTGATGGCATATGCGGAACTCCTCGTGCACGTGCACCACTGTGGGTGTAGGTAGGCGAAGAACGGCACGCTTACATAAATATATTAAAAAAAAACACTCTTTGCATTTGTAGGTGCGGAATATCGGAAATTATAGATACCCCCTCCCGCAATCCCAAATGAGGGGAGGACCAGGTGTTTGTCCCTAGAAGAATGTTGCAGCACGCGTGGCTGACGATTAACCTGAAAAATTGCGTACCTTCGCTATTCTGGAGCATTATATGAGAGGATGTATATGAATGGAGTATTATTCGATGATATCTCGACCAGCCACCCTCTCTCGTGGGTGCAATGGCTGTGGAAGAAGGGAAGTGGTAAGAAGTGAGGCCGGCGGATGGACCTAAAAACCTACCCTTGCTACAAGAAAGCGAAAGAAATTATGTATTAGAAACTTCTTATAACTTTTTTTCTTTGTCACGAAAAGGTGTTGAAACACTTTTTTTGATCACTGATTACACGAGAGGGAATCGAGGCTAACTGCTACGTATTGGTGTTCCTGGACTGGGTTAGAGAGGAGGCAACTGTTATCCGATGATGTGCCACACCATCACATGGGTAATCTTTAGAAAATCAGGAAGAATCTTTACTTAACTGAGGAAGTTTCAATTAAAAAAAATATACCAACATTAGTTTTTTATTGTACAATTTTTTTTTATTGTAATAAGTTGTCTTCATGGAAACTTTTATAAACATTTAATAATTTAATTTGAAACTAGCGGGAATGGTCCCCCCAAAACTTTATCGCATACACTCTAATAAAGGTGTTATCCCAGCTTTGCATAGCATTGGTGTACGATAGTTGCGAAACATTAATCTTTGGCATGGATTTGGCATGCATCTTTGGCATGTTGTGACATCCTTGGCGAGTTATTTGACGGTTAATCTTTGGCATGCGGTTAATAATATACAAAATTCGAATTGTGTTTTAAACAATTTTTTCCCAACCGACTGAAACAAAAACTTGATACAAAAACTTGATACAAAACTTGAAACTTGTAATCACAAAAACACGTACCAAGTTTGATATTGTCATGTAGATTCTTTAGTGTGGAACTCAATGACACACACAAGAAGTAGAGCTAAACCAATTTATTAACTCAACTTTGAACTGAGAACACAGTGACTGACAAATCTTCTGCTTTTATACTAGTAGGGAAAGTTCCAGAATATTTTTCTGGAGACAGTAAGAAAAGTCCAGAACACTTATCTGGTAAACTAAAGAAATGTCCAGAATCTTCTGGAACATGAAATAATGGAAGACATAAAATCAAGGAATTAAATATTTACACAGACTGTGAATCGCATTGCCTCTAGCGGGATTCGAACTTATGATCACTTGATTAAGAGACCAGTGCTTTGACCATTCGGCCTTGGAGAGTTGGCTGCTTCTTTTCAATGCGGCAATATAATCAAGCCATTGCCAATTTGAGTTGACGCGTATACATGCTTCTAAAAATAGCGATCAACAGACGGTTAATATCTTGTAGGATTTGTTCAAAATTTGATATCTAGATTATAGATGTTAATTCTGTGAATCTCTATAGCTTTCTTCGTTTTGTCATTATCGTGTTAAATTAGAACAGATAGACTTCCACTGAGCGGAATTTGCACAAAATGTGATAAAAATCTATAAATTTGGTATAAATACCATGCATCAAATTTTATCCGTCTAGCTCAAAGCATTTTTGAGTTATAATTGTCACAGACAGACAGACAAACGAACATTTTCCAAAAATGTGTTCTTCGATCTCAGATAGATATGAAACGTGGAGATTCTTTAAAATCATGAGTTCTAATTTTTTGACAATTTCTATACTTTCTATATACTACATATATGGGAAAGCAAAAATATATGTAGAAAATTTCCTTTTCTATGACACAAAGAATATGATCATTCCATTGTAGAGAACGACCGTAGTGTATTAAAGAAATTCCTTATACTGTTATTGATTTTCGTTATAAGTAATTTGTTTTAATGCTTGAATGATAGAGGAACTGAAAAATGTTCGATTCTAATGAAAAAGTATTTCATATCTTATTCAGAGATATGAGGTCCTCCCGAAAGCATTTTACATAATGAAAGAAAGAGGTCAGTGTATTTTTTTGAATCCTTGAGCTGGTGATTATTAGCATTAGCATGATCGTTCATATATAACCGTACAGAATGCAAAGGTAATAACCATGCATCGAAATGTAAATATAATGTATCGCTTGAGAATGATGCGTTACCATTTTCAAAAAAAAAAAATTCAGTAGTTTCAATATTTTACTTTGGACCAATTTTTTGCATTATGGACTTCCGAACAATATTTAAAATTGAAACATATCAAATGAAGAATCTTTTATTGTCTGATATAATGAAATCTTGATATTTAGATTTCAGTGTTCTTTTAACAAAACCAAAATAAAACGGTTTTATTGACACAAATTGCACATTATCTTTTTATAAAATAAAGGAACATCTAAAGGACACGTTTCTCGAAACATTTTGGCATAAAGAAAGCTAATTGCAATTTCTATATTTATATATTCTCATTTCATTACCTTTTAGGTTTTTCATGAATGCATAAATATAAAAGCTGATTCAGAACAAATTGGGAAAGCTGCTTAGTTATGTATTATAATCATTTGATATATGAGTAAATCTTTCCTCGTTTTGATTATGTTTATTATTCACATTTCAAAACTTTGTTTTTTCCAACTCTTTGATAAAATATTTTGATTATGAAATTTAATTATTTTTTTTTTGCAATTTATGAATAATAACTTCTACATGATAAGGATCTATTGTCAGCCAATATTTTTTGCTTTTTTTAAAGCAGGTATTTTAATTAAAAAATATTGATACAAAAGCATTAGTTCCTTTTACGAAATTTAGTCTTAACAATAATATTTGAAACTTGAAAATTGCAAGCTTTATATCATTATATTTTTTTTACTTGCAGCTAGATCTAGGCAATTTCTTATTTTGAAGTTCGTTTGGAAACAAGATGAAAATTTTGCAAATAATTTTCAAATTAAAATAATCTTAAATTATTTAATTTTAAGAAACATTTCTTAGCAATACAACATGCTTTAAATTTAAAAATAAAATTCCCCATTTAGAATTAAATTTAAAAATAAAATTCCCCATTTAGAATTCAGTACTTCTCAATACAACTTATTTACAAAAAGTTTACAGTAGAGAGCCGAGGCTGGAATTTGGAATGAAAAGATTCTTGTCAAATTCATAACTTTTTATTTTCAGAATACTCTCGAGTAGTAAGTGAAAAAATTTCGTATTAAGTTTGAAAACTGTTGCTTATAAATATACACAAAAGGTAAAAAAATAAATAAATAATCGGGGCTTTGAAGTAGGAAACTATTAAATCATCAAACACACTATTAAATCAATAGTTAAATAATTTGCACATTTATAGGAGACTATTCAAAGAAACAGCAACTTCGCATCTGCTTTCAATTCAATTTCTAGTTTAAGTTTTTGCACATATAAAAATCCAAGATATATTTCTTTAAACACATATCAAAATTGATTGTTTTCGGTTATTTATTTAAAAAATCTTATAGAACCCCGAAAATTCTGCAGATTCAGATGGAAGCAAGACAAAAAATGTACATATACAGTGGCTCAAAAAATTGAGAGTACACCTTACTTTTACTTGATAAATTCTACTTTCAATATAAATAACACATTACCGGGAAGTGCAAACATATTTTTATTTTTACACATAACAAATAGTTTAATTTTGAGTAAAAATAAAGAAAAACCAACAAAAAACTTCTAAATTGAAAAGCTTCAGAAGCATTTTAAATAAACATACGCAGAATTTTGCCTCAAAAAATTGAGAATACACCAATGAAATTCTTATAATATCTCGCATAGAAAGAACATGTCAGTATTTAGTTCCATTTTTTTTGCTTTTATAATGGCCTCTAAACGTCGTGGTAAAGATTCGACCCATTTTTGGTGGTATCTGAAGACCTTTTAACCCATTCTTCTTGCATCACTTATTTTAAATGGGTTTTGTTTCAAATTTTGTATTTTTGAACCACTTTTTCGAGTATGGCCCAAGAATATTCAATAGCATTGATGTCGGGATACTGTGGTGGTGTGTGTAACTGTTGTTTACCATGGAAAAGGAACCATATTTTGACGTTACGTGCGTTCTGTTTGGGGGCGTTGTCCTGCTGGAAAGTTTAATTTCCATCTAAACCCAAATTTTTAAAACTTTCCTCTAGATTACTGCGATCACATATGGTTCATCCAACTTGTTGCAGAAACTTTTCAAATCATAGGCAGAAGTGTAAGTGCTGAAACTGTGCGAAATGCCATTAGACAAGCTGGATATAAAAGTAGCATTGTTAGAGAGAAACCGTTCATAAGCTTGCAAATTCAGAAAAAGCATCTGAAGTTTTCAAAAACTTATCTATTGAAGATCAATAAACTTTGGGAAAAATTTATATTTAGTAATGTAAGAAAGCTCAACATTTTTGGCAGTGACAGCCATCGTACTGTATGGAGAAAACCTAATACTACTTAGAATCCAAAAAATTTACGTCCTACAGTTAAGCATGATGGTGACTCCGTCATGATTTGAGTATGCATGGCTTCATCCGGGGTAAGAAATTTAATTTTTATATATGGCATTATGACTTATATGGTTTACCTGGATATACTTCGCAGCAATCTAAAGGAAAGTGCTAAAAATTTGGATTTAGATGGAAATTTCATTTTCCAGTAGGACAATGACCCCAAACAGAATGCACGTAACGTCAAAATATGATGTATTTTTCATTGTAAACAGCAGTTACACATACCACCACAGTACCCCGACATCAATACCATTGAATATCTGTGGGCCACACTCGAAGAAGTGGTTCAAAAATACAAAATTAGAAACAAAACCCATTTAAAACAAGTGATGCACGAAGAATGGGTTAAAAGGTCTTCAGATACCACCAAAAATTGGTCGAATCGGTACCACGACGTTTAGAGGCCATTATAAAAGCCAAAAGAAATGCAACTAAATACTGACATGTTCTTTCTATGCGAGATATTATAAGAATTTCATTGGTGTATTCTCAATTTTTTGAGGCAAAATTCTGCGTATGTTTATTTAAAATGCTTCTGAAACTTTTCAATTTAGAAGTTTTTTGTTGGTTTTTCTTTATTTTTACTCTAAATTAAACCATTTGTTATGTGTAAAAATAAAAATATGTTTGCACTTTTCGGTAATGTGTTATTTATATTGAAAGTAGAATTTATCAAGTAAAAGTAAGGTGTACTCTCAATTTTTTGTGCCACTGTATATAGGGAAATAGATTCTGTTCAGAATAGAATGTGTCGAACTTAATGAAATTAGAAGAAAACTTAGGATGGATGGTGATGATTTTAACAAAATATTATAATACCCTGAAAATTTAAAAATATTTAAAAAAATGATGGAAATTATTTTACCAACAGTCTGAAGATTTTTTTGAAATTTTGATGACCGTTGTACTCTTAGTAAAATACTGAATAGTTAATGAGCATAACTACCTGTCACAATAATCCCTGTTTATACGACTTCATTCTGTGGTAACAGGATGACTGGTTATAATTAAAAAAAGTACCCACAATCTTATATCATTTTGAAGTAACGCAAAAAGAAGGGGTTTAATATATGAAGAAATTAATGTCATATCAAATATTAGAATTTACAGAATTCTTGTTCCTATAAATACACCTTTGAAAAAGTTTTAAAAAAAATTAGAGATTTAAAAAAAATATCATAAATTATTATCGAGTTGCATATTTTAATCGTGTTCAACTGAATAATTTTTGAGACAAGACAATAATTTTTGAGTTTTTATTGTCCAAAGATACGATAACCCTCTTATTTATCTGACGTTAGTCTATAACTTTCTTTCAAACGTAACCGTCGTTGGTCATCATGAATAAGGAATCTAAAACTGTCCTCATTAGTGAGGGAAACCATGTGGCGGAAGAGAGATACTTCTGCTTAATTTTTCTTCTTTGAATAATTTCACAACAAAAAAAAGAGACTCCTGTAAGAGGAAACTACCTCTCCATCAGCAGTGACCGAGACACTTTCGGCGGTCAAGCGTTCAATCCCTTGTTAAAGGGACACTGCTGGTCGAATCTAACTTTTAAATCGCGACTTTGCACTTTCGATTCTTTTTCGATTAATGATCTGAGGAAATAGAAAAAAGGCATTTTAAAATATAAAAATCAAAAGGGAAAGGAGAAAAAGCATGGAAAGGCAGATAAAAAGGCAAAGGCATTTCAAAATTTCTTTTAAAAGAAAAGAGAAAAAATAATTCAGTGAACGTTTTTGTTCATCTGAAAAAAGATAAATCAAGGGATTATTCCTTTAACACACACACACACACACACACACACACACACACACACACACACACACACACACACACACACACACACACACACACACACACACACATACATATTCCGAAAGTTATTATGAGAACCATTGCAATAGGTAATCTAAAAGGAGAATAAACATGAAGTCATATCTTTAGTTTTGAAAATATTTAATATAGAAAATATTTTCTTATTAAAACTTCTATATTACAATAATTTTTGGGAAAATCATTAAAAATTTCGTTTTTAATGAAATTGTTTGTTGCTTCTATATAAGAAGTTTTGTTATTACAAATTTTTAATCCTGTTAAATTGTGAAAAAATTAAATTTTTGAGAACTTTAAAGCTTAAATTAGAATGGTAATTAATAGGTTTAATTACTTTGTAGTTAATTCCTCCCTTTTATCAGAAATACCCACTAAAGTTATTCCCTTAGACATGTCTACTTTTAAATCCAAATAGGTAGCATTATGTTACTAGAATATAAGCTATTTCAAAATTTTGGATATTTTCTTGATATAGACTGATTATTTTGTTTTAATTCTTTAATAAATAAGCACCCTATTACCATTAATCACGCTTGAAGTATAATGTAAAGGTAAAGTATTTTCCAACCCATGCTCATCTTTTGTTAGTATAACATACACAATTTGAATGCAAGTTAAGGCATGGATTTCTTTAAAATTCCATCTTAAGTAATTTCAAATAATAGAATTGCTGAAAAAAAAAAAGAAAAAATTGTACAGGTTTTAAAAATTTAACAAAAAAGTATAGAAATTAGAACAATTTCTTTAAAGTTATGCTACTTATTAAAAAATGTCTAGCTTAAGAAAATGGAAATAAAAATTACCTTGATTGAGAACTTTGCAATGTTCTTGAAAGAATATCTTTCCGAGTATCTTTCTGAGATTTTTCTTTCGTTAATTGATGGAGAGTTATTTTGTTTTTGGATTTGTTTAAGAAATAATAGCTAAAAAACTGTGAAGTCTAGAAACAAATGCCGAAAGATTGTATCAAGCGGTAAGGAATAAAAATTTATCGTCTGCGTTTCTAACGAATTAGGAGAAACTAATTATCGTTTGCAATTTATCATCTACATTTTAAGCATATTTGAAGAATTTAATTATCGTTTGCAATTATATTTTCCAATTAAATGCAGAAAATTCAGTTTTATTATAAAAATTAAAAATTTATCATGGATGTTTTTATATGGATGTTTCAATTATAATGGGGAAAAAAATAATTTGTTTTTCTTAATTAATATTAGAATTATTTGTTGCTCATTTGCGCATTTAAATATTTCAGTCATAGTTATTAATTCCTTATATATATCTAATTAATTAATTTTAATAAAGCATTTAATCTGTATTCCGTGTGCATTTAAACGATTTCAAACTATGGAAATGAAAGAAAAATAAAAGTTATATTTCATTCTTTTTTCAAAACTGGTATCATAAACTGATGTTCTAAGCAGTCAAAATTAGGGCTTGGAAATCACTTTTTTAGTGCCTAATATATATATATATATATATATTTATATACAAAAAATATTTTAACTTAATTTATATCCTAATTTTTAGCTGAATTTAACCCATATTAACTTTATTCTAAAATGTCCTCTTATTTCCTGATCCAATTCCACCTTTTTTATTTAATTAATTCAACAGAAGCTCTATAAAACTGTTTAAATCAGCGGTTCACAAGCTGCTAGTGAAAGTTTAAAAATATGCCGATCCAAACAAATTCTTTAAATTCTTTTTTCTCCCTTCTTTTCCGAGATTTCCTTATCCTAAATCGACACATGTACATAAATCTCTATCAGAATCTCATGGTATATGACCGGGAAAACTATTTCTGTCTCTCTCTTTACGCACTTTTCTCTTTCGCTTTTTGTTGTGATGTAGATTGACGTATCTCGTCGCTCCTTGCTTGTACATAAATTATACCTCCTGGGATAGAATAACGCGAAGTTTTAAAATTACAAAGTGTCTTCTTCTCTCTTATCCTCGACTCTGCTTCAAAAAAAATATGTTTGTGTATATATATATATATATATATATATATATATATATATCACTTTTCTTAAAAGTTGATAAGTCTTTTTAAAGTTCTGAGATGCTTTTTTGTCGGCTTGATACCACATGACTTAAAAAATAATGTTTCCACATGATAAGTTGAAATTTGCGATAGCAGATTTCAATTATTTAAAATTTTCATCTTAACAATCCTGAGTTATTAAAAACATAGATTGCAAATATTTGAATAGAAGACTACATATTGTATTCGTTTACACGTAACTGCGTTTTCAATGTACTGGAGTTTATATGAACTAAATTATAAAAAGAAACAAAAATTAGTAAGTTATTTATTACTTATTTATAGAAGTTTTGTTGAAATTCTAAAAAATTTTTTTCAAATCAATTTTGTGTGAAAATTTCTTTGTTTTGTTTTGTTTCAAAATCACTTCAGCAGCATCTACGAAGTCATCACAAATGTGCGAAAGTAAAATAAGATAAAACAGATGCTCTAGTGGTTGTTTTTGGAGCGTTCATAATTCGGGGGAGAGAAGGGAAACCCTCGGTGGTCGGCATCATTGAAAATAGTGGGTGAAATCATTGGAAACTATACTGCCAACGGAGGGGGAGAAACTTACTTTTTTTTTTTTTTTTTTGAAAAACAAAAATCAAACTAACATCGCGTCTGCAATCCCACAATGACAGTTACATATTGCATTGACGATATTTTTCTGCAAGGTTTTAAACACTCGTCCAAGAACTCTAATGTAACCTTCATAGATCCGTGGGGAGTTGCGCTTGGGGGGTGGGGGGGAGAGTTGGTTTTTAAGTGATCTTAAATCTTGTTTCCTCTCACTTTGAAAAAGTGAAGTGGTATTTAGGGGCACTACGCTCTAAGTGGACCTAGTACCAAACAAAAAAAAATTTTTTTTATGGCAGTGTCATCTCACTGGGCGAGAGGAATCCTTAAATGCGAAAGAAAAATGGGAGTCAGATTTTCTGACTTCAGAGTCATTTTGCACAAAGTTTTCTTCTTCATTTTTCCCCCCTCTTTTCTTCTTTTTATCTTTGATGTTCTATTGTTTCTTTTAAGTGAAAGACAAAGTGGTTTTCGATAACTTTCTGCAGCATGAAGAATGTGTCTTGGATTGGTTTGAAAGTTTTATACACACACAAGATTTTTTTTCTCATTTTTTTTTCTTTCATTGTTCTTCTTTTGTTTTGGAAAAAGGGTTGCACTTCGATGTCGCCTCACAGATGGGCTTATTAATTGCCACTTCACAGAAAACGAAACGGCGGGAAAGCTTTTTAATCTTGGAACAACACATATTTCTTTGCCTTTGAGTGTTAAGAGAAAATTTACGGTCGCGAGATTTCTTCTAATTTCTTTTTCATCCTCTTCACATTTTCACAAGTGGATGGATTCGAATGAGCGTTGAAGGGGCAAAAATCTGAGTATCGCCAATGAAACATTTTTTTTTTCTTTTTCCTTTTTCACTATCGACTTACTTAAATAGATAAATGAAAAGGAGTTTCAGACATTCAATAGTGTGGGCCAAAGAAAGAATTAATTTAGCCGCGAGTCCTCTTTCGCACCTGCATGTGACAGGATATGGTTTCAGGTGGCCTTTCACTCGTTAATATTTCAAAAAGAAATAATCCATCACTTTTTTTTTAAAGATGTTAATGCTTTTAGGCTGCATTGTAGAAATCGTTATTCACTGAGTCGGTATTCTAGGTTAGACCGTTGGACTTAGGATTACTAAATTTGGAAGAGGCATACTTTAGAGAGTTGGCACACTAATGCACTTCAAATCGGTCTTTTTGAAACTTTAATTAGAATTTTACTTAATTAAAATTAGACGACGAAATATTGACATTTTCCCATCATAATTTCCAGTAATATAATTAAAAGAATGAATTTTGCAGCGTCTTCAACTTTAAAAAGTTACTGTTTTTTCAACGATTTCATTTAGTTGCTATATAATATTACGAATTTTAATAATACTTCATAGCAATATTTTTCATTGTCGTTAATTACATATTGTTGTTTATAATAGCCCTTGCCATGGACAAGTTCGCTGACGAGGGCAGCGATTTTAAGCCAAGGGAGCGTCTCTTGTTTTAGTAGCGCCAACTAGGGCCAAGAGTACGTCTTATCTATTTACGCATCACATTCGCTTGCACAACCCCTTTTTACAGGGGGACACATTCACACGTCTCATAGATAGAACAGATGAAGAACAACCATGCCCGAACCGCGACTCGAAACCAAGACGCCCAAATGGCGTGGAAGTCGCGCTACCCCTATGCCAGGACGCCGGCGTTAAACACATATAATTGTATTTAACGAGAATACTAGCCTAAAATTGATCCTATGACATTGCGGATGACATGTCTCCTCCCTCCCCCCCTTCAAATATTCTTTTTCTTCTACATTATTTGCGCTTTATGAACCAAAATCCGTTATTTGGCTATGCTGTGACAAAAAGCTAAACGATTAAACATCTAAAAAGATTCTATAAAATATGAAATGAAATTTTAAGTTAGAAATTTAAAATTCTAAAATTGCTCACTTTTTTTAAAAAGTTGATAATGTTTTTAGGTGGTTTTTCTTTCAATTAATTTCGCGTTATAAAAGCCATTACTCACAGATTCAGTATTCTAAGTCAGGCCGTTGAACCTGGAACTACTAAATTTGTCATACATAGATATACTTTAAAGGGCGGGATGACTTATACACTTCAAAGCGGTCTTTTGATGCCTTAATTAGAATTTTACTTAATTAAAATTAGACAACGAAATATTGACATGTTTTCGTCATAACGTCTTGAATTGTGATAGTATAAAAATAAATTTTGCACCATCTTCAATTTAAAACAGTTATTTTCTCAACGATTTAGTTTTGTTGCCATACAACATTTCTAATTTGAATAAACTTTTGCAAATATTTCTAAACATATTTCATAGCAATATTTTCATTGTCGCTAAATGTATATAGTTGATATCAAGACCAAAACAAGACAGATGATACAATCCTAAAACATTATTATGCTACGATACTGCTGACTACAGGTTTGAAATTCCCCCTTCCCTCTTCAAGAAAAAAAAAAAAAAAAATTCTTCTAAGTTATTTTATAATTTTATTTGCTTGTATTGTTTGCACTTCATGAACCAAAATCCCTTATTTGGCCATGTTGTGACACAATACTAAATGATTAAACATCTAAAAAAGATTCTATGAAAAAATGAAATGAAGTTTTAAACTTGAAATTTAAAACTTTAAAATTTTTAGCAATGACAGGCTATAAAACAAAACTGATTCTTCTAAGAGAACACGTCCATGCTAAATTGTAAAATAGACAAACATGAAATCTAAAAGTAAAGTCGATAGTTTTAATAATATTATTGATATTCGAAATGATATAATAATCTAAAAATGATGATATAGCAATCTAAAAAATGATATTTAAACATAGTAATTCTAAAAGTGTGTACTAACGCTCTTTGAAGAGTCCCAACTTTCTCATAGCGACGCCTGGAGGCATTAAATAAGAAACTAAAGTTCAAAGAATTTTAATTCCAGTTATTTCTTTTTATTTGAGTAAAGCTGGGTTTATAACAATAGATTACATAAAATCAAAGCATAGTGCAGAAATCAATGTGAAAAAGGCAGTGAAAATAGCTGTTCTAATTTAAATTTCATGACTTAAAAAAATGCTTAGAGAGCAATAGGCTCATTCATCTTGCTAATTATTATAATCATTAAAGTTCAAAAAATTCTTATGTAACCTAAAATATAAATTCTAGATATTTTTTATCTAATGTATAAAAATCATTGACTATTTTAAGAGTTTTGATTGTTAGTTGAAGTTTTACATAGCCAATTTTGGGCGAAAAACTTTCTCTCAAACACTTTAATAAATTTGTCGTGTCAGAGAACGTCTTGCATGGCTTCATTGGCTGTCAAAATTACAAAATAGTAATTTTTGGCGTGAATTGAGCATTTTTATTGAATCTATAGAATCATCCTTGGCGAGTTATTTGGGGATTCATTCCTGGCATGCTTAAATAGTGTCCAAAAATCGATTTGTGTTTTAGAAACGCTTTTCGAAACCGGTTGAAATAAAAAATTGAAACAAAACTGCACTTATCGTCACAAAATCCATATTAAATTTGATATATTTAAGTCATTGTGTTTTTGAATTATTGCGTTTAAATGTTTTGAAAGAACAGACCGACAGACAACCAATCTGTAGTTGTATTTAGCTTAAAATTTGATAGATATCTATATTATAAATGCTAAATGTTTGTTCTAAATGTTATTTATCTAGCTCTCTTCGTTTTTTAATTATCATGCTAACTTACAATTGTACAGCCAGACAGACGGACTTCCTCTGAAAATTTGCTAGAAATCTTCAGATTTGGTGTAAAGACCTTATACCAAATTTCAGCCGTCTTTTGAGTATCTTTCTCACAGATAGACAGATGGACATTTTCCAAAAATCTGTTTTTCGAACTCGGAGAGCTCTAAAACGGGGAGATTCGTCGAAATCTCACATTCGAATTTTTTGACGATTACTATAATTTCTCTATACTACGTATACAAGAAAGTAAAATACAAAGACACCAAAAATGAAAAACACGAGTTAAAATAATATAAATCCTTTTATAATAATGAAAAGCGAATCTTTTTTTTTCTGTTACCAACTTTTACTTTCTTGCCTGCATTGTAATTTCACAAAAACATCCTGCCAGAGGAAGAGGGGGGTTGACTTCGCCAATTACTAAATTAGTTTTTCTCGCTGCAGGCCGACCAAACAGCCTACGAAGTTTACGCAGTCGGTGGAGCAAAACAATTAGCCTTGACGTCGAGGGAAGATTATATTTCCGGTTGTTGAACGTGAGAACAGAAGAATACCTGTACCGATCCGTCCTTTTGGTCCCCGGTTCTCATTAGTCGTTTTTGCATGCCATCGAGTCGCATGCAAAAAAAAAAAAAAAAAAAAATTAAGAAGACTCCATTTCTCACAGGTGGTACGAAAGGCAAAAATCAAGGCCAGAGTGAAGTAACGGGTGAACGAGATTGTTATCTGCTTATTTTTTTCCCTTTCAATTATTTGTTTGTTTGCTTAATAACTGCCCCCCCCTTATGATGATTGTAACTTTGATGTTCGTTGGGAATATATTTTCTTTCATTTGTTTTTTGAAACGTTCGCGTGAAATCAGAGTCACGTGACAAGTGTAACTGTGGATGTCCATTAATATGTATTTCTTCACTGTGTTGTGACGCAGCACTTTTTTCTCCCGTCTGTAGGAGGTAATGGATTCCAAAATAAAATTGGCTCGTTGCGTCTGGCATTAACTTTATTTCTTCCTAAAAGAATTCAATTCTAGTCTTCTGATGTTTTGATTTGTTAATTGGAAATATTCTGCTGTATGCCTGATATGATTTTCCTGTTTGTTCCAGTTCCAGTAAAATTCGTTACATGTCAAAAATTGTGTCAACATACAGACATGTCGATATGTTGAAAGTCTTTTTATGCACTTATTTGAATTTTGGTACTCTTCAAAATTAATTCGTCGTGCATCTACAGCATCCCAAGAATCCAATTATACATAAAAATAATTGTCGCTGTGATGTTTGTACATATCTCCCACATCTGTTCCTAAATAACTGGGTTTAATTTAACTAAATTTAACATACTTATTATTTAAAAAAAGAATGCTCTATTTTTTAAGTAAATAAATTAATTAAATAATCTTTTAAATAGAAATTAATCTAAATGTTACTTTTTTTTTACCACTGTAACCTCAGAGTAAATTGCTTTAGAAAACATTTTTGCATCCTCGTAACATTGAAAACATTACCTTTTCAACGGTACCGATTTCATTTTCCTTTAATTGTTATGATTTTTTAAAAAAATTAACGTAGATTATATTTAATTAAGGTATTCCTTTGCTAGGCTATGGTAAGACTTTGAAGATAACCTTTTCTTTCCCTCTACAATTACTTTTAATTTCTCTTTTATTTCATACATATCTTTTGACACGTATTTTTGTTGTCATTCGAGTAATATTTTAACGATGCATAAAAGCAAACACAAGAGGATCGTTGAAATCCAGACCAAGGCAAGAAAAGTAAAAGTTTATAAAGTGTTTGAAATATGCCTGATAGTAGCTGCTTGAGGCTGTGGAAAATAACAAATTTTTCCCCCCATTTTCCCCTCTAAGTAATTACAGAGGAAAACGTCACAAAATTTTTTTTAAAAATTTCTTAAAATTAAAAATTTTATCTTTTCATCGATCGATCTCATTTCTCTGCGATTCTCTTTGAGCTAGTGTGCCACTAATTTTTTAAAATTTCTCTTTTATTTTAATATATTTTGGCAATGCATCAGAAACAGTAATTTAACGATGCCTAGAAGAAAATATAAGTCCTTCGCCTCAAAGTCATCTGAAGAAAAGTAATATTTTCCCGAAAAAATGAAATATTTTTTATTACTAAAGAACAAGAACTCATATAAAGAGCTGTTGTTAAAACAAATTAGTAAAATTCCAAATGAAGACTTCAAAAGCAGATAATTAATAATTTGTATCAGTAACAACTATTAATTGGCTTATTTTCAGGTTTTTAATTAATGAAAAATTAATTATTCAATCATTTATCTCAAAATACTCTTTAAAATCTTTCTTATACTTCTCAAAAAATTCTTCTCCGTAATTTATTAATATTTCTTATTAGTATTTTTGAGTACTAATAAGAAATATTAATAAATTATGAAAAAAATTAAGTAACAATGGTTTTAAAAAATCGTTTGGTCGTTTGATATTCTAATTTTATCAAAAAACAC
The DNA here is from genome assembly GCF_947563725.1 of Argiope bruennichi. Classification (NCBI taxonomy): domain Eukaryota; kingdom Metazoa; phylum Arthropoda; class Arachnida; order Araneae; family Araneidae; genus Argiope; species Argiope bruennichi. The sequence goes on from NC_079159.1 coordinate 102,622,345, forward strand.
ATTTCAGACGATAAAGGAATTTTACGTATTATAATATTTTATACAAAAGTGTTTTTTTTTTTTTTTTTTTTTTTTTTTTTAATATTGAAAGAACATGTAAAAGTTTTATTCCTGAAAAATCCCGATACATGAACTAGTTCTGAACAAATGTTAGTGAGTTTTTAAATGAAAAAATTGTCAGTGGAAAGTTACATGAGAAGTATGGGATATAGTTTTTGCAGCCAGATGTCATTATTGCTTGGGTATTATACAATAATAAATGAATTTTATTATTCATTAAATCTTGGTTTTTCTTTTTCTTTATATACGCAAAAAATTAATATTTACAGGATTAGTTTTTACTATGAGTATGGTATTATTGAAAGTTTATAATAGCAACGCGCGAGATGTCCATTTACTATGAATAATTGATTCATAGAAAAAATTGGCAAACTGTATTTAAAAAAAAAGAATTTTTATTTATTCTGGAAAGAGAAACAATACATTAATGAAACATTCAGGGTCAATAATATTTAACTGCCATAAATGTTACACATTAGATTTTCATACATTTTATTTGGAATCGGAGGGGAAAAAAGTCGAAAAAAGAAAAGACGAAGTTTATTTATTTTTTCCGCCTCTTATCTAAATCAATTAGTTTTTTTTTTTTTTTTTTTTTTTACTTGAAGAGCTTTTTTCTGAAGCTCCCAATGAAACATGTGGAATAAAAGAAAAAGGAAGGAAGAAACGAATGAGTAAGTTTTTTCATCGACTTATTTCGCTATCGATCTGATAAGACCCAAAAACTTCTGAAAATAAAATATTGAAATGATTCATCGTATGGCGAATACTTAAAAAAAGTATGGAAGAATTGTAAGTTGATATATACAATAATTATAATCCATTTTTTAAAATATCGTATTTATTTTTAAGAAACTATTTCTTTTTTTAAAAAATAAATCAGCGGAAGTAGTCACTCCCCCCCCCCCCCAATTTTTTTTCTCGTATACTCTTGAATAAACTTGTCATGCCAGAGAGCCCTTGCACGGCATTGACCTACAATAGTTACGAAATATTAATTTTTGATGTGAATTCAGCACTTTTACTAAATTTATCGTTGGATCTTTGGAGAGTGTTTTGGCATTAATCCCTGGCATGCTCTAAGTAGTATCCAAAAATCGAATTTCTGTATTAGACGCATTTTTCTCAATCGATTGAAATAAAAATTTGACACAAAGTTACACTTGTACTTAAAAATTCTATTCCAAATTTGATATATTTAAGCCATTGCATTTCTGAATTATCGCGTTTGTATGCTCTTGAAAGAACCGACAGCTCTTAATTGGTCAACTCTCTCTGTCAACCATCTGTCTCTGTCAACTCTTAATTGGATTTGGCTCAAAGTTTGTCTACATTGTAGATGTTAAATCTATGTACAGAATTTTATCTATCTAGCTCTCTTCGTTTTGTAATTAACGTGTTAACTTATATTCGAACAGCTGGACTTACTCAAAACAGATTTTCCTCAAAATGTGACCAAAATCCTCAAATTTGATGCAAAGACCGTATACCAAATTTCAACCATCTAGCTCAAAGCATTTTTGTATTTTCTCCGTCACACACAGACAGACATTTTCTAAAAATTTGTTTTTCGAACTCAGGGAGATCTAAAACGTGAAGATTAATCAAAATCTTGAGTTTGAGTATTATACTTTCTCTATACTCAGTATACGAGTAAATAAAAAAAAAGTAGAATTGTTGAATCTGTTAATCAGAATCTAAAATTCCTATAATTAACAAGATTCTATATTTTTTATTTTTAATTTAAGTTAAGCAGATTTAATATTTGTTATTAAATCTTATATGCAATAATTATTTAAAGAATGTATGCATTTTTAGGGTGCTCTTTTGTAAGAGAAAGGAAACATTTCATTCTTCCTTCAGTAAATAATTTGAATAATGCAAAGCGATAATTTAATTATATCTTTGAAAAATAGAATAAATAAATAAAAACAATGCAAGTATTTAGAGACTCCGTTTACTTTTGCGTTTTTTAAATGCTTTTTGAATTGCTGAAGTCTTTAATGCATTATAATTGTTGAACGATTCCAAAAGGTTTCGTGCTGAACTTGAACGATTTCAAGTTCTTTCGTTCAAATCTTGATACGAATACATTCAAGGCCAAAAATGCTTCACGCGATCAAAACAAACTGGAAATCACTGCAACGGCGTGTTCATGATCACGAGATAAACTTTTAATAACCTGTTCAGCAAGTTCGGATCATCCACTAAAGCTATTAAACTTAACTCCGAAACGCAGGTTACATTGTCAAAAGGGGTGTACAACAGAGGTTAAAAGCGGGCGATTTCTCTTGAAGTGGGAAAGCAGTGGAGCTGCAGCAGTGAAAAGCGAAGTTCGTCCAGTTTCCACCCCCCCCTTCCCATCCTCCCTCTGCTCGTTCAGTGACGTTGTACCGGAAGAGAAGTGTTTTTTCACAACCCACAAGGGCAGTGGGACAAACGTTCAAGCGCATTCTCGCGTAAAATCAAGTTTATGTTAGCGAATCTTTGTTTTCCGAATAGAAATTTTATTACTCGTTTTCATGATGACTTTTTTTTCTTTCGATACTTTGTTCGCACTTGGGATTACTTGCTGCATTTGCCTAAGATACCCTTCTTTTAAAGGAGGAAAAAAAAAGGAAGAAAGAAATGTCATTCTTTAATTTTTTTTTATCTTGAACTTCCGCATCTTTCTTGTCATATCTTTTCATTCTCTTTCAATTAAATAACAAAATATTCCTGCAGACGACTCTTTCCCCCTTTCTTTTGTTATTTGCTTCAGTGTTATTTGGGAACTGCAATAAAGCATGTAATTGAATGTTTAATCATCTGAAAAGAAATCTTGGATTTCAATGTATTGAAGATGTGTTTTTTTTATTGCTTTAAATGGAATTATGTACAAAAGAAATATTTTTATGAATTAAAGTATCTGTACAAATATATATATGCACACACACACACACACACACACACACACACACACACACACACACACACACACACACACACATAGTGGTTTACACACTATATATGTGTGTGTATGGTATATGTATTTATGTGTGCATAATTTTATCTTTTAATCTAATTTATTTACTATTTTTTGAAACCCTTATTCCAAGCTCATATTAATTTATTCTAAAATTTTCTTTCATTGTCGGATCCAAATCCCATTTTTTAAAATTATTTCTAAAACGCGCATTACGATATTGATGAGTCTGTGATTATCACGCTAAAAATGAAGGGATATAAATTCCTAGTACCTTTGGTATAACTTTCAAAGATGCTTTTTATGAATCGACATATCTCAAAGAAATCCTTATCAGAATCTTTTAGTAAAAGCACTCAACGAACAATTTCTCACTTTCCTCTTGTGTTCGGTGAACAGATGTGTTCCGCCTTTGGTCCCCATATACAAATCATACCCTCCCGTAGAAAAATAAATTTAATTTAATTCCCATTTTGTCTTCTTATCGGCAACTCATCTACAAAGCTATGCTACAATTATACAAATGAAACGATTCCAAAGTTCTAATTTACATCACAAGACAGTGATTTGAAATGAGTGGTCGAATACGATTGTACCTATTTGTTTAGAAAAATTATCATAAAGCATTAAAATTTGAAGAAAAATGCTTATCAGCATTTTTATTGCTATTAGTTAGTTGTTGGGTTGGTCTTTTAAAACATATTCCAACATTTGTACCCGGATATTTGATTGGATTACGTTAGGAGATGGAAAGAAAATTGAAGCATCAGTTTTTCGTGATTAAATAAAAAAATCATTATTCTGGGAAGAAAAATTAAGATATGAAAATTGTAGGAATTAAAAGATCATATAAAATGAAACATATTAGGTTAAAAATAGTTAATTAAATCAATAGTTAATAAGCAAAAAAGTTAATTTTTCTAATATATTTTTAGTTTTTTGAAAAATGAGCAAAATTTTTTTAATTTCACTAAGGACGAGATCCAAACAAAGAAATGTACGATAAAAGTTTCATATTAACATTTGTATTATTTTAAAAAAAATTAAATGTGTCAAAAAAGTGTCGTTGAAATATATCTACATAAATACTTTTATAATCATTCAGGAGTGCATAAAAAAACCTTTTCTATAATTATTATTCTTTAATTTCAAATCCCACCATATTCATTATTCAGGAACAAGTTATAATAGCACTTAAGGACATTTTCCTTATTTAATATCATTTCTTTATTTAATGTCATCATTAATAATTTATTAATGCCTAATATTTAAATAAAAAGAACATGTATCGATACGAAATTTTTACTAAATATATTTTCTATATAAATCTGCGAAAGTAGAATTACAAAAATTTAGCTATAACTAAATAAAGAAAAATTAAAATATTAAATTTATCTTTTAAAAAATTGCTCCTACTTATTACTAAACTTAACGTTCGACAGTTCATTTTATAATTTTTTTTTTACTTCCTATGAATTTCTTACTTATATTTTCCTCCTTCTGTCAATAGCAAATTATTTAAATGTTGAATATCCTGTGCTATAATTTTCTCTACATTTTCTTTTTTTTCACTGTCTAGCACTGGAATATAAATAGCATAATATTATGTTTTTAGTAAACTGACGCAACAAATAAGTGTTATTGTGCATATTTCTTTTTGTCGTCATAATAAGTTGATGCAATACGAAAGTTAGAGAGGATGTAGCTAAAACACCGTCCTCATAATCTGGCTACGATTCAAAATTGTTAGGTTCTTCCACAAAACGTCCACGTGTTTCTTCCAAAAACATCTAAAACTAAAAAGTACAATTGGAGAAGACCGTAGGAATTATGTAGCCTTATGCTTTTGTTTAACATTAACAAAAAAAAAGGGGGGGGAGGGGGACCCTACAAGCAAGCAAAATTACCTTTTTTTGTGACAGTTTCTTCGCTATTAATCCTTTGTTTTTCTTACACAAAATATGGAAGATATAAAAGGACTGTAGTAATTATCAAAAAATTCGACCTTGAGAGTTCGGAAACGCGACGTAAATACGTACTAAACTAGACAGAATTTCATATGTTGTATTCATACCAAAATCGCACACTTTTATTAAATTTCGGAATAAATTAAAAATTCAAGAACATATTTATCCATCTATCTGCCAAGAATGCTTCTGTATTAGTCTGCCTGTCTGTCCGTGTGCACGTGAACACGATAACTCAAAAATGCTGCAAGCATTATTAATGAAGTTGGCATATCATTTTAATATCAGAATTGGTACTTTTCCGTTAGCCGGGTGCAAGCGAAAAATCGCCAAATAATGTAGAATTCCGCTAAAATTCTTACGCCAAATTTGTTTTTGGTTCACAATTGGAAACATTTGCGCCCGGCTAACGGAAAAGTACCCACAATTATGTATCTGTATCAAACTCCGAGACAAATTCACTGTCTCTCACTCCATTTTTGCATGCGATAAACTTAAATGCAATAATATAAAACGAAATTCAGTAAAGCGTCTTGACACCAGAATAGCAGATTTTTATGAAATTTCGGCCCAAATTTGTCCCAAAAAAACTTTTATAATCTATACTTCGTACTTTTTTTATTATTCATGAAGTTAAATGCAAATGTATCATATTGTGTTATAATAAGTTAAATCCCCTGAAAAAACGCCTCCACCGATTGATTTCAATGTCTGATTGGTGTAGAAAGCAATGTTATATTGTGATAGTTTCAAAAATTATAATTTTAAATAAAAAAAATTAATTTCATATCACCCCAGAATTAAAATAGTTATCTCTTCAATAATGTCAGTTTGATTTGTACGTTACTTTTTTTTATTTTCACTATTTTTGCAACAAAAAAAACACCTCTATTTCTTGTTATAATTAACTACTATAACTTCCTTCAAAAGTTGAGTACATTTTTACAAAAACCATCTCTTTTTCGGTTGACGGATTTCGTTGACAATAAATTTCTATAATAAATGGATAAATTTACTGTAAAATCTATTGTAACAATTTTACTTTATATTTTTGGATAATACTCTATATTATTTACCTGACCATAAGTTTAAAAAAAATTCAGTTAATTGTTTCCTTCTTGATTTCATCATGAGAAAATTCTTCTTTATAATAAAGTTTTAACATTACTCTTTCGAGATATTGAAGAGGGGGAGAGAGTGAAAAAGATAAGTGAATATTAAGAAATATCAAATAAAAAAAAGCAAGCAACTCTGAAAGTATTTTAATCCTTAATTTTATAGAAATGCATATCAACATTTTGATTTTTGAGGTACAGATTTGTCGAATTTTATGTATGCTTCCATGTTTACTTACGTTCAAATGTTCAAATACAGAAAATTTCAAAAATAATGCTTTCATTCCTCAAAGAAAATCAATTTCCAAATGAGTTTTTATAGAACTTTCATTAAAATTGATTGAGACAAATCAGGTTCAATTATTTTTTTTTAAATTTAATGCTTATTATTTTTCATGAGTAACATATTTTTCTTTCTCTTTCTAGCCTAGCTTTGTCCTTTTAGTAAATTTCTCAAAAACTTTAAACATCAGCAAAATAAATAAATAAACAATAAAAAAACCAAATAAATCAAAGCTTTTTTGGCAGTTCTTGTTGATGATGCACTCTTTAGTTTTCTGTTAATTTTCTCCAGTTTTGATATTTTATAGCTTGTTTCACAAGGCATTAAACATATCATAGAAAACAGAACAAATGACAAAATAAATGGAATCAAATGTTTACTCGACCCGTTGACACTAATTATTAAGCATTTTCCTTTAGTCACACTTTAATGCAATCCATCTTTAACACTACTTCAACAGAGAAATTCGACAAATATTTAAACTAATGTAAATCCCATTTCCTACCACTACAGAGCATATATAAAGGCTGTATTCCAATTTTTAAAAACCGTTTATTTGCTCGTTGCGAACATTTTTAAAGCAAACAAAAGTGAAATAGAAATGCTATTTCTATTTATTCGATTTCAATAATCGGAAAGAAAACTGTATGCAGTGCAGTTACAATTATTTAAAGAATACCTCTCATTTATTGAGGATATATCAAAATAGACTTTTAATATATTTGATTTGCGATATTTAGAAATTTACAAATGACTGCTAAACTTAGTAAACCTCATTCAAACACGGCTAATATTTCGCTTTAAGCATCTTCTTTTTATCCATTGATGATTTTCGAACAATATATATATATAAATGTAAGCTTAAAGAAGATTTAACAGAGTTGTGTGATGTTTACGTGAGAAACATCAATCTGACCGGACCAATTTCATTTCGGAACACACAGTCCATATTGCTGGAGAAAAAAGAATTATTTGATTGTAACAGTAGGATATAAAATAACGCATAATTAGGTGCTAGATGGAATATGCAGTGATCTATGCCACACAATAATAAATGGCTTGTTGTATTATGCTTTTTCTCATTTAAGATGTATGAAAACTGAATCAAACCAGTAGCTTAAACATGCATCGCATATCCATTAAAAGTTAATAAATAAACTTCAGCAAAAATTAATAAATAAACAAACCCGATTAATGAAATTGTTTAGATCAGTCGATTACAGAATCAAGATTGCACTCATTACGTAAATTAGCACTAATTTAAATTTAAATTCGGTACAAGATATCAATGAATATACACGAATATAAATTATGAACAGAACTTTGAATTTGATAATTATAAGTAATTTTTCTTTAAAATATATATAAAATAATACGAATTTTTAAAAATATTTCTTAATAAATAAGTAATAATTCAGTTTTGCAGCTCTACAATAGTCGATTTATATCTTTAATTAAATTCACCGATAATGTCACCGTACTTTTGAATACTCGAATTTCTTTCAAATATGCTTTTCAAAGTATGTATGGCAGGATGTGTCATGAAAAACTTTTTTTTTTTTTTGAAATTCAGATTTTAAAGTCGATAAAAAGTTTTCCAATGGATACTTATTTACCAAAATAAGTTATATTCAAATTGAAAAATATTTGGGTCTCTCGGAATGGAAAAACAATTGATTTTTTTTGTCAATAACATTGATAGCCAATTTTTTTTTTATAAAACATGAATATAAAACAAACATTTTTCTATCACAAAAATGCAAAGTTAAGAACGTTAGTTATCAATAAAAATATTATATCCATGTCTTGTATAATGTATTATTCTAAATTAGCAGTGAAATTGTTCATTTTTCACAAAATAAAGGTTTATTGTTGACGATTTCATTTGCTTATAATTTTCTTTTTTATTAACAAATTTTTCGAAACCATACAAAAAAAAAATATTTCAAAAATATATTAAATTTTTTTTCAAATTTTATTGAAAAGTGTTCACTAAATTCATATAATTTTTTATTGAATGAAATTAAGCCTCTTTTTCCAGTAAGAAAAATAAAATTGAATAAAATTAAAAATTTATTGAAATTTCTAAATAAGACTTTAAAAGAATTTCATTAAAAGAATTATAAAAACGAAGATGCATAATAAAAATTAAATAATGAAATAATGTTTTTTCAAGTATAAAAGTATAAAGTTTTGAATGCTGATTAATAATTAAAATTTATATTTGTTCCTACAATCTTCATCAATGCACTTAATTTTTTAAACCAAATAACAAATTTTTAAATTTTAAAATAAATCCTTTAAGTCAATATCAATTCATTTATTTACTATCCATATTGCAGTAGAGCTTTTTTGAAATAGTGGAAAATTTTTCTTGTGAGATGATTAATAAATACATTTATGTGTTAATCAAATTAGGATATATCATAGGTTTTTTCTTGAAAGAATGCATTATCATCAAAATACTGGTTTCATGATATCCGCTCTGGTTTTATTATTCAAAATATGAAACAATAAGTAAATAAATTATAAGTAGTAAATTTGGTAGAATAGTTTTGGATGAAGAACACATATCTTGAATATTTTGAACATGTAACTCCAGGAAGTGGTTCTGGAAAGATAAAATATGTGTCATCAATATAAAAAATGTATGAAAACAAGAAATTGCACTGATTAGATTGTCATAAGATATATTGGAACCTTTAATGAATAAATTTAGTTATTCGAAAATGATTTTAAACCCTCAAAGACAAGCAGTGGTTTGTTTGCTTCATTTAAAAAATTTCGCTTAGGAAAAGTAGTGGATGCTTTCCTTACTTTCTTCTTTTACTGGTATAATAGGAAAGTGTTTAAGAAGTTATCAAGATTTACTAATTGTTGAATGCAATAAAATAGATTGTATTTTAAAGAAGTTCAATGAATTAAGCATAGTCCAAAAATACCTGCTGTACTGATGGCGATCTTGATCAGAGTTGGTAAGTAAGAACACTGGAAATATTTCCCGTGCAAGTATAGTTGGCAGTATGCGACCATTTTCTGCATTAAAATGCCTTGATGATCTTACTTAACCCTTTTTAAGGCCGTGGGAAGTATGCTTCCCCACCAAATTTATCAATCTTTGTATGAAATTATGTAGGTTGACATAAGTTCTGTCAAATTTTTTTAGAAAGACAGAAACTTAGATGCTTCAGTTCTTTATCTCTCACAAAATGATGTGTCTTGGTTTGTCACTTAATTATTAATTAAACAAATTAATTAATTAATCAAATTAAATTTATCTAATAAGCTAAATGAATCCTTTTTCTTATTCTAATTTCAAGCCTAAAAATGTTTTAACATAATATGACTGGAAAAAAATGGCTCTTTAAAGGGTTAACTGTGGCAATGAAAAAAAAAAAAAAAAAAAACATTGCAAATGCAACAATTTTTAGAAGATATCTTCCTCTATTTAACAAAGAAATAAAGAACAATAAATTAAATTAAAAGATATCTTTATAATGCGGAGAAGCTTAAAATGCGTGATGATATGTGAAATGAGGTAGCAATACACGAAAAATTGTTCATTCTTTTTAGAAAATCCGCCTATGAAGTCAAATGAAAATACTTAGACTTGACTAAATTTGTGACAATAACAATAATATTCATAATTTTTTGATATCATATTAATTTAAGGAATTTTTGAAAATGGGCTATATTTATTCAAGTTTTCTTAATTTTCATTTCAGTTTTCGATAATATACGATAGTTACGAATGATTATCGCTTATTATTGAAATCTCTGTTTTTTCAAATTTATAAAGTGACATTTCAACGATTAGTTTCAAATACCCCACTTTTATTTTAGCTAATTTCTATTTTGAGCAAAAAATATAAGGTAAACAACAGATGCCAGATCCATCTGCTTCGAACTTCTTGAGAATCCTCAACAGGAAAGGCAGTTTAAAATTAGACATGGACTGAACCTCTATTTTTCTCCTGTTGTGCCATTACCGAAAGCTAAAGGAGATTTGACGGGCGTCAAAAACACGCTTCAAGAGCTGCTTTAAAAGCAATCCTTTACCAGCTAAAGCAAACGGTGTTCACGGTGACAACCGGAACTAAATACCCCGACTCCCTTAGTTAACTTTATTATGGAGAGGCGAAAGGGGGAGGGAAGGTGAGGTAAAAGTGGGAGGAGATTTCACTCCTTTAAAGGTGAAGGAGGCCCCCGAGTGAAACTTGATGTCAATATTTTTCTCACTCATCATTCTGAGTGGCAGACTTGAGCGATCTTTATAGAAAAAGTTAATAAACAAAATGTAACGCAGTTTATTATTGTTTTAGAATAAGCGCTTATTTTTTTTATTCCAATTTAAACTTATACATTAAAACTCTTCGTATTTGCAAAGAAAATAGAGGTCTCGAAAATCTACAAAACTCAAACCGTTTTGATTTGTATTGATTTTTTTAAATTTATCGTTTGCTGATTTTTTTAATATTTGTTTTTTTGGGTCTAAAATGATATACTTAAAATCCTTATAATTTGATTATTTTATTTAAAATTTTAATTTGACAAGCCTATTGAGCCAAACATTTCAGCTCAGATTTCAAATCTCACAGATCTTTTTCTTTATCTCAAAACTAGCTGAAAAAATGTACATGTACTAAAAATGCGCATTATACAACTATAAAAGCACTATAATATCAAACTTTCACTATTATTTATCATGCCTAATTTACTGCAGTTTATATTATAAGTAAGCAGGGTATTTAGCATATATCGAACCTTTATAAAATAAATATACTGTGTTTAATCTATGTACAGTTACTATAAATATTCATATTTTCTTAAATATTCGAGCTGTTTACTTGCATTTTGAAATATTGGAAGTTTTGCGTAATGTGGTAGAAAATTATACTTGTTATAAAAAAATATTAAAAAAAATCGTGAAAAATTTGAGAAAAAAAGTGCACTATTTCTCCAACTATATTTGTTGTTGTTAAAAAAGATGGAAAAAAAACATTGTGCAAAATAAAATATATATATATCATTGGAAAGATTTTAAGCCATTATTAGTATTCTGTGACATTGGGTAAATTCAAATTATTTCATTTCGTTTAGCCGACCCTTCAAATGTTCAAGGGCAGTTCGTCTAATCTTTCTGAAATTTTTTTTAAAAAATGCATAAACCTAAAAGTGTTCAGATACTTTTGACCATATCTAGAAATGGTTAGATATTTGGCTCTTCGACGGCTAAAAGATCTGGGTGTAAATGAATAAATTTAATTAATGAACACGGATTCAATTATTTTATTATCCTGCAATGGTAGAATAATTTTAATAATAAATAAATAATAATAATTAATAAGAAAATTTTCTAATTTTTAAAAAATATATTATTACATAGTGATTTAAGTCCGGGAAAAGTTAAAAAAAATATTTTTTTTTCAAAGATTTTGCAAAACATTCTTCCTTATAGCTATGTGTGATTACATTTCTTTTTCAAAGTGTTTATGAGTGTTTTATTGACATTTGTATATTTTTCTGCAAAAGAAATGAACAATTTTAAATTCAATTAACATTTATTACTTATGCACAAGAGGAGAATGCCAAATAAATCTTTCTTACGATAATAAATCATGACTGTAAATATTTCTTATTTCTTTCTTTTGTTTAAAATTTGATTATGTTCATTATTTTATGGCAATGAGCAAACTTAAAATCTTTGGCGGGGTCAAAGGCTGTTCCCACCTGACAGTCCATTCGATCTCGACACATGGATTTACAATACGTATTTTTGGAATACACGGCTCCCTGGTTAATCTGAAAATCTGCATCGACCAGCCGGGGTCACCGAAACAAAAGATTTATTCGGTTCCAGTGACTGTCAGCCCTTTTCCTCACAAATCAACAAACAAACTCTTTTTTTCTTCTCATTCACCTCTCACTTCCCTTTGAGCATTTCCGGAATGCGGTGGGGTGAAGAACTTTTTCTTCAGTCCTTCTCCACCCCACGCAGAGTACGAAAATATAAAATAGAAATATTATAAGAAAAAAAAGGAACCCTCTCTCCTTGAAGCAGTTCCTTTTATTTTCCTCAGATGACCTTTGTGCAGGCGAGCTTATATTTTTTTTCGAATGTGATATTCTGGTTGATCCCGAGGGCGCTGTGACAGTCTACAAAGGCGATATTCAAATTTCTGGAGAAGGGTTTGCTTCGAAACAACCGGAAGGACGGACTTCTTTTGAAGAACTCTCGAACAGTTTGTTTGTGATTAGCCTTCTGCTACCGCGGCGATCCGGAAGAAAATAAGTTAGCGGAATGATTGTATGCGTCAATGGGTGCAGCAACCTGCTGCGAGGGTGTGTGAAGGAGTCAAAGGTATTGATTCCACTTTTTTGAGAAAAATAGGGAAAACGTTATGGTTCTTGACACTTTCATCATGCGTTTATTAATTACCTCCTCCTCTAAGAAGTGATAGAATGAACATTTAACATTTCAGAAATGTTTAAAGTCGTGTTCCAACGACCTGTGAGTCCGCAGACAGGGCACACTTTCCTCTCTTGCCCCTTTTTTGTGGTTTTCCAGGGTTCTTTGCTGTCTTTCCAGTTTACTGACAAATTGTCAGTAAACCGAAATTACCCTCAAAAGAGGGGAAAGGGGGGGGAATGTGCTCTGTCTGCAGACTCGCAGGTGGTTGGAACACGACTTAAGAGAAGATTACTATTACAAACTGACTACACTGTCCTGCGATAAGGTACACTGAATAACCGGACCACCATGAACAGTAATACTGGCGGGAACTGTGGTTGAATCCTAAGGGCTATAACCGGCCACGGTACAGTCTTCCCGAGGGAAGTATGTCCTATCGTAGACGGGAGGTAGAAAACCCCAATCTTTTTCTGTACCCACCAGGTTGACGAGAATCAATCTCCATACTGGAAGTTCCTCATCTCATTTTTGAGGTGCCTCCTGGTGGGATTTTGAAGATTACCCCTCACTTTGTGCATATTACTGCCTGGAAAGATACACGGATGTCTCATCTGTAGAATTTAAGAGTGAAATGACCGA